>NC_142481.1:19380000-20005000 GCF_049115385.1 Moschus berezovskii
AGTGTCGTGTGTGTGTGGTGTGTGTGTGTGTCTTGTGCTGAGTGTCGTGTGTGGTGTGTGTGTGTCTTGTGCTGAGTGTCGTGTGTGTGTGGTGTGTGTGTGTGTGTCTTGTGCTGAGTGTCATGTGCGTGTGGTGTGTGTGTGTGTGTCTTGTGCTGAGTGTCGTGTGTGGTGTGTGTGTGTGGTGTGTGTGTGTGTGTGTGGTGTATGTGTGTGTGTTGAGGACAGGAGGGTATCCCCGCTCAGGTGAGAAACAGCCCGGGTGGCCAAGTCTGTGACCTACAGAGAAGATGCAGCCTGCAGACACGTGGGCAGGGACGCAGTGTCCTCTGGGCCAAATCTCACATGGATGGGAAGCTCCTTGAGGGCAGGAACTCGAGGGTAGGGGATGTGTCTGGGCACTGTTATAGAGTTTCCCTCCATGGGCTCATCTGTCTGCTGGTTAAACAGACCCAGCTGCCCCTCATCCCACTTGCCCTGCGCTCAGGGCCAGGAAGGGAGGCTGTGGTTGACAGTCCTGCGGTCCACCTGCGGCCTGGCGAGGAGCTGTTTCCAGGTCACACACAGGTCGAGCTTGGATCAGCTTGCCATGTCCTAATGGGTGTCCGGTGCCAGGCTGGGCCCTGCGGCCGCCCCAGACTATACATAGGGCACGTGCTTGGCGGTGCTAACAGAAGCCTGCTCGTGTCTTTGCAGACCCTCATTTTGGCTGGGGAACGAAACCCTGAAGGTGCCCCTGGCGCTCTTCGCGCTGAACAGGCGGCGCCTGTGTGAGCGGCTGCGGAAGAAGCCGGCGGTGCAGGCGGGCTCCGCGGTGGTGCTGCAGGGCGGCGAGGAGACGCAGCGCTACTGCACCGACACCGGGGTGCTCTTCCGCCAGGTGAGCCCTGCCCCAGCTTCCCGCCTCTCTGTGCGTGCACTGGGCCTCCTGTGGGCCATCTGCCCTCCTCCACCATCAGGCCCGGTGGGTCTGCCCTCCTGAGGGACCTGGAGGAGGTTCTCTGAAGGCAGGCCAAGGCTGAGGTCCCTAGGGGTGCCCCACTCCGCTGTCACCAATCAGCCTCAGCTCTCTCAGATCAGAGTACAGAGGGATGATGTTCCTGGGGAGCAAGCAGGCAAGGCTTCCTGGATGAGGCAGTATTGGGTGTGGATCCTGAAGGCCAGGGTACATTCTGACAGGTGGAGCTGGGGTTGGGTGTTCTAGGTGGGGGAATGGTATCCACAGGATTGGACCCCAGAGGGTGGGCTGGGCAGCCTTCCCTGGGCTGGGAGAGGGGCTGATGGGGAGGGCTGAATTCCTGCGACCAGATTTTGCCGCAGCAAGGAGAATGGACTGGTGCTGCAGAGGTCCTGGGAGGAGGAGGCGTAGGAGCAGGGTCTGAGCAGGAGTCCAGCGCCCCGGCATTCATCCCAGCTTTGCCAGTGCTGACCCCTTGGGTTTGGTTTCCTCCCCTGGGAAGTGATCCAGGGGCTCCTCAAGGTTCTAGAGCCCTGGGGGATCGCGGCAGGTGGCCAAGCTGTAGAAAGCCAGCCTGGATGTGATGGCCTCTGGCATCACTCAGTTCCCAGGGACAGGAACAAGGACAGTCATCAGAGGCTCACCCAGGGAGCCCTAGGCTGGCCCCACTTTACAGGTGAGGAAACAGACTCAGAGGGAAATGACTTGCCAGAGGGGGAGCTGGGGTTAATTAGAACGCATCTGCTGACTCCAAGTCTCCCAGAGTAGGGCTCTGATGCACTGGGAACTCCCTGGGGCCAGGCAAGGCCTAGAGGACATGGCTGTCCAGCATCCAGGTCAGGGAGCAGGCAGGGGAATGGGAAGGGAGCTGAGCATGGAGAGCAGGCAGCAAGGGGTGGCCTCTGCAGCTGGACAGTGTCCACCCTGTGGGGCACAGGCCTAGATCCACTGCTGGGAGCCATGGCGCACGCAGCGTCTTCCATGGAAAGTGTCTCCTACTGGAGGACTTCCCTCTGCCTCTTCGTTCCTGTCGTCCCCAGGTTGCTGGAGATGTGGAGGTCTAAATAAGTTTTCTCTGCCTTGTCCTGATGCTTCTTGAGGTTTCCATAGTCTGTGGTTTAAAAACCAATCTCCTAAATTCAGCTGTTGGCTCCCTTACTGATGTTTTATGCAAGATTAATTTTAGAAGAGTGCCTCCTCCACTTCATACCTTTACAACGATATTTTAGCTCCGTGTTTAATGCTAAACACTGAAGTCATCAGCTGCCCCGGGGGCGGGAGAAGGAAGGAAGAAGTCTCAAATGGAGGAATCCGCTTCTGAGCAGATGCCCGGCCTGGGCGTCTTAAGTCAAGGTGGCACCTTGCCTGCCTGCAGGCAGTGGGGGCGGCAGAAAGGTGGGGAGGGACAGGGGGATGCGGGTAGGGCGTTGCCAGATCTGTGATGCTCGGGGGCACCCGTGTCTTAACCTGTCTTGACTGGGACCTGGGGGATGTGGCAGGGGAGGTGGGCGTGGCGGGTGGGGCTGGTACACGGGCACGAGCAGCCAGCCAGGAGGAAGGAGAAGATGCCAGTTGGTTGGAGGGGGGCACATGCTGAGGTGCAGGGCGGTGTGAGACTGGGGTCAGACTTCAAGAGCCTGCGAGCCCGAGCAGACTCGCTGGGGTATGGGGAGGAAGGCGCTCCGTCAGACCCTCCACCTCCCTCCTTGTGCCTTGAGTTTCTGTCCTGTCGACTGGGTGACCTGGGTCCTTGTTCCCACCACAGGAGTCCTTCTTTCACTGGGCATTTGGTGTCACCGAGCCGGGCTGCTACGGTGTGATCGACGTGGACACCGGGACATCAACTCTGTTCGTGCCCAGGCTTCCTCCCAGCCATGCCACCTGGATGGGAAAGTAAGGAGCAGTCTGGGGCTGTGACCGTGCCTGCTGACCACTGGCTGGCTGGCTGGGGGCGGGGGCGGGGCCTGGCCTGTGAATGGCAACGGGGGCGGGTTAGCAAGGGGCAAGGGTTAGTGGGCAAGCGTCTTAACAGCCTGCTTTGGGCCGAAGCCCTGTGCCCTTGGATGGGAAGGATTGTCAGAGCTGGAGCCGCAGACTGTTTTCAAGTTTGTTTGGAGGTGCTGTTTGTTAATATTGAGATTCCAGATTCCCGGCTGTGTTGAGATGCTTGAGGCCTTGGCTCAGTAGCGGGGACCATCACTCCTGTGTAGCTTCCATGGGAGGTGGCCCCACCCTGGTGTGCTGGGGTTGGCTCTGGTCAGGGAGGACAGCCTGGGGTCCTTCTCTGAGGCTTGTCACAGATGGCATGCTGTCACAGCGTGCCTCCCATGTGCCGGCCTCTGGGCTAAGCCATGAGGGGCCGAGGATGTAGGCCCTGCCTTCGGTGGCTCAGCTGGGAGACAAGGTCATGCTCTAGGGCTATGCTGTATGGCAAGCTTGTGGCCAGAGGCCTGGGTGAGGCTGAGAGTCTGCCACACTCATCATCTGGGGTGTCTGCCAGCGTCAGGACCCTTGGCCACATCCACTGCTCCCAGGAGCTGTTCCTGCCGGCTCCAAGGTGCTGAGGCGGAGGCTGTACTTAACCGGGCATGCTTGAGGCGATCAGAGGATTCCACTAGATGCTATCCACCTTCTAGTGTGTCATTTCTGCCAGGAGAGTGCTTATTCTGGGCTAATGTACAAATTGCAGCCTTCACTGCCTCGTGGTCCCAATGGTCATTGCCAGGTAGGCTGGCGGGTCTGTGGCTGGTTTGAATGACGAGGCATCTGTGCAGAGGGCCAGGGCGGGGCCCCCCAACCTCAGGGGGCTTCTCCAGGAAGCGGGTCTGACCAGAGTCGGAGCCTCCGATGCCTCATCTGTGGAACAGCTATGGTGCCACTCACGAGGCCTCACCAGGGCTTTAGTCAGTCACTGTGCGGTGGTTACACTGTGGATGGTCACTGTGGTTTGACACTGGAGTGAGGATGCTGGGGACAGGCAGCTTGTAATGTCCACAGTTTTTATGGCCATTCCCTGTGGAGAGTTGGAATCGTTTCCCTCCTGCCTGACTCGGTCAGGACCTGGGTCATGGCCTCAATGCATAAACGTGGCTGGGTCACTGGGTGACTTCTGAGTGAAGAGAGTGTTAGTCGCTCAGTTGTATCTGACTTTTTGTGAACCCACGGACTGTAGCCCTCCAGACTCCTCTGTCCATGGGATTTCCCAGGTGAGAGTACTGGAGTGGGTAGCCATTCCCTTCTGCGGGGGATCTACCCAACCCAGGAATTGAACCCAAGTCTTCTGCATGGCAGGCGGATTCTTTACCATCTAAGCCACCAGGGAAGCCTGTGACTTCTGAGGCTAGACTGTAAATTATGCTGTAGTTTCCACCAGGCTCTTGCGCCTCGAGCCCAGCTGCCACATGGTAAGGAACCCAGACTCACCTGTGTGGAGGGCCCAGAGCCCGGTTGTCAGCCAGCATCACCCGCTGGAGCCCCAGCCCTCTTGGGACTCTGTCCCGAGCCCCGACCTTCAGGGTCTGTGAGTGTGATACATGGTTTTTTACTCCCCTACGGGTCAGGGTGGCTTGTCACAAAGCCCTGGTGACTGCAGGAGTTTCCTGGTGAGAGTTTAGATCTGGTCTGGGTGAGAAGATTCTCCTAGAGCCCTCCCTGCACCCTGAAGTGATCGCAGAGCTGTAGGCTCAGCCCTCCCTGCCAGTGGCATGCCCAGGGCCTCTGAGCCTGGGCGGCCCCTGGGCCTTGGCCTGCCCACCCTCTCAGCCTCCCCGTGGCCCTGCCTCCTGGCCCCAGGTGTGCTGAGATGCCCATAGCATCAGAGATGCAGCCCCGTGAGACGTGGGAGTGGACAGTGGTGAGTTTCCATCAGGAGGTGTGGCGGGCCTCTGAGGGTGTCCCCGCTTCTGACCACTGATGCTGCTTACACAGGGCTGACTTTTGCCAGAAGTCAGGGAGTGCCTGTCCAAGGGGTAGGGTGGACATCCTCCAGGGCGTGGCTCCTGCCCTGGGGATCCTCCAAACAGCTGAGCAGGTCTCACCCTGCCTCCCCACAGCCAAGTGGCATTTGGGGGGGTTTTGTTTTGGCCATTTGGCATGACATGTGGGATCTAGTTCCCTGACTAGGGATCTAACCCTTGCCCCCTGAAGTGGAAGTGCAGAGTCTTAACCACTGGACCACCAGGGACATCCTAACATGAGGATTTAAAACTCCGGACCTGACTGGTCAGGGAGCAGCTGTTAGCGGTTACCTGTTCTAGAACATAGTCTTCAATAATACAGAAATGATCTTCTGCACTTTGACCATGGCTGCGTTTCAGAGCTGCTGTTAAAATGTTCTTCTTTGATCTGTCCCTGCTTTGCCAGGGCAACTGATTGTGTGGTGCGGATTTTGGAGGGTACAGACAGGTCTGCAGGGCACGTCTCCCTGTTGGAAAGGCTCCAGGTGGTCTGGGCAGGCCAGATGAAGCAGGCTGGTCCCCAGGGGCATTCTGGCTTCGCAGCAGAGAGCTAGCCCCTAGTCTCTGGCAGACCTGGCTCCCCTCCGTGCCTACCCTATCCGGCCTTTCACTCCCTCTGTTCTGGCATGACCTTCTACTAATCCGCATGTCCCAAGCCTTCGGGAGAGAAGGTGACATGTCGGGGACAGGGCAGTGGAAGGGGTGGGCTATCTGGGGCTGGAGTGGGGAGCGGCCGGATCTGATGTGCAGAGCTGATCAGACACTCCTGATCAATAGGGCGGGAGCGAGGCTGGCAGTATTACCTGGCCTTTGCGATCAAAACCCGCCAGCCTGAAGGTTTGACCTTCAGCTTCTCAGCTTTCTTTTGAGTCTCTCTCTGATGGCTTTTGAAAATCCTGCTGGCAGATACTGCAATCCGAAGTCGCCCAGGGAAACAGCACCCCCATCTTCACATTTGCCGCTTCCTGTGTAAACAGCCTGTCCTGTCATCAAGGCTTCAGATGTGAGGGGCCCGCGGGCAGCTTGGGGCTCAGGCTGTTCCTCACCCCGGGCCGTTGTGGGGACGGGAATGTGGTAGCTTCTATTTTGTTTTTATTTGGCATCTTTGCTTGTACAAGTCTGGTGGGTTTTTTGATGTGAGAGTGTTTCCTGTCATTTCCATCAGGATCCGGCTCAGCTGATGGCAGTTTTGGCCCCGGGGTGTCTGGGGTCCTCTGAGCAGGCGGGAAATTGGCACCCTGGGGAAGCTTCAGCACGGATGGAGGGTGAGCGACTCTGGGCCAGGTTGGGGGGCCGCTTCTAGGACCTTGGCAGCCTGGCTGAGACCTCCGGCTTGAACGTGAGAGAGTGTGGCCGGCCTGGGGTTTGTAGGGAGGAGGGAGCTGTGTCTGGGGCTGAGGCTCTGAACATGACACTTCCTGGCGTGGGAACTGGCCTGTGTGTGCTGTGGCGTGTGTGGTGTGTCTGTAGCGTGTGTGCTGTGTGCTGTGGTGTGTGTGGTGTATCTGCAGCGTGTGTGCTGTGTGCTGTGGCGTGTGTGGTGTGTCTGCAGCATGTGTGGTGTGTGCACGTGTGATGTGTGTGGGTCTGTGTGCGGGCTGTGTAGGGGGTGTGTGTGGTGTAGTGTGTATGGGGGGTGGTGTGTGTGTGTGTGGTGTGTCTGCAGCGTGTGTGGTGTGTGCACGTGTGATGTGTGTGGGTCTGTGTGCGGGGCGTGTAGGGGGTGTATGTGGTGTAGTGTGTGTGGGGGGTGGTGTGTGTGTAGGGTGGATGGCGTGGGAGTAGCGTGCGGCATAGTGTGTGTGGTGCAGTGTGTGTGTGTTGTATGGTTGTGGTGTGGTGCATGTGTGTGGTCTGTGGGGTGTTTTCACAGCCCCTGCCCCCCACCCCGTACATGCAGCTGGGTCAGGGGATGATGGCTGCCTCCGCCTGTCTGGTGGCCTGGTCCTGGCTCCCCTGTCTTCAGGGTAGTGATGACGGGTGCAGGCCTCCCAGAGGAGGAGGACGAAGGGAATTCCTCTGGCTCTGACCCCAGGCGGTTCGTGAGGAACCTGACCCCAGGCAGCCTGAGGCCTGGTGAGGGATTTTGCCAGGACACTCAGCCGGGCTCCTCTCCATCACCTCTGCTCTCTACACCAGCCTCTCTTGAGAAGTGCCGCCTTGCCCCAAGGATCAGTGACCCATGCTGTGGAGAGTCCTGCTCTTCTCTGTCAAGCTAATAGAACCCTGACATGGTTGCCCGCTTCATTCCAGAGTTGGTGCGGGATGCTGGGCGGTGAGCAGGAGGGGAAGAGCTGCAGGCAGGCTCCAGCCCTGGGACATGGATGCTGACGGCTGTAACTTGGCCCTGTTACTGGTTCATTAGCCACATACAGATGGTCAGCTTGCCAGCTGGACCTGTGCTTGGAAATTTCATTTTCTAGAGGGTTCCACTGTGTCTGCCCCATGGGCGTTATTTGAAAGTTTCCTTCTCAGGGGAGGCCCCGCACAGGGTGTTGGCACTCACTGTGCCCACCTTGACCCTGAGTTCTAGGGGAGGCCTCCCCTGTCGCCTGCTGGGCCCAGCTGCCAGTGGAGACGGCCTGCATGGGCTGGGACCGCAGACACCGGCTCCTTCCCGAAGACGTGAACCCCTTTGAGGGGGTGCCCTGCCTCCTCTCTCCTGCCAGAGCTTCCCCTTCCTTTTGTGTAAATTTTTTTTTTATTTTAATTTTTTTATTATTCATTTTTTAATACCAAAAATATTTTGCATTGAGGTATAACTGATTAACAATGTTGTGGGAGATTCAGGTTGCCCCTTCCTCTTGAAGGGAGAGTTTCTGGGGTAGGGTTGGCTTCCCTGCTGGCCCAGTCTCTCTCATCCACTTGGATCTCCCATGCGATGGGATCTGGCCAGAGCTGCCCTGCCGAACTCCAGACTCCAGTCAGGGCAGCGTGCGACTCTGTGTGGCTGTGGCCAGCCCAGTGCTCAGTGGGCATGGAGTTGCCCAGTGACCCATCCTGCAGGGCTCATGTGGACGTGCCACTCCCTTTCCTGTCAATCCCTCTGGTGGCTGGTTTGACGTGGTAGCCAGGCACACTTATCTCTTACGGTGCCATTTAAATGATTTTTACTAGAATTGGCCCCAAAACATGAAAAATCAATACTATTCAAACTTAACTATCCCTATCCTTAGAAAGAAATGGCATGCTCAGTGCCAGAGCAGATGCAGTCGGCTCCTCCTGCTGAAAGCCAGGCCTGTGGCTGGTTGGGCGACTCAGGGCCCTTGAGACCCATGTGTGCTCTGGACTTGTTGAGGTGGGCAAAGGGTGTTTGGTGGGGCTGACTTCCAAACTCGCTTCCTCCTGGACATCAGAGCAGCAGCATCTGGCTCTCCCACGGGCTGGCTGGCCCCTCGTGGCTCCTTGGCTCCCTTGGCAAGTGGGGTGGCTCGTGGCTGGTAGGTGAGGGGTGGACGGCAAGCACGCAGCCCTGGGCCGCCCATGGGCCACAGCCACCTTGTGCTGCTCTCTCCTTTATTCCCTCCTCCGCCCCCTCCACCGGTTCCTTCCTGTTAAGACCTTGGCTTCAGGCTGAATACATGGAGATGTTCCCCAGTCTCAAGTCTCCTGGGTTTCTGCTGAATCCTGATTGCCAAGTCACGCCCCCCCACCCCCAGCCCCGCACCTGGGGCAGGGCCAGCAGGAGCACGGTTCCTGAGGTATCCCTTGGCAAGATGGCTTGGAAGACCTGGGAGGGTTAGGGTCCCCGACAGGAGGTAAGATGAGAAGATCTGTGTCCAGGCTAATGGCCGAGACGCCCCTCTGTCGGATCCTCGAGGCTGGCCTTGGAAACAGCCCCTCAGCTCTTCCTGACTCTTTTGGGAGTTTGCTTTTGATGCCTGTCACAGCTGGAGCAGATGGAGTGACGGGTGCCCACAGGTGAACTGGGGACCCGCCGAGGATGTTGAGTGTCTGTCCTGAGCTGGGACTGGAGTTACAGCAGTCAGCAGGAACATGGTGATGACACCAAGGTCCCTACCCTTTGCCCTTCTGGCCTGTGCTTCTGTGTGTGGCTGCAGGGTCAGCTGTGCCAAGAGTGTCACCCCTTGGTAGTAAAGGGTCAGCGAGCTCTTGGCAGTAAGCCTTCTAACCAGGGCCTCCAGTGTCCATGCGGGGTGCTTGTCATCAGTTCCTGCCCCATGTAGCTGCTATGGTCGGTGCTAATGGAGGCCCCAGACTTTGGCCATTTACCTTTGAGTCCTGTCTCAACCATAGAAGCTGATGCAATTGGATCATGCAAGTTTAATTAATGATGGGAGCTTGACACCCAGTGCCCACGTCAGAGAAGCCAGAAGGGAGGTGAAGCAAAGACAGTTCTGGAACGCTGAGCTGCCCATTTCCAGGGACCACTGTCTCCCCAGGCTAGCTCACCCCCTGGGGCTGTGAGTGCCCTGCTGCTAATCCCCAAGGCCACCTGTCTGTCTCTGGATTGTGCTCTGTGTTTCCTGGCCACAGTCTGGTCTGGGATGCCTGTTTGGGTGGAAGGAAAATTCTCACTCAGAGAGGGGATGGGAGTCTGTTTTCTGGGTAGTGATGCTGGTACCTTGGAGGTGTGTGGAGCTCGTGCTCAGAGGTGGTCATCTCCAAGTGCCCTCTCTCCCTTATCCCCCATGCCTTATCCTCCCAGGCACACTGTCCTTGGCACCTCCCCCTGCCTGTCTGCTCATCCTTGAGAGCCCAGGAAACAGACTCTAAAAGCCATCTGCTGCTTCCTCTGAGGCCTCCTTTGGATTTGACACTTGGCGACTAGAGAACCACACATCGCAGGGGAAGGGCGAACCCCCTGAGCTGATGCAGTGCCCAGGCATGGGATGGCACAGGGCAGTGTGTGTGTGTGTGTGTGACTAGACTTGGGTTGGACATCCTTCTCCTGGGTGACTAATGCTCCTGATGTGCGCTCTGTCACCAACAGTGACGTTGACTCATTTGCCCACCAAGAGGCTGGGGGGTGGGGGTGGTGCTTGCTGGGCCCGCCAACCCTGCCCAGCACAGCCGTGAGCACGGTCAGCACACGGTCAGCACACACGTGGCCCTGAGGTGGGCAGGGGCAACCCAGCCACCTCCACTCTGGATCTTGGTCTTCTCACCAGCTGATTTTTAGGGCCGATGAGTAAGCGCGAGTGTTTCTCATCACAGTGAGGAATACTGTTATTGGCTTCTTTAAAATGTTAATTTTTAAACTTTCCTTTAAAGAGGCTCTGTGGGGGCCTGGGAAGCAGCTTATTTCACTCCCCGTGGACTCTCCCTGGCGGGTGGAGGGAGGGTCATCCGCAGCTACTTGCCGCAAGCGGCGAGGGTCACAGACTCAAAGGAAGAGCAGAGGTCGGCTGGGAGAGGTGGAGGGAGGCAGGCGGGGTTCAGCAGTCTCTCTGTGGCCCAGTGTCCTTTGCCGCCCCCCCCCCGAGTCTGTGTTGGGCAGACTGGCTCGGTGCCAAGTGCTGGATAGGGTAGGAATGGGCCCTAGACTTGGGGGTGGGAAGGCAGCTGGGGCCCAGCCAAGGCCAAACCCTGACCCTGGCCTTCCTTGTGCTTCTTTTGAGGATCCACTCCAAGGAGCACTTCAAGGAGAAGTACGCTGTGGATGACGTCCAGTACACAGATGAGGTCAGTAGTGGCCGACCCCTCCCCCTGCCGCAGCCTGACTTGACATCGCGGGACAGCATGGTCCAGCCACCAGCCCCCTTAGCAGTGCCGGAAGCGTCTGGTACCTGGGAGGTGGCCACTGAGCTGCTCAGGGGAGGCTATGTCTGCGAAGGTCTGATCAGGCTCGGCTGGGCCTTCACTTGTCAGGAGGCCCTCTCCAGGCCCTCATCAGCTGCAGATGCTGCTGTCAGAAAATCCCCAGGCTGCGAGAGGCCTGTGGGGTGGGGTGGACTTGGAGGCCCCCTGGCTATACTTTTATTTATTTATTGGCTATGCCACACAGTTTGTGGGATCTTAGTTCCCCTACTAAGGATGGAACCCGGGTCACGGCTGTGAAAGCGTGGACTCCTCACCACTAGGCCACCAGGGACTCCCCCAGCTTTAATCGTCTTCCCAGTATGCTTGGCCAATAACATGTGCCCAGGATAGGGATGCAGCTGTCTTCCTGGGGCTTTGAATCCGTCCACAGTCCAGACAGTCGGAAGGGGCTGACATCCACTGCTGTTAGAGCAGGGGAGATGCCCACGCTTAGTCCTCATTTTGTTCTGATCCTCTCCTCTGGTGGGTGTGTCCCTTCTTCCTTTGTAAACTGCATTGTAACATCATTGCCCTTTGGGTCCTTGACCTTCTGGGTCTCCTGGGTGTGAATCCTGGAGGTGGGCAGCCTGGGACGGGCCCTGGGGCTCAGCCCACTGACTCAGAGCCTCTTAGCCACAATCTGATGGTTTTGCTTCTATGACCAGGGGGTGGGCAGTGGCAGGAAGAGGGTGAACTCAGCTCCACTTACACTGTAATTTCTGAGGAGAAGGAGAACTGGCCTCTAGATGAGGTAAAACAGAAGAGGTCTCAAGTGTCAGGACAGGAAAGCCTGTAATGATGGTCTCGGATTACAGCCCCACAGACCAGCTTATTCTGAGTCTGTGTTTAGGAAGCAGAATCTTAAGTGCAGGCGTCAGTGGAGTTGAGAGCAGGGAGCTTTCTGCAGGGCCCCCCATCATCTGTGTCATCGGCTTTGTCGTGCCCGTTACTGCTGTGGATCTTACTGGAAACGAGGGCTCCTGTGGACTGGGGGACAGGTGCTTCACTCTGGGGTGGCACCTGCGGGTTCCAGGAACCTCAGTAGCTCACAGGGATTCCCTCCTTCCTCCGCCCTGTGCTGTGGGGGCCAGAGTCTCACCCTGATAAGAGGAAGAGGCCAAGGCTCCAAGCAGTGAAGGGCCTCATCCACAGCCCCACCAGTGTGGAGTACCAGACTTGGATGTGACCTCAGAGCCAGTGGACCCCAGAGGCGCCACCCTCTACCCCCGCCTGTGCCCTGTCAGAAGTGAGCAGGTGCTGCTAGACACGCCTGTAGAGCTGGCAAGACTCTCAGTGCCTTGGATTTTCTGTGGCTTGAATTGGAGCCCAGCCACAGTACAGACGCCTGAAACTGGGAAGCACTCGAGGTGCCCGGGGCTGCTCCATCACCGATGGTGATAGGAAGCCCTTTGTGTTGGGCCGGTTCTATGAGGCTCGGCTCGATCTAGCCCTCAGACAGCCTTGGCCATCTGCACAAATCACAGACAGGAAGCAGCTGACACTTGTCTCCTCTGAAAGAAGGCAGGAAGCCCCCACCCTAGGCCATGGCCTGTCACTCAATTCCACATGCAGGTGGCTGATGTCACAAACCTGGCTGCCTAGTTCCCCTCCTCCTATAGGTGACCCTGAGTTTAATTATTGAGAAGGTCAAGTGAATGGTGGCTCCCCTGAGAGGGTGGGGCTCAGAAAAACCTTGAGAGGGGCTATGCATTGACGTCAAGGTTCAGTGCAACGGCTGTGTCCCTGGTGATGGGAGCTGGCCTGGCAGAGGGCAAGTCTTGTGTCCTCTTTTGTGGCACCAGACAGGTGTTGCCAAGGTCACTGACTCAGATATAAGAGACGCTGGTGGCAGCCCAGTGGCTGATACCTCCCGTCTCCCCACCTCAGTGGGTAAAGGCGTGAGGGAGTGGTACACCCCCGATCACTCTGTGGGACTGGTGGCCCCAGGTTACCAGATACCCCAATTGTTCATCAGTAGATACACATCCACGTTGTTTGTGGTCATTCCCCACGTTTAAATTTTAGGAAGAATTTGAAATTCTTAAATGCATTGCTGCATTGAAAAATAATTGTGCAGCCCTGTTTCAGACTGCCATGGAAAAGGTTCACTTTTTTAAAAGCTTTGCTTTTTGCACGGTGAACCCAGCTTCCTGGAGCAATAGGAGCTTGTTTTGATATCACTGGTCAAGGATCATCCAGCCCCCTTTTCTGGATCATCACCCTTGGTCAGCAGGCCTGGTGGAAGCCTTGGGTGCAAGAGGTGCAAGAGGGAAGCCTCTGACTGTCCCCGGGAAGGATCCTTGTCCACAGGGCTCTGAAGCATTCTGCATTTGCTGTCTACCTCAACCTGCTGGGGAGGCTAAAGGTAGCTGGAAACAGGTGCTGTGGGATGAAGCAAGGCAGGGGTGTTTAACAGCACGGGTTCGTGAGAGCTGGTGGGTCCCCAATGACCGCTGCTCCATGGAAACGAGGCCCTGTGTGGTGGAGCTGTGTCATCCTGTGTGTGGAGTGGCATTTCCCACCGGTGACGCATAGCTGCCTCCCGTCACCTTGATTTCAGAGGCATGGAGTCAGGGTGTGCTGATGAGAGTGTAGCAGTAATGAATCTCCACAGGGAAGGGTGGAGGCAGCTGCCCGGCTTGGGGAAACGGTTTCGCAGCCGCAGAAGTAAGCAGGGCCCACTCAAGAGGTCGCGATCAATAAAAGACGCTGTCCTGCCAGTACCATCAGACGGCCAGCCCGCCACGTCAGACCTCCTCCACCCATCTGCGCCTTCTCCTCCATTGTCCCCCACCAGCACATCCTGAGTCGTAGCCCAGAAGAAAACCAGCAGCCAGCACGTTTGTCATCCTCCTCCCCTCTCCCAAGGACAATAGCGCCTACAATCCCCAAGTGCCCGCTCCGCTCTGGCTCTGCTGCAGCAATTGACAGACCCGCTCCACGCTGATGAATGTAGACTCTTCAGTCGCCGTAACAACACACCCAGGGCCGACAGGCACGGCTCCAGTTCCTTCTAATGAGCCGCCCCCTCCTCAAGGAGGGCCTGGGGAGTGTCAGTGACTCAGCGTGCTGTGGTTCGTGCAGCTCCGGGCCCGGGCTTCAGTCATTCTCAGAGCAGTTACTGAGCAAACGAGGAGGGCCTGGGGAGATGGAGCGTCGGTGGAGGGGTGGTTGGTATGCATCCGGGAGTCATCAAAACCTTGACAAAGTGTGGGGCTTGTCAGACAGCAGTTTCCCTAAATCAATTTTTTTTTTTAAGAAAGCCATTTTTTTAAGGTAATTTATTTTAAAGAAATAAAGACTCTATACCAGGATGTCCATCGTCATGATTTATAATAATCAATAGAAATAATGTAAGTGCCCACAGAGGAATGAGTAAATAAACTATGCCAGCTCTGTTAAGAGACTGGGACACAGCGCAGCTCTGCACTCTGTTGTCTTAACTGGTGAACCTAGGGAGATGAAGTCTTAAGTTTTTTTATTTTATTTTACTGATTATTTTGGGGCTTCCCAGGCGGCTCAGTGGTAAAGCATCCACATGTCAATGCAAGAGATGCGGGGAGAGATGCGGGTCTGATCCCAGAGTTGGGACGATCCCCTGCAGAAGCAAATGGCAACCCACTCAAGCATCCTTGCCTGGGAAATCCCAGAGGAGCCTGGCGGGCTGCAGTCCGTGGGGTCACAGAGTCGGAGTCGACAGCAACTGAGCATGTGTGCAGGCAGTGTTTATTTCTTCATCTGGCTGCAGCACACAGGACCTTCACTGTGTCATGCAGAATCTCTACTATGGTGCACGGACTCTCTAGTTGTGGTGCGAGGACTCTGGAGTGCGCTGGCCCAGTAGTTGTGGCACATGGGCTTTGTTGCTCTGCGGCATGTGGGATCTTAGTTTCCTGACCAGGGATTGAGCCCACATCCCCTGCATTTCAAGGCAGGTTCTGGGGTCACCAGGAAGTCCCCCTTAAGCTTTTTCACTGGTGAAACCTGAATTTGCAGCACTAGTTTCATGGGAGGTTACATGAGATGAGTCTGCAGTGACTGACGCAGGCCATAATCAAGGTCTTCCTGGACGTTTACCGTCCCCCTCTGTAGTGACTGGCAAAAATGGCATGTTTGAAGAATATTTAATGACAGGAAATAAGCGAAGCGTGTAACTTCATATGATCCAAATGTCATTACAGATCTGTTTTTATGTGCAGAGGTAAAAAGTCTCAGGGGATGGTTTTGTAGGTGTATTTTATCTTCTTTATAGTTTTCACTATCTTCCAGATTTTCTCTGGGAGCCTCTCAGTATTAAAAAGCATATATATTACATATGTCAAAGCTTATCAAAACATGCGCTTCACATAATGAGCAACATAGAATATGTCAATGATGGCTCCATAAAGCAGTTGAAACAACAAACAAATCCCTCTCCCTCTCACCCTGTGTCAGAGTGTTAGAGTTTAGGGTGGGAGTGTGGGGAGGGGGCTCAAATGCAGTGGGAGCTGCCATGGCCAAGATGCAGAGTGGACTGAGGGGTGGAGCCAGGAGAGGAAGCAGCTGGTCCCACTAGAGTGGCAGGCACCCTTGGATGTCTTGGCCGATGCAGTGTGATGGGCACGTTGCCAGGGGAATGAGGGCTGTTAGGAGGCAGTAGAGGAGGGAGTGAACCAACCTGCCTGGGAGGGGGGCAGGGACCTAAGTTTTGAGTACAAATTGAGGAAGCAGCTGAGATGGGGAAAAGCGTGCCAGGCAGCAGTGAGAGCCCAGGCACAGGCATGGGGATGAGCCTACGTGGCAGGGATGGGGGTGGGGTTGTTCAAGGGGGTTGGTTAGGAAGCAGCCAGCAATCAAGGGCCTGAGTGGGCCATGGGAGGGATGGAGAGCAAGGATGTGGGGTCGGGAGTGGCTGAGTACATGTGGCCAAGGAGATGAATGGGGGCTGGGAGGCGGGTATCCACCCAGGGGACCAGAGCCAGGTGGGGCCAGTGCCTAAGAGCTGGCTGGAAAGGGTCTTTTGCAAGGGACCAGGCAGATGAACAGAGGTGCTGCCCTTGGCAGGCGGGTGGGTCTGGCCGTTTGGAGCTTGGGTCCATGTGGGTCCTGGAGGTTGGGCAGCACATGGGGAAGGGTGCTAGGTTTAAGCTTGAATCCTTCTCTGCCCCCTGATAGCTCCATGGCTTTCTGAAGTCCCTTATTCTCTGTAAGTTTCCTGTTTGAAGGGTGTGCTTGATCAGTGTGAGTTGTCAGCCCTTAATAACCCTGGGATGTCACCTCCATCAGGCTTCATGCGGTGGCACTGAAGTGGATGTTTTCTTTCTGACTTTTCAGATCGCCAGTGTTCTGACATCCCGGAGCCCCTCTGTGCTCCTCACTTTGGTAAGTGGCTGGTGTTCAGGGACCAGGCAACGTCTGTGTATGGAGAGGGGCTTTGGGGATCTGCTTGACTCTGCAGAGGTCAGGGCCTTGGAGTGGGATGGAAAACTGAGAGCAGCAGTCACTGGTGATCAGCAGTGACACCTCAGTCTGGATTACTAATCGTGTCCAGGATCACACCCTCCATTCTCCAGTCGCCTTGGGTCACGTCCTGTCCTGAGGCCACTGTGGACGAGGTGCCGTGCATGCTCCAAGAGTTAAAACCCGACTAAGAATCGATGCTTTTGAACTGTGGTGTTGGAGAAGACTCTTGAGAGTCCCTTATACTGCAAGGAGATCCAACCAGGCCATTCTAAAGGAGATCAATCCTGGATGTTCATTGGAGGGACTGATGCTAAAGCTGAAACTCCAATACTTTGGCCACCTCATGCGACGAGTTGACTCACTGGAAAAGACTCTGATGCTGGGAAAGGTTGGGGGCGGGAGGAGAAGGGGACGACGGAGAATGAGATGGCTGGATGGCATCACCGACTCTGTGGACATGAGTTTGAGTGTACTCCGGGAGTTGGTGATGGACAGGGAGGCCTGGCGTGCTGTGATTCATGGGATCGCGGAGAGTCGGACACGACTGAGCGACTGAACTGAACTGAACTGAACTGAGGCAACCCACTCCAGTACTTTTGCCTAGAGAATCCCGTGGGTGGGGGAGCCTGGTAGGCTGCAGTCCATAGGGTCGCTAAGGGTCGGACACGACTGAGCGACTTCACTTTCACTTTTTACTTGCATGCATTGGAGAAGGAAATGGCAGCCCACTCCAGTGTTCTTGCCTGGAGAATCCCAGGGACGGGGGAGCCTGGTGGGCTGCTGTCTGTGGGGTTGCACAGGGTCAGACACGACTGAAGCGACTTAGCAGCAGCAGCAGAGGGTGTATTTGGGTCAGGTTGAGCTCTCGGGGTTGGTTTATCAATTTGCTTCCACCCTGTGCCTCCCTGATTGTTGACAAAATTTGAAAAACACACCCTTTGCATCAGCCCATGAAGGTGCTGGGCTGTGTGGCGTCAGATTTTGGACCTGGGGCACCAAATAACAGAGGACCTGCAGCGGCCTGGGGCTGGCAGGGGTGCACAGTGCACCCCAGCAGGGTGGGAATGCTGGGGCTGTGTAATGGCTCCAAGAAGAAGCCTGCCTTCGTACACTTCTTCAGCCTTGGGGAGCTTCCAATATGAGGAGTGTACAGAAAGTGACCCTTCTCTCCTTTGTTAATTGATTTTTACAGGAATAGTTTTTTCTTGGTTATTTTTGTTAGCACTTCACATAGGCTTTTTTTTTTCACCCTGCTGTTTTGATGGCTGAGAAGAAAAGTTAAGATTGCGGTCACAGGGTGTCCAGTGTTTTATTTGGGGGGATGCAATCAGACATCCACCTGAAGGTCTTGAGGAAGAATTAAAAGGGGATTTAAAAGGCCTGGCCTCTCTGGGGACAGCACATTTTCCTCTGAATTTTTTGTTTTCTCTCCTTCCCCGTCTGAGTGCTAATTGGAGTCTCCTTACAATTAGGGAAAGGAGAGGAATGTAGCAGAGTCCCAGCGTCACTGGGAAAGTCCCATCCCTCCCGAGTTGGGTCACACCGGCATCTCTGGCAGGGTCAGGTTTGACAGTGTTCTCGGGACATTGTCCGTGAGGAGCGTGTGTGCACACACACGTGTGCAAGGGAGATGGGCCAGGCTTGGGGGCCGGGGCTTGTGGGCGGAGGTGGTCCCAGGCAGCCCGAGCTGGGGTCAGCAAAGTGCTTGGACTGAGGAGACCTTGGTTTCCTCTGCTTTTCAAGCTACAGCAGAGAAAGGAGGGTTGCCCTTCTGCCGGGGCCTCGCCTTTCGGGAAGGGATGGGTTGGCTGGGCCAGGGTGGGGCTCCCGGTCCTTGCCCAGTCCCACAGGGCCCCGTGCGGCAGGTCGGTGCCCTCACTCTCCGTCTCTCTCCCCAGCGCGGCGTCAACACGGACAGCGGCAGCATCTGCAGGGAGGCCTCCTTCGAGGGCATCAGCAAGTGAGTCCTGGGGCCCTGGGAACCGTCTTCCTACTCCATCCGCTCACATCTTCCCCCGCAGGCTGACCCAGTCTATTTATATAAACTAGATACAAAGCACACAAGCAGGGGACTTCCCTGGGTGGCCCATTGGTTAAGACGCCCTGCTTCCAATGCAGAGGGCATGGGTTCTATCCCTGATCAGGGAACGAGATCCCACATGCCGCAGATCGTGGCCAAAAAGTTAAAAAGGAAAAACAAAAACCAGAAGGATACTTATAGAAAGGGGTTCAATTTGGTACTTTTGAGGAAATGCTTAGAAAAAAAAATTTGCTTACATTCAGTTCAAGTTTGACTTTAAGGACTGATGCTACTTCCCCATGGAGCTCCATCATCAAAGCACCAGCGACCCAGTGCTTAGGGAGCCCAGGGGGCCATGCACACTCAGGGGGCCGAGTACACGCAGCAGGCGGCTGTTTTCCCTCCAGGGACCTGCTCTGCCCTTGTGGTCTTCATTCTTATCAGCCCTCTCCTCTCACTCCTGGCTGATGAACCTCTTCCAGTCCGACTTACAGATTTCTCCTGTGCCCGCTGCTGCTCCAGTCCCGGGCAGGGACCCCTGCCTTTCCTGCCCTCACTCCCCAGTATAGCCCCGGGTGGGGCCCTGGAGCCCTGTTCCCCCCTGTAGACCTCTACACACAGGAGGGCAGATGTTAGGCACAGAGAGCACAGTATCTTGCCCGCCTTGCCACCCTCATGCCCTGGCCCCCAAAGACTGTGGCCAGCCAGCCACCCTTGTGTCTCTGGGCTGGCTGCTGACCGGCCCTGGCACGGGGGCATCTGCGGGGCCCCAGGCTGCAGCAAACGAGCCCTTGAGGAGAGCACCTACCCCTCGGGGCTGCTGAGTGTGGATGACTCACTGCCCTGTTCCTCTGGCAGCCCCTCCCGCACCTCCCGTTCTCTGCACCAGGGCGTCCTCTGTCGTCCTTTGGTGGACCACGGCAGCGGCAGAGGAAGCACCTTATAACTATGTATGAGCCCGAGCCATGGGAGTT
This sequence comes from Moschus berezovskii, assembly GCF_049115385.1. Classification (NCBI taxonomy): domain Eukaryota; kingdom Metazoa; phylum Chordata; class Mammalia; order Artiodactyla; family Moschidae; genus Moschus; species Moschus berezovskii. Next base: position 19,399,114 of record NC_142481.1, read on the forward strand.
TGTGCGTATGTGTGATGTCGGGTGATTAGCAAGGATTATGAGCTCATAAATATGTATCACTCCCCCCAATGATAAGAGCGGCGGGGTAGGGGGAGCGGGTATCAGATTTGCTGCTTTTCATTGCACGAATCTCCGCATCCTCCCGGGAGTTCCCCAGAGCGGCCTTCCTCCCACACCAGCAGTGATTAGCCCAGCTCGTTGAGATGCTGGCCGTGGAGCCGCCGTCTCTTCCCCGGGCCCTTGAGAGCGTAGTGCGGGCGCAGCCGGCTGCTTCCTGTCCCAAGCCTCCCCTGGTCCCCCAGCACTGCCCAATGCCAGAGCTCCCTCTGCCAGCACCATGGAATATCTCTGGTCCCGGGGGCTGGCCCCTCTGATCTCAGCCTGGGTTGCTACCTCGTGGGGAGGGCCCCAAGCTGGGAGGAGGGAGGGCTTGCCACGTGATGAAATGAGACCCTACTCATCCAGAGCCTGGCGTGGAGCCAGTGCTTAGTAAACAGTTACCTATGAGCACACCCCCATCATGTCCCAGTGCCTCTACAAGCCTCAGTTTCCCCAGCTGTGTAGTGGGCCAGTGGACTTCAGGATCTCTGATGACAAGATTCCCTGATGTCGGTGAGCTGTCTTTGCTTGCCCAGCCCCCGAGCCAAGGTCTCTGCTGTGGAGAATGCCTCCTTAGCACCCTGGGCACAGGTGGTAAGGCTGGAGTGACTCCTGGCTACTCCCTAAAGTTTTCTGGCGGGGGAGGCAGGGGACCCTAGCGACATCACTGTCAGTGAGCAGTGAAGCTGAGGCCCCCTCCCCACTCCCCCTGGGAGAATTCCCACTGTGGACCAAACCCTCTCTCCATGGAGTAGACCCAGCCTCTGTTCCCTGCTGCCCCCGAAGTCCCTACGGTCCCTGCCAAGAGCCCAGAGGAGCCTGTGCTTGGCCAACACCCCACCCCACTGTGGGACCGTTTTTGGAGAGCCAGGGTCTGCCTTATCTTTGCACACGCTCTCAGGCACTAGGTGGGCCCTCTCCAAACCATGGTCCAGTCCAGATGGGCTGGCTATGGGCTGCTCCCCAGGCCCCTCACTGCTGGGCTGAGTGCTGCCCCCATGCTGGGGGGATTCATTTCCATGAGCACGTGGCAGCAGAGTTTTCTGACTTGGCTGCAGGTGAGAGCCCTCCCTGCCTTGGGGTCCCCAGGCCCACCTGCAGTGCTCACCCGTCTCCTGTCCCCTCACACCTCCCTCTGGGCCCCACACCCCCGTGTGGCACCCTTCATGTAGCTCTGCCCTCAAGGGGTTGCTCCGTTTGGGTCCCCTCACCCCGCACGCTGTGGCCACTGACCTCAGGTCCCTGCCAGTGCCTTCCCTGTGGAAAGGTCATATTCATGTTCCTGGGGTCTGGGTGCAGTCCAGCCCACTGCCAGCACTCTAATTCTGCCACCACTTGGACCCTGTTGCCAGGCTGGAGGGGCCCTTGTCCTCCAAAGCCGCTGGGCTCAGTGACCGAGTTCACCTGCCTGGCGCGCGCCTCTCCAGCTGTTTTCAGGGATAATAATAGCCTGTTTCCTAAGCAAGATGAATCTTGCTGTCGTCCTAGTTTCCAGTACTAAGCTGCTTCTATCCTCGGTCACTTCTCACCGCCCTAATGAAGTGCCTCATTCCTGGAATTTTGTTTTTAACCCTTTTGAACTTCTCTGAAAACACTCCCACCTTAGATCCTTATTTGACCTCTTGCAGAAATTCAGGATCTGGCCTCTCAATTTGTCCTAATGGGCCACCCCTGGCCACCTTGATCCCTTGACTTGGGGTAGGAGGGAGCTTGTGGCAGAGCCATGGCCTCACCTGTCCACCCATGCCTGACCCTTCTGGCCCTGGTCTAGCCGAGTGGTAGGCCTGTGACCTTGTCTCCAGGTGTGGCTCCTCAGGGTTGGCTGCCTTGGGCCTGTCACTTTGTGGGGGTGGGGGTGGGGGGCTGTGGGTTTGATCCTGGGAGCCTTTAGGCCTCCCTCAGCCTTCCCAGATCAGGGCCAGGCCTCCTGCTGCCCACGGCGGGGTTTGTGCCAGGCATCACAGTGGCTTCAGCAGAGGACTGGGAGCAAGGAGGCAGAGGCCGGCTGGGGGTGGTAGATGTGTGCTGGGATCTCCCCATGGCCTGGGGCCCCTGGACTCATCAGGGAGGGACACTCCCTACCCTCATGGGCTCTGGTGGGCTTTTTTTTTTTTTTACATAATTATGACATGCTCGTGTAGAGAGCTCTTAACTCGCACAGAGGCGAAAGCAAGGTGGGGCTCTGTCCTTCCTGGGGAGCAGGGTGTGCTATGCTGGGCTGAAGGTAGCAGGGTGGGGGCAGGCCTCCTGCTGAGCTGGACTCCGGCCCAGGCCGCAGCTCCCACGAAGGTGTAGGAGCAGGCCCCGCAGGGGTTCTGGGCACAGCATAGGGTCCAGCGTTCATTGCCAGGTGCTGGCGAGGGCAGGGCCAAGGCTGGTCTGTGGAGAGGACAGCTCTGCAGTAAACACGGCTTCTTCCCACGGGCTGCACGTACCACCGTTGCCTGCCATAGCGAGTTCCTGCACCCTGGGTGCCAAGGCAGACATGATAAGTCTTTGTCAGCAGTCTGAGAGGGTAGCCTTGATTTTCCTGAGAAACACAGACCCCGGCTATGAAGGGAACGAGATTATCCGTGGGGGGCCACCTTCCTCGCCGGAGACCATTCCTTCCAACGCAGGCAGACTGCCCAGGAACCCCGGGTTGGGGCCATGAGTACAGAGCGCTTTGTTTCATGCCATTGTCTGACAGAGAAATATGGTCGATATTTTACATCAGCTGGTAGTTCAGGATAAGCATATTTCTTATCTTTTGGCATTTACTTAAATTGCCTTGCATACTTGAAGACAATCGGTTACAAATTAATTCCATTTAAATAAGCGGTTAAATATGAAATTGCTGAATTGGGGGGTTATTAATGCAGGAATATTAATGTTCAGAGATGTGAATTTTTAAACCCAAGAAATAGAAGGACATTATTAAAACTTGACAATTACAATAAAATGCCGGTCTGTGATGTGGGGACCAGTGGCTTTCTGGTTCCTGTTAACCTATGTATCAAGGTAACAGTTCAGGTTGAGGTTCTGATTATGGCTCTTGGAATTTCCATGAGTCTCCTGAAGAGACAAGAACCCGTCCCAGCCCCCAGAGTTGGTGGAGTGGGAGGCCTGTTTGGCGCTTGTTCTCCATCCTCAAGTTGGAAACTGTAGGGAGGAGTCTGGGGGCTGGGGCGGGCTGGCTGGGCCCATACTGCTCACTTTGCATCATCCAGCCCACAGGTGGAGCCCACCAGGGAGGGACCCTCTGCTTGTAGGACACTCCTCACCCTCATGGACTCTGGTGGACTTTTTTTTGTTTTAACATAATAATTACATGTTTCTTGTAGAAAGGTCTAACTAGCACAGAGGCAAAAAAGCAAGGAGTGTTCCAATTTCATGACCCTGAGTTAAAAATCAATATTATAGTGAACGTCTCTTGGACTCTTATGTGTGTGTCTGAGTGTGTTTCTCTGAGTGTTTTTGTGTCTGAGCTTGCATGTGTGCGAATCTCTATATTTCTGTATGTGTGTATATTTGGAAGTGGATCTGTGTTAGTCTAAGTGTGTACCTTTGTGTGTCTGTGTGTATTTGCCCATGTCTGTGAATATACATCTGTGTGTGTGTGTCTGCATGTGCCTCTTTTCTAGGCAAATGCCTGCCTGTGTGTGTCTGTGTGTCTGCATCTGGGTCTCTGTGCTGGGTCACCTTGCTGTTCGTATGTGTGTGAGCAAGTGTGTATGTGTATGTATGTTTTGTAATGTGAGATTTTATTGGCACGTTTGGCTTTTGAAGAGATAGGCCATTGCTTTTCGCAGCACCAAAGTGACATTTGGCAGAATGGGAGCCAGAGTCTCTGTTGCCATCTTTATTTATGTCATCTGCTTCTCCGTTCTTCACTGTGCGCCACACTGGCTGTCTGTGGTGGCTTTGGTATTTCACAAGTAGGGCTTGACTCTACAACATTTTGCTTGACTTCTCAGTAAGTAGTCTTATTTTTCTAGTTAGGGATCCTGAAAGCTTTCATACTGTGGAAACCTCTCAGCCTGCTAGGACCTCCTTCTCTCTCCTCTCCCCTTTCCCTTTCTCTTCTTCAGCCAGGAGTGGAGGTGCTAGATACACAGCCAAGGCTTTAGATAGGTGTTTTCAAACACCCGTCATTGAGGCCCTGGAGAATGCCTGATTGGTCACAATCCTGTATGCCCTGTGTGTCATCTCCTGGCTTGAGAGGGAGCAAGACTCAGAATCCCGAGGGTCGAAGGCCTGCCAGGGCTTCTCGGTGAGGCCCGTGCATTGTGCTGGGCCGCATTGCGCTTTCCCAGCTGTCTCACTGATAGCTTGAGCTCTGAGTCGTCTGTGACACCAGTGTGTCAGGGTTTTGCCGCAAACTGATCTTGTTTCTTGGGTTCCTTTCCAGTTATGTTCATTTTACCAAAGAACGACTTTTGGCATTGTTGGTTTTTCTCAATGACATGTTTGCTTTCTATTTCATTGATTTTTGCTTTGAAAAGTTTCTAATCTCTTTACATTTTGTTTGTTCTTTCTATAGCTTCTTGAGAAAGAAGAAAGGCATTTCTGGGATAGAAGTTTAGATCACTGGTTTTCAGTTGTTCTTTTCTACTATCTACATTTAGAGCTTTACATTTTCCTGTCAGCACTGCTTTATCTGCAGTTCACCAGTTATGATATTTCATGATTTTATTTTCTAATTTTATTATTATCTCTTCTTTGAAGAGTGGATATTTAGAACTTTATTGCTTAATTCTCGATTTTGGATTTTATATTTTTCTTTCTGTTGCTGATTTCTAGTTTAATTCTATTATAATCAGTGAGTGTTCTCTGTATTTCAGCCCTTTGAAATTTGTTGAAACTTTCTGCATATGATCATTATGATAAGTGTTTCATGTGTACTTAAAGAGAGCACAGTCTACAGCATGTAGGCTGTAATGTTCTATATATGTCAATGAAGTTAAGTTGATTAATTGTATTGTTCATATCTTCTGCATCTTTACTGATTTCTCTGTTTGCTTGTTCTGTCATCAGAAGAGGTATGTGAAAATCTCAAACTGTTCTTGTTGATTTACCTGTTTCCATTTCTGTTCTGACAAGTTTTATAAATCAGTTTTATTAGAATAAAATTTGTATGTAATAAAATTAATTATGTGTATATTCAGTATGATTTTTAAAACAGCTTTACCAGGATATAATTCATATACCTTACAACTTACCTTGTCCAAGGTAAGGTACAGCGGCTGCACTTTGCTGGAGCGGCTGTGAAGAGATTTTCCACGACCAAGGTAAGAGAAACCCAAATAAGACGGTAGGTATTGCTAGGGGGCACCAGAGGGCGGACAGACTGAAATCATAATCACAGGAAACTAGCCAATCTGATCACATGGACCACAGCCGAATGTGGTCCACTGGAGAAGGGAATGGCAAACCACTTCAGTATACTTGCCTTGAGAACCCCATGAACAATAACAAAGGGCAAAATGATAGGATACTGAATGAGGAATTCCCCAGGTCAGTAGGTGCCCAGTATGCTACTGGAGATCAGTGGAGAAATAACTATAGAAGGAATAAAGGGATGGAGCAAAAGCAAAACCAGTACCCAGTTGTGGATGTGACCAGTGATAGAAGCAAGGTCCGGTGCTGTAAAGAGCAATATTGCATAGGAACCTGGAATGTTAGGTCCATGAATCAAGGCAAATTGGAAGTGGTCAAACAGGAGATGGCAAGAGTGAACGTTGACATTCTAGGAATCAGTGAATTAAAATGGACTGGAATGGGTGAATTTAACTCAGATGACCATTATATCTACTACTGTGGGCAGGAATCCCTTAGAAGAAATGGAGTAGCCATCATGGTCAACAAAAGAGTCCGAAATGCAGTACTTGGATGCAATCTTAAAAATGACAGAATGATTTCTGTTCGTTTCCAAGGCAAACCATTCAATATTACTGTAATCCAGGCCTATGCCCCAACGAGTAGTGCTGAAGAAGCCGAAGTTAATCGGTTCTATGAAGACCTACAAGACCTTTTAGAACTAACACCCCAAAAAGATGTCGTTTTCATTATAGGGGACTGGAATGCAAAAGTAGGAAGTCAAGAAACACCTGGAGTAACAGGCAAATTTGGCCTTGGAGCACGGAATGAAGCAGGGCAAAGGCTAATAGAGTTTTGTCAAGAGAACGCACTGGTCATAGCAAACACCCTCTTCCAACAACACAAGAGAAGACTCTACACATGGACATCACCAGATGGTCAACACCGAAATCAGATTGATTATATTCTTTGCAGCCAAAGATGGAGAAGCTGTATACAGTTAGCGAAAACAAGACCAGGAGCTGACTGTGGCTCAGATCACGAACTCCTTATTGCGAAGTTCAGACTTAAATTGAAGAAAGTAGGGAAAACCACTAGACCATTCAGGTATGACCTCAATCAAATCCCTTATGATTATACAGTGGAAGTGAGAAATAGATTTAAGGGACTAGATCTGATTGATAGAGTGCCTGATGAACTCTGGACGGAGGTTCGTGACATTGTACAGGAGACAGGGACCAAGACCATCCCCATGGAAAAGAAATGCAAAAGAGCGAAATGGCTGTCTGAGGAGGCCTTACAAATAGCTGTGAAAAGAAGAGAGGCGAAAAGCAAAGGAGAAAAGGAAAGATACAAGCATCTAAATGCAGAGTTCCAAAGAATAGCAAGGAGAGATAAGAAAGCCTTCCTCAGTGATCAATGCAAAGAAATAGAGGAAAACAACAGAATAGGAAAAACAAGAGACCTCTTCAAGAAAATTAGAGATTCCAAGGGAACATTTCATGCAAAGATGGGCTCGATAAAGGACAGAAATGGTATGGACCTAACAGAAGCAGAAGATATTAAAAAGAGGTGGCAGGAATACACAGAAGAACTGTACAAAAAAGATCTTCACGACCAAGATAGTCACGATAACGTGATCACTGACCTAGAGCCAGACATCTTGGAATGTGAAGTCAAGTGGGCCTTAGAAAGCATCACTACGAACAAAGCTAGTGGAGGTGATGGAATTCCAGTTGAGCTATTTCAAGTCTTGAAAGATGATGCTGTGAAAGTGCTGCACTCAATATGCCAGCAGATTTGGAAAACTCAGCAGTGGCCACAGGACTGGAAGAGGTCAGTCTTCATTCCAATCCCAAAGAAAGGCAATGCCAAAGAATGCTCAAACTACCGCACAATTGCACTCATCTCACACGCTAATAAAGTCATGCTCAAAATTCTCCAAGCCAGGCTTCAGCAGTATATAAACCGTGAACTCCCAGATGTTCAAGCAGGTTTTAGAAAAGGCAGAGGCACCAGAGATCAAATTGCCAACATCCGCTGGATCATGGAGAAAGCAAGAGAGTTTCAGAAAAACATCTATTTCTGCTTTATTGACTATGCCAAAGCCTTTGACTGTGTCGATCACAATAAACTGTGGAACATTCTGAAAGAGATGGGAATCCCAGACCACCTGACCTGCCTCTTGAGAAACCTGTATGCAGGTCAGGAAGCAACTGTTAGAACTGGACATGGAACAACAGACTGGTTCCAAATAGGAAAAGGTGTACGTCAAGGTTGTATATTGTCAGTTCAGTTCAGTTCAGTTCAGTTCAGTCGCTCAGTCGTGTCCGACTCTCCGCGACCCCATGAATCACAGCACGCCAGGCCTCCCTGTCCATCACCAACTCCCGGAGTACACTCAAACTCATGTCCACAGAGTCGGTGATGCCATCCAGCCATCTCATTCTCCGTCGTCCCCTTCTCCTCCCGCCCCCAACCTTTCCCAGCATCAGAGTCTTTTCCAGTGAGTCAACTCGTCGCATGAGGTGGCCAAAGTATTGCAGTTTCAGCTTTAGCATCAGTCCCTCCAATGAACATCCAGGATTGATCTCCTTTAGAATGGACTGGTTGGATCTCCTTGCAGTATAAGGGACTCTCAAGAGTCTTCTCCAACACCACAGTTCAAAAGCATCGATTCTTCGGCGATCAGCCTTCTTCACAGTCCAACTCTCACAACCATACATGACCACGGGAAAAACCATTGCCTTGACTAGACGGACCTTGGGTGGCAAAGTAATGTCTCTGCTTTTTAATATACTATCAAGGTTGGTCATAACTTTCCTTCCAAGGAGCAAGCGTCTTTTAATTTCCTGGCTGCAATCAGCATCTGCAGTGATTTTGGAGCCCCAAAAAACAAAGTCTGACACTGTTTCCACTGTTTTTCCATCTATTTCCCATGAAGTGATGGGACCAGATGCCATGATCTTTGTTTTCTGAATGTTGAGCTTCAAACCAACCTTTTCACTCTCCTCTTTCACTTTCATCAAGAGGCTTTTGAGTTCCTCTTCACTTTCTGCCATAAGGGTAGTGTCATCTGCATATCTGAGGTTATTGATATTTCTCCCAGCAATCTTGACTCCAGCTTGTGCTTCTTCCAGCCCAGCGTTCCTCATGATGTACTCTGCATATAAGTTAAATAAGCAAGGTGACAATATACAACCTTGACGTACACCTTTTCCTATTTGGAACCAGTCTGTTGTTCCATGTCCAGTTCTAACTGTTGCTTCCTGACCTGCATACAGGTTTCTCAAGAGGCAGGTCAGGTGGTCTGGGATTCCCATCTCTTTCAGAATGTTCCACAGTTTATTGTGATCCACACAGTCAAAGGCTTTGGCATAGTCAATGAAGCAGAAATAGATGTTTTTCTGAAACTCTCTTGCTTTCTCCATGATCCAGCGGATGTTGGCACTCACCTTGCTTATTTAACTTATATGCAGAGTACATCATGAGGAACGCTGGGCTGGAAGAAGCACAAGCTGGAATCAAGATTGCCGGGAGAAATATCAATAACCTCAGATATGCAGATGACACTACCCTTATGGCAGAAAGTGAAGAGGAACTCAAAAGCCTCTTGATGAAAGTGAAAGAGGAGAGTGAAAAGGTTGGCTTGAAGCTCAACATTCAGAAAACAAAGATCATGGCATCTGGTCCCGTCACTTCATGGGAAATAGATGGAAAAACAGTGGAAACAGTGTCAGACTTCGTTTTTTTGGGCTCCAAAATCACTGCAGATGCTGATTGCAGCCATGAAATTAAAAGACGCTTGCTCCTTGGAAGGAAAGTTATGACCAACCTTGATAGTATATTAAAAAGCAGAGACATTACTTTGCCAACCAAGGTCCGTCTAGTCAAGGCAATGGTTTTTCCCGTGGTCATGTATGGATGTGAGAGTTGGACTGTGAAGAAGGCTGATCGCCGAAGAATCGATGCTTTTGAACTGTGGTGTTGGAGAAGACTCTTGAGAGTCCCTTATACTGCAAGGAGATCCAACCAGTCCATTCTAGAGGAGATCAATCCTGGATGTTCATTGGAGGGACTGATGCTAAAGCTGAAACTGCAATACTTTGGCCACCTCATGCGACGAGTTGACTCACTGGAAAAGACTCTGATGCTGGGAAAGGTTGGGGGCGGGAGGAGAAGGGGACGACGGAGAATGAGATGGCTGGATGGCATCACCGACTCGATGGACATGAGTTTGAGTGAACTCCGGGAGTTGGTGATGGACAGGGAGGCCTGGCGTGCTGTGATTCATGGGGTCGCGGAGAGTCGGACACGACTGAGCGACTGAACTGAACTGAACTGAACTGAACTGAACCTTACAACTGACTCACTTAAACTATGCAATTACATGTTTTTTGTATGTTTATAGATTTGTGCAATCATCATCACAGTCAACTTTAGAATATTTTCATCATCCATAAAGAAACCCTGTATCCATTAGCAATCATTGCCTTGCCCACCACTAATCTCCTTTCTATCTTTGTAGATTTGCCTACTTTAGCGTTTGATGTAAATGGAATCCTGCAACGCGTGGCCTTCTAGATCTGGCTTCATCCTCTCACTGTGTTTTCAAGATTCATCCATATAGTAGCATGAATCAGTACTTTGCTCATTTTTATGGCTGAAAAATATTCCCGTCTGTGGATCTATTGGTTTCTGTTTGCAATTCATCTTGTGTCTTTGAGTCTAAAGTATCTCTTTAGAGCGTAGAGTTGAATTATTTTTTGCATCTATTCTGTCAATCCTTGTCTTCTAATTAGAAATTTTAATCCATTTACATCTACATTACTGGTAAGGACGACCTTTTTTATGCCATTTTGTGTTTAGTTTTCTGTGTCATATATTGTTTTTATTTCTCAGTTTCTCCATTACTCTCATTCTTTGTGTTTGAGGTTTTTGCAGTCTTCAGTTTTGACTCCTTTTTTATTTTGCTTTCTGTATATTTTAGTTATTTTCTCAGTGGTTATGCAGAGGATTACAAATGACCTCGTAATCTTATAATAATATAGTTTGCATTAATAGCTGGTTTCAATAGTGCACAGAAACTATGCTGTCTTTCTTGGCGCTGTTATTGAATACAGATTGCGTCTTTATACATCTCGTGGTGATCTACACAGGTTTATAATTATCACTTTATGCAATTGTCTTTTAAATCAGATAGGAGAAAACTAGGACTTACAAACAAATAATGCATTTACACTGTTTCTGTACTTACCTATGTAATTCCCTTTACCCCTGCCTTTTTTCTTCTCATATGGATCCTAGTTACTCTCTAGTAACTCCTTTCACTATAGTCTGAAAGATCCCTTTTGATATTTCTTGTAGGCTAGATCTTCTAGTGGTGTATTCTCTCAGTTTTCATTTATCTGGAACTGTTTTAATTTCTCTCATTTTTGAAGCATAGCTTTGCCGGATATGGAATCTTGATTGACAGATTTTTTTTTTTCTTTTAGCACTTTGAATATGTCATCTTGTATTCTGTCATCTTGTATTCTGTCTTCTGACCTCTGTAGTTTCTGATGAGAAATCAGCCATTAATCTTATTGAAGATCCTTTGTATGTGATAAATTTATTTTCTCTTACTGCCTTTAAGATTTTCTTTTGACAGTTTGGTTATATGTCTAGGTGTGGATCTCTTTGAGTTTATCCTACTTGGAGTTCATTAAGCATTATGGAAATTAACACTGATGTTTTTCATTAAATTGGGCAAGTTTTTGGCCATGATATCTTCACATATTCTGCTTCACTATCACTCTCCTTTTCTTCTGGGACTTCTATTATGTATGTGTTGGTACACTCGATGGACGTGGCTGTGCTACCTGTCCGTGAGGGTGGAAGATTGTGTCTTGCAGCCAAGCAGCTTGTTCTCCAGCTGACTGCACTTGGAGAACATGGCCTGAGCTGCCAAGTCTGCTGCAGGAGGTGAGCAGCAGGCCTTCTGTTGTCCCCGGTCTTCTCTTGGCATCTCTTTATTTATTTGTTTGTTTCGGTCACTTTATTTATTTACTTTTGGCTGTGGTGAGTCAGGCTTTTCTCTAGTTGTGGCCAGCGGGAGCTACTTTCTAGCTGTGGTGCACAGACTCCTCATACGGTGGCTTCTCATACTGCAGAGCCTGGGCTCTGGGACACTTAGGCTCAGTAGTTGTGGCTCCTGGGCTCTAGAGCATAGGTTCAATAGTCGTGACACACAGGCTTAGTTGCTCCAAAGGATGTGGGATCTTCCCGGATCAGGGATCAAGCCTGTTTCTCCTGCATTGGCAGGTGGATTCCTTACCACTGAGCCACCAGGGAAACCCTCTTGATATGTCTTGAATGAAGTATTTCTTGTTGGGAGATGAATAGACCATTGAACTAATGGACTTAACTTGTTTTCTCTCTGTAGGTTCAATGTCAACAATACCATTCTTCATCCAGAGATCGTAGAGTGGTGAGTATGGCTTGTGGCTGTTTGTTGTGCTCAGCCCAGGAAGGGGAGAGACCCCGCTGTTCCCACCCACCCTATCTCAGGGAGCCCCTCAGACAAGCTGGTCCCTAGAAACTCTTCTCTCAGCCTCTTCTGTTTTATTCTTTTTGTCAGTTGGTCTGTTTTTCCAGAAGGGCACGAGTCACTTGAATGTCAGTTGTACTTCTCCCTTTCTTTATTTAGAACTTAAAAAAAAAGAAACTCTACCGTAAAAGAGCCAAAGTTACATAGCTCAGTTAAAGTCAATAGTGAAAGGAATAAAAATAAACATCATACATAATCCAATTACCCAAAAGGTAAACATGTTTTCCTCATGTCACGTGTATGTCTTGACTCGTTGGTCTCCTTTTTATGAGTCTTATGTTGCCCACTTTATTCCCTGGCTGGTACTGGGAGCCCCTACCTGCCGTGTTGTTTCTGTGGGGTCACAGCAGGGCGAGGTGCCTCCAGTTGGGTCCCAGAAGAGACCCTTCAACTCTGATTGCTGCCAGTTTTCCTAAGCCATCGAGTTGCTCTTGGATAGCACTAAAATGTGTTTTATTTGTCATATGGCTGCACTTATTTTGAAGGTAGGAGAGAGGAGAGGCAGGGCCTTTGCCACATCATCCGCTGACTGAAAGGTGTGTGGATGCCTCACGTCTGAGCCTAAGGCCATTCGTCAAGTTCACCATCTGGTTGGGACACCTCACTCATCTAGTATTGGGGCTTGGGAACACTGTGGCCTGAGGGTGAGCACGGGTCGGCTTATGAGGTTGGAGGCAGTGTAGAGCGGGGGAGAAGGAGAGCGTGATCCAGGCCAAGGGGCCACTTGTTGAAAGGCTGGAGATGAGAAAGCTTGGTGGCTTCGTGTGGCCAGCCTAGGCCACACGCTGTGGAAGTGGCCCCTGAAGTCAGTCAGAGAGACGGGCAGGGGCCGGGCGGTCCATGCTATCTGCCCAGACTTTGTCTTGAGACAGTAGAACCAGGAGAGTGCTGGCATTAGGTTTGCATTTTTTTAAGTCGAGGGGCAGGAATGGGAGCAGGCTGCCAGTTAGGAAGCTGCTGCAGGGTCCAGGTGGCTGTGGGGGGCGTGGGGGGTAGATGGCAGAGTTGAGGGTAAAGGGAAGTCAAGCAGAACGGTTCTGAGAGGAACTAGCCGTGATGCCTGAGTGAAGGGCACAGTTGAAGGTGACTCTGGGTTTTTGTCCTGATTAGCTCTGGGTGTTGTGTCACTGAGATGGGGCCGGTGCTGTGGCAGTTGAGGGACTTGTTTGTGGTGTGTTGAGTTTGAGGCAGGTGCCAGTGGGAGAGAGGCTGAGCCAGAGGCGAAGATCTGAGGGCTGTCGACTGGCATCGGTACCAACCCTTGGGAGAGCTGGGGGTGGGCGGGCCAGCAGCTCTGTCTGCAGCCCTGGCCGAGTGCCCGGCCCGGCTGCACACTTGGAGCATGAGGGCCTGTGTCCTGCCAGTTCACAGCCACCTCTTCTTGTTTTTTTTAATTTATTTTTAAAATATTTATGTATTTTATGTATTTATTTGGCAGTACTGGGTCTTAGTTGCAGCAGGCGGGATCTTCCTTACGGCATATGGAATCTTTAGTTTCAGCGTGCAGGAGCTGTTAGTTGCAGCATGCAAACTCTTAGTTGCAGCCCGTGGGACCAAGTTCCCTGACTGGGAATTGAACCCAGGCCAGCTGCATTGGGAGCACAGAGTCTGAGCCAGTGGACCACCAGAGAAGTCCCCCATCTCTTCTTGTTTTTATGAAATAACATGCCCGGCCCTTCTGTAACACACAGCTGGCAGAAGAATAAATCCTGGATGCCCAGGAACCGTGTCCACTCCTCCCTGTGACATCCCTCACAGCTGCTGACACTCCGAATGCTTTGGAGGCCAGGGCTGGGTTGTGCACCTTGCATCTCCCGAGGGACAAGTCATTAGTTCGTCATTTTGGAACAAGCGCACTTTAATTCTAGTGACATTTCCAGTGCTCTGAGGTAGATCCTGCACTCATAAACTACTTCCCGGTCTTATTAAAGCCTTTAGCAGAGAGGACTTACTTGGCATTTGATGGCCGTGGAACTATGTTAGAAATGTCACACCATGCTTATGGCCTCAGGGGTGTGTTTAGCAGCGTGGGTTCTGGCCTCTGTAGTGACTGCGGTCATTCTTGGAGGGCTCTGTGGGAGTCACCACCTTCGCCCTCCTCTCTGGTCACTGATGGAACGACTCTGGGTGGGACAGCGGGCAGGCCCCTTATTTACAGAAGAGACTGGCCTTCTGTGGTGTTAAATTATTGGTCATTGATGTGTCTTCGGGCCCTGTGTCCTGGCTGCTTTTACCACCCTCTTTCTCTTGGCCCAAGGAGAGAAGTTACCTGGGGTGATGGAAAAAGTGTCCAGTCAGGCATATCCAAATTCTTTCCCCAGCCCACCCCTACATGCCCCCTCGCCCCCGGGAAGTCACTTAACTTTTGTGAGCCTCAGCTTCTTCATCTGTAAAATGGGGATGTAATGCCTAACTCACAGCATGGACGTGAAGATGCGTGCTGCCTAACAATTACTACAGACCGAGTGGCTTACAAGCAACCAAAGTTTATTTCTCACAGTTGTGAAGACTGGGAGGTTCAAGGCCAAGGCATGGACCCACTGTCTGGTTCATAGACGGCGTCTTCATGTTGTGTCCTCAAATGGCAGAAGGGGTAAGGGAGTCCTCTAGGGTGTCTTTTATAAGGGTGCTAATCCCCATTTGTGAGGGTTCCACCCTCATGACCTAAAGCACCCCACAGACATGCTACCTCCAAATACCATCACATCGGAGATAGGTTTCAACCTATAAATTTGAGGGGAACACAGCACTCAGTGTATAACACAGCACACCTCAGTTTCCTCAACTGCAAAGTAGATGCGGTCTCCCTTGGTGAATGGCTCGAAGACTGAGGGCGAAAGTCAAGTGACAACACATCCTAGTAATACTGGCAGTCACTTTTCTTTGGCTGTGCTGGGTCCTCATGGCAGCCCGCAGGCTCTGTGGTAGTGTGGCACCTGGGCTTAGCTGCCTCCCAGAGTGTGGGAATTACGGCTTCCCTGCTGGCACAGTGATAGAGAAGCGGTCTGCCAATGCAGGAGATGCAGGTTCAGCCTCTGATTTGGGAGGATCCCCTGGAGGAGGAAGCGACAACCCACTCCAGTATTCTTGCCTGGAAAATCCCATGGACAGAGGAGCCTGGTGGGCTACAGTCCATAGGGTTGCACAGAGTCAGACACGACTGAGCAACTGAACACGCACATGTGGGATCTCAGTTCCCCGACCAGGGATTGAGCCCATGGCCGACGCATTGGAAGGGGAATTCCTAACCCCTGGACCACCAGCGGTCACCTTTTGAGACTTCCTGGGTGCCAGGTGCTGTGCTAAGCACTCGACACCTATCACCTCATTTGAAGAGACATTTTATTTATGAGGTAGGACTCTGATCATCCCCATGCTGCAGGTAGGCAGACTGAGGCACGGGGAAGTGATTTGCCCAAGAAAAAGCCAGGAGCTGAGCCCAGGCCAGTGGCTCCAGGCTCAGATACCACCCCACGTGGCTCTGAGGAGCATCTTGTGGTGTGCGGGTGCTGCCTGAGTGTCAGCCGCTATCTGTTGGTTCATTCTTGGCCACCCGACCTGCTCAGAGCCCCTGGAATAGATCTCATGTGAGGCCAGAATGTGGTGGGGTGGAAGAACCAAACCCTGCCCACACGCACCCCAGCTCCCAGGTGGCAGCTGGCCTGGGGATTTGGGATCCTTCCCTGAGCCTGTCTGATTCGGAGGCCTTTCCTTGCACAGGAGAAGCTTCCCTTCCCATTTATGTTTGGGTGTCATTCATTTCCTTTCTGTGACTGCTTTTATTGTTTTCCATTCACTCGAGCAGTACCTTTTTGATTTCTTGTAAATTCCTCTATAATCATACTCTTCTTCCCCCACAAACATGAGATCATAACTGATCATTTCTTTCCTTGTGCTGGGTATTGCAGTGGGAACATGGAGGTCAAAAGTTGAAACTTAATAAGAGCAGGCGTCTCACTTCCATAATTTAGGCTGTGGTTCTGCCTTCCTGTTCGGCAGACGATTAAATTGATCTGAAGGTGGGTGAGGAAATAAAAGGAGATGCCTCTGTGCTGTCTAATAGCTCAGTGCTGTGGGTTTCAGTTCAGCACCTCTGGAAGCGTCACAAAAAAGCAAGCGTGTCAGCCATTGCCACGCACCTTCTCGAGTTTTAAGTGAGACCGCGTTAACTTGAGTCCTATGCCAGTGTTGGAGCTGTTAATGACACTGAGCAGAGGTGGCCTGTGCGTATTCATCAGGCAGTGGGGTGACCCTTGTGTTTCTACTGCCCTGCCTGTCTATGCCCAGGAGACAGTGAGGTGGGGACGGTTTGGGGCCGACGTGCACCAGGATCCTGCATCCTGGGTAACGTGTCCCAAATTAGAAAGGGTACGTGGATGATGACCTAGATTCTGTGGTGTGTATATGGAAAGCATTCCGGTAGGATTGCTGTCTTTGCCTTCCAATGAATAGGCATTTAGCCCTAAGTCAACCAGAAAGCAGAGTGGAAACTGGGGACCTGAGATTAGAGGGAGAACCTGGCTTACTGTGGGCCAGAAGGCTGGACACAGGATGTGAGGGCATCAGGCCCTGGTCCCAGCCCTCCCTGCACGTGGCCCATGACTGCCTGGCCCCGGTCAGGTCTCAGGCACTCTCAACTCACAGCTGAGCTCAACCACCGTTTTCTTTCTTCGCGGCTCTGGTTTCTCTGAGAGGACATATTGATCAAGCCTCCTGAGAATATGTAATTCCAACCAGCTCTTTTCTTTCCCTCCCTCCTGTTGTTCCCGGATTTTACCCTTTGCGTTCCTGGGCCACGGCGTAGGGAAGTAATGGCTGTGGGGGTCCTGGGGTATTGAACTCCTGCCATGGCTCCCGCAGAACTTGCCTCTGCACATCCATCTCTGGGAGAGACGGAGTTCCTGTCCCTTTCAAATGGGTTTTTGTTCAACACTGTGGCACTTCGATGCTTAGAGACTGATTTTGGAAATCCTTCATCCTGTCTTGCTACTGTTTTAATCAGTGGAGCATTCAGACCTTGCTTAATTGATGTCTTAATCCTGGGTTTAATGCCCAGAGGCAGATTTGTGACCTGTGAGTATTTAAGGGAAAGAAAGAAAAAAAAAAAAAAGATTGCACAAATGAATCTCAGCCTGGTCCAGCTATTGTCGTTTCAGGCCTGTAGCCGGGGATTCTGGGCCTTTACCCCCTCCTCTCATGGGGGCTACCTTTCTCCTTGAGTGGCCTCCTGAAGTGGTGGTACTCACAGGCCTGGCCACGAGCAGGGGGCTCTGCCTGAGAGTCCTCACCTCCTGTACACATCAGGCACCTCCTCTGCTGCTAGAAGAGCCTGAACTGCCTTCTGCCCGGACATCTGAAGGGGCATCAGTGCCATCCTGCCCTGAGCATTGTTGGTCCTCTGCTGCTTCATGGAGGAGGTGACCTCCATCCTCTCCTGGGGATGGACACCTCACAGGTGATGTTTCTAAGCCCCACCCCATACATCCTCGGGCTGGGCAAAGCTGGGGCTCAGTGTGACACTCAGCATCCCTCCGTCACTCCAAGGCTGCTGGGTCTACAGAGGCCAAACCATGGCAGAATCCCCTTTCTTGCCTTTTTGTGCTCGGCAGTAAAGGAAATACTTTCTCAGTCTCAGGGCAGCGCAGTCTTCTTGCAGATGAGGAGAAACTGTGTAGAACACTGGAAAGTCTTACTGCTTCCTGCCACGATCCAAAAGACAGTTTCTCGTGCTTGTGTTGTGGAGGTAATGGGGTCAGGCTGAGACCCCCAGCACCAGGGCCAGACATCAGCCCTAGAGCACCCATGGGCAGTCGGGTTAGCCAGCACACGCAGCTGTCTACTTTCAGGGCCCTTAAAGCTTGGATTCAACAGGGCCAGGCCTGGGCTCAGCCAGGCCGGCTTCACCAGAGAACTGCCTTCTCGGAACAGTTCACCCTGGTTCTGTTTGATGTTTTTTGTTTTTTTTTTTAACATGACTGAAAATATAAGTCCTGAGTAGATCAACTAGAGTCCGAGTTTGTCATCTTCCTCAAAGTGAAATCGGAAAAGAAAACAGGACTCTGGGCCTCAGATGGCTCGACACGCTTATCACCTCTGATGGGAGGGAGCGTGGTTTGGGGCTCCCAGTGCCCTCTCTCCTTGGCTTGTGGAGTCTCTTCCCTGCTTATTTTAAGACTGAGGGTGTCCAGGCTACAGAGAGGAGGAGAGTGGAGAGCCTGGGAAGTATATATGCTGCCAAAGCAATTATAAGCGCCTGTGAGGTGGGCTCCTGGGGCTCAATCACTGGTGCTGCCTCTTCCTACCTGGGGGGTGGGGGGCGGGCAGTGGTGGGGCGGGGTTAGGCTGCCTGGGGAGGCTGTGTCTTCCTGTGCTGCCCCGGACCTGCCAGGCTGGGCTACATCCCATGCTGACCTGGGGAACAACCCAGGGTGCGCGAGATGGGGGAGGCCTCTTTTTCTTTTTGAGATAAGCCATTCTCTCCATGATTGGAAGTAACATGTTTTCCAGCTTTGGTTTTATTGCCAGGTCCTGTCTGTCTGCTCTGGGCCAGGCACTTTTCTGGCTCTGGGACCCTGCTCTCGGGGACCATGGGCCTTGGGAGACTTAAATGATAAAGAAATTACAAACATGATCGCTTACTGCGCAGGGAATAGAGGGAGGGGATTTTGCCTGGTGAGGGGCTGGATGGAGCCAGCCCTGAGAAAGGGGCATTTCAGTTGGAAGCCAGAGAATAAAAGGGCAAGAACCAGTTCCAGAGGGGCAGAGGGGTCCCTGGTTGGGGAGGGGGATGGGGGCTGCAGCTAGGTGATGCAGATAGGTCAGGTGGGCCCTGGAGAGCCTCAGGGTCACCAGATAGGGTTGTTGTTGTTGTTTTTAACTGAAGTAGACCCTGATGCTGGGAAGGATTGAAGGCAGGAGGAGAAGGGTACGACAGAGGATGAGATGGTTGGATGGCATCACTGACTCAACGGACATGAGTTTGAGCAAGCTCTGGGAGATGGTGAAGGACAGGGAATCCTGGCATGCTGGCAGTTCATAGGGTCGCAAAGAGTCGGACACAACTGAGCGACTGAACAACAATAGTTGATTTACAGTGTCATGTTAGTTTCAGGCGTGCAGCACAGCAATCCAGTTATTTTTTATACACACATATATTCCCTTATAGGTTATTACAAAATATTGATTATAGGTCCTTGTTTTAACTTTGGACATCTGGGGACTACTAAAGACTGTAAGCCAGGGAATGCTTGGTCATATTTGCATAGTCTGACATCTACAGCTGTGGTCCAGGAAGCAGACAGGGCTGGAGGCCAGAAGAGCCAAGAGAGGTGGTCCAGGCTGGAGAGAGAGGGGTGGGGCAAAGAGAAAGGGGAGGCATGAGAGGTTGTGGAGGTGGGATCGTAGCCCTTGGTCATCAGTTGGATGTGGGAGTGACGAACGGATGAGAGAGAGGTTGCCCAGGTCTGTGTATTAGGCAGTGGGGATGGGGAGCTGTGGCTGGAGGTGGGAGCTCAAGGAAGGGTGGGAGTCTCTCCCCCGCTGAGCTGGGAGTGCCTTGGGAGTCCTGCATGTAGAGTGCAGCCGAAAGACCTGTACCCAAGCCAGGGGTTTGGGAGCAGGTTGTGCGGCAAAGCTCGGGGGGCGGAGGGGCAGGGAGGGGAGGATCCAAGAGAGATGGAGGAGGTGAGGCGGCTGAGGATGGGCCAGTGGAGGCAGGCATTGTGGCGCTTCTTGCTTTCAGAAGGTCGCTGATGCCTCTGGGCTTGTGAGAAGATCATCATCCCCCACATTGGTGGTTGGGGAGCTGGGAGAGTGGCGGGGGCTGAAGGAGACAAGGAGAGGGGAGAAACCGGGGAAGAGGCTCAGAAAAGCTCTTCTCCCAGGACAAGGACTGTCTGGGTTTCATTTCTGGAAATGGGGCCAGGAGGTGGGGAGAAAGCTTGGCCAGAGGAGGAGGTGAGCTCTTCATGGAGCTTCCAGGAAGAGCCACAGGTACTGAGCCCAGGTGTGCATGTTGGGGGGCTGAGCCTCACTGGTAAGAGGGCACAGCTTCCCTTGAACCAGGTGGGGCCGTGTACTGGGGGGATGGCTTGGGAGTTTGGAGAAGAGGTGAGAGCGCACTTGCCTGCTGGCTTCTGCATTCTCCAGGAGGTAGGAGGTGAGTTCATTCATGTGAGAAGGAGCCCTGGGAGGTCTCCGTGGTGGGGGAAGTTGAGAGCAGCCTGCACGCTGCTGTGAATCCTGGCAGAGCTACAGCATTGGAGGCCGGTGGCAGTGGTGCAGTCTGTCTGCCTGGCCGAGTGGTTTCTGTTCAGTCCTCCTGTCCTACACACACAGGCCTGGGCTAGGGTTGGTGCCTCTTGGGGCTTTGGCCAAGCTCTTGCTGATGGAAGGGCACAGAGCCTAGGGGTTTAAGTGGTAGCAAGAGTGTGGCTAGAGGGCTGGACCAGGCTGAAGAGAGAGGTGAAGTTTCAGAGGCTGGGCAGCCTGGGTCACTCTGGTCATCACTGCATCGGAGAATAGAGAGGTCCACTCCCCCTCACAGATCTTAGGGCTAGTGCTGAGTAGGGCAGGATCAAAGCACCAGGGGCCACTAGGTTATCCTGCAAGTGGATTTGGCCTCACCCTCCGGGGCACAGGAACCAGCTTTTGGTTCCCCCAGGTGGCACGCTCACAGCACCTGGAGGTGGAGCCAGAGCACCTTTATGATGATAAAGAGCAGGCTGAGACTTCCGGGTCTGGTCCTCAATAAAGAGGGCATGTTTGTTTGGACAGAGTCTCGATGGGTGGCTGGTTGATCTTTCCCACGTCCCCCAGAAGGTTTTATAGGCTTAGGAAGGTGTCCCTGTGCTGTACAATGCCTTTCTCCCTTCCTGGTGACAAATGGCTGGTGGCTGTCCAGCTGGGCACCATGGAGACAGTGTGTGTTGGGGATTGCATCTGGTGGAGATGGGTGCTCCATGCCATCCTCGGCCACCTTGGCTGAGACTAGTTCAGAGCCACCAGGCTTCAGAGGAGGACAGTGGTTAGACGCAGGTACGCTCTGGACGGAGGGGCAGGCGTTAATCTGTCACCATGACAGTAAGCTCTGCTGATCTTGTTTTTGGCCATGTCGGGTCTCAGTTGCAGCACGAGGGATCTTCCATTGCAGCACACGCACTCTCTAGTTGCAGCAGATTCTCCAGTTGCAGCACACAGGCTTAGTTGCTCTGTGGCATGTAGGATCTTAGTTCCCCCACCAAGGATGGAACCCGGGTCCCATGCATTGAAAGGCAGGTTCTTAACCCTTGGGCCATCAGGGAAGTCCCCTACCATGATGATCTTGAGGGGGCTTGATCATGTTCCCATTGTGAGAGGAGAGGTGGCCGTGTGGGCCCTTTGGTGAAGCCAGGTCACCTTTCATAAAGGGAGCAGACTCGGCCATCAGGGATGAACCGAGGACTCAATGCACCTAAGGGCTGGACCGGGCTGCTATTTAGATGCTCATGACCTACAGTTGCTTATTCCAAATGAGCAGAAATAGAAAATGAATATTTATTTGACTCATTGGAAAAGAGTCTGATGCTGGGAGGGACTGGGGGTGGGAGGAGACGGGGACGACGGAGAATGAGATGGCTGGATGGCATCACTGACTCGATGGACATGAGTTTGAGTGAACTGCAGGAGTTGGTTGTGGACAGGGAGGCCTGGCGTGCTGTGATTCATGGGGTCGCGGAGAGTCGGATACGACTGAGCAACTGAACTGAACTGAACAGGAGTCTGACTTAGGCTTGTGATTGCAGCGACCAGAAACTGAACCAAATTTGGGCAAACTAACGTGAGTTTATCGGGAGTGCAGCCGGCAGGAGGCACAGTTGAGCCTTGAGGGGATGGCAGGGTATCTTTGTTGCATTGCCCACCCTGTCCCTGCTCTCACCATGACCCTGTTTCATACTCGGGGCCTGCGTTTTCCAAGGCTGCCTGACCTGTGGGCTAGGTGAGGAGGAAATGGGAGAACTCTTCAGCCATCTGGGCAGCGTGCTGGGAGTCAGCACACTTAAGATTCAGGTCCAGCAGCCTTGCCATGCTGGAGGAGGGCACTTCAACCCACTCTAATATTCTTGTCTGGAGAATGCCGTGGACAGAAGAGTCTGGTGGGCTACGGCCCATAGGATCGCAAAGAGTCAAACACGACTGAAGCAACTTAGCACGCATGCGTGCAGTGTTACCATGTAGCTGTATTCCCATTTAATGGATGTGGAAGCTGAGTCCAGGTGAGGCAAGCTGTCTCTGGCCACAGAATCTGGGCTTCTACCACCCACAGTGGCTTCCCAGTCTCATCATTGGAAACAGCCCACGCTCCTGAGGCTGGCATTGGGTCTCGAGGGCCATGCCTAGCTCAGTTTATTATCCCTGAGGCTCAGTGGCCTATCCTCTGCCCACCCCCACGCCCAGGCAGCCCATCTGCAGCCCCAGGCTCCTCTTCATTCGGTGCAGGGTGTAGTGCAGGGTCTCCCTGGAGGGGTCGGCCAGCTCCCACTGGAAGTCACTGACTTGCTGCTTTGTTTCTCTCCTCCCTGCAGCCGGGTCTTCAAGACGGACATGGAGCTGGAGGTTTTGCGCTACACCAATAAAATCTCCAGTGAGGCCCACCGGGAGGTAAGCTGGACGCTGGCTCGTTGGACCTGCCATTTGGGAGGGCCAGGGAAGCAGCCTTGCTCTGTGTGGGCCAAGAGGGGAGTGCTGAGATGGACGGTCTCGGGGTGGCACCTGGTCCCCAGGCCACAGCAACAGCAGGAAGTGCCTCTGCAGGCCGGATGCACAGGGCTGCCTCCTTACTGATCCCCAGTAGGGATAGGACACGCAGGACAGAGGCTCTGCCCATTTCTCACCTCGACTCCCACTCTCAGAGAATTTCCCAACAAGAAGCACCCCCTTCTGGGAGAACAGGACCCTCCCTCCTGGCATCCTGGCCGTCCCAGCTCCTTTGAAAGAGTCTGTGGTCCAGTGGTTAAGAGATCACCTTCCAATGCAGGGGGTGTGGGTTAGCTCCCTGGTCAAGGAACTAAGATCCCACATGCCACAGGGTGTGGCCAACAGTATAAATAAATAAAACCTGTTAAATAATCTGTGGTCCTTACCCACGAGTCAAGCACATTTATTACCATCATCCATTTTCTGAAAACAGCCTCACATGGTTTTTCCCCAAGCCTTTCTACTTGACTTGAAGAAAGTTTATTTCCCAAAATGAGTCCGGGTGAGTGGGCTAGCCCAGTGCCTACTCACTGACCTTTGTAGCCTTGTGTCAGGAGACAGATGGGGATCATTGGGAGCAACAGAATCTATTGTTCCAGTTCATGTTGTCTGTGATTTATAAGGAGGGAAACCTTCTAGGATAGTTGCCACGGCCTTCTGAGCATTAAGTATTCACCCAACACATCTTGGTTACATCTTCACTCTCCTGCCGAGGTGTTTATTGACTGCTGAATAGAAGTGCTCTGGAGTGGTTTAAATAAACTATATGACTTTGGAGCTTTAAAAAAAAAAAAAGTTCTAATTTGTCACATTTCTGCACCACTGTGCGTATCTTTCTTTTTTTAAGGAAGAGATTCTTTGGAAAAGTGCTATACATTATTTATAAGGCAGTGTTACTTATCTCCTTAATACAAATGTCTTTGCTTAATATCCATCCTCCAGGTAATGAAGGCTGTAAAAGTGGGAATGAAAGAATATGAGATGGAAAGGTAAGCTGCCGTGTTTCTCTGGGTAAAGATTAAAATGTAAAAAGTGGTAATTGATGTTCCCTGAGCGAGTACCAGATGAGGCGCGGCGGCCGGTGCACAGATTGAGCGGGGATTGGGGACAGACCCAGCATCGTGGGCAGAGAGGATTTCTCTCCTGACTGGGGCTACCTCCCTGCCTCTTGGCAGAGTGTTTGATGATAATGGTCTTTGATTACTTTTCAGGGTGGTTTAGTGCCCCAGTATTCCACTCTTGGACTTGCTGCCATTTGTGGGAAACTTTACCAAATAGCCGCTATTGTGACTCTGAAAGCCGCTAGTAAAACAGCCTGCCATTTTTATGTGTAAACACTGCCATTATGTCTGCTGTGCTTGAACGACTGGGTCAGGGGATGGTTAAGTGGCTCATAAAGCGTTCTGGAGAGCTCCGTTGTCCTGTAGCTCCAATTAGGCTGAGCCTGTTGCCACCCGGGGGCCTTAAGGTGGGGCGGGGGCTGCCCCCACTATCCTGGGTGTGGCCCGGCCAGTTCCTCAGCCCCGCTCCAGGACCCAGGGGTCATGAAGAAGCCCTGAAGGGCATGAAGAAGCCCTAGAGTCAGCCCCAAGCTGCCCCAGTGGCTGCCTTCCCACCCACCTCCTGGGGCAGGAAGCCCCCATTATTCCCAAGTCTCCCACTAGTGACCACACCACCTGGGAGCCCCCGGCCTGTGGAGAGAGGGCACTGAAGAGGCTGCCATTTGTCCACGAGCGACGTAATAAGAAATGCGTGTTCTGTCTCTGCCACCAGTTCCTGACACGGAGCTTGTAAAACCTTTGAAATCCCCTCATAGAGAGGAACATATGGTTATTTACAATAAGTCCATTTCCACCAAACCTGAGTTTATACTAATGAGTGAGTGAGTGTGGAAGTTGCTCAGTCGTGTCCGACTCTGTGACCCCGTGGACTTCACAGTCCATGGAATTCTCCAGGCCAGAACACTGGAGTGGTTAGCCTTTCCCTTCTCCAGGGGATCTTCCCAACCCAGGGATCAAACCCAGGTCTCCTGCATTGCAGGCGGATTCTTTACCAGCTGAGCCACAAGGGAAGCCTGAGAATACTGGATTAGGTAGCCTATCCCTTCTCCAGCGGATCTTCCTGACCCAGGAATTGAACCGGGATCTCCTGCATTGCAAGCAGATTCTTTACCAACTGAGCCCTCAGGGAAGCCCCTTATAGTAATGAGGGGCCTTCAGAGTGGGAGGAGAGAGGCACTAGAGGTTGAGACTGAGCTCTGACTGTGGTTTAATCAGTTGTGCATCTAAGGAGGTAACGGCACTTCCATAAAAGCCCTAAACCACAGAGTTCGGAAAGCATCTAGGTTGGTGAACGTGGGGAGGTGGTGGGAGGGTGGCGCCCCTGGAGAGGGTTTGGAAGCTCTGTGCCCTTCCCCCCACACCTGGCCCTGTGCTGCTCTCCCATTCAGCCCTTGCTGAGTTTTATCCTTCATAATAAAGTGGTTGTAGCAAGTAAAGCACTTTCCCGAGCTCTGCAAGCCATGCTAGCAGACTATGAAACCCAAGGCGAGGCTTGGTGGGAACCCCTGATTTCAGGCTGATCAATCAGAGTTTGGTAAAGGAGGCCTGGACTTGGGCTTGGTGCCTGCGGAGGGGCCAGTTTTGTGGTGTGGAGCCCTGAATCTGTGGCGTCTGCAGCTAACTCTGGCGTCGGTGTCAGAAGGTGTCACAGAGAACTGGAGAGTTGCTTAGTGTGGGAAACCCACTTATGTGATGTCAGAAATGCTGTGAGCACAGAAAAATGTGTTACCCTGTACCATCCATCCTGGGCTGCGCCTTCCTGCCTGGCCTTGTAAGAGCTCGGTGCTATGCCCCATTCCCCCTTGCAGGGCCCAAGTCTACCTGAGGTGCCCTCGGGGCTGGCCTGCCTCCACACCCCTGGCCTATTCTGACAGCCCGCCTCATCAGTGCAGAGTGAGGCTGAGGTGCAGACAGTCGGCCTGCATCAGGTGACAGTCGCCTGCAGACAGGTGGCATCGCGGGCATTCACGGTCATCGTCATCCTGGGCTTTGGGGACAGGCATCTTTCTTTCAAAGTCTAATAACCTGTAAAGGAATCCTCTGTGTTTCTCTTCTTATCCTGGGAGATAAGAGGTTAACATGGCCTCAGAGGCCCCGCTGTTGAGACTTCCCGCGAGAGGGCACAGAACTGGTAAGTCATCAGGGAGCCAGCTCTGTCATTCCTGCCAGAGGAGGACTCTTGCCTCCCCGTGGTCTCCTGCTGCAATATGGTATCTGCTCTGGGATTCCTATAGGTGCGGGCCCTGGGTCAGGGGTTGGCCACTTGAAATACCTCCTCCTATTCCCTGACTCCCTGACCCCAGGCAATAGAGGTCTTTTTTTTTTTTTTCCTTTTAATGAGAAATTTCAAATATTCCCCAAGTAGACTCATTGGAAAAGATCCTGATACTGGGAAAGATTGAAGGCGAAAAGAGAAGAGGGCAGCAGAGGATGAGATGTTAGGTAGTATCACCGACTCAGTGGACGTGAGTTTGAGCAAACTCCAGGAGATAGTGAAGGACAGGGAAGCCTGGCGGGCTGCAGTCTGTGGGGTCGCAAAGAGTCAGACACGACTGAGCGACTGAACAACAGCAGCTGCAGAAGACTGTAATGGAATCCAAGTCCCCATCAGGACTTTAGTTTTGTTTTGCTGGAGTGTTTAAAACCAAACCCCAGACATGGAATCATCTCACCTGTAAATACGTCAGCGAGTGTCTCAGTGGATGAGGGTGCTTTTTTCCTCTTCACATAACCACTAAGTAAGTTAACAGTCATCTTTAATATTGCAAGTGTCTAGGTCACATTGTCTAAAGCTGTCCTTTTCAAGTTGGTCTGTGGGTTGGGATTCAGTGTCTACATGTTGCGTTTGGCTGTCGTTTGAAGGAGAGCCTCTTGACAAGCTGAGCTCTGGTGAGAGCTTACATTTGTCTACACACTGCTCGGTCTCCCCCCACCCCCAGCCCCGCCCTGTCCCCCACCCGCCCCAGGCTGGCCCCATTGCCGCCGCCTCTGTGGATCAGGGTGGCCCTCTGAGAAATGATCCTGAGACTCTGGGCCAGAAGCAGCCACCCTGAGGGTGCTGAGGGGCATTAATCCAGCTCAAGTGCCAGGTGGGTGCACTGCTGTGCACCTATAGTTTGCTCTGCCCACCCTGCGGCTGGCCATGGGGGATACAGATGGGAAGTGGTGCCTGCCCTCGTGGCCTCAGCCAAGCAGGGCAGGGGGGGCATCTGATCTCTGGGTCCCTGAACCCTGAGAGCCGGGGGTTCCTGGGGTGGAGGGTAGAGGCAGTTTTCCCCTTGGAGAAAAGCTGAGGCAGAGATGAGAACAAGAGAGGGAGTCTGTTCCTGAAGGGCACGGGGGAGAGGAGAGACAGGGCAAGTGACCCTGGGGAGCAGATGGTGTCGCGCCCCCCCCCCTGCCCCAATAGAGGCAATGGGAAGGTGGTTGTCCTGGGAAAGACTGAAGGCAGGAGGAGAAGGGGACAACAGAGGATGAGACGGCTGGATGGCATCACCAACTAAATGGACATGAGTTTGAGCAAACTCTGGGAGTTGGTGATGGACAGGGAAACCTGGTGTGCTGCAGTCCATGGGGTCGCAGAGTCAGACGTGACTGAGAAGCTGAGCCGAACTGTCCTGGGACACTGTCATATCTTGGGGTGTCCCTGGCCAGATTTGAGA
Organism: Moschus berezovskii; assembly: GCF_049115385.1. Classification (NCBI taxonomy): domain Eukaryota; kingdom Metazoa; phylum Chordata; class Mammalia; order Artiodactyla; family Moschidae; genus Moschus; species Moschus berezovskii. Next base: position 19,426,557 of record NC_142481.1, read on the forward strand.
AGGGCACCCCCTACTGCTGATGCCACCACTCAGCCTTCAGTGGCGAGGTGGGCCCGCGTCTCTGCGTCAGGCTTGCTCTCCCCACAGGCACGTCTCCGTCATGGCCCAGGAGGCTGCTTTGTGGCCTGTGTCCTTGGAGCCTAGGAACTTCCCCTTGGAGGCCCCACCATTTCATTAATCTGCAGCATGCACCCCACAGTTGGTGTCAGGAAATACACGTGGATGAGTTAGATGGATGGGTGCGCAAGAGAAGAACGTGTCCTGAACTACTTTTCTCCTGTCCTCTCTGCCGGCTATAAACTTCAGCGTTCTTCTCTTGACTGAGTGGGAGTGTGAGATCTCGTCTGAAGCAGGTGGAGGTTCCCCTGGAGGTGTGGTGTTCATTGCACAGGCTGGACTGCTGCCCGGGATGGTCCAAGGCAGCAACTTCCCTGCAGGCCACTGACCCCTGGGTTGGAAGTGTCCCTAGAATCTTCTGGACGTTCTGCTAGGAGCATGGCCAAGCCCCAACCCCACGGAAGTGGGGACTCAGGGCAAGAAGCACAGGTACTCTTGCATGTCAGGATTGAAGGGGGAGGAGACAGGACTGACTTTCCAGAAGGGCACACCACCCCCGGCACAATGGTGCTCAGACCCAGACGGGGTCTGCTGGCCAGGAGACCCAGTTCTAAGCCTCATCTTCTTGTTTTGTTTCATCATCAAAGGTTTGTCATAAAATCTTCAGGGCACATTAGAAAAATGGAAGTGACCCGCTGCCATTTATTAAGACTCCCCCCTCCTCCGCGCTGTGCCTGCGAGCAGGGTTCCAGAGGAAATGAAAATCAGTTTCCGCAATTGAGGTGTCGTAAATTGTGTTAAACCGATGAGACATTAATGTTTGGGTAAATCGGGCGCTAAGGGCATCTGACTGCAGGCCCAGTCAGGCAGCACGCTTTGCCGCCCCGTATTATTTAATGTTAGTGGCGTCACCGGCTTGTAGCGGCCGGCGTGGGGCTGGCAGCTGAATCAATTACCGACAAACACTAATTTAGAGCACGCTCAATTGGCTGTGTAAGCAGGTCCCGGTTCACATTTGCCACGAGGAGATTAATAACTTGACGTTTTTTGACACCTGGGACCTTAATTGAAATTACGCTGTCTTTCTCTCCAAGCGGTGGATGGGGGCATTTCGGGCCCTTTCCCGGCAGCTTCCCGGGGGTTGTGGTTATCCCTGAATAGGCAGAGGGGTCTGTGAGGGCTGCAAGGGACAAGCACAGTGTTGTCCTCCTCCCCTGGCTGGGGTTCTTGGCAGACCCCCGACCCTGTCTGGAGACCCCTGTCAGGGCCTGGTGTTCCCTGTGTTCCGTCACAGACGGCAGCCACAGTAAGAGTCCCCCGTCTTCTTTCAGTCATTTGTTAGTGACCAGCTGCCGGGCCGCTCTGTGCTCAGAGTGGCCTTGCTTCTCCCTGCCCTCTGGTCAGAGGGAGGAAGGCACAGATCTGTGTGTTCTGTGTGCCCGCTGGGCCCGGACTGGGGGTGGGGAGACGGGACCTGGCCCGAGGGGCTTCTCCCCAGGGCTGAAGGGGGGCTTCTCCTCAGGACTGCAGGGGGGCTCCCCCCCCATATGCAGCCCCCGCACATACACGTCACACAGACACACCGCACCACTCATATCACACACACTCTTCTCACATGTCATGTCTCACAAACACCCCGCCACTTACACCACACACACATTCCCCACTATCCACACCACACATTCCCTCCACCACACACTCTGCAGCACATCCTGCCACCAACTCCCCCACTCACACCACACACACACCCCCCCAGCTCTCACACCACACACACATACACACACACACACACCCCAGCTCTCACACCACATCACACACAAACACACACACACCCTCCACCACACACTCTGCAGCACATCCTCCCACAAACTCCCCCACTCACACCACACACACAGACACACCCTGCACCATATATTCCACAAACGCACACCCCGTCACATGTGTGCACAGACCCAGCACTCACACCACACACACACACACACACACACACCCTCCACCACACACTCTGCAGCACATCCTGCCACCAACTCCCCTACTCACAACACACACACACACACACACACACACCCCAGCTCTCACACATCACACACACACACACACCCCACACCATATATTCTACAAACTCACACCCCATCACGTGTGCACAGACCCAGCACTCACACCACACACACACACACACACACCCCCTCCACCACACACTCTGCAACACATCCTGCTACCAACTCCCCTACTCACAACACACACACACACACACACACCCCAGCTCTCACACCACATCACACACACACACACACACACACACACACCCTCCACCACACACTCTGCAACACATCCTGCTACCAACTCCCCTACTCACACCACACACACACATACCCCGCATCATATATTCCACAAACTCACACCCCATAATATGTGCGCACAGACCCAGCACTCACACCACACACACACACACACAGACACACACACACACACCCCGCACCATATATTCCACAAACTCACACCCTGTCACATCTGCGCACACACCCAGCACTCATACCACACACACACACACACACCCTCCACCACATACTCTCACTCACACTTGCACTGCAACACGCACTCCCTCACAAACTCACATCCTGTCATACACACCCCACCGCTCATACCACACGTCCCACCCCCCACACACATACCACACACATATCATACGCCACACCATACATTCACACACGTGAATTCCCTGCAAGCCATGTGTTGCTGGATCTGGTGGTTGAGCTTTCAGTTTAGCTACCCCAGGGAATAGGCTGCAAAAAAAAAAAAAACCCGTGCTGTGTTCTTGTTAAACAAGGCCTTTGTTTGTTTTTCCTGAGGATTAAAAAATGTTACTCCAGTGCAATAATTGGAAGGTGGGAGAGTTTACAGGAAGCCTCACCACCCTATGAGCCCGTGGTGATCGTGGCCACAGAGAGCGTAGGCAGGCGTGGAGGTCTGTCTCCTGCCCAGGCCTTACCTGCACAGTTGACCCTGAGTCCCCCACCCGCCACCCGGCTTCTCTGCAGTGCCACCCCACCCGCACTAGTCTGGACCAGCGTCTTGGGCCTCAGATGCTGCATCTCCCGCTCACGGCCTATGGCCCTCTTCTTTCTCTGGCCATCCCTCCTGGTGTGCCATGGCCCCCAAGGGGCCGTTTCTTAGACTCTTGGGCTTTCCCAATCCTTCTCTTGCTCTGGGTCTTGCCCAGGGCTCTCCCTGCCTGGCACGGTGGTCAGGCATGGCCCTGTGTGTCTTTGGCCAGCCGCATGGGTCTCGCTGGAGATCCAGGTTTCATCGGTGAGGTACATCTCCAAGACGCCCTTATTACTTCCTGCTTTCCTGGAGGGTCTGGAGATGTCCCCTGGAGTGATCCAACCTAATGTGGTCTCAGCCTGGACAAGCTTGGGCCTCTGTGAGACTACCCTCTGTTTATTTACCCTGGGAAGGTACTAGACTTTTGCCTGGGGCCTCTGGGGCAGGCGTGGGTCCAGGCAGCCTCTGAGACTAGAGCCGGTAGGTAAGTACAGGAGAATGGGCCCTCTCCGTGGGCCTGGCTGCTGTCTGGGTGGTGAGTACCTTGCATCCTCCACAGCAGACCTCACTCACTCTCGTCTGCCACCTTGAGGGATGAGGCTGTGGCCTGGCCCGCGGAGACCCCCAGGTCTGGTGTGGCCAAACCGGCTCTTTGCCTTGTGTTGTGTGAGGCTGGTGCGGGTTTCCTGCCAGCACTTCCTCAGCTGTTGGAGATGGACCACACAGCCCACCACGAGGGGGTCAGGAAACCCCCATCTGTTTGGTGCACCCCTCAGGAAGGCCGTCCATGAGTCCTGCCCCCCCACCAGCCGTGCACGCCTTGGTGTTCGAGCTGAGCCCTTTCTGAGAAGTCAGGGCTGTCTTGGGTAGAGAATTCCTGGAATTCTGAACAGACTTGACCTCACCCTGGGCCAGCCAGTATCAGAGAGGGGAACTATGAGTCTCTGTAGACTCCAGTGTCTGGAGTGTAGGTGGGCCTTGAGGCTGGAAGGCTGTGGGGATCTGTGGCTTGAAGCCTGGATAGCTCATTTTGCTTGAAAAATAACTGAGAAATGGGCACATTTAAGACATAAACCAAGTGTCTGGTAAGTGGCTCAGACCGTAAAGAATCTGCCTGCAATGCAGGAGACGCTGGTTGGATCCCTGGGTCAGGAAGATCCTCTGGAGATGGAAATGGTAACCTACTCCAATATTCCTACCTGGGAAATCCCATGGATGGAGGACCCTGGTAGGCTACAGTCCATGGGGTTGAAAAGAGTCAGACACGACTGAGCGACTAACACTTTCACTTTCAGGATAGAAACTAGACTGCTTGCTATTCAGCCAGAAAGCTTGGCAAAGAACTGGAGGGAAGGGCTTCTGCAAATATGCACCCTGGTTGATGCAACCCTAATTAGGGCTTTTGGGGGCAAAGCCAACAGAAATAGGCATTTTTCTTTTCACATGCCAGGGGAGTTGCCCCTGGAGAACCCATTAAATAACAGTAGTGCTGGTTGGCATCTTTATGGATTTGCCTCTAGTATGTCACCATTGAACCTCATACTGACTGTTGGTTTTCGATAAATATTTATCACCAGTGTAAGGAAATAGTGTTTTCTTCCTGGCTTACTGAGAGATTTTATCAGGAAAGGATGTTGAATTTTATCAGCCTTTTGTCTCTGTCTTTTAAGCAGTTAATAAACTTTTAACTTCAGAACAGTTTTAGATCACAGAAACATTACAGGAATATTACAGACAGTTCTCTTTTTCCCTATCATTAATGTGCTTGTGATACACTGTCACAACTAATGGACAGTGTTGATACGTTATCATTATTGAAAGTCCATACTTTATTCCAATTTCCGTAATATCTTTTATTTCTTTTATTTGCACTAGTGCAGCATGCGGAATCTTATTTCCCTGACCAGGGATTTAACCCGTGCCCCCTGCAGTGGAAGCCCTGAGTCCTAACTACTGAACCGCCAGGGAGTTCCTTCCTTCAGTTCAGTTCAGTTCAGTTGCTCAGTCGTGTCCGACTCTCCGCGACCCCATGAATCACAGCACACCAGGCCTCCCTATCCATCACCAACTCCCGGAGTTCACTCAGACTCGCCCACAGAGTCAGTGATGCCATTCAGCCATCTCATTCTCTGTCATCCCCTTCTCCTCCCGCCCCCAACCTTTCCTAGCATCAGAGTCTTTTCCAGTGAGTCAACTTGTCACATGAGGTGGCCAAAGTATTGCAGTTTCAGTTTTAGCATCAGTCTTTCCAATGAGCACCCAGGATTGATCTCCTTTAGAATGGACTGGTTGGATCTCCTTGCTGTACAAGGGACTCTCAAGAGTCTTCTCCAACACCACAGTTCAAAAGCATCAATTCTTCGGCGATCAGCTTTCTTCACAGTCCAACTCTCACATCCATACATGACCACGGGAAAAACCATAGCCTTGACTAGACAGACCTTTGTTGGCAAAGTAATGTCTCTGCTTTTTAATATACTATCAAGGTTGGTCATAACTATCCTTAGCTTTTACCTAATAACTTTCTTCTGTTCCAGGATCCCACATTACACTTAGGCTCCCCTGCTGCTGCTGCTAAGTTGCTTCAGTCGTGTCCGACTCTGTGCGACCCCATAGATGGCAGCCCACCAGGTTCCCCCGTCCCTGGGATTCTCCAGGCAAGAACTCTGGAGTGGGTTGCCATTTCCTTCTCCAATGCGTGAAAGTGAAAGGTGAAATTGAAAGTGAAGTCGTGTCCGACTCTTAGCAACCCCATGGACCGCAGCCTACAAGGCTCCTCCTTCCGTGGGATTCCCCAGGCAAGAGTACTGGAGTGGGTTGCCATTGCCTTCTCCATAGGTTCCCTTGGCTTGTGGCAATTTCTACAACTTCCCCTGTTTTCAGTGACCTAAAGTTTCGAGTGGTCAGGTATTTTGCAGAACGTCCCTCAGTTTTAGTTTTTCTGATGTTTTTCTCCTGGTTACACTGGAGGTATGTGTCATTGGGAGGAGGACCCCAAAGGGAAAGGGCCACTTTTATATCTCATCATTGTGAGAGTGCATGCTAGTGACTTGACTCATCACTGATATTGACCTTGATCACCTGGCTGAGGTAGTGTTTGTCACGTCTTTCCACTGTAACTATACTTGTTTTCCCCCTCTCCATACTGTATTCTTCAGAAGGAAGTCACAGTATGCTGCTCATGCTTAAGGAGAGGGGGAGTTATGCTCTCTCTCCTCGAGTGGGGCGTTATCTACATACCCTGTTTGTAATTCTTCTGTAGGGGAGACTTGTCTCGTTTCCTGTTTATTCAGTGGCTTATTTGCTTCTATCTGTATGGATTCATAGATAATGTGTTTTATACCTTGGGTTATAAACCAGTATTACACTATTTTATTGCTTAAATCATCCCAGCTTGGCCATTGGGGGTTCTTTCATTCCTTTGTCCCTCTGATAGACCCCATAATTTTGCTTCCTGAGTACTTCCTTACTTTCTGGCCCTTCAGGATGCTCCAGGCTCATCTTGTGTATTTCCTGCTTCATCCCTCAAATCAGCCATTTCTCTGAGAAGCCCTGGTTGCTTTTCTTGGAGCTCAGTATCAGATACCAAGACCAGGTACTGGGTGTCCCTTAGATGAATTCTGTGAGCAGGTTTCCCGGTGCAGGGCCAGCCTGGCATCCCTGGTACACCTTACTTTGTTGTGGTGGATTCCTGTTTTAAGAAGCTGCAGGACTGAGAGGGCAGGCAGTGTACTTCAGTGATTAGGGCATGGTCTCTGGAGACTGATGTCCTGGGTTTGGGTCGCAGTTGTGCCATGGTTTCCTCATCTGGAAGAAAGGATAATAATAGCACTTCATCGGATGGTTGAGAGGATTTGGTGAATTGATACATGTACACTATAAAGAACAGTGTAGATAGTGAGCATCATAATGGTTGTTTTGATGATATTCTTTTACTAGCATTGTATGTAGGTTCCCGAATAAGGAATTGAGGTATACTTTTTTTTTTTTTCTTTAGCTGTGTTGTTTTTTTGAGATCATGATTTGGGAAGCTCTCCACTTTCTAAATTGATCCATTTTAACAATTTAGAAAGCATCGGGGCTGTCTGCTCCTTGAAGGTATAAAGAAATCTTTTGATGCTGTCAGAACCCATTGTTTCTTTGGGGAGAATTTCTCTGATACCTTTTTAAGTTTCTCGCAGAGGATGTTTTATCCTGACTTCATCCCTCTTAAAGTCAATACAGTACATTTTCCTGGAAAGTTTTTGTTTTCATCAAGAATTTTGAACTTCTTAGAAGCAAGTTATCTATTTTATTCTCTTAATTTTAAAAACTACATTCTCTAGGGAATTCCCTGGTGGTCCAGTGGTTCAGACATGGTGGTTTCACTGCCAGGGCCCAGGTTCAATCCCTGATTGGGGAACTAAGATCCTGCTAGCCACAGAGCATGGCCCCACCCCCCAATCTCTGTAACTATAGTTGTATTTCCTTTCTCATTCTTGTTCTTTTTCTATTGATTAGCACTGCTAAAACTGTATCAGTTTTATTGGTATTGTCATAAACCAGCTATTAAGCATATTTATTGGTTCTGCTTGTCTAACTCATGGATTCCTAGTTTCATTATTGGTTCCTTTCTCCCCCCACTTCCTGACCTTTTTTGAACGTCTGTCTTTTAACTTGTTTAGTTGAATCTTAGTTTTTTATTTTTTCTTCTTTAATAATATGTGAATTTTAGCTAATATACTTTTAAATACTGCCTTGACCATATCCTAAGAGGTTTTGATTGACTCATGTTTTAACCCCAGAAATGAACTAAAAGCATTTCTTTTCATTTTTAGGTAAATGTGGTTTGTTAACTTTTTGTTATTAGTTTCTGGTTTTATCACCATTGTAGTGACAGATTGTGGTCTATGTAAATTTGGGGATTTTTCTTTGTGGCCTGTGTAGACATCTTTTTGGTCAGTATTTTATGGAATATTAGAAACTATTATTTTAATTCGTATATCACTTACTTTGGTGTACATTAAATCAGATTTCTTGTCTTATTCCAATCCTCTGCCTCCTTCCTTATTTTTTTATATTTAAGATTAAGAGAAATGGTTTTATGATTCTCTTTGTGATTCTTAGTAGCTCTTGTTTTGTTCATTTCCATCCCAAGTTGTTTGATGCATAAAGGTTGATGATTGTGACATTATTGTGATATTTTACTTTTTTATGGCTTTTAAGAACCATTTTGACCTAATTAATCCTTTTCGTCTTAAATCTGACTTTAACTGATATTGGTTATTAAATGTTTTATTTGTGAAATTTGCCTAATATACCTTTGCTTACTCCTTTATTTTAAGCTTTGTTCATTGGTTGCAGTTTATCTGTTCCAAATGGAGCCCCTCTAAGTGTTAGGAGAGCCAGTGGCATCTGTGGTGATGAGCAATATGTTTGGTTTCTCATCAGAGTCTCCTTTGGCACATTCTGGTTTCTGTTCTGGCTTTGGGAAAAAAAAAATGTCTTTGGAAAGTTGGTGAAATTTCCTTTGTTCCTTTTTATGCATTCCACTTTTATTGTAGAATTTATCTTTAAATTAAGAAAAAATGACCTGTATTTCTCTCCAGTATCTACCTACCTCTGTTAAAAATTTAATTAGGTTAATAGTTGTCTCGTTGTCACTGTTACTGAATCCACTGTGGACCCGTATTTTGCCCTGTGTTTCCCCTTTCCTCTAAAGCAGTAGTCCCCAACCTTTCTGCCACGGGGGACCAGTTTGTTTCATGGAAAAGAACTTTTCCACAGACCAGGGTAGGGGAATGGTTTGGGGATGATTCAGGCACATTACATGTATTGGGCACTTTATTTCTATTATTACATCAGCTCCACCTCAGATCATCAGGCACTAGATCTCGGAGGTTGGGGACCCCGTTCTAAAGCATTTAGTTTAACCTTGAAGATCAGAGGATCCTTTCTTTGCCTGCTATGTGAAGGATGGCTTCCCAGGTATTGAATCTCTGTTCTTTGGAAACATTCCCTTCATTGTTGCTGAAGACCTTAGGCAAATCGTATACTTTTCCTTTCTAGGGAGCTGTTAATTTTCTTGCCCGATGCGTACAGGATTCTTTTTTTTTTTTTAATTTTCTGTTTATTTATTGTGCTGGGTCTTCGTTGCTGTGCAGGCTTTTCTCTAGTTGTGGTACACGGGTTTCTCACTGTGGTGGCTCTTGTTGCAGAGCGGGGACCCTACGGCGCATGGGCTTCACTAGTTGCATCTCTCGGCCTCTAGAGCACAGGCTCAATAGTGGCCCATGGGCTTAGTTGCTCCACAACATGTGGGTTCTTCCTGGATCAGGGATTGAACCCATGTTTCCTGCATTGGCAGGCAGACTCTTTACCATTGAGCCACAAGGGGAATCCCACTTACAGGATTCTTGAGTGCAGCACTATCTCCCAAGGATCTGTCTTGGTGCTGTTTTGTCCTTCAGCCGGACTCCAGGAGTCACGGTTCCGCCAGCCTCGCCAGCTGGGTGGGAGCCCTCTAGGCAGCGCCTGGAGAACAGGTGTGAGTGGGCTTTGTGTTAGCTGACTGCTCTCTAGCCAGGCGGCGTGTATGTGTACAGAGGGTAGCACAGCTCAAGTGGCAAGACTTCGATCAGGTGTGTTCTGACTTAGGCCAGTGAAGGGTCGAGCAAAGAAGTAGTCACACCTGCACACAGACCAGACAAGGTGCTGGAGGACACAGCCTGTCGACTGTGATCCAGGTGACAGGTCCGGTGATGTCATCAGCAGCTCTGTGGAGTCAGGAACAGCTGGGCCACCAGCCAGGACAGGCCAGAGGCAGTGGCCGCACACACTCTCAAGTGAGTGTGTCACACGCTCTGTATTTCCTGTCTGTTATCCCTCTGGTCACTACCCAGGCTCAGGCATTTATCCCCCAGGTCACATTATCTAAGACCTGTGATGGAATTATTTATCATGTCACCCTGGACAGGTTTCACGCCCCTGTCTTTCTGTGGCTTCCTTTCTTCTTAGTAATAGGTGCTAACGTGGTGACCCATTGGGTGCCAACAGCTGTGTAGACAAGCCTGGGGTTGTCCCTATGAGCTCCTGAATGGTCTAGAAACTGAATCTCTAATCTGAACAGTGAAACCTTTCTTCTCCTCAGGGCCTTCATTTAGGGCCTTCATTCCACAGATATTGGGTCACTGGCCACTGTCTTGGGGCTCTAATCTTTTCTCTTGTACTTCTGCATTGGTGGAAAGTTTGCAGCCTTGTCTTACCATTCACTTCCTGCCACCCCCTTCCAGAAGCTTTGCTCCTCCCAAATACACCCATTTTATAACCTGGCCACCATGCCTGTGGTCTTGGAGAGCCCCTCCCTATTACGGCCCCTTCTCCATCCATGACTTTCAGCTCTTGCTCTTCAGATGTGCTGTCCTTGTGGATCCCATAAAAACATGGGCTTGGGACTCGCTTTAAATTTCCTCCCCTTTCCCATAGGGAGATTCGCTCTGGCTCCTTCTGCACAGCTGAGAGCCATCTGATTGACCCTGAGATGCTGGGTGCTGTTGAAATGGCTCAGGCCCAGAAGAAAAGGAGAGGAAGGTTAGGGTTGCCTGTGGATTCACTGTCAGGTGTGAGCCACACGGGGGGTGCAGCGGGCTTCCACCCTCTGGCAGTGGGAGACATATCTCCAGCCCTGGCCGCTGCTGGAGTTAGTTTAGGCCATACCCCCTGAGCTGGCCTGCCCCCCCCCGGGACCCTGGTGAGATTGGCCTGAAGCCCCTGTGGGCTACCAGAAGCTTCTGTCAGGTTAAGGTCTTTTAGGAGAGGGGTTAGAACCTCTGGTGTTCCCACTATTTTCTACCAAGACCAAAGCCAGAGGTTGTATACTGGTGGGTAGCCCTTTGGGCTGGACCCAGGGCATAGGTGGAGTTAGTTTACCTCACCCAATGAGATTTTTTTGTTGTTGTTTTGGTCATTCTAATTCAACAATTAAAAATCAGGAAACTTCTCTGGGTTTCCCTAGACATTGAAATTAATAGTATTCTTGGGCGGGAGCTCCCACAGAGCAGCAGCCCAGTAGGGCAGAGCGCTGCTGCCTCCCCCAGCACTAATGCAGACCCCGCCCCCACCTTTTCTCGTGGCTCTCATGCCACTGGTTCTTTCATAGTTGAGAAAGATTTCTCAGATACCAGTGTGTCTATAAAAACACGGGAAGAGAGAAGATAGTCAAAGGGGTCATGTATTTCAAGAAAAATGGAAGCACTATGGGGAAAAAAAAAAAGGCCACTCTCATTTTGTATATAAATCTCTGGTCAACTCCACTCCTTTACAAGTTACCAGGCAGGTGCGCCCAGGCCTCTGAGAAGGTCCTGGCCCTCAAGCACACCCAGGAGTAGCTCTTCTGCTTTTCCGTATAGGAGGAGCCCCATGGCAGATAGATAGGAATGGGGAGGGGTGCTATATGTGGGCCAGGGGCCCATCTTGGAGGGCAGTCTTCTCTGCCTGGGTCTGATGATCAGGACAATCACTCAGGGTCTCAGGAGTGTCTGGTGAGAAATTACCCTGTGGGAGCCATTATTTCAGTTTGGCTCCCCAAACAAGCAAACAGTTATGATTTTGCTGCGAGGTTTGGTGCCGGTTTTTAGAATATTCTCATCCAGGCCTATTACATTCTGGTGCAGAAAGATGCTCCCTGTGGGAGCAATTATTCTTGGCTGGGAGTTTTTCCCTGCTAACTCTGAATTCTGTAGATGTCATGAAGGGTTTAATCCAGGAACTCTGAAAGCCCGTTTCCATATCTGCCAGCTGACTTGTGTGCTTTTAAAACCCAGAAGTAATTGATGGTGGAACCACAGAGAGGCTTTCCCGCTTAGAGGTTCCAACATCAGGTGCCATGCAGGAGTGCCCCACCTCCACCCACCCAGGGCCAGGCCAGCCTCTGTGCCCTGCGCCAGGGCTCCCCTTGGTCCCTGGCCTGGAGGGTGGGCAGGTGCACCTCTGAGCTTCTCCGGTTGTGGAAAGGCCTGCCATGGCCTCTCCTCCCACGGCTGCCCCAGAACAGGGGAAGAAGGGTGCAGGGTTGGGTGGACGGTCAGGAGATGGGCTCTTGCAGCTCCCATGGACCTGGGACTTTCCACGTGCTGTGCCTGAGGCTTGGAGGACACGAGGATGTCTGGGAACCAGGCTGCCACTGCCTGGCTGGGGGCTGAGTCCAGTGTGGGTGATCGACCGCAGGCCAGGGGTCTGGGCTCACCTGTTGTTCCTGTGGAGTGTCCTGGGTTCCTTCAGGTCCCTGCACTTCCACGACTGAAATTCCCTCTGTCCCTTGCTTCTCCAAGGAGAATAAGACGATGGCTCTGCCCTTGGTCACGGCCCTGGGCAAAAAGGTTGATGTCCCCCGGCCAGCACCTGCAGGAACCTGGTGTGGTTACTGCTGCCCCCAAACTCAGCAGGCTGCGTTTATGTTAATCCCACTATTTTGCTGGAAAGGCCACACCTCATCCCCCTCTACTCCAGCATCCTGCATCTGTGCTTCCCACCACGCCCCCCACCCCAGCATCCTCCTCAAATGTATTTCACCCACACCACCGGGCTGCACTCCTGATTGCTCTTTGGGTCCCCTCGCTTGCTGAGTGACAGTCCCCTGCCTTCTGTGTCCAGGCGTGGGGTGCAGCTCCTCTCATGTCCTGACCTTCAGGAGCAGCACAGTGGCCTGGGTGTCCCAGCAAGGGCTGGGTGTGCTGTACCTATCCCTCCAGCCTGGGGTGACCAGGGTTTGGTGGATATTCCTGCCTATCCAGCCCCCTGCACAGGCAGGCGCCTTGTGGCTTTTGGGGTCGGGGCCTGGCTGGGTTTGTTTCTTCTGTTCTACTTTGTCTTGATGTTCATTCCAGCAAGAGAAGTGGGGTTGGACTGCCTGATCTAGAACTGGGCTGGTGGCTGTGGAGATGGGTACCCTGGGTTGGGGAGGCTGCTGTCAGCTGGGCCATGCCCCCTTGGGTGATGAGCAGCCCTTTTGTGGGTAGGGGTCTCTAGGGAAAGAGTTACCAGCTGCAGGACTGGGGAAAGAGGGTCCTCCTGCATTCACAGTTTGAAAAATGAGATACCCCCTTGTTCCCACTAGCCACAGCTGGCGTATGTCCCTAGGGCCACGGGTGACATTCTGCTGAGGGGTAGGAGGGGTTTGACCAAAGCATGGGCAGCTGGTGCTGGCTGCAGATGGACAAGTTTCACTGTCCTACAGGTGAAAAGACACAGGAAGGAATGTGCAGGGGCCCGCCTGCTAGCATTACCCGTGGGATGAGAGTGTGGTGGGAGCCTTTTCCCCCACCGTGGGGTTATTCTGAATAGGCTGTATGCAGTCCATATATTTTCAGCACAAGCTGGAGTCTTTGAATCATTTATCTTGGCAGCTCAACTTGAAACTGGAGGAAGGTAAAAATTCATCTAGGTGCTGAGAAAGGAACCTAGAAGAAGAAAGTGTCTGGTGGCTGCCGTGATGGGTGGCGTGCCTGGAGATAGTGCTGGTGGCTCAGAGATCAAACAGCTGAGAAATGGTTTCCCAGGAAGAACTCGGGGAATTCTAAGTAGGTAATGAGTAGTGACTTTCTTTTGATTTACAGCAAGACTTGGCAATCAATCCGTAATGCTTTGAAGAGGAAAGAAATGAATCTCCAAGAGGCTGCAGTCTGGATGGTTCAGAGTGGCCGCCCTTCCTTGGGGTGGGAGTGGAGGGGGCTGCCAGAACGCCAGCCAGGGGCCGGCTGGGTGCGGGGGTCTGCTTCCCGCTTCTGCTGTGGAGACACAGGCCCCTGCTGGCAAGTGACAAAGCTGTGGCTGGAGCTCGCCTGGGGGCTGGGCTGGTCACGTCCTCTCTCTGGCCTCTGAGGTCTTGGCTCTGACCCTGATGGGACTCTGGTTTCGCTTTCAGGACATGGGCAATTCAGGCCCTGGTGCTTTGTGGCCACAGCCTCCCCGAGAGCTTCTGGGGACTGCTCAGCCTTCTGGCTTCCCTGTGGTAGTTTGCTGGCAGTGCCATAACAAGACATGCCAGACTGGGGGCTTCAGCCACAGAAAAATCTATACTCTTACAGCCTTGTAAGCTGCGAGAGACCCAAATCAAGGTGTGGGCAGGTTTAGTTTCTTCTGAGGCCTCTCTCCTTGGCTTGCAGACGGCCACCCTCTCCCTGTGTCCTCACGTGGTCTCTCCTCAGTGGGCAGACGTCCCTGGTGTCTCTCTGTGCCCTAATCCCCTCCTCTGAGGATGTCAGTCAGATTGGATTAGAGCCCCCATGATGGCCTCAGTTTAGTTTAACCACCCCTCCTAGGCCCCGTCTCCATAAGTCACATTCTGAGGCACTGCGGTTTGGGCTTCAGCATAGGAATTTGGGGGGCACACACCTTAGCCCCTAAGAGTGCACCGCCGACATTCCAGAGAAGACAGGCAAGCAGGAGAATTGTGCATGGTGATAATTTGGAATCTAGGAAGGAGCAGGGAGCCGATGGCCCCACACGACGGTTGTGTTGAGGCCGAGAAGGGCCGAGCAGTCGGCCTGGCACTGGCCACGTGGCGAGGGGCACAAGGGCCAGGGAGCGGTGGTGGCCCAGGTCTCAGTGAGGCGCCCTTCGGAGCTGTCTGTGAGTGAGGCTGTGGCTTTGGGTGGCGAGCAGACAGACGGCCACCGGAGAGCTCTGACAGGCTGCCGTGGGGCCAGGCCGCGCGGCGGGGCAGCGGGAGGAGAAGGATGCAGGATGTTTGGGGCTGGAGCCGAGGGCGCGCTGACGAGTGGCACATGAGGGTGAGGGGGAGGAGTGGTGGAGTCCCAGTCTCCTGACTTGCCGCCTGCTGGTGCCGGGCCAGGCTGGGCAGGCCGAGTCACGCTTTCCCGACGTCCCTCACCTGTCTTCCTGCAGGTGAGTCTGGTCCAGGTAGCTGCAGGGGCTACTCCCCCAGACGCCCGCTCTTCTCTCTCCTGCCTCCCAGGCATTGTAGTTTCGGCCCCAGAATGCAGAGGCTCTGCCTTCAGGCTGTGCTTTTATGACATCCTGAGTTTGGATGGGAGAGAGATTCCCTTGGGACCTGGCACTGCACTTTCATTCAGGGCCTGGCTGTATTTCACGTCTGCCTTGAGTGTGGTGTGTGAGAGAGAGTATGTGTGTGTGTGGTGGTTTGTGTGTATGGTGGGGTGTGTGTGTGTGGTGGTGGTGGGGTGTGAGAGTGTGTGTGTGTGGGGGGGTATGTGTGTGGTGGTGGTGGTGGGGTGTGAGTGTGTGTGTGTGTGTGTGGTGGTGGGTGTGTGTATGTGGTACAGTGTGTGGGTGTGGGTGTGGTGGTGGTGGTGGGGTGTGAGTGTGGGTGTGTGTGTGTGTGTGGTGGTGGTGGGTTTGTGTATGTGCTATGGTGTGTGGGTGTGGTGGTGGTGGGGTGTGAGTGTGTGTGTGTGGTGGTATATGTGTGTATGTGTGGTGTGTGTGTGTGGTACGGTGTGTGTGGTGGTGTGTGTGTGGTGGTGGTGGGGTATGAGTGTGTGTGTGTGGTGGTGGTGGGTGTGTGTGTGTGGTCGTGGGGGAGTGTGTGTGTATGTGGTGGGGGGTGTGAGTGTGTGTGTGGTGGTGTATGTGTGTGTGTGGTGACAGTGGGGTGTGTATGTGGGGAGTATGTGCGTGGGTGTGTGTGTGTGTGTGTGTGATGGTGGGGTGTGTATGTGTGTAGGGTGTGTGTGTGAGTGTGTGTGTGGTGGGGGGGTGTGAGTGTGTATGTGTGTGTGTGGTGGTGGGGTGTGTGTGGTGGTGGGGTGTGTGTGTGGTGGGAGTGTGTGTGTCGGGGGCATATTTGCGTGTGTTTGTGATAGTGGGGGGTGTGAGTGTGTGTGGTATATGTGTGTGTGTGTGTTCTGGTGGGGTGTGTGTGTGGGGGTATGTGTGTGGTGGTGTATTGTGTGTGTGAGTGTGTGTATGATGGTGGGGTGTGTGTGTGTGGTGGTGGTGGGGTGTGTATGTGTGGGGGGTATGTGTGTGTATTGTGTGAGTGTGTGTGTGGTGGGTGTGTGTGTGTATGTGTCTGCGTGGTATGTGTATGTGTGTGTGTGTGGTGTGTGTGTGTAATGGTGGTGGGTGTGTGTGTGTGTGTGGTGGGGGTGTGTGAGTGTGTGTGTGTGGTGTGTGATAATGTGGGGTGGCGGCAGCAGTCCCACAGGTGTTTCCAGAGACCTGGACCCTTTTGCACTTCTCACATTGAATGAGGAGGGGACAATGCATTTCGTCCTCCCAGCAGCCTTCTGGGACAGTTGCCTCTTTCATAGGCAAGGAAAGCAAGGAACAGAGAGGCTGAGTAACTTTCCCAAGGCCCTGCCATTGACATGCAGAGGAGCCGGGACTGGAGCCCCAGCCAATGGCTCTAGAGCCTGCAACCTTTGCTGCTTGGCCGTGGCGACCGGGTGGGGGCCTGCTTCTTTCAGCCTGGCAGTGATCACTGCACAGTGCAGGGTACTGGAAAGGCCTACTTCTCTTCTGTGGGAGTTCTTATTTGTTTAAATATCTATGCAGATTAAAAATGATAATACCTATCACTTTACAAATTAATTATGATAACATATAACCTAATGCCAGAGTGGGGGAGGGGTGGGATCTGGAGCCAGCTCTAGGTATGGAAGAAGCTTCTGCCCCCTAAATTGGAAAGAGGTTGCCTAAGAAATGGCAGGGCATTCAAAACACCCCCTACCCACTCACGCTCATTCAGGGTCAAGGCCTCCGCAGTCTGGAGACCAGGGCATGCCTTCAGAAGTTGCTTCAGCATCTAGAAATGCTCTCTGTGGCCCTTTAGAGACCGCAGGTCCAGAGCAAAGGGACCCGCTGGATAGGGAAGTGGTGGGGTAGGCATGGGGGAGAGGGTAGAGGTCACCAGCAGGGATGGATGGCTCTGGACTGTAGACGGAGCAGGAAGAACAGGCCTGGTACACAGCAGGTGCTCAGTAAGTATTTCTGAGGAGGAGGAGGACTCCTCAGGCTCCTCACTTAACCTTTGGAGGATTCAAGGTCCAAGGAGTGTCTAGGCTGACGGGGCTGAAGTTCTGCCTGTCAGGGCAAGGTCACACGCCACCCCCACCCCACCCCGCACCCATAGCCACGCACTCTTGCAGGCGCCTCACTTCCTGTGGATGTGGTCTCTGGCCCTGGTGAACCTGACAGCCCAGTGATAATCGAGGAATCGGGTCCGCGCCCCTGGGCTGGCAGATAAGAGGCCTGAGGGTGTTGCAACAAGGCGCGTGTGGCAGTCGTTCACAGGTGGTCTCAGGGCCAGACGAAGGCCAGCCTCACCGGAAGGATATTCAGATGGCAGGCTGACGAGGCCATCTCCGGGGGCCCAGGAGAGCCAGAGCTGACCTCTCTGGGTTTGGTGGAGCCTGCCAAGCCAGGTTCACTGTCCCTTCAACACCAGGATTTTCCAAAGTCATTTCCAGATGTAGTGGGGGTGTCTCAAAACTACCTTTAGGGTTGTGCACTGCAGGGAGCTGGTGTGATCATGCAGAAGCTTCACCGGAAGGGCAGCGAAGCCCTCTGACCCTCTTACCTGTCTTGGCCGAGCAGGCTGCCAGAGTCCCCCCATGTGCTGCCCGTCCTTGGCAAGCAGGCCACCCCTGGGCCTATCCTGCCCGCTGGCCAGCAAGTACTGGCTCAGCCTCAGCATACCTGTGCCAGTTGGTTGGATTATAGACATTTATTGGGGAACCATAGGTGCCAAGCAGTGTTCTAGGAGCAGGGAGATAGAACACAGGGAAACCTGTTTGTGGAGCTCTGAAAGGAAGATAAACAAAATAAATAAGTAAAATGTACAGAATATTTGATGGTGACAAATTCTACGGAGAATGAAAAACCATAGTGATGGAGGGAGTCCTGGGAGTGATTTTGTGTGTTTGTTTTTTATATTTTTATGTTTGATGGCAACCCAAGGCACATGGGATCTTGGTTCCCTGACCAGGGATCAAACCTGCACCCCACTTCATTGGAAGAGGGAGTCTTAACCACTGGACCACCAAGGAAGTGCCTTCTAGGATTGATTTGCAGTTTTGAGTAGGGTGGCATCACAGCCTCGCAGAGAGGTTGCATAGGACCCAGAGGGGCCCCTGGCCACAGCAGAGTGGCAGAGAGGAGAGGGCTGGGGGTGAGGGCTGAGAGGCAACGGGTTGGGCAGAACAGGGAGAGTCTGATGGCAAAGAGCAGCCTTGGGCAGCTGTGCTGAGCCGAGACTACAGTGGGGCGAGGGTCCCAGTAGGGGCCCGGAGAGGAGGCCCCTGCAGTGGTGAGAGGTGACAGGGCCTCAGTCTGGGGTCAGAACGTTCAAGGGAAGAAGCGGACAGGTTCTGGGCATACCTTGCGCCGGACCTGGTGAACCTGAAAGCTCAGAGGTAATCAAGGAACCCTGTCTTATTGGAAGGTAGAGACCAGCAGGGTTTGTTGTCAGATCAAAGTTGACTACAGGGTTTTTGACATGAGTATCTGGAAGGATAGAGTTGCTATTAAACGATGGAGAGGAAAAACAGTAGAATAAAGAATCCAGGCTCATAGCAGCTATTGTGTAGAAATTCCCATTACTTCTAATTTACTGAATGAAGGGAAAAAATCTATCTGTGATATTTTCTGGGACCTTTGCTCTAGTATAGGTATTTAAACAATAAAAGCTTAAAAGAAAAAATAATAAATGATGGGAGGGGGAAGTCTGGCTGGGAGAGGCCAGACCACCTATCCCTGGGGAGATGGAGGCAACAGAGGGGAGAAGTTCATCTCTAACCAGGGTCACCGGCTTGTGATAGGTCCCGCTGGACATCATTTAGAATTCTTATAAGTGAACCATTGCTGTGCTTCAGGAGAAGCCAGCATAAAGTCATTCAGAACATTTCTTGGAACCGTTTTCTTGTGAAGTTCGGCGTTTGCTTTGGGGAGCATACGAAAGGCATTCATCAAGGTCCAAGGGTGGCAGTGCCTGAGAGGCTGTGATCTGATATAATCGTAGGCGCTGACAGTTGGGGTCACCGGCCACCCTTCACAAGGACGGTGTCAGGCTGTGTGGCCCACAGACCCCTGACAAGCCAGCTGTGGTGGGCATCTCGTGGCCGAGGCCTCTCACTTGGCGGTATTTTTAAGGAGCCCCCAGGAAGCTAACACAACTGCCTGGGCCCAGGAGCCCTGAGGGTCTCCCCACTGAGCCCCTGCCAGGGCCCCAGCTTCTTGGGGAGGCTTGCCAACCTGTTCTGTATCCCACCTCCCACCCCACCGCCCCCATGCATAGAGGAGAAAGCCTTTCTCTGAGGCTTTGGCTCCTCCATGAGAGAATTTGAAGGCTCTGGGACTGCTCCCCAATCCCGACAGAAATCATGGCCACCAACAGCTGGGGCCCCTTGTCTTGGGTGCCCAGCTGGGGGAGGTGGGGCTGGGGGTTGCAGGAAGTGTCGGTGCCCCCTGGGACCTGTGGGTGCATGTGAGACAAGGCAGGTTACAAGAGCCCCAGCCAGGTCATGATTTTCCCTCCCTGGACCGTGACCCATCTGGAGCAGCCCCTCAACCTCCCCTCCAGGTCCCCTCCAAGAGCAGCCACTTTTTAAATTTTTGGCCATGCCACACGGCATACAGGATCTTAGTTCCCCGACCAGGAATTGAACCCATGCCCCCTGCAGCGGAAGCACAGAGTCCTGACCACTGGACTGCCACGGAAGTCCCAAGAGAGCAGCCACTTTTGCACTGCCAGGGAGGAGAACTGTGTCACCGGCCTGTCCTGGAGCACAGGCTCCTCTTGGTTAGAAAGCCTCTTATGTACTTAGAGCAAAACCCCTCAGTCCCAGAGGTGTCTTTAGTTGGGCTGTGGAAGTTCTTCTCCAGGGAGAGTGACCAGTGACTGGAGAACATCTTCCTTCCGTGCAGCTGCTCTGCCAGGGCCAGCCGTTGATGAGAGCAGGACCCTGCTGTACCCACCTCCGTCTCCCAGGGGCCACTCCAGTTTGGCCTGGCCAGCTGGCAGTGGAAGAGCTCCCATCCAGCAGGGCTGGGGCACAATGGGCCCTGGCAGAGGGAGGTCTTGGCCTTGCAGGAAATAGGACTAAAGGGACCCTTTGACCTGCCTCTTCTCTTGAACCCTGCAGGCTCCATTTTCTGGCGACCACTAAATCATGCTGGCCTGGGGCCAGAGAATGGAGCAGCCCAGTGTGCTGGCTGAAGCTCTGAGCTGGGGCAGGATCCTAAGACAGGTGTTGTTTCTCCCGCGGGAAGGGCACAGTATGTGAGTTGGGGTGTGGCGTCCCTGCCTCTGACAGTTCTTCCCCAGACCTGGGGGTAGATGGCCGTGTTCACCGTGCACCCAGCTGAATGTCTATACCAGAAGCCTGTGTGCCCCGGGGGTGGTGGTGGCAGGCGGGGGCTGCCCTCTGAGCATCCACCGCAGTTCCTGGATGTTGCACAAAGTCTCGCTGGTTGGCGACACCCTTGAGGGCTTGCCTCCTGGCAGTGGGTCAGCCGGTGGGACTTGGAGGGAGATTTCCAGCTGTCCAAGAGCATCAGCCATTGCTTTAATGCATGTCTGTCCTTATATTTCACGGTTTTACACTGCACTCCATCATTCTCTGTATTTATTTTTTCTTCCCATTTCACTGGCTCTGCTATGATGTGGTGGTTGTTGGGGAGAGCTGAGTATCGTACCCCACGTGTTATCGAGGGTTGGAAATAGTGACATGACATGACAGGAAGTGGTGAGAGTCAGCAAGAAAGCAGGCCTCTCTCTGCATGACCCACACACCTCCAGAAATCACTGTCTGTTGCGTCTGATACCAACCCCCCCCCCCAAATCCCCTGACATGCCTGCTTACCTGTAGTGGAGAATTCGGTTGGATTTATTCCGATGGGCTCTGTGCACTTAGCAGTTGAGAAAGATATTTGTCATTTTGCTGTACAGCATCAGACACACGGTGGCCTAAACGATCGTGACAACAGAGAGTGCAGCCACCGTCTAAAATTTCAGCATTATTTATGATGCAGAGAAGTCCCAGGTCTATGGTATCTCCTTAATCCAGTCTAAATCTAGAGCCCTGTCTCCCAGGCCCGCCCGCGTGTCTCTAATGGCTGTTAATAGCAGTCCTCCAGGCGCCCATTTGCTGAAGGAAAATCCATCGGAAGCTTTTGCATCTCATATGGCTGTTAAAAATTGACGTTTCTTTACTGATGTAACCGGCTCCTGCCAAATACTTGGGGACAAATAAAAGTGATTGAACTCAGAGATAAGCAGAGAGCCATTTGTTCATGGAATGGCTGGCCAATTGATGTCGCTAGTTAAACAAGATATCATTTCAAAGAGCCTTGAAAGAGGAAAAAGTAGACTGTTTTGAGAAGTTAGTGTTCAGAGTGCCAAGGGCAGGCGACACACGTGTTGTGAGGGGCAGACCCCATCCCCTTTGCCCCCTGAGCTCTGGCTGCCTCCTAGGCCTTGTTGCTGCCCTCTCGCGTGTTCTGCTTCCCTCTGCCTCTGGATGTCCCACTTGCTCTGCCCCCTCCTCCAGGAAGTCCTCTGGTGAGTTCTGTCCCTATGGCTGTGCTTTGTCCAACTTCCCATTGCCACGGTTAATGAAGTAATGTCCATCTCTCCTGGATGAGGGCCCGGGTCTCCCTCATCCTGTGGTCACAGTGTGTCACAGCTGGCGTATAGTAGGTGTGCGGCGGTATTGCCCACAGACCTAGTGGGCAAGCACGGGAGCTGGGCAGGATGAGTCTCTTCCGGCAGCTTCCCATCCCGGGCCTCCTGGGATGCAGGAGTGGGGGCAGGCAGGTGCTCCGGGGAGCACTGGCCCAGTTTTGGCCTGTCGCCTTGCGGAGAAATTACTTTAGACCAGCAACAAGTGTGGAAGATCGAGGAGACAGTATCATTGATTTTCCCATAAAGGTACAATTTATAGGAAGTAAGAGGAGCTTCCTGGCAATTCTTCACCATTGGGCCCTGAGGCCCTCCGCGTGGAGTGGACCGTCCCTCGGCTGACCTCATCGGGGGCAGCCACTGAGACCGCCCCCCCACCGATGGACACTCAGCTCACGGCCCACGCTAGGGGCAGGTGTCTCCTTAGCCTGCAAGAGCACTGGAATTCTGGACTGGGCTGGTCTCGGTCAGGCAGGAGCAGCCTGGGCTGGGCCAGCGGAGACGCTGGCGAAGGCTAAGTCTAGCCTCCAGGTGGGGCGCTGGGGGCCCACTGGGAAGGCTCCAGTCTGAGCCCTCCTGCCCCTCCCCGCCCCCTCCCCGTCTCCTCCCTCCCCTCTCCTGGTCATCTCGCCAGAAGGAACCAGAATCCCAGTTGGGAGCCCAGACATCAGGAGGAGCTCTGAGCCACTTTGACCTCAGGCTTCTCCTCACTGCCCCCAACTCCACCCACCTTTCCTGCTCCTCGGAGGCCGGCCTCTCTCCTCCTTCACACCCGCTCTGCCTTCCGCTGGCACTCATTGAGGGGTACTGGGTGCCAGCCCCTGGGAAAGCAGAGGAGCTCCTGAGAGCCCGGGGCGGGGCGCGGTACCCACCTGCAGGCTGGCGGGAGCTCGGACTAGTGGGAGCGCCTCCCTGGGGCCGGTGTCGGAGTCCAGGCAGGGGCCACCGTGGGCATGTGGTGTGGGGACCCCGAGCAGCCGTCACCTCTCAGCCCGTGGCCGTTCTGACCCCAGGATGCTGACAGTGAGTGAGAGTGGAGGGTCACAGGATCAGCACCGGGGTGACCACATCCAGTCTAAGCCTGGTCCTCACTCCGGTTCACAGCTGAGGGGACCTAGGCCTGAGAGGCACGCTCAGGAGCCAGGACCCCTGCTATCACCAGGGCAGGCCGGTCCTGGCACTGAACCAGGGGGCCGGTCCTGGGGGCGGGTCCTGGGGGCCTGTGTCTCCTACCCAGACCGAGACCCCAATTGTTCTTTGTTCTGGGCTGAGGCCAGGTGAGGGAGGGGCCCGGCATCCCCGCCTCCTGGCTGCCTGTCCTTTGTGAGGGACTGGGCAGCCAGAAGTGGCAAGAGAGGCCACCTGCTGAGTCACCCACCCCGAGGCCTCCGCTTGGCTTCTGTTTTCCATCACATTAATTGCATTTATTATTCATAAACTTCTAAAACTGGCCTCTGGGGCCTTAATTTTCCAACCTCCCCTTGCCCCCACACCCGCTGGCACAGCTGAGCCTCTACGTTGGGGTTCACCAGGGATCTGCTGTGGCTTTGAGTCAGGATCAGACACTGGCTGACGCCAGCCCAGGGCGCTTTGAATGGGGCAAGGAAAACAAAGGACCCCCAGCTTGGCGTCTTTCCGGCAGCCCTGGGAGGCTGGGCCTCTTCTCTCCTCTGCCTGGAAGTGCAGGGTGAATAAGGAACTGTCGCCTCAGCCGCCTGCACTTGGCCGCCCGCCGCGCCCGGGCTCTTCGCCACCTCTGCTGTCCCGTGTCGTCCCTCAGCATCTGGTCTGGCCCGTGCCCTAGTCGTCCCTGTGCCCTCGTGCTGCAGCGGGCCTGCGTCCTGAGGCTGCTTCCCAGGGAAGCTGGTGTCTCTGCTTCCTCTCCCCGGCGTGTCCTCACACGTTTGCCTGTCCAGGGTCTGCGCGCCACCCCCACGCCCGCCCTGCCTCAGTCCATCGTTCAGAGCAGGGAGGGCTGGGCCTCGCGTGTCACTTACTGGGCTTCCTCCAGCTCCTTCCTGACTCTGTTCCCAAGACTGAGTGGCCACTCAAAAGACGTGACCTTTCCCAGCCACTTCTGGATGCCCCCAGCTGACACCTTTCTCTCCTAGTTGGATGGGTATGTGTTTTTCACTCCCTCTGCCTTTTTCTGGATCAAGTGTCCGTGTCTGCAGAGGTCTCTACTTGTAGATGAGGGGGCTCAGAGTCCACCTGCAGCTCTACTTCTCAGGGATGTGTGGTCCTGCCTCTGGGGCTGGGGGAAGGCCAGTCATGCCATCATCCCATGGCTAGGTCTGGCTTTGCATCCTAAATCACTCGGTCATGTCCAGCTCTTTGTGACCCCGTGGACTGTAGCCCGCCAGGCTCCTCTGCCCATGGGATTCTCCAGGAGAGAGTACTGGAATGGGTTGCCATTTCCTTCTCCAGGGGATCTTCCTGAACCAGGGATCGAACACGAGTCTCTTATGTCTCCTGCTTTGGCAGGCGGTTTCTTTACCACTAGTGCCACCTGGGAAGCCCAGGTCTGGCTTTCAGAGAAGGCAGTTTCTTCCAGCTTTGCTCAAAATGACCAAGGAAGGCAGGACCCAGGCCTGGTGAGGTGCTCAGGTTTTACCCTCGGGTTCATTCCTCTAGTTCATAAAGTGATGGGCTTGAAAGTTTCTTCTGTGCCAGGGAAAAAGTAGCAAACTTGAAGAACAGAGACACTGGAGGACTATTGGCAGCGTCCATGAAAGCTGAGCGTTCCTTACCTGGTGACTAGCAGGTCCACTCAGCTCATAGAAGACACGCCTGGAGTCACACACAAGAACTCTGTGTGTATGGGCTAGGAGTTCTCTACAACCAGAGGGAACCATAGCCTGCCTGTGGAGGTGGATAGACTATGGTGTGTTCACACGATGAATACCGTTGAGTGGTAAGAACCAAAAGGTCTCTGCACACAAGACCAGGGTTGGGCAGCTCCCGTGGGGGCAGTGTCGAAAGAAAGGAGAACCGTTCCATTCCTTCAGGTTCCCCAACAGGCAAAACGCAGGTGATGGAGGAGCAGGGGGCAGGGAGAGGGAGCAGCCCTGTTCCCTGCCAGGGGACTGGAAATGTTCTGCATCTTGATCTAAAGGGTACATTTGCAAAGTCTCATCCGTCTGGACCCCTACGATGTGTGCATTGTTCTGTGGTGGTGGTTTAGTCGCTAAGTCACGTCTGACTCTTATAACCCCACGGACTGTAGCCTGCCAGATTCCTCTGTCCATGGGATTTCCCAGGTATGAATACTGAAGTGGGGTTACCATTTCCTTTTCCAGGAGATCTTCCTGACCCAGGAATTGAACCTGAGTCTCCTGCATTGCAGGCATTTTACTGTGTGTATGTTCTATTTCAATAAATAGGGTTAGCACAAAGAAAGAACTACTAAGCAACTCTACGCAAGGCAGGCTGCTGCAGTAACTGGGCAGAAGGCTGCTGCATGCCTCTTGTCCTGAGTGGCCCTCATACCTTCTAGATGTATAGTCGTCTCGGGAGCCACAGGCTGACACAGTAAGATGACCATTTGTGTGCTTCCAGAATGATTCCGTTGGCCAGTGACAGGGAGAAAATGAAAAGTTAAGTGTAATTTGGGGAAGCACCACCCGTGCTGTCTACTAAGGCCAGGACCTGAATATTGAGTCTATTAGAAGCAATTATAAAAGGGACAGCAATTTTTTTAATGTTTCTCGTTTGACAGGAAGGTTTTAAATATGGGACATTAGTTAATAAAAAGTCCCCAGAAGCCTATTGTAATATATTACCTAATTCCTATCAGTTCGTAGTCACTGAAATAGGTAAAAAGGGAATGCAAAATTAATATATAGTTATTATTAAAATTGCCTTATAAATTAGTTAAGTCCCCTGGAGGTTCCAACTGGGTATCATCATTCTAAGACCGTCTGAAGGGCCTCTGTGTGGTGTGTGTGTGTGTGTGTGTGTGCGTGTGTGCGTGCGTGTGTGTGTGTGTGTGTGTGTGTGTATAGTAGGAATGCCCAGCCAGGACGGGAGCGCTCTGTCTCTGTACTTAAGGATAAAACCCCTGCTCACACTAAAAGAGGCAAGAGCTAGCAACCAGACCACAGAAATTTCATAGAGAAATCTCTTCCCCACTTGGTGAAGTTTCTGGGGAGGCTGGCACTTTGTGGCCTCACCAAGCCTGTCCTCTGCCCGAACGAGGAAGGCCGGGAGAGACGACCGTATTCAAGTAGTGGAATTGGTTGGAAGCCACATACGAGTGTTTGTGTAGCTCCCCAATCCCTGGGGACCACCAGTTGTCTCAGAACTGGGGTGGGAGGTGTAGGCAGAAACAGTTCCCTTAAAGTATCCTTCCCCAGCACGCCCTGCTGCTGGCAGGCCGACGGAAGGGTCTGATGCCATGCTCCCAGCCACAGCAGCAGCTGGTACAGCAGAGAGGGACCAGGGGCCTCTGGGAGACGTGTGTGCATTTGACTCAGGCAGTGTCAGGAGACCGTCTCCAGGCAACAACGTGCAGGGAGCCCCAGCTTCCCACCTTTGCCGTGTGGCAGTGCGTTGCATTGGGGATTTAGAAGCTATGAATGGAAATCCATTCGACTCTGAGCTACTTGCTGAATTCAAGTGCTCTTTCCAGGGGCATTTGGTGAACGTCAGGTCTTCCCTGGTGGCTCGGACGGTAAAGAATCTGCCTGCAGTGCAGGAGATTCAGGTTCAATCCTTGGGTCAGGAAGATGCCCTGGAGGAGGGCATGGCAACCCACTCCACTATTCTTGTCTGGAGAATTCCATGGACAGAGGAGCCTGGCAGGCTATAGTCCATAGGGTTGCACAGTCTGACACGACCGAGCAACTACCACTTTATAACTTGTTTTTTTTCACTTTCATGCCTAACACGTCCTGGGTAGGGTTTGCCCTGTACTTGCCGAGTCTGTTTACAGTAGCATGCTTGCCTCCACGGGACAGCCCAGTCCCCAGGGCAGAGAAGCTTCCTTCTCCTCCCAGGAGAGAGAGAGAGAACTGGGGTTTCCCAGCAGCTCCCTCCACCCAGAGGGAAGCCAAGCCCTGTGTGTCTCCCGAGGGGGTGGGTAGGTGGTCCAGGAAGGGCAGTGTGCACGTTGGGGGCAGACAGAGGGGGTCCAGCCAGTCCGTGGCATCCCCAGCTCACACTGCGGGGGGAGGGGGGATGCCTCCTCATGCAGACAGAAACCCGTTCCAGAGAAGACAAGTAAGTGGGCTTTTGAAGCAAGACTGAACAAACATTCTTGTGGCTTAGATTCTTCACATCCGATACCCAAGAGTTCCTGCAGAGTTTGTTTCTGAACCGTGGGTCCCTCAAGCCAGATTGAAGGTTTCTCAAAGTACTCAGTATGGGCAGCAGGCAGTGTGCACTAGTGACCCCTTGTGGCAGCTTTGTAGCATCGTCCTAGTTGGTGGCTTTGCGGGTCGTGTCCACTGAGCCTGGCACATGGGTCTTTAAAGAGGCCCACTGGGGCTGGTGCAGCAAGGCTTGCTGCAGGGGAGCTGGTCTTTATCAAGTAGCTTTTATTTCTTCCAGAAAATATTATCAAAATGAAAACAGCTTTCTCGGATGAAAAGATGAAGAGAGATTGCTTGTGCCAGCAGGAAATTCAGTCAGCACAAAGCATTATAGGCAAGCTATGAAAAATCTCCCATGATGCAAAGGTTCGCTCACCCCTGTTGCTTCCGTAAACGTGGTGTGGATCTCTCCGGGGGCACAGACACACAGACCCAGATCTTCTGGGATCACACCAGGCAGAGTTTTCCCTCCTCCTTCTGAGAGGTGGAAATCTCTCCCATCAGTGAGCTGGGGCCTGCTGCACCTGCCGAGCTGTGTCATAATCCGCTTATCCAGCCCTCCGCTGGGGCGGCCAGGTGGTTCCCGACTTTACGGTGTGAATGACACTGTGATGATCAGCCTTATCTATCCCCCTCTTGGGTGTTTAGCTGATAATCTCTTCAGGGGTAAATTCTGGGGTTGGGGCGGGGGTAGGATTTTTATGCGCGAAGCATAACTGCCTTCTCAAAGCTGTTCTCCCACACAGCTTGGCTGACCTTAATGTCAGCGTCTGGTTTGAGCACACGCTCTGTGCTTCCTGGGGATTTTCTCATTTAATCCTGTGAGGTGGGGATGGCATCCTCTGAATTTTATAGCGCACAGAGCTTTAAGGAACTGGCCCAAGATCCCACAGCAGACAGATGGGTCTTAGAGGAGCCAGGTGGCCTCTGTTCAGAAACCGAGTTCTCACCTACTGAGCTGGACACAAACATGCAACGCGTCCATCCTTAGGTGCCTGTGTGGCCACTTGGGCTTCAAAGTTAATTAGCATTGTTTTTATTATTAATCATCCTACCAGTCTGATAAAAGTATCCCACCTTTATTTGTTCTTCTTTATTTACTGGTGAGATTAAACTCTTAAAGGTATTTCCTGGGCACTTGGTTTTGTGGCTTGTCTGTCCTTGGCCCAATTTGCCCGTGGGACGTTTGCAGGTTGACTTTCTACAAGAACACTTTATAATAGGGCTCTGTGTGTTATTGTTCTATCTGTTAAAATATTTTCCCCAGTTTGATATACAGAAAATTTAAATATAAGTCAAATTGAGTTTTTCTTGTATAGTTTTTTCCTTTTGCATAGTTAGATCATTTCTACCACCTCAGCACAGTTCAGTTGTTTGCCTATGTTTTCATCTATCTTTGTGATTTCATGATTTTCTTTTAACAATATTTTCTGTATGATTATGAACTATTTTGACACTGGTATGTGTAGTTTCACATATCCATGTATCCATGTGATTTCATTTTTTACTTTTAACTTTTTATTTAAAGTGTGTTTAAGAGTGATGAGCAAGCGAGGATCCTGGCTGTTGTACCCTCACAAAGTGACTAGTTGATCTGCTGTCTTTGGAAGAATATCTTTTCCCTATTGACTTATAATTTCACCTTTGTTGTTGTTGTCGTTCTGTTGCCAAGTCGTCTCCGACTCTTTGTGACCCCATGGACTGCAGCATGCCCGGCCCCCCTGTCCCTCACCATCTGGAGTTTGCCCAGTTTCATGTGTGTTGAGTCAGTGATGCCATAATTTCACCTTTACCGTGTTGTAAACTCCTGTGCGTGTTAGTCAGCATAGGATAGCCTTTGCTGCAGTAATAATAAAACCCCAGATCTCAGTGACTTAGCCCAGGAACAGTTTGTTTCTGGCTTACGCTGAGGTCTGATCAGGCCCCGTGGCCTTCCTCCAGAAGTGTTGGGTCAGTTGCACTGTCCGACTCTGTCCCCTTTGAGGGGAAGAGAGAAAGCACGGAGAACATTCATCCAGTTAAAAGTCTTGTAGGAAGCAGCACATGTCCCTTCCCCTCCTACCACCATTGACAAGAGTCAGCCCTTGGTCCCAGCCTAACTGCAGGGAATCTGAAAACGTGCCTAGAAAGAGGAAATGGAGTGGTAAACACGGGGCCAGGTCTCCACCTGGGGCTTCGCTTGGGCCGGCCAGGCTTAAGGCTGTGAGTATGTACTCATGTGTGTGCATGTTCTGTTTTGGTCATTAAGCATGTGCAGGCCAACCGTCAATGCCACCTGTTACCCTTTCCCCTAGACGAGGACTGACCATGTGCTCTTCACCGTGCCCAGCCTTGGGTACATGGTGGCTTGGGCCTGCCTCTGGGAGCTCCCTCTGAGCCTTGTCGGGGGGAGGGACAGGCACTGTGACACAGGCATGTGTGAGACTTCCAGCCATGAGGGCGTGCTGGGGAGGAGTGGGTGGGGGGAGGAGGAGGAAAGGGCTCACCTGCGAAGGGCTTGTGATGGGGAGAGAAGGGAGAGGCTGCAGAGTGGGCATATGGGACCTGGTTAAGGCTAGCAGGGCAGCCCGGTGGCCTGGAGGGAACCACAAGGAGGGGCTGCAGTCGTGCTGGGGAGAGGGGACCTGGCGGGGGCCGAGGGGCTGGCAGGGGGCAGTGCTAGAGGTGGAGCCCAAGAAGGAGAGCTCGGCACAGGCCGGGCAGGGTGAAGATGCTCCCTGCGGTGGTCAGTGTGCTGGCAGGGAAGCTCTCCTCTCAGAGTGGCCCCCTCTTCCTCATGCTCCAGGCTCTCATGAGTTTTTCTGAATTTTGCTGACTAATCTGGTGGCTCGTGCAGTTTGCTCCGGTGAGATGCTTTGCAGGGTGTGCAGGGAAGGGAGTGGAGACATCAGGGGGCTTTTCTGCTTCATGACTGTGCAGCAGAAGGGGAAACCCTGACCCTTATCACATAACTGGCATGTCTGCCTCACTCAGACCAGGAGCCAGGAGAGCACTTCTACACCAGGCGGTTTGCTGGAATTAGACTGCCGTCTGCCAGGACCAGGGCATAGAGTTCCTCTAAGTACCTCTGCTGCTCTCCAGCTCCCTGCAAGGGGATTTCACACCAGCTCCTCGTCTGCTGACTTTGGTTAGTGGCATTAGTACTGTGAAGAAAGATCATTTAACTTTGCATCAATAGTCAAAGAATAATTAAAATATAATTAAAAGCATGAATTCTTCTAATTATTGGCTTCATATAATGTATATTTAAAAACGAGACATCTGTTAAGGCTTTCTTTTGAATCTATCCAGAAACCAAGAGAGGGGTAGCATTTTAATTAAAAATGGATTATTTCGAACACACTTCAATCACTCTGTCATCACAGGACTTGGACCTTATTAATTAGCTATTGATAAATAGGTTCCAGTTACCAAAATATTTAATTCATGGGGCTTCAGTCAGTTCAGTTCAGTCGCTCAGTCGTGTCCGACTCTCCGCGACCCCATGAATCACAGCATGCCAGGCCTCCCTGTCCATCACCAACTCCCGGAGCTCACTCAAACTCATGTCCACAGAGTCGGTGATGCCATCCAGCCATCTCATTCTCGGTCGTCCCCTTCTTCTCCCGCCCCCAACCTTTCCCAGCATCAGAGTCTTTTCCAGTGAGTCAACTCGTCGCATGAGGTGGCCAAAGTATTGCAGTTTCAGCTTCAGCATCAGTCCCTCCAATGAGCACCCAGGATCGATCTCCCTTAGAATGGACTGGTTGGATCTCCTTGCGGTACAAGGGACTCTCAAGAGTCTTCTCCAACACCACAGTTCAAAAGCATCAATTCTTCGGCGATCAGCTTTCTTCATAGTCCAACTCTCACATCCATACATGACCACGGGAAAAACCATAGCCTTGACTAGACGGACCTTTGTTGGCAAAGTAATGTCTCTGCTTTTTAATATATTATCAAGGTTGGTCATAACTTTCCTTCCAAGGAGTAAGCGTCTTTTAATTTCATGACTGCAATCAGCATCCGCAGTGATTTTGGAGCCCAAAAAAATAAAGTCTGACACTGTTTCCACTGTTTTTCCATCTGTTTCCCATGAAGTGATGGGACCAGATGCCATGATCTTTGTTTTCTGAATGTTGAGCTTCAAGCCAACCTTTTCGCTCTCCTCTTTCACTTTCATCAAGAGGCTTTTTAGTTCCTCTTCACTTTCTGCCATAAGGGTAGTGTCATCTGCATATCTGAGATTATTGATATTTCTCCCAGCAATCTTGATTCCAGCTTGTGCTTCTTCCAGCCCAGCGTTCCTCATGATGTACTCTGCATATAAGTTAAATAAGCAAGGTGACAGTATACAGCCTTGACGCACTCCTTTTCCTATTTGGAACCAGTCTGTTGTTCCATGTCCAGTTCTGACTGTTGCTTCCTGACCTGCATACAGGTTTCTCCAGAGGCAGGTCAGGTGGTCTGGTATTCCCATCTCTTTCAGAATGTTCCACAGTTTATTGTGATCCACACAGTCAAAGGCTTTGGCATAGTCAATGAAGCAGAAATAGATGCTCTTCTGGAACTCTTTTGCTTTCTCCATGATCCAGTGGATGTTGGCAGTTTGATCTCTGGTGCCTCTGCCTTTTCTAAAACCTGCTTGAACATCTGGGAGTTCATAGTTCACATATTGCTGAAGCCTGGCTTGGAGAATTTTGAGCATGACTTTACTAGCATGTGAGATGAGTGCAATTGTCCGGTAGTTTGAGCATTCTTTGGCATTCCCTTTCTTTGGGATTGGAATGAAGACTGACCTTTTCCAGTCCTGTGGCCACTGCTGAGTTTTCCAAATTTGCTGGCATATTGAGTGCAGCACTTTCACAGCATCATCTTTCAAGTTTGAAATAGCTCAACTGGAATTCCATCACCTCCACTAGCTTTGTTAGTAGTGATGCTTTCTAAGGCCCACTTGACTTCACATTCCAAGATGTCTGGCTCTAGGACAGTGATCACGTTATCGTGACTATCTTGGTCGTG
Organism: Moschus berezovskii; assembly: GCF_049115385.1. Classification (NCBI taxonomy): domain Eukaryota; kingdom Metazoa; phylum Chordata; class Mammalia; order Artiodactyla; family Moschidae; genus Moschus; species Moschus berezovskii. The sequence goes on from NC_142481.1 coordinate 19,458,612, forward strand.
AAGATCTTTTTTGTACAGTTCTTCTGTGTATTCTTGCCACCTCTTCTTAATATCTTCTGCTTCTCTTAGGTCCATACCATTTCTGTCCTTTATCGAGCCCATCTTTGCATGAAATGTTCCCTTGGAATCTCTGATTTTCTTGAAGAGATCTCTTGTTTTTCCCGTTCTGTTGTTTTCCTCTAGAGGATTGCTTTTAGGAGCCTGCCCTGCAACTCTGGGATGGCATCAGCGGGAGGAAGGTTCGGAGCCAAGGAGTGAGTTCTTTTTTGTGTTTGTTTTTTATGGGTGTAATATTTTTATTGTGTTTATTTTTGGCTGTGCTGGGTCTTTGTTGCTGAACAGGCTTTTTCTCCTTGCGGCAAGCGGGCTTCTCACTGCAGTGGCTTCTTGTCGTGGAACACGGGCTCTCGGGTGCTTGGACTTAAGGTCGTTGTGGCTGGTAGGCTCTAGAGTGCGGGCTCAGTAGCTGCGGTGCACAGGCTTATTTGCCCCAGGAGGGACTTCTTAAGTCACCTCTCCTGTCCCCTTGGACCCTGAGCAGACATCCCAGAGCAAGTTGGGAACAGCAGGGAGCGCTGTAGTGGTGGGAGATGGCCGTGTCCTCACTGTGCTGCACTGTGGTCGAGGCCCCACTGATCAGTTTCTGAGGGAGCACCTATGTGGCCCCTGCCGTGCACAGGCTAATCCAGCCCCTTTGCCCCCCAACCACACCCCATACTTGCCAAGTGTCCCCACAGGCAGCACCTCCTCTTTTCAGGGCTGATCGTTTTATAAGGAGAGCGTAAGTGCCACTCCCATTTGTCATCTTAAGCAGATGATGACTTTCAAAGTGATAAATAACATCCTCCTTTGTTCCTTCAGCTGAGTGTGCCTAAAATAACGTTTGGGGTCCTGAGTGAGGATGGAAAGGGTCACGAGAAGAGGGGTCTCGGTGACTCACACCAAATAGGCAATTCTTGTTGTTCAGTCGCTTGGTCGTGTCCAACTCTGGGACCCCATGGACTGCAGTACACCAGGCTCCTCTGTCCTCCACTGTCTCCTGGAGTTTGCTCAGATTCATGTCCATTGAGCGGGTGATGCTATTTAACCATCTCATCCTCTGTCGCCTCCTTCTCCTCCTGCCCTCGGTCTTTCCCAGCATCAGGGTCTTTTTCAGTGCATCAGTTTGAAGTATCAGGTGGCCAAAGTATTGGAGCTTCAGCATCAGCTTCAGTCCTTCCAATGAATATTCCGGGTTGATTTCCTTTAGGATTGACTGGTTTGATCTCCTTGCTGCCCAAGGGACTGTCAAGAGTCTTCTCCATCCAACACCTCAATTCAAAAGCATCAATTCTTTGGCACTCAGCTTTCTTTATGGTCCAACTCTCACATCCGTACATGGCTACTGGGAAAACCAGAGGGACTAACAGAGTGATGCCTGTGCTTTTTAATACACTGTCTAGGTTTGTCATAGCTTTCCTTCCAAGGAGAAAAAGTCTAATTTCATGGCTCCAGTCACCATCCGCAGTGATTTTGGAACCCAAGAAAATAAAATCTGCCATTGCTTCCACTCTTTCCCCTTCTATTTGCCATGAAGTGATGGGACCAGATGCCATGATCTTGGGGGTTTTTTAATGTCAAGTTTCAAGCCAACTTTTTTTAGTCTCCTCTTTCACCCTCGTCAGAATGCTCTTTAGTTCCTTTTCACTTTCTTCCATTAGAGTGGTATCATCTACGTATCTGAGGTTTTGATGTTTTCCCTGGCAATCTTGATTCCAGCTTGTGATTCATCCAGCCCAGCATTTCACATGGTGTACTCTGAATATAAGTTAGGTAAGCAGGATGACAAAATACAGCCTTGACGTACTCCTTTCCCAGTTTTGAACCAGTCCATTGTTCCATGTTGAGTTCTAACTATTGCATCTTGACCTGCATTGTAGTTTCTCAGGAGACAGGTAAGGTGGTCTGGTACTCCTGTCTCTTTAAGAATTTTCCACAGTTTGTTGTGATCCACACAGTCAAAGGCTTTCGAGTAGTCAGTGATGTAGAAGTAGATGTTTTTCTGGAACTCCCTTGCTTTCTCCATGATCTAATGGATGTTGACAATTTGATCTCTGATTCCTCTGCCTTTTCTAAACCCAGCTTGTACATCTGAGACTTCTTGGTTCACATATTGCTGAAGCCCACCTTGAAAGATTTTGAGCATAGCCATACTAGCATGTGAAATGAACACAATTGTACAGTAGTTTGAATATTCTTTGGCATTGCCCTTCTTTGGGATTAGAATGATAACTGACCTTTTCCAGTCCTGTGGCCATTGTAGAGTTTTCCAAATTTGTGGACATACTAAGTATAGCATTTTAACAGCATCATCTTTTAGGATTTGAAATAGCTCAGCTGGAATTCAATCACCTCCACTAGCTTTGTTCGTAGTAATGCTTCCTAAGGCCCACTTGACTTCACACTCCAGGATGTCTGGCTCTAGGTGAGTGACCCCTGCATTGTGGTTATTCAGGTCATTAGACCTTTTCTGTATAGTTCTGTGTATTCTTGCCACCTTTTCTTAATCTCTTCTGCTTCTGTTAGGTCGTTACCCTTTCTGTCCTTTATCATGCCCATTCTGCCATGGAATGTTTCCTTTAAATCTCCAATTTTCTTGAAGAGATCTCTAGTCTTCCCCATTCTATTGTTTTTCTGTATTTCTTTGCACTGTTCATTTAAGAAAGCTTTCTTTTCTCTCCTTGCTGTTCTCTGGAACTCTGCATTCAGTTGGGTGTATCTTTCCCTTTCTCCCTTGTCTTTTGCTTCTCTTCTTTCCTCAGCTATTTGTAAAGCCTCCTCAGACAACCACTTTGCCTTCTTGCATTTCTTTTTCTTGGGGATGCTTTTGGTCACTGTCTCTTGCCCAGTGTCATGAACCTCCGTCCATAGTTTCTTCACGCACTCTCTACCAGATCTAATCTCTTCAATCTATTCATCACCTCCGCTGTATAATCACAAGGGATTTGCTTTAGGTCATACCTGAACAACCTAGTTGTTTTCCCTACTTTCTTCAATTTAAGCCTGAATTTTGCAATAGGTGGCTCATGATCTGAGCCACAGTCAGCTCCAGGTCTTATTTTTACTGACTGTACAGAGTTTCTTCATCTTCGGCTGCAAAGAACGAGTCAGTCTGATTTCAGTGTTAACCATCTGGTGATATGGATACACAGAGCTGTCTCTTGGGTTGCTGGAAAGGGTATTTGCTATGACCAGCATGTTCTCTTGAGAAAACTCTGTCAGCCTTTGCCCTGATTCATTTTGTACTCCAAGGCCAAACTTGCCTGTTATTCCAGGGTTCTCTTGACTTCCTAGTTTTGCATTTCAATCCCCTATGATAAAAAGGACATCTTTTTTTTGGTGTTAGTTCTAGAAGGTGTTATAAGTCTTCATAGAACCCGTTAACATGAGCTTCTTCATCATCAGTGTTTGGGGCATAGACTTGGATTATTGTCATGTTGAATGGTTTGCCTTGGAAATGAACCGAGATCATTCTGTTGTTTTTGAGATTGCACCAAAGTACTGCATTTCAGACTCTTTTGTTAACTCTGAAGGCTACTCCATTTCTTCTAGTGGATTCTTGCCCACAGTAGTAGATATAATGGCCACCCGAATTAAATTTGCCCGTCCCTGTCCATTTTAGTTCTCTGATTCCTCAGATGTCCATGTTCAGTCTTGCCATCTGCTGTTTGACACAACGTATTTGCCTTGATTCATGGACCCAACATTCCAGGTTCCTGTGGACACTGTTCTTCACAGCATCGGAGTTTACTGCCACCACCGGACACAGCCACAGCTGAGCGTCGTTTCTCCTTCCTCATTCTTTTTGGAGCTCTTAGTAGTTTCCCTCCCCTCTTCCCCAGTAGCATACTTGACACCTTCCGATCTGGGGGATGCGTCTTCCAGTGTCACATCTTTTTGCCTTTTCATACGATTCATGGGGTCTCGTGGCAAACATACTGGAGTAGTTTACCATTCGCTCCTCCAGTGGACCATGATTTTTCAGGACTCCTCACTGTGGCCTGCCTGTCTTGGGTGGCCCTGCATGGCGTGGCTCATAACTTCATTGAGCCACGCACCCCCTTGGTCAGGACCAGTCTGTGATGTACGAAGGAAAAATAGTCAATATGCTGCCCCCCCCAGAACACAGCCACACGCAGGTTGGGAAGGGCCGCTTCTGCCAAGGGTCTGCCTGGGTCCTGCCAGTGTCCAGGCCTCCCTTCCTGGTTCTTTTGACTTTAAGCTGGGCTCTGTGCTTCCTGGGAGCCTGGGAGCGGGAGAGGGAGCCGGCGCTTGACATGACAAAGGCATTGACATGAAATGGTTCTTTCCAGAGAAACTTCTATTTGAAATGACACTTATGACATATTTTAAGACTGTGAGGCTGAAAAAGAAATTTGGTGTTTGGAAATAAAGTGGCACTGGGCTCTGTAGCACCCTAGAGGGATTCAGAAAGCAGAGCCCAGAGGGATTCAGGAAGAAGGGCTGGCTATAGGCATGCTATCCCGACTGCACTGGGCGGAACCCGGGACCCTTGTCTCCTGTAGGGTTTGTATTTAGGAAACACCTGTTTGGTGAAAGATTCCAGGTTTTGCTTTTTCCACTGGGGATGGGAGGAGAGCTCATGGAATGGGGACAGTTTTGGCAAATGGTGCCCCAGAGGTACTGCAGGGTGGAGTAGGGCAGCCTCCAGGTGCCATGCGAGGTGCCATGCAACCGTGGTCCTGAGTGGACACCCCAAGAGGTGGTCATTGCCCTGACCAGGCTCCGTCAGTGATCCAGCCTGATGAGGAGCTGTTGAATAAAGGAACATGGAAAGCAAGGCTCTAGCCAGGATCCTGGGCTGAAGGGAAGTTATCACCAGCCTGCACTTGATAGGGAGCAGAGCGTTGTGATAAGAGCTTGGCATCTGCTTGTCTGAGGCCCTCGGCAGTCAAGTTTGCTCAGGTGCCTTTGTTCCCTGAGCCCCCTCAGTACCCCCAGCACTAAGGACAGAGGGTCCGTCTGTCCTTTGGTCTTTATCCACGGGGTCCACAGTGACCTGGTGTCCAGGCTGCAGGTTGGGGCATGGGTAAGAGCCTGGGTTCTGTTGGAGTTCATCCCACCAGCTGTTTTCCAAAGGCCGACAGATTTGGGGGACGCCTGGGAACGGGGAGCATCTGGACAGTGTCCTCCCACCCAGAACTGAAAACAGACTTTTCCTCAGAAAACTCCTGCCCCATTCTTGTATTATTTGCTTAATAGTTGACTTACTTCTTTCTTGAAATATACTTTAAGAGAAAGCTTTGTATTCCTGTCAGTGTAATTTGCCATAAGTAGAAGGTGACTTTAAAATAAACACCTAGGGCAAAACGTGTCTATCGGTGTACCCCATCCCACAATGTCCTCTCATGGCCCTTGTCGTGCTTTGGGAAACACCAGCTGAAAGAAAGTCCCTTCCGTCCTCTCTCTGTGTAAGGCCGGCCCTGCCTTGCTCCTTCCTGGGGAGGGGAGGAGGGGGTGCTGGCCTCCCTTGGGGGGAAGGTGGCCTCTAGATCCTGGTGAACAAGGCTCCTCTCTCCCCACCTCTTCCGGTCGTGCAGTTTCCATCTCCCTGGCTGATGCCTGGGGCGGCCTGCTGCATTTTTAAAGGGGAAGTTTTTGGTTTGGGGCCAAGAAAGAGATTCTTGCTGACATGGGGAAAACTATGAGACTGGGTCCGATGAGAGCAGACCCTGCTGATCTCTGAGGAAGGCAGAGAGCAGTGAGCAGACTGTGCCTGTGCCTATAGGGCTCTTCCAGGGCCTTCCAGGGCTGGGGCCTCTCGCTTGCTCAAGAGTGCCAGCCCAAGTTCACTGTAGGTCAGCCGCTCAGTCGTGTCCAACTCTTTGCAACCCCATGCACTGCAGCACACCAGGCTCCTCTGTCCATCACCAACTCCCATAGCTTGCCCAGACTCACGTCCATTGAGTCAGTGATGCCATCCAGCCATCTCATCCTCTGTCGTCCCCTTCTCCTCCTGCCTTCAGCCTTTCCCAGAATCAGGATCTTTGTCTATGAGTCAGTTCTTTACATCAGGTGGCCAAAGTATTGGAGCTTCAGCTTCAGCATCAGTCCTTTCAGTGAATATTCAGGACTGATTTCCTTTAGGATTGACTGGTTTAATCTCCTTGCAGTCCAAGGGACTCTCAAGAGTCTTCTCCAGGACCACAGTTCAAAAGCATCAATTCTTCGGCAGTCAGCTTTCTTTATGGTACAACTCTCACATCCATATGTGACTACTGGAAAAACTGTAGCTTTGACTAGACGAACCTTTGTTGGCAAAGTAATGTCTCTGCTTTTTAATGTGCTGTCTAGGTTTGTCGTAGCTTTTCTTCCAAGGAGCAAGCATCTTTTAATTTCATGGCTGCAGTCACCATCTGCAGTGATTTTGGAGCCCCCAAAAATAAAGTCTGTCACTGTTTCCACTGTTTCCCCATCTATTTGCCATGAAGTGATGGGACCTGACACCATGATCTTTGTTTTCTGAATGTTGAGCTTTAGGTCAGCTTTTTCACTCTCCTCTTTCACTTTCATTAAGAGGCTCTTTAGTTCTTCTTCACTTTCTGCCATAAGGATGGTGTCATCTGCGTATCTGAGGTTATTGATATTTTTCCCGGCAGTCGTGATTCCAGCTTGTGCTTTGTCCAGCCTGGCATTTCTCAGGATGTACTCTGCATATAAGTTAAATAAGCAGGGTGACAATATACAGCCTTGATGTACTCCTTTTCCTATTTGGAACCAGTCCGTTGTTCCATGTCCAGTTCTAACTGTTGCTTCTTGACCTGCATACATATAGGTTTCTCAGGCGGCAGGTAAGGTGTTCTGATATTCCCATCTCTTTAAGAATTTTCCAGTTTGTTGTGATCCACACAGTCAAAGCTTTTGGTAGAATCAATAAAGCAGAAGTAGATGTTTTTCTGTAACTCTCTTGCTTTTTCTATGATCCAACAGATGGTGGCAATTTGATCTCTGGTTCCTTTGGCTTTTTTAAATCCATCTTGAACATCTGGAAGTTCTTGGTTCATGTACTGTTGAAGCCTAGCTTGGAGAATTTTGAGCATTACTTTGCTAGCGTGTGAGATGAATGCAATTGAGGGGTAGATTGAACATTCCTTGGCATTGCCTTTCTTTGGGATTGAAATGAAAACTGACCTTTTCGAAAAGTCCTGTAGCCATTGCTGAGTTTTCCAAATTTGCTGGCATGTTGAGTGCAGCACTTTAGCAGGATCATCTTTTAAGATTTGAAGTAGCTCAGCTAGAATTCCATCACCTCGACTAGCTTTGTTCATAGTGATGCTTCCTAAGGTCCTCTTGACTTCGCATTCCAGGATGTCTGGCTCTAGGTGGGTGATCACACCATCGTGGTTTTCTGGGTCATAAAGAGCTTTTTTGTATAGTTCTTCTGTGTATTCTTGCCACCTCTATTTAATATCTTCTGCTTCTGTTAGGTCCAAACTCTTTCTGTTCTTTATTGTGCCCATATTTTCATGAAATGTTTCCTTGGTATCTCTGATTTTCTTGAGAAGATCTCTAGTCTTTCCCATTCTATTGTTTTCCTCTATTTTTTTGCATTGATCACTGAGGAAGGCTTTCTTATCTCTCCTTGCTGTTCTTTGGAACTCTGCATTCAGTTGGGTTTTTTTCCTTTTCTCCTTGCCTTTTGCTTCTCTTCTTTGCACAGCTATTTGTAAGGCCTCCTCAGTCAACCATTTTGCCTTTTCACATTTCTTTTTCTTCGAGATGGTCTGTCACTGCCTCCTGTACAATGTCACGAACCTCCATCCGTAGTTCTTCAGACACTATCAGATCTGATCCCTTGAACCTATTTACTATTTCCACTGTATAATAGTAAGGGATTTGATTTAGCTCATACCTGAATGGTCTAGTGGTTTTCCCTACTTTCTTCAATTTAAGTCTGAATTTTGCAATAAGGAGTTCATGATCTGAACCACAGTCAGCTCCCACTCTTGCTTTTGTAGAGCTTCTCCATCTTCAACTGTAAAGAATACAATCAATCTGATTTTGGTATTGACCATCTGGTGATGTCCAATAGAGTCATCTCTTGTGTTGTTGGAAGAGGGTGTTTGCTGTGACCAGTGCATTCTCTTGGCAAAACTCTGTTAGCCTTTGCCCTGCTTCATTTTGTACTCCAAGGCCAAACTTGCCTGTTACTCCAGGGATCTCTTGACTTCCTACTTTGGCATTACTGTCCCCTTTGATGAAAAGGACATCTTTTTATGATGTTAGTTCTAGATGGTCTTGTAGGTCATCATAGAACCATTCAACTTCAGCTTCTTTGGTATTTGGCATAGACTTGGGTTACTGTGATATTGAATGGTTTGCCTTGGAAATGAACAGAGATCATTCTGTCATTTTTGAGATTGCACCCAAGTACTACATTTCGGACTCTTTTGTTGACTATGAGCGCTACTGGATTTATAGATCTGGACTGTCCCACTTGAGCCACGTGCTGTGGGAATCCAGGGTTCCTTCCTCCTGTGTATTGTCACCATCCTGGGAAGCAGTCGTGTCCTGCCCCAGGCACCATATTCTCCCTGACACAGAAGGTGCTGGAGAGGGTCAGAACAGGCCAGCCCCTTGCCATGTAGATGATGGTCCAAATCTTCATATGTAAATCCCTTGAAGATCAGTAAGGAAAAGGTGAACATTCAGTTTTCTTTTTTTATTTTTTAAAATAATTTTAATTATTTGCTGGCTGTGGCTGGGTCTTTGTTGCGGCATGGGCTTTTCTCTAGTTGCGGCCAGTGGGGGCTACTCTCCAGCTGGGGTGCACAAGCTTCTCATTGCAGTGGCTTTTCTTGTCGGGAGCACAGGCTCTAGGTGCACGGACTTCACTAGTTGCCGCATGTGGGCTCAGTAGTTTCAGCTTCCGGTCTCTAGAGCACAGGCTCAGTAGCTGTGGCACAAGGGCTTAGATGCTCTGTGGCATGTGGGATCTTCCCAAACCAGGAATCAAACCCACGACTCGTGCATTGGCAGGTGGATTCTTTACCACTGAGCCAACCACCAGGGAAGCCCAACATTCAGTTTTCTAAATGAATGGAAGGAATAAATATGAGTAAATAAACATGTTCATACTTGCCAGTTAATGAGACAGCGAAATCCTGTTTGTTTTGCCTGCCAGACTCTCAGTCAAGTGGCTGACAGGCCCCATGGTACACGGCTCAGGACTCTGGAAATCCTTTTGAGCTTTCTGGGGCCCATTTGGCAGAACACTCCCTAAGATCGAAACTACTGTGCATATGATCTGGAATTCTAGGAATTTAGCCTGAAGATAGTAAAAAGGCATATGGCCATGGGTGTCCATCATAACACGGAGGTGGAAGCAACCTAGATATCTAGCGGCGTGAAGTTAGTTAAGTAAATTATAGTCTGTGGTTCTACTCACACAGCCACTTACTTATGCAGTCATTCAACAGCTATCCTGAAACTCTCCTATGTTGCTGGCACTATTCCAGGCTCTGGGGGTTCTACAGTGAAGAGAACAGACAAAAGCTGGCCTAGCGGGAGGCGAGAGAGGATGGAGGGATGCATAGTTGAATGCAGGAATGGATACTGGTGAAGGAATATTCTTTACCCCGGGAGCTCAGGACAGGTGTCCTTGAGGAGGAGACGTGAAGAAGCCTAAAGGAGAGAGAGCAAGCTGTAGACCTCTGGGCCAGATGTTCCAGGCAGAAAAGACAGTGCTCAGCTGGTGGTCTTGCAGTGGGAGCTTGGCTGGTGGTCCCATGAGTAGCAAGGAGGCATATTGAGAAGATGAGCCGAGACTCAGGAACGAAAGGGAAGTGGATTGCTCATGGGAAGGTGGGGTCTGAGCAGAGGAGTCCTGGGAGCCCATTTACATTGTTAAAGGGACACACTCTGGGGGTGAGGGCTGAAGCAGGGGCTCCAGCTCCACCACTGTCACCAGGGACCAGGCAAGAGAGGGTGCAGCAGGGGTGAGCCCTGGGAGAGTATCAGGTTCTTGTCACGGAGACAGTCGTGTAGACATGTATCTGTTGACCGGGAACGACACTCCAGCCCTCATCCTGGCCTGAGTAGGGCCACTGGGATCCTCTTCAGGTCAGTTGGGCTCCATGCACAGGTATGAAGTGGAAGCGACCAGTGAACACATCCAGCTGCCTGGAAAGACTGGCTTTATCTGCTAAAACTGGACCTACACAGAATCCAGCAGCACATAGCATTCCTACTCCCGGCTATGTGCTTGACGGGCATGCATGTGCCCCAAAAGACCACATGAGAATGTCCTCAGCAGCACTATTCATGATGGCCACGATCTGGAAGCAGCAGGAATGCCCAACAATAGAGTGGGGCACATTCACCCGGCGGAACACTGCCCTCGATGAAAAGCAGCAAGTGACCATGACTCATTGTTGGGGGTCGGTTCACCCATATGACGTGGAGCAGCTGGGAAGGCCAGACTCAGAGGTCTTGTTGTTTGATTCCATTTACATCAGAAACAGGAGAAGCTAACCCACAGTCTTGGAAGTCAGGCTTCCCATGGGTGTGAAGACCCAGGGCCTCTGGGTGCTGGACACAGAGATGCTCACTTTGTGACCAGTCATTGGGCCCAGCCCTTACGATTTCCCTTTTCTGTGTGTGTGTCAGACTTCAGTCAAAAGGTGACTTTTTTTTTATAAAGTTTGAAAGTGAAAGTCGCTCAGTCATGTCCAACTCCTGCGACTGCATGGACTGGAATTCTCCAAGCCAGAATACTGGAGTGGGTAGCCTTTCCCTTCTCCAGGGGATCTTTACAACCCAGGGATCAAACCCAGGTCTCCTGCATTGCAGGCAGATTCTTTACCATCTGAGCCACAAGGGAAGAAGCCCAAGAAAACTGGACTGGGTAGCCTATCCCTTCTCCTGCAGATCTTCCCAACTGAGGAATTGAACCGGGGTCTGCTCCATTGCAGGTGGAAGTTAATTGTTATTTTAAAAATCTGTGTTTCTGCATTTAAAAGTGTCTGAAAAGATGTTCAACAAAATAAGTGATAGAGGTTATTTTGTGGGGAGAAGATTATGGGTGATTGTTATTCTTTTTTTCTTTTGTGTTGTGTATGCCGACTCTATATATGTTGATGATTAGCAGTCTGAGGTAGCCAGGGCTTTGACGCCGAGAGGATATAGCACTTTATCCAGGAATTGATGTCGAGGAACTCAGAAACTCCAACTAATCGAGCATGTCAAGAATAAAAGGGAATATTTGTTAATTGAATGTCATGTTATGTCCTCAGTCACGCCTCATACAAGATAGGCAATTCAGAATTCCCAATTACCCAATTAAAATGCTAATTATCTCATACCTTGATAAGACTACTCTCTCTGGGGGAGAAAGAGTAGCCTCTCCCTGACGCTGCCCGCTTCCTGCCCTGACCACAGCCATCCTTGCAACCGCCCTTGCCTCTAGTCGCCAGGTTCTCCTTTTCCAAGGTCTCCGCACCCCAGGGGGGCTCTTCCAGAGCGCCAGCTCCTGCTTTCCACTGGCCGGCTCCAGGTGCCGTCCCTGGGGTTGGTGGGCCATGTGTCCTGGCAGACCCATTCCCACTCCATCTGGGCTCCCTGCACAGATGCGTCCAGAGCCCCGGAAAGCCCAGCGCAGCATCACCCACCACTGGTGTTTGGGGAGCAGAGGGCCTTGCCCCACCCGGGCAGCTGCTGTTCTAGCGCCCCCATCGCTGACAGACTGAGGTTTAGAGGCGTTGAGGTCAGAAGCCCTGCATGGACTCCAGGCTCACAGGACTCCTTCAAGAGGTTTTCTGACCACAGCACATCACCACGCTGACCCGCAGTTTTCCTCATTGGCAAAGTCGGAAACCCTCTCCTCCCCTCGAAGGATGGTCATAAACACCAAAGGCTCCAGGAGGCCTTTGGGTCTCTCTCGTAGGCTGGGCCTGTGCCGGGCCCTGGGGGGAAGGCAGCAGAGGCCCCAGTCTGGTCAGGGTTTGTCTTTTGTCCCTGGTGGTGCTGCATTGGTGCCAAGGGAGGTCTTAGCCTGCTGTTTGCTCTGTTATTGGAAGTTCGGGGGGGCTGCTTCTCAGCCTGCTGCTTGCAGGGTCTGACGGCTCCTGTGGACCGTTTTCAGATCCCGAGTTCCTCTTCAGTATGTGCACTGTGTATACGTGCCTATGTGTGGGTACATGTATTTACATGTATGTACACGTGTGTCTGTACGTGGGTGCTCTCCTGCCTGGGTAGATGTGCAGCCAATCAGTTTGGCTTTGTCAGTTTGGCTCCAGGTGTCACCAGTCAGGGACTAAGTTTTTTGTTGATTTCCTGGCTTCAGGGTTTCCAAAACCATGCAAGTCCTTCACCCTTGAACCTGAACCCCGTGGAGGACAGACCTATGCTGCGAATTCTGAGGAAACCATCACTGTTGATTTTTCCCAGAGCCCAGGAACACTCTGCATTGCATCCTGTGATGCTGGTGAATTTTCTCCAAGTCCATCCTCTCGCAGAGGGTGCATCCTTGCCCCGTCCCTGCTGTTATGTCAGGGGAGAGCTCAGTTCTGGCCCCCAGCTCTGGTTTGCCTGAGGTCTCCTCGCTGTCCCCATGTAGCAACGAATGCCAAGCCCTCCAGGCTTGCAAGACTGGCAGCTTCCTCTTCTGGCCTCACTTCCCAGCTTGTCCTGTGAACAGGGCACTGCTTCTCACGTTCAGTCTTCAGCTCTGTGGGTTGGGGGTCGGAGGGTCTCTGGCTGCGGACCCTGCCTTCATCTCATCGTGGCTTTGGAGGGGCTCAGTGGTAGCTCACAGCCGAATTCAGCCGTGGACGCATATCATAGTCGGCCCCTCCAGTTATGCAGCAGCTGGCCCCTCCGTGGCTCACAGTTTGCCGTCTTTTCTGTAAAGATTGAGTGGGTCTTTATGGAGCGTCCTCCCATTGCTGCCTGATCTGGGAGCCAACCATTGGGACCAAGGTGGCTCTGCTGCTGCTGCGATCTGTCCTCCAGACCCGTTCCCGCCAAGCTCTAACCGGGCCGTTCAGGAGCCTCACATAGAGCCTGTAGCCCCAGTTTGGAGCATCCTCGCACCCCCACCCCTTGAAAATCAGAAAATTGTTAGGACTCGGGCCCTGGGCCACAGCAGTTGCCCTAGAACGTGGTTACCTTTGCGTGTCCACAGCCCAGGGCCGAGATCCTGGGGAGAGGGGTTCCCTGAGGGGTGTGAGCAAAAATAGGGCCCATTATATCTGTCATGCCCCCAGAGCATGGGGTGGTTCTTGTGTCACATCAGACAAGTTCACCTGAAACAAGATCAGGTGCTGAAGTCCAGTGTGAAGAACTGAAGCCCTTTTGCGGTAGACTGGATTTCCAGCATTGGTGTTTGCAGCTCTTCTTGCGGGTGTGGGATCGTGTGACTGGCAGAGGCAACCCTGGCTACAGTTAGCAGATGAAAACTGGGTCGGCTGTTCCTTAGTCTGGCACTTCCGTGAGCCGTGCGTTTACTCTAAAAGGCTTTTTTTTACTTAAGCGGGAGCCCTAGCGTGCGATGAAGGCTGTTTCTGTCGAGTAGATTACAGGGCAGGACAGTGCCCACTGCTGTGACTGGGAGCAGGTGGAGGAGCCAGTTCCCCCAGGCTGCTCTAGCAGGTTCTGGTTTGTTCATCTGCCGCCCTTCTGCCTGTCCCTGTTTGTCCCCATCACCCGGAGAGCAGTTGCTGCCCCCTGACCTGCCTCTGTCTGGGCAGGGCCTTGTCCCCCAAGGCTCAGGGAACCCTGCAGCTCCATGGCCGGTCAGCATCCCCCAGTCTCTGGGGGTAGCTGCACGGAGTCCCGGTGTCTGAGGCCCCAGCATCTGGGCAGGCCGTGTAGACCCGCCGTGGGGCCCGGGCTTGGCCCAGCTGTCCTGTGGCCTCGGTAACCGAGGCTGAGGTTGGCGGCAGCCGCCTGAGCACTCCCACTATGACTGCAGGGGTGGCTGGTACCTCACACGGCTTTCCTCACCTCCCTGGCAGTTCCTGGATTCTTTTGTGTTGAGGAAATATTTCACTTGCAGATACCCAATTATCCTGTGAGATTTGTAAAGCAAGTCTGAAAGCTGACTGAATAGAGCAGAACCCTTCCTGCATAACAACTACTTTATACCCAATCATAACAATTACACATAATTTGTGTTTACAGTGCCTGAAGATTAGACTCCTCCATACAGACATTCTCTTAAACAGGCCCAGAGCATGCAGGGCAGAACTGCCACTTAGCGTGCCCACAGGCGGCCTCGGGGCTCTGAGCACAGCCCCGTGGTCGGTCTCCCCCGCACTGGTGGTCAGTGGGTAGGGTGGGTCTCGCCTGGACCTGCTTCTCAACTGGGGCCATCCAGAAGGCTGGGCCCAAGCTCTGGCGAGGCCTCAGGGAGGGGGCAAGGGCAGCCCCCACAGTGTCGCCCCCTTCCCCAGCTTGGTTCTGCAGAGGCAGGGCCCTTGGCACACTGAATCCCACGCCCAGACAGTTTCTTACCCACTCAGGTCCTGGGGTGTGTGGTGAGGGGAAGGGGCAGGGGCCTGGCCTCTGCAGAGCCCTGGACAGCGTGGTCTCCCGAGGGTTCCAAACGCTGCTCACGTTTGTTGATGTGGCGGGTCTGGTCTACCAGGCACCCCCAGGATCTGCCCCAGGAGGACAGGGTGGGACTGGCTCATCCTCTGACCTCTCTCACCTGCCACTCATGTGCTTGCTGGGCTCTGCTGACAGCCGAGCTCCTGGAGGCCTCCGCTGGCTCTTACTGTGTCTGGGCACAGCCTGGGGGGCGGGCTCCCAGTTGCCAGTGACCTGCTCTGGGCTCTCAGCTTCCTTTCAGACCTTGCTCCTGGCCTCCCCAGCTCAGGGAGGGAGCTTGTCTAGGAGATCAACTGGTTGGTGCCTACCCCCAGACTCTGCCTCTCTCACTTCCCCTCACTGGAGCCCACCCAGCCCTGCTCATCTGCACACCGACCTGCCCCTCATCCCCAGCCCCCAGGCCAGAGCACAGCAGCCCGTTCTCCTTCCCCCACACCCCTCCCCCGGGTCAGGCTCCAGCCCCGGGTGAGTCCCACACTGGGGCCCAGAGAGCTCTTATCCCTCCCTGGCTGTGCACCAGCCCCTCCTGCTGGGGAAGGATGTGGCCACTAGAGGAGGGAGTCGCAGGGACATGCCCCCTCAAGCCCTGCAGAAACAGGGGGCCCCACCCTATCCCGTCTCCCCTCAGGACCAGGACTGTCCTCCCGATGGGCCCGAAAGGCTGGCACTGGAAGTAGCCGGCTCCCCCATGCCCCATCTCTGTGCTGACCTCTGTGTTTCAGTGGCCCATGGCCTCCAAGCTGCCAGCCACTGACCCACGCTGCGGAGCTCAGGCCTTCCTGTGGGCGCGCCAAGCGAGGCCTGGGCTGAGCATTTGCATGGGGGCGGGGGGCGTGCGTGCTCTGGTGACCCCACCCTGACCCATCTTCTGCCCGCAGCCTCTTCGAGCACTTCTGCTACTCCCGGGGCGGCATGCGCCACAGCTCCTACACCTGCATCTGCGGCAGGTAAGCGGCCACCTGGGCCACGTGGGGATGATGGAGGGAGGGGGTTGGGGGACAGTGAGGTGACACCACCTTCCCCTAGCTTAGACGCACCGGTTTGCTCCCCTGCCCACAGCAGTACCCTTGTAAGCCTAGAAGTCGCTCCCCACTCCTAAGGCTCTGGGAGTGGAGGTTGCTTCCTGCCCGCCCTGAACTATTCGGGGTGCAGAGGGGAGTAAGCCCACCACTACCTTGCCCTCCCATCCCATCTCCCACTGGCAGCTCCTCCTGGGGCTGACCTTCCTCGCCCCCTCCACACAGGCAGCTCCCAGCGTGTGGGGAGCAGGCCATGACCTCAGACTGTGATGGCTTGTGTGTGGAAGGAGCTGTATCAGGGGCAGGAGGCTGTGGTTGTATGTGTGTGTGTGTGGCTGTGTGTGCGTGCGTGCGTGTGGCTGTGTGGGGAACAGCACAGCCATGGGTGGGTCTGGGGCTCTGCCATGGGGACTGTTACCGTAGATGTGTTTGTGTGTGACATGTGGCTGGGGGTAGGGGCTTCTGTGTGTGTGTGTGTGTGTGTGAGACCTGCATTTGGCTGGTGTGCTTGCAGGCCCAGGGTAGACGTGACCATGCATATGAGGCAGCTCATAGCCGTGAGCACGCAGACCTGTAGGTCTTTGAGGGACACGTCCTGATTGTGCGGGCCCCCAGTCCCCCAGGCTCACCCCATCTCATCTCCCTGTGTTTTCCCCTTGGGTCAGAGGGTCAGGCCTCTGCCCAGCCAGGATGGAGCCGGCAGCTCTGCTGGCGTGCACGTCCTTGGCACATGAATAATACATGTGAACATCTCAGTCCTTGGAAATGTTCTTCTCTGGTGGATAGAGAGAAAAATCATTATTTCTACTTTTATGATTCCTGAGACTCCTGAACGGGGCCATAAATATTATACCCAGGTGGGTTTTTGTTTTTTTTTTCCTTTGAACAGACTTAAAAGTCCTTTTTTCTTAAAGGTATCGCTCATTAGGGAAGCGCTCTCAAGCTGCTGAGTAGGGAGCCGCTGGCTCGCTGGCTGTGGCCCTGGCCCGGCCCGGCCAATCTCCATGTAGCCCTGACGCAGTCCCGGCCCTTCCCACTGGGCCTCCCCTCCCGCTTTAGCCACCAAGATACCCGGCTTCCTTGGGGCCCCTTCCCCTGGCCTGCAGGCCCTTGCTCCCACATCAGGGCCAGATCCTCAGCCCCAAGGGCACCTTCCTGGGCAGCACTCAGCTGAGGTGGCCCTGTCCTGAGCCCAGAGGCCGGCCGCCAGCTTTGTATCTGCAGGACGCCAGGGCCACTGTGCCCCTCACCCCATCTCAGGTTATGGGCCGGGTCCACCTGGCCCGTCTGCTGCAGGGTGGATGGTACTGCCCACGGGGCAGGGGGTTGGGGCACCAGCCCCCAGGGCCTGCTGGGTGAGAATGGGCTCTTGACCTGCCCCTGATGCTCCGCAGTGGTGAGAACTCAGCCGTGCTGCACTACGGACACGCAGGGGCCCCCAACGACAAGACCATCCAGGACGGAGACATGTGGTGAGTGGGGCCAGCCCCCAGCTGCCCTGGCTGGCGTGTGAGTGGCGGGGCCCAGGTGGGACCCAATCCCAGGCGTGGCTGATGGGGGCCCCTCGGTCCCAGCCCGGGGAGGCTGGCCGCAGTGCGGTCCCTGGGCCTGCTCTGGGTCTAGACTTCTCTGCCAAGGCTTTGTCCTCCATGTTGTCTCCTCTCCAGGACCCAGGAGGCCCTGAGAGGGGAGCGGGAGCCCAGTGCTGTGAGGGTGAGGCCCCACCTCAGAGGAGGGCCTGCCCTGTGGCCCAGCGCCCACCACGCCGCATCTCCGGCTCAGTGCTGGGAGGGTGGGCACATCAGTTTGGAGCAAGGGAGACCCCTGGGGAGCCCCCCGCCCTCTGAACCTGCCAGCTCCTGGCTCCCGGCTATTCGGCGTGAGTGGCCACTCATTCAGCAGGTCAGAGCAGATGCCTGGCCCTCAGGACTGTCTGCCCACACGCTTACCACTCCTCATGGATCCTGACCGAGCAGATGTGGGCAGGACCCACAGCCTCCAGCCCTCCAGTGGTTCTGCTTCCAGACCCCTGGTGTGTAGGGCTCCCACTGGGCATGCACCCCTCCACTCTGAGTGGCCCCTCTGGCCTTTGCAGGGGCCATGGGCTCCCTACTGACCTGGAGAAACCCTGTCCTCAGCTCATGGGCACTTGTATTCCCCGCCTGTACTCTCCACCACCCAGATGTCAGGCAGGGCCAGTCCAGGCTGCGAGTCGCCCAGAGGTCACAAGTTCCACGGGCCCTCCTGTCTTATCCTTGAGACATCTCGCTATGGCCACCAACAGGCAGGTGCGGGCAGGAGAGCTGGTGCACACTGGCCTCAGTTCAGTTCAGTCACTCAGTTGTGTCCGACTCTTTGCAACCCCATGAACTGCCGCACACCAGGCCTCCCTGTCCATCACCAACTCCTGGAGTTTACTCAAACTCAAGTCCATTGAGTCGGTGATGCCATCCAACCATCTCATCCTCTGTCATCCCCTTCTCCTCCCGCCTTCAGTCTTTCCCAGCATCAGGGTCTCTTCCAATGAGGCAGTTCTTTGCATCAGGTGGCACATTGCCCTATCTGGTCCTTTGGTCCTTTCCCTCTTGCTGCTAAGGCAGCTGAGCCCCTCCCCACCACTTCCGACCTAGGTTCATATGTGCCCCCCTACAAGGCTTTGGCCCCACGCTGGTATTCTGGTCATGCCTGCACACTGGTCAGGACCCGGCCTCAGGCTGGGAGTTGGGGAACCTGCGCATGGGGGGCCCTTGCCCACAGCCATCAGGGGACGTGAGCCGAGAGACACCCCATTCCAAGCTGTCACTGCCCAGTGTTCTCCGAAACCCACCCAAACCCAGGGTGCCCCCAGCCCCAGGGCACCCCAGTGCCACTGGCTATGGTATCCGCTCGCCAGCGGTCAGTAGCTGGATGGGATGTTCTGACTCGGGACCCTGTTGGCAGGAGCCCAGCTCAGGCTTCTGGGAGGAAGCAAAGCCTCTGGGTTCCCTCTCTGAGCCTCAGTTTACTGTCTGTCGGTGGAGATGGCACGCAGCACTTAGCCCTGCATGGGGTAGTGGCGGGGACATGTCAGGACAAGTGTTGGTGGACACAGGCTTCCAGGGGCCTGGGCCCACAGGACAGGGACAGGAGCATGCAGAGGGGCACACCAGCGTGGTCACAAAGTTCACTGCAACCCTGCTAACTGCTCACTCCACCCCCAGAGAGTCTAAAGCCCTTCCTGGCGTGGGGGTCAAGGGCGTGCAGCAACCTGGATGGGGTTCTGACCCTGCCTGACACAAGGTGCCGCTCATGATGTAGATTCGCTTACTCTGATCCCATGAAGTGGGTGTCCCCCCCTCCCACCAGACCCTGCCCCCCACCACGGGTAGCGGAGCCACTGAGACACAAGGAGTGTCCAGGGGGAAAGCCAGAGGGATTTGGGGAGGGGTCAGCTGCCTCCAACTTGGCTCAGCTGGAGACTAAGGAAACGGGGCGGGGGTCCTGCCCTCTGGGTCACTGGTGGCCCCAAAGGGAGACCAACTGGTGTTTTCAGGGACTCACGCCTCCTAGAACATGTCCTAATGCTTTGACTCTGTGGCCTGTTCTGGCCGAGCCAGGACGTGGGAACCCAGTCCCCAGGCAGGCAGAGCCCTGGTCACACAAGCAGCCACAGCTGTCCCTGCAGAGGGTCCTGCGCCAGGGCCATGTGGCTCCGAGTCTGTCTTCTTTGTGAGTTCAAACAGCCCAGAGGAATTGGTTGCTTCTCCTCTCTCTCTATCTGTCCCAAGAGAGTCCTCACCCGTGAGAGGCTTGTTCCAGCTGTGCTCTGGGGGCGCCTGGTGCACTAGGGCCTGGCTGGCTAGGGGCACTGTGCATCAGGCCTCCATGCGTCCAGACGCTGTGTCCCCGACCCTCCTGGGCAGCGTGTGGCACCCGAGTCTCCTGACGCTTGACAGTCAGGCGTGATCCAGAGAATCCCACGGATGTTAATGCCAAGCCCAAACGGGCGATTTTATTTTTCTAGTGCTAACTTTGAAATGTAGCCAGTAGAATAATTATGAGTTTATTATAGTCAATTTATTATGCAGCATTTAGAACAACATGTTTTGTTGATTACTGCTGCTGCCAGATTGCTGGCGGCATTTATAATCCATTGTTTTATTGAAATTGATCTGCCGAGCGCCTACTGTGTTCGGTAAATAATAAATCACTCTGTTATCCCAACATAAAAGTCACAGCACTTCATCATAAGGTATGAAACCAAAATATGAGCCTGGTGTAGAATTTTTCCTGATCCTGCGTGTCTCTCTCAGCCGTGACTGTTCTCCAGGTGCTCGTCATGGGGCACGCTCTGGGTCTCAGTTTCTTGATGTCAGGTGAAAATGCCCCAGAGATATTTATCATTTAGGAATGGGACTGTTTGGGGGCCAGGAGCTGGTCCAGGGCAGTCAGACTCTGCTGGAGAAGGTGGGGAGTGGATGCCGAAGGGCATCCCTCTTCCTCCAGCCCCACACGTGGGGTGATGAGCACAGAAGGTCCCTGGTTCAAATCCCTGCTCCCCCCCAGCTGAGTGATCACCACTCTGAGCCTCAGTTTCTCCATCTGTCTTTGTGGGTGAGAGCACCCAGCTCTGGGAGGACTCACTGATCATAAAGGTGAGCATGGAGCCTGCACAGGGGGCCCCTGGTGGGATTGCTGCTACACACAAGAATTCCCGGAGCCAGCAGCGCACCTGTGCCCCGAGGCCCGCCTGCCAGCAGTGCTTCCGCACAGAGACTGGAGGCAAGAGGCCCCAGCTGAGCATAAGACGGACCCGGCTTATTCACACAACTCTCGGGTCATGTGGTTGCCTGCTCTTTGTTTTCAGCCCCTAAACTGTCCTTGAGGCGTGTGCCGTGTTGGGCGGTTTGCTGGCCAGGGCCACTTCTCTGTCCTTCTGATACCAGGTGCTGCCTGGGAGCTGGGCTGGGAAATCAGGGCCTGTGTGTTAGACGTGCTGGTTCTCACTCCCTGTCAGACGCATCACCCAAGAGCTGAGAAGGGAATTTTGAGGACCGCTCCTCACACCACACCAGCCCCCCCCACCCCCGTTTATCTCAGCTGAATGCTGCCAGACCTGCTCTGCGTGGATCTGAGGGTGTGGGGGGAAAACGACTGGACTTTGCTGTGGCCTCAGGTCCCCACGGGCCTCCCTCTTGGCTGGTTCAGAGGCACACAGCCTCTTGTGGGGCCGCCCGGGGCTCTGCGGTCGCCTCTGAGAGCCCTTTTCCTGCTGCAGCCCTCAGGGCTCACCATAAGCCCCATCACCACGTTGCTGTCCTCCTAAGCCATTAGCGGCTTTCTGGTTTTGTTTTAAGGCAAAAGCAAGCAGACCTTCTAAAACACGGTCCCAGAAGTGTGGTGCACTTCTGATGAATACCCTTCCCAAGCTCACACAGGGAACCGTGTCTGACGCCCTCAGAAGTCTTCCTGGGTGGGAGCCCCGGAAGACCCCTCCCCACCCAACCCTGAGCCTGTGGTGGTGAGGTCATCATCCTCACCGTCCTCATTGTCCTTGGCTGTGGCCGAGGTCGCCGTCATCTGAGCCCTCCAGCACTGCCCCGTCCTCCCAGAACCCACCTGGGCTTTCCCTCCCAGAGTCTCCATGGTGGGTGGAGGCACCCAGGGCTAGTGCCCTGCCCATGGGCCACCAGGGAGCGCCACTGTCCCCAAGGAAGCCATGAACCCAGACATGGACCCGATCTTGTGCTAGACTCCCCACCTCCCCCTGGGCACAGCAGGCACACCCCAGGGGGCAGAGGTGGAGAGGGTCCAGGGTCTACCTCCACTGGGCTCTGATCTGAAAAACAGCTGGGACACCCCCTGCTCACCTGCCACCGCCTCCCTCTCCCACCATTTGATCAGATGGCAGGGGGTTGGTTCCTGGGGTCGGGAGCCTTGTGGCCACCCTCAGAACCTTCTAGATGCCCCAGTCGAAGCATGCTTGGGCCTGGGTTGCCTGGCTGCAGGCAGGATGTGGCTGGTGGGTGGCAAGCCGGACTTCCCAGCACTGGCCAGAAGAGGGCAGCGTTGTTTCAGGACATGCCAGCCAGCCAGGCTCATCCCTGCTGGCTGTGTTCTCTGTGTTCTGGGGCCTGGGAGCTGGTGGCCATCCCGGTTAGTTGGGGAGAGGCCTGTCCCAGCCCCACTCACCAGCCACTCAGCGTGCTAAGTCACTTCAAATGTGTCTGACTCTTTGCGACCCCATGGACTGTATAGCCTGCCAGGCTCCTCTGTCTGTGGGATTCTCCAGGCAAGAATACTGGAGTGGGTTGTCTGCCCTGCTCTCCAGTTAGTCCCCTGATCATTTCACAGGTTTGATGTGGACTAAACAGCATTGGAAAAGGAAATGGCAACCCACTCCAGTGTTCTTGCCTGGAGAATCCCTGGGACGGGGGAGCCTGGTGGGCTGCCATCTATGGGGTCACACAGAGTAGGACAGGACTGAAGCAACTTAGCAGCAGCAGCAGCAGCAGACATTAGTTTAAACTGCTTGGGAACTCCCCTCACCACCCGCCTGGGGCTACAGCCTGCATCTCCATCACAGACATCCACCCCGCCCCCCGGCTTTGGGGTGCCTGCTGCTCACTCGGGGCCCAAACAGTCCCCTTAGCATTTCTGGGGCTCCTCTGGCAGGAGTGAGAACAGTTCTGCCTATTCTGGGCCCGCTTGGTCTGATATCTGTCTGGCATCTGTGTGCTGCTTCCTGGGGGCAGGCAAGTCACGCCTAGGTCTCCCCCAGCTGGCAGAGGGGCCGCAATGAGGGGTCCCCAAGTCCTCCCTTGTCTTGGTGTCTGAAGCCTTGGTAAGCTTTAGAGAACAAGTGTTTCCTCCAAGCCCAGCCCAGGACACCACTCCCCCAACTTTGCTGTCTCCTTAGAGGACACCTCTGGAGAAGGAAATGGCAACTCACTCCAGTATTGTTGCCTAGAGAATCCCATGGACAGAGGAGCCTGGTGGGCTGTTCAGTCACCAGCCAGACCCATCCTGAGGAGCTGATGGTCTTTGGGACATGCCCCAGTCCTGGGGTCAAGAGAACACTCTCAGGAGGGCACAGGCCCTGGTCAGCTATCCAAACCAGTGGCCGTGGCCTTCAACCTGCCGTCTGGGTTGAAGCAGCCTTTGCGTTCTAACCCAGTACCACACAAGCAGACACGCCTGATCAGTAACCAAGCACCCTCGCCATGGGGTCCGCCCTGTGTTGTCTGTTTATGCTGCTGCCCCCGCATCCCACGTGGTTGACATCACAACCCACAGTGTGAAAGCACCAATCCGGTCGGCTGGGGTGCTCACAGACAGCATGGGACACTGCTTACCGAAAAGTGGAACGAAGTGTGTGCTGTGCGCGTGACACCGACTCACTGCCTCCCCCGACCCCGGGGGGGCCGCTGCCTGTGGCGGCAGCAAGCCCCAGGGCTGGGCGGCCGCCGTGTCCCACCCACACATGGGGCTGGGGACCGCGCAGCGTCCTTCCTGGAGTCGTGGTCCACACTGGCACTCTTCGTCCTCCCACATCCTCCGCACGAAGGTAACAGCAGTTCCATCCAGGCACGTGGGAGGCCCACAGCATGTGCCGACTCTTGGCGCGGGGCTCCTGGGGCCGGTTGCCTGGATGACTTCCCTGTCTGCCCGGGCCCCACAGGAGCAGCTGTCCCATGGCTGGGATGGGGAGCAGGGACGCCCAGAAGGCAGTGGGGAGAGGTCGGCTTGGGGAGTCAGCCCCAGGGCTCCAAGCGGAGGCCTTCGTCCCAGGGCTCGGCACCGCACGGAAGGTCTGGCTGGGAGCCGATGGGTGACCTGTGGGCCTTGTGTGGCCACCCCCAGCGGGAAAGTCACCAGTTCTCCTTCCTCTCTGTCTCAGGCTGAGGTCTGGAGGGGAAGCAGGAGATTTCTGCAGCTCAGAAATCTCCCAGCCTGGTCCAGAACGTCGGCTGGGGCGAGTGCAAGTCGGGGTCTGAAATGGTACACTGCGGTGAATGGATCTGTGAGTGAGTGCACACGCACGGGTGCGCGTGTACTGTGCCTGTCTGGGGTGAGAGGCAGCTGAGAGCGAGGCCACAGCCCTGGAGAGCAAACCAGAGGCTCAGCCTGTGTACACGGTGACCTTGCCATAAAGACCACAGAGTCCCCCCCAAAACTCTTCCCAGGCCTCACATCAGAGGCCGAACCATCTCGTAGGCCTTCTGCCTGCGGTGGGGCGGTGGGGCGGAGGGGATGGAGGGGACCTGAGGAGGGCCTGGGTGGGCTGATGGTGGCAGGTAGCCCGGGCCTGAAGTTGCCCGGGAGGAGCCAACGGAAGACAGAACCTCTCCTCCAAGCCAGAAATAGAACCAGATGAACACACGTGAGCAATGAGCCACCAGCATATTGCTTGGAGATGTGTAATACCTCCCCAGATGGCTTAGATTATCACACGCGTTCACTCGGCCAGAGATGGTAGGGTCTCTGGTGGGTGTCCCCAGGCAGCTGGGAGGAGGGCTCCTCGTGTTCTTTGTTGAGCCAAAGTATGAGCGAATTCTCCGTCATCAGCCTGCGTTCAGAGGATGGACGGAGTGAACACAGAGGAGCTGGGGGAGATGATTTATAAAAGCGATGGCTTTCATCCCTGGATTCCAGAAAAACTTGAAATCTGAATAACTAATACTTGTAGGAACTCTCTGAGGGGGATTAAAAAAAAAAGGCAGAGAAAGATAGGGAACTGAGAGCACAAAAATAGACGTCAGCCCCGTGCCCGAGCATCGCTGGGCAGGATGGAGCTGGCCGGCTGGGTGTACACTTCCTTCTCCAGAAAGTGGATGATTTTAAAACAGAAAAAAAAGTACAGCTGAAGGTTTCTAGAAGCTGAACAATAAAGCCAGACTGGCTGGGGAGCTCACTCCCGCCTCCCATGATTTTGTTTTTGAGAACTTGGTCGGGAGTCGTGCCTGCCCCGGGGAAGGGGCCTGTTTTCACTGCTCTGGATGACTCCAGCATTTGGTGTGCTCTTGCGGGCTTCCTGGCTTTTTAAAGAATTTAATTTCTATTTCCCTTTGAGTCCTGCACAGCCCCATAGAACTTTCTGCCTGGGGGGTGCTGCTGCAGGTCCCTTTCTGATGTGGTGGCCCCCAGGAATCTGTGTCCCCACTCCCCTGGCTCTGTCCCGTCTGCTCAGGCCATTTCTGGTCCTTCTGAATCAACAAACCACAGACCATTTTCCTTTGTTGCCTCCAAGGACCCCAAGTAAGAATGCTCTGCGCCCCGGGTGAAGCTGGGCCACAGACCCACGTGGTTCCACTCCCAGGCCTGCCTGCTTGCTGGCCGCATGGAGGACGCAAACCCACAGCAGTGGCGGCAGCCACATGGGAAAAGTGGGACAACCCTGAGGCGCTTGAGGCTGAGTGCCAGAGCGAGATCAGGAGAGCCCATCCCTGGGCTCTGAGCTGCTGACCCTGACTGGAGACTTTGCCAGGCCAGTGTTCACAGCCTCGGTTTCCCTGCAGTTTAGGGTTCTGATGTGCTCCGCCCTCCTGGCCAGCTGGTGGGAGGGGGAATGTGCCCCGGGGCACGAGTAAACCTGCAGACAGCTGTCAGCCCCAACCCCCTGGTGCATCAGAGCGTCCTGGGGAGCAGATGCTGGGCGTGTCTGCTGGGGCCTCTCGCCCTTGGATCCTTGGCTCCCATACCCGGGCTGGGCAGGTCCCCTCTAGTGAGCCCAAGTCCCCACACACACACACATTGGCTCACCCCAGGGTGGGTCCCCCAGAGCCTGTGACCTTGACCCAATCCGAAGTCCCTCTGCCATTTTGGTGGGCTCTCCCCACCACCACCTGAGAATCACCTGAGTTGTTATCGGGTCCTTCTTGCTCTGTTGACACTGTTTATGGTGTTTTGCAGTCAGAAAAAGACAGGAGATTAAAGAGTGCCTGACTGGGGACTTCGATTTTCAGCAGAGAGTCTTGAGATCCCGAGCATTGATGATTTTCCTTTAGACACAATTCTGTTTCTATGGATTCCCTGTTGCTGCTGTCAGGCCGCATGGCCGACCCCAGCTCCACCTGTTGGGCCAGTTGCTTGGGGTGAAGGTCCCCTGAGACAGGCACGCAGGCAGCTCCTGGAATGCAGGTTGAGCTGTCGTGTTTGCAATTGAAATTTGAGGGTTTCAGAAAATAATTTTGTTTTTTATCTTTGGCTGCGCTGGGTCTTCATTGCTTTGAGGGCTTGTCTCGAGTTGTGACAAGTGGGGACTACTCTCTAGTTGCTGTCCGAGGACTTCTCATTGTGGTGGCTTCTCTTGTTTCAGAGCACGGGCTCTAGGGCACACAGACTTAAGTACTTGCGACTCCTGGATTCTAGAGCACAGACTCAGTAGTTGTGGCGCACGGGCTTAGCTGCTCCGAGGCATGTGGGATCTTCCCAGACCGGGGATCGAACCTGTGTCTCAGCTTCACCACTGAGCTATCAGGGAAGCCCAGAATTGGGGTTTGAGAGGCTCTTTTCATGGCAGATGTGGCTCTGCCTTGGGGCTCCATTTTTCCAACAGTGGCTGCAGACTGCCCCCCACGGGACAGAGCCAGGCACAGAGAGGGCAGCGCCACCCACCTCCTCCCCTCCCGTCTCCTGGGTCCCTAGTTCCAAAGGTATGGCAGGGGCCTGGGCCTGAGGCTGAACTGTTGTCCCCCAGTCTGTCTTGTCACCATCAGCATCATGACTTGACCCTGACCCCATGATGGTCCAGCTCTGGGCCTGCTGTCCAGCGTCCTGCTGGTGAGGGGACAGGACAGGGAGGCTGCTCATTCTGGGCACCCCACTCCTCTCTGTGGGTGCCCTGGTGGGAGCCAAGCTTTCACCCAGCAAACCCTCCCTCATTTTGTCTTATCTCCATGTGGAGGATGCATGAGGCAGGATTCTCACCTGCCCTTGACAGTAGGCCCAGGTGGCGAGGGTGTGGGGGCCTGGCTCCCCACACTCTGGCCCAGCCCTGCGGCTCGGGGCCTGTCACGGGGTGTCCAGAGGGCAGCCCAGCGGCCCAGCCTCCTGACTCAGCAGCCTGCTGTCTATCCCAGCGCCGCCCTGCCTCTGCTGGCAGGGGCTCCCGGCTCCTGCTTCTGCCTTCCTCCCACACTCTTCACGGCTGCCTCTGTGCCTCCTGGTCTCTACTCTGTGACCCAGGGATGCTGGGGGCCAGGCAGCCCCCAAGTTGGGGTCTTGGCTGGCCAGACCCTGGCAGAGCACATTGCCCCCCACCACCACCCAGCAAGGAGAGGACCACGCTCCTTGGACCAAGGGGACCTCAGAGCTAGAGCAGAGTCGTTGGCTGGGTTCTCACTGGGGCCCTTGGGGCTGTGAGAGCCGGGCATCGCGCCTCAGCCCAGGTCTTATGTCAGGCGGGTGCATCTGTCCCGAGGTCCCATCCGGTTCCCGTGAGCATTGCCCAGTGGGCTGCAGCTGTGCCCACGCTGGGTGCAGGGTGGCCCCTGGGGGGAGGTGGCACTGTCAGAGTGCCTGTGTGGAGGCCAGTGGCAGGTGGGGGCCTTGGGATACCTCCACCCCTCCCTCAGGGAGTCCCCACAGCCAGGCATCCAGGGGCCTGGCCAGCAGAGGCCCTGAGGGTGCGGTGTGTGGGCAGCCACATTCCCCTCAACCTTCCTGCTCTAGAGTGGGAGCCTCCCAGGGTGCCCTGGGTCCTTTACTGCTTGTGAACCGTGAGGAGACAGCAGGGTAGGAGGGCCCCACACTGCGGTCTGCACAGGCCGTGCTGCAAAAAGTCTCTGGTTCAGTGGCCTTAAGTGCTGGGCAGGAGGGAAGCATGGCTGAGGGGGTACAGGTGTCCCACCGGCCTCATGCCCCACTCTCCTGGCAGTGTGTTCGACATGGGCGGTGAATATTATTGCTTCGCTTCTGACATCACGTGCTCCTTCCCTGCCAACGGCAAGTTCACCCCAGACCAGAAGGCCATCTATGAGGCGGTGCTGCGGAGCTGCCGGGCCGTCATGAGCGCCATGAAGCCAGGTGAGGGCAGAGGCGGAGCCTGGGGGGGAGGACCATCTGGCATGGGGATGCCGGTGGCAGGGGCTGGGCACCTCTGAGAAGCAGATCCAGCACTCTGCAGCAACCTGACTCTGTCACCCCGTCTCATACTCAGCCAGTTAGGCTCCAGATGCTCGCAGGTCCCCAGCGTCACTCCTGGGAAAGGGGGCTGACCAAGCAGAGACAGGGCTGAGGGGGGTCGGGGAGCTCAGCCCGAGGCCACCCCCATCCCCTGCGACCTTCTCCTCCTGCACGTCTCCCTGTCCACACTGGCCGCTGGGATGTCAGCCTGTCCTCCGCCCTGTCCCACAGCAGCGGCTGCTCCAGCGAGGGCTTGGCACTCGCCTCTGGTTGGACGTAGAGCACCCTCATTTGGGGCTGCAACTGGGTGGGCAGGAGCTGAGTGTCTCTCCGGGGTGTGGGGAGTGATGAGCAGAGGCTGTGGGGCCATCTGAGGACCTGGCCTGACAGGCCTTGAAGGCTGGACTCTGAGTTCATACTAGAATCAGGGGGACTGTGGCAGTCAGCCTTGTATTTCTCCATGGAACTTTTACAGTCAGTCCCCAACACACGATCCTTCAAGTCGCGAGCTCTCAAAGATGCCAATGTGCATGCGCGTGTCCAGTCGCTTAAATTAGTTCATGTGTCTGGCATTGTCTATAAAAGTCAGGTACCTAGGCTAACTTGGTCGGACTTAACGAACACGTTGTCAGAACTGAACTCATTCGTATGTAGGAAATTTACTGTGTTTACAAAGGGAAAAAGAAGGAAAGATCCTGAGCCCCTAAACTGTAAAGGCCCCAGAGTGTGGCCCCTTGAGGGCCCAGAATCTGATGGCTCAGCCTGGAGCCCCTGCCACCGCATGTCCAGTTGCTGGCCAGGTGCTGCTTGAGAGGGTTTGTCAGTCGCAGCCGCCTTCAGAGGAGGCAAACTACGAGCAGGGCTTTCCGGATGCCCCCATCCAGTGCTGGGGCCACCAGAGGCCAGGGAGCCGGGGAGGGGTGACGGGCCCACACTCTCACTTGTCCAGCAGGAACAAAGCCTGGTGATCAGGTGTGTCCAAAGATGATGAACTCAGATACCTCTGAAAAAGGAGACAAGGCAGGAAACCTGAAAGCTCAGCTCGGGACAGGTGACAGCTTCAACAGGACTGGCCTGGTAAAGCAGCTGCAGAAGAAAACAGCATCTTGCTGCTTAAAAAGCAGCAGTTCTCTCTAGGTAGGGGTTAGTGTGGACACTTCCAGGGTGGACTGTTGCATAAAGACAGAGCAGTGCAGGAGGGGGTGAATTCACAAAAGGTGATAAAGGAGAGGGCGAGGTGGTGAGAATGTGGATTCACAAGTGCTTGTAAATCCACGGGGGAGGGGCAGGAAGGGAGCCAGACAGACAGACGGGTGGGGTGCGGCGAGGAGGGAGGGTGCTCACCGGGAGCCTTTTATACTTTCTGACCTTTAAACCCCGGTACCTGTTACCTGTGAAACTCCGCCTGTGTGGAGCCGGCACCCCAAGTAAGGGGCACCATCTCCTCCTCCCCTGATATCCTTGTGTTACCCCAGGGAGAGAAGGAGTAGAAGGTTCTGTTCAGCTTTGAACATCGGTTGTTTAAGTGATAAGCGTTTCACTTGCAGCAAAAGGTTTGGGCCGGTGAGAGTGCATGGAGGTGCACGGCCCCAAGACCCTGGTGCACCCACAGCCCACGGCAGGTCCCTCCAGGAGCACAGAGGGCCCTGCGTGGACCCAAGCCTGGCTCCAGGCTGTGGTACAGAGGGCGGAAGGCTGCTGCCACACTCCACACTGGAGACTGGGACGGGCAGTGAGGCTGAGGCATGGCGCTGGTTGCCAGGGAAGCTTGGTGGGATGTTGAGCAGGAAGGGATTCGGAGGGACAGTGTCTCCCCTGGGGCTCTTTGCTTACCTGGGAGCTCCAGGCTTCACACTCCTGGCCCTGCTTAGACCCATCCCTGTGCTGGAACGGGGCGGGGGAGTCCCCACCAACCCACAGGCAAACCTGCTGGGCCCTGGGCAGGATCTATGTGGCGCCTCCCCAGCTGGTGTCCTGGTTGGCTCAGTCAACCAACAAAGCAACCCAAGTTCTGCTCAGAAAGTAGCCAGGTCCACGGGTGAGTCCCCGGGGCCACACATTGCGCTGAAAAGGGTCTGGTGCGTGGTCCCAGC
Source organism: Moschus berezovskii (assembly GCF_049115385.1). Classification (NCBI taxonomy): domain Eukaryota; kingdom Metazoa; phylum Chordata; class Mammalia; order Artiodactyla; family Moschidae; genus Moschus; species Moschus berezovskii. The sequence continues at coordinate 19,488,439 of NC_142481.1, forward strand.
ACCAGGGTCCTATGGGGCTGCCTGGCCATGTGACTTCGGGGGCGTTACAAGGCTTCAGACCCCGTCGGGCCAGACTCAGACGAAATGGTCCCTGGGGACTGTGAGGCAGGCCTCCCCCAGCACACAGAGGGGCACAGGCCTGGCCTGCACTGGGGCCTCGAGGTTCCCGTGGAGGGGATGGAGCAGAGCCCCCAGCGTGCCCCCCACCCCATACTTCAAGACTGTGACACCCTGTTCCCTGGGTGCCTCATGCCAGGCAGGCCTGGCAGGCCAGGGGTCCTGTGCTCACAGAGCTGCCCTCAGAGGGGGATAGGTCGCCTCCGCATAGTAGCACAAAGGCCGTGGCCAGGTCAGCCCCGTGCCCGGTCCTAGCGGAAATGCCCCTGGTTTGTGGGCTTGGCTCCTGGGCCAAGACAAACACCCACAGAGACTGTGTGACTGCTTCCTGCGCCTTCCAGGGACGAGTGAATAGAGACAGCCGGGGTCACAGCAAGATGCCCAGAGGAGAGGCAGGAGCCACTGCTTAGAGCATACAGGGGTCTTGGGGTACAGCTCCAGGACTGAGGGAGGCAGGCCTGGGGTCGGGGGGGAGTGTCCCACCCTGCCACTCAAACGCAGCCTGGGAAGGAGGGCTGAGCTCGCTCAGAGGCTGCACGAGAGAGCAGCAGGGCCGGCCAGGCAGTGGCGGCACCTGGGGGAAACGCCACCCTCACTGGCCCCGCGGCGGGGTGGGAAGATGGATGCAGCGGCCACGTGCCGGCTTCTGGTCCATGCAAGCGAATCTCTCCAAGGCTTCCATGTCAGGGCAGGCGCCCATCCTGGGCCGGCCACCTGTCTCCACAGGTTCCCACGGGCTTGCTGATGGGAGAGGAGGAGGTGCTGTGGGCAGGGCAGGGACCAGAGACGGTGTCCGAGCTGACCTCCAGATAGGGCAAGGCTGTTCATTCTGCAGACTCTGGTCAGGGTCCCTTTGCCAGCTTTGCCTCCCTCCCTGGTGGGGGTAGGGGCTACAGTGTCTGGACTCCCCTGAGGCCTCGCCTTAGAGATGGTGCGGGACACAGAGGCTCAGCAGGCAGAGGCGGTTAGCCATGCATGGTCTGTATGCCATGCAGACCGGGGGCGTCCTAGGGCAGAAACCAGCACAGCCAGGACTGTGCTTGGTGAAGGCCCTGTGTCCCCGCTCTGGCCTGAGAGAGGCCCCTCTGCTGGCCAAAGGGCAGTGGGTGAGTTCCCGCCCTCCCTGGCCTCTCTGCCAGGGTTTGGGATGGGGGACCACACGGGGACAGCGTGCAGTGGTCATGCTTAACTCAGCATCGTGGCGCCTGATGTCCAGGCGCGTGCTGCCCCTGCCCTTCTGCAGGGTGAGTGGGTCCCCCAAGGTCCTGGCAGCAGGCAGGGCTGTGTGGCAGGGTGGGCTGGAAGCCCTCCACCCCATGCCAGCGTGGCCTGCCAGACACTTCCCTGCAGCCCGCGGGGCCTGCCCTGGGACCCCAGCCCTGAGCCTTCCCTCCTGCACCCCCAGGGCCTGGCGCGCGGTCATCCCCCGAGGACCATTGTCTTCGGATGAAGTGAGCTCTTTGTCTGGATGGGCTGTGAGGATGTAGCTCAAGGGGCCCTCCACTGCCTTCCTGGCTCGGCTCCGGGCCTCGGAGCCCCCAGGGCTGTCACGCTCTGGGCAGGAGGCCTCAAGGCCTTGATGGATGCTGCTGAGGCTCCCAGGAGCCAGCCCAGGCAGCAGGCCCAGCAGGCTCCCGGCCCATCAGGGGAAGGTATGGTCCAATGGGGCCAGGTGGACTCAAAGACCATTTGGTGACTTGAGGCTGCTTAGGATACATAGTGGGGCCTGGGCACCAGGACTCAGGTCCCTCTGACCCAAAAGGCAGGTGGTACAGTGCAAAAGGCAGATGTCGCCTTGCTACCCTGGGCCTGAGTGCACAGAGGAGCGGGGTTGGGGGCACACGTGAATCCTGGGCCCATCAAGTCACAGCACTGGCTGCAAGAGAGCCACAGGGAGGCTGGGGCTCCCGGTCAGGCCACGTGGTTGTCGGACTCGGAGCAGAGCATAGGCCCTGCCTTCTTGGGTTTCAGAGACCGTCCCCTGCCTAACTCGGGCAGCAAAGGAAGAGGCAATCAGGGAGGGCTCCCTGGAGAAAGCCTCAACACAGAGACCCACAGGAGGCAGGGGAGTGAGACTGGGAAGGTGAGGTGTCCCAGCTGAGAGAATGGCAGGTGGAAGGCACAGGGGCACCTTAGTAGTGGGTGGGGATGAAGCTGGAGAGGGAAGCCAGGCCAAGGAGCTTGAGGCTCAGTCCTCAGGGCGGGAACTGGCCTGGTCTGACCCGTGCTCCAAAGAGATGGCCCGGTATCCCGGCCATGTACAGGAGGCAGCGGGGGTGGGGAGGAGCCAGGCAGGGGTCCAGGAGAGGTGGGGGCCTACGGAGGCGTTGGGGTCAGGAGAGGTTTCGGGAAGAGAGGATGAGATCTGGTGCTTGCTGGTGGTGGGAGGGCGGGCAGGGCAGATAACTCGGTCTCTGCAGCGTGATTCCGGTGCGGTGTCCCCAGTGTGAGCAGGCTGGGGGGACCCCCGATGCTCCTGGCCAGGCCTGCAGGCTCAGAGGTGCCCACGGGCTGCAGAGGCGAGGAGTCGGGACCTTAGGCGGGCAGGGAGGCCCTCTGGCCTGTGCCCCGCTAGCCCGAGGATAGTAACCTCCACTCACTTCAGGGGCCCCTGCCCTGGCCGTGGGTGTCGTAACCACCATCCGGGCCAGACACTGAGGCCAAGTTGCTGGAGGTTTAATCACTGTCACAACCCTAACCACACACAGGCAGAAACTCCCACTCCCGGCCAAGAGAGCCGTGTGCACGGCCTTCCCCAAGGGCGCGCAGGCGAGGAAGACTAGAGGCGCCGCGGGGACCGCCGGGGCCCGCACGTCCGGCCCCCACGAGGGGCCGCGAGGACACGAGGGGAGCCGAGCTGCCAGCACGGAGCTTGATTTATACCTGATTCCCACCCGCTGCCTGGGCCCGGCCGAGACCGCAGCCCCGCGCCGTGGAAGGTAGCCAGGTTTGAAGTCAGCCTGCTTCCCGGGCCTCTCGCTTGGCGACCCAAAAAGGCCCTGCCTGAGAGACATGGAGCTGCCCTGGGGCATCGGCCCTTCCTGGTCCCCGGGGCCAGTTCGAATGATGGGAGCGGAGTTCGCAGGGTTACTTTGGGGCTTACTCTTAGGCCCAGAGGCCCTGGGCAGGGGCGGGCTGCCTTAGGAAAGAGCTTGCTGCACGCCCACCCCTGGACCAGCACCCGCTCTACAGGCCATAGTGTGCCCTGGAGAAGCAGCCGCGCTCCTGGTGGAGAGACCCTAGAAGCAAGTGTGCAGGGAACAATGTGCAGACAGCAGTGGCCAGGACAGCAGAGCGATTGCGATGGGGAGGTCACTCCAGGAGAGGCTGATGTATACACTGAGACCTCGAGCAGGAGGGTCACGGGCCAGCTGGCTCTGCAAAGGGTCCGACGTGCAGGGACCTCGGTGTGCTTCTGAAGCAGTGGTCCCTGGCCCTAGGAGGGCAAGGTGGGTGAGTCGATCTTAGGAAAAGAGCGGTGACCGAGGCTGGGCAGGCTTGGCTTCTGCCCCAGGGACGCACTGATCATAAAGTATCGAACCTACAGTCTGATGGCCACAAGTGATGGATGAACAGTGGCAGTTTGGGGGAGCTTAGTGAGCTGGTCCCCAGTAGATGCCAGAGCCTCTACAGCCAGCTTCTGCAGCCAGTGTCGTGGCTCTTTGACAAAGGAAGCGTCTGAGGCGCCCAGAGGTGAAGGCCTGCCTAGGCCACACAGCATGTGAGCGGCCTAGCTGGGACCTGGTTAACGAGGTCTCTATTTCAGAAAGCCAAACCATCAGAGAAAAGCTCCCCACTCTGGCTCCACCCCCAGGGGTACAGACCCAGCCACCCATGCCGACGTGGTTGTAACCAGACTCCAGACCCCAGGACGCCACCCCCACTTCATGGGCCGGGGCAGGTAGAACAGGGCTAGACTCCAAGGAGGCTGTGTATCTGGACAAGACAGCTTCCTTCACCCTTGGCTTCCCTGTGTCTTGTGCCAGGGACTAGCCACTGCCTGGTGATCGGGGTGCAGCACCACCAGCTTGGACCCTGGGTCCTGGGGGTTCAGGAGATTGGATCAGCCCCGGGCCTCTAGCCAGCTCAATACTACAAACATGGGCCTACCGTCTCTGGCAGGGTAGGGGGACACCTGGGGGACTGGTGCCCAGCAAGTGTCTGAAAGGGGAGGGCCTGTGTCTCATCTCCCTCTACCCCTTGGGCCCATCATCTGCTCCCTGTCAGCCCCAGAGGCTCAGATCCTGGTGGCCCACCCCTCACCATTGCAGGGTCCAGCAGGGCCCCTTGGGGTGTGGAGTCCCAGTGCTCCCCTCTTGCAGCCGAGATCATCGGGGCATGGCTGAGCAGCCCCTTGGGAGCCAGGGTAACGCCCCACATGGAGGGCCACAGGGCCCAGCCCTGGCCACCCTCTCTGGGTGCAGGTCCCACCCTGTTCATCCCAGGGCTGCTGGCCTCGGCTGGCACATGGCCAGCCTAGGTTCTTGTGCTTAGTCTGAGCACCCGTGGAGGCCCAGTGGGCAAGGCGGCCACACCCCAGTGACAGCGAGGCTCCTGGAGGCCACTTCCTGAGGGCCTGAGGCTCCAGCCCCTCAGGGCCTCCCTGGGGGCCAGGCAGCTCCGGAGAGCCTTCAGTCCTCAGAACTCAGTGCCTGGGGATGCTCTCCATGGTGACCTTTGCCCCAGAAACATGGGGCCGGGATGAGTTTGATTAGAGCCCAGGATCTGGACATCTGGGCTACCACGGAGATGGTCACCTGTTGCTGGTAGCCACAGGGCCACAGACCCCTGCCGGTTTGCTGGTGAGGCTATGCCGGCTGTACCTTCACGCCAGAAACCTTTGCTCCCCACAGCAGCTCCAAGGATGATTCAGCCCCCCATGCGGGGGTGTGCAGGGACGCCCCTCCCCCACCCGCACCTGAGCCTCCGTCTGGGGCTCACCGAGGCTGCCCCACATCAGCTCTTGGGGACACATGCTTTTCTCCTCCTGATGCCAAAGATTTTACTGGGCTACCCTGGCCCTGGGACCAGACACAACAAGAGCTGGGCCCCTGCAGGTGACTGTGGGTGAGAGGAGCCTCGCCCCGAGGGCACAGTGGAGAGAGGGGAGGGATCCCGAGTCCAGAGCTGTGCTGAGAGAGCCCTGCAGGGGGGCTGCCTGGGCCCCATCGCTCTTGCCCCACGCCTCAGGCTCCCCGGCCTCAGCCAGTGCAAGGGCTTTCTGTGTCCCCTGCAACCTTGCCCTGGGAAGCTCTGGCCAGGCTGCCAGAGACTGCAGCTCATTGCAGCCTCCTCCTGAGCCCCAGGTGTCTGGTGGCCCGACATGCACCGCCTGGCCGACCGCATCCACCTGGAGGAGCTGACCCGCATCGGCCTCCTGACCGGCAGCGTGGATGCCATGGTCCAGGTCCACCTGGGAGCCGTGTTCATGCCTCACGGGCTCGGCCACTTGCTGGGCCTCGACGTGCACGACGTGGGAGGCTACCCCGAGGTCAGTGTGTGTGTGCGTCGACCCAAAGGGCCTGCCTGTAAGCTGGAGCTGAGCCTGGCCCTCCCTGGGAGTGGGGTGGGGCTCTGGGACATGGCCCCAGTGTAGGGGGACAGGCAGGATGAGAAGGATTGGGGTCTTGGCAAGGCCTGCTGCCCCTCCTCCCCCTTCACTCATGGGTTGATCCCGATCCAGGTCACTGCCCCGGTCCCCCCCACGCCCAAGGGCCCTGGTCCTTATTCGAGGGTGTCTCCCCTGGTGGCCGCCTCCACAGAACCTGGCGGGCAATGGGTGTGCTCTGCACAGGGCCTGGGGCTGCACGCTGGGGGCAGCACCTGCCCTGAGAGTGTGCGGTGCACGGGATCCCCAGAGGGCCGTGGAAGCCCCGAAGCTGGGTCTCAGTGGTGGGCTGGCAGTGCACCCGTCACATCCTCCTGCCTCTGGCTTCATTCGTCAGGTGTGACAAGGCTCCTCAGGCTGGTGGCCGGTCCATCCTGAGACGAGCCAAGCCCAGCTCCCCTTGCAAGTCCTGCTCCACCCTCTCCTAGTTCAGCTTCTGTCCCCCCAGATGCCTGGGCCAACAGGGCCCCAGTGGCCTCCTCGTCTCCAGGAGGCATGATCAGTGGGACAGGGAGGCTTGTGTGGGCATCTCCAGGCCAGGCTTTCCCCTCCCCCTCCTACTGACCGACCCTTGAAAGGACCACCCAGACGAAGCTTGAGGCTTCAGGAGGCTCTGCTGGGCAGGTGGCTGCAGCCTCCACAGGCCGCTGGGTGGGGGTGAGCCGGCCCTGCCGTCTGGCTGGGTGCCCGAAGCACAGGGGGGTGGATTATGCAATTGGTGCACGCCCTGGGGCCCACCAGCCAGTTAGCCAAGATGGCTTGGCCCCTTAGCTGCAGGGTATTTTGAAAGCTCTAAGAACGATTTTTTGGGGGGGAAATTGCTCAAGAGAAGCATTATTATTCAATTATTTTTTCCTCAAGTGTAAACAGTTAAATTTGGAGAAACAAAATCAGTTTTAATTTCCTAATTTCTATCCATCACACTGTGCGCAGGGAGCCAAGAGCGGAGCCTTCCAGACATTGTTAACTGAGGTTCGTTATTCATTAGTCGCCAAAGCACTTTTTTTTCCACCAGAGAAAATTGGCAGCAAACTGTTTTCATCTTTTCCAGTAAGCAGTCCTTTGTGCTCACGGAGTCTATTCTTCTGACAGATAAACACTGTGGAAAAAATATGGCTTTTCCTATAAAAGTCATTTGTTTTATTTCAGGCCTACAGACACATCTGGGTCTCCTCTGCCTGGAGCCCAGTGCAGCGGAGGCCCCGTCAAGCCCTGAGCCCAAGCGGAAGCCGGTGTGGACCCGGCATGGGCAGGGTCCCCCCACCCCAAAAAGGCTGAAGTCCCCAGGTCTGAGGGGCTGGGCGCTCGGCCTCTCCCCTTCATGGGGTCTTCTCCCTACTCAGCCCTGTCTCCATCCTTCTCCCAGCCCTGATCTGGCCATCCTTGGTGAGGCCTATAGGACAGACTCCTGGGAGCGAGTGCTCTGCAGGGGTCATAGTCAGAGGGTGGGGGCAGGCACATCCTCCTGTGCCCCCCAGGATCCCTTCCATACACCCCTCACTGCCAGTCTGAGCGGTGGTCCTGAAATCTTCTGGAGAAGAGGCCGTCTGTACAAGTTTGAGCAAACCCCCCAGCCTTGGTGCAGCCCCACAGCCACCAAGGAGGTCAGGGAGGCGAGACCTCGACAGCTCTCTGCCTCCGCCAGGCCCCTACTTTGACAGCCTTGGAAAGAGAGGGTTGGCTCTTGGGGGCAGCGTGAAGGGAAGGGAGGGGTGGGGCTGCCCGGGGGCAGACGCAGGCTTCAGAGAGCAGGAGACAGGCCTCTGAGCACGGACCATCATCCCAGACTCTGCCCTCCTGCCCAGACCCTCCGGGCACATAGTACTGTGGGGTCAGGTACCACACCAGACGGGCATCTGTGCCCAGGGGTCACAGGGCCTTGGTGTCTCCTCATCACCTCCATCCCAGCCTGGCTCACACCTGGTCAGGGTGGCCGTGCACACAGTGCCCCTGTGTCCCCGCCCTCACATAATCACTGTCATAGCCTTCCCTGCTGTGCCCAGCCATGGATGGAGGCTGAGCCAGCCCGTTTCTGGTTACCTTACATGAACCACTAATTGAAGTCTGATGTTCTTGGCCCCCAAACAGTCAGAAATGACAGTTCCATCTCCAGCAGCTGGGCTTCCAGCGTAGAGCCACGAGCGGGGCAGGGCAAGCTCAGAGGCCAACCAGAAAGCATGCCTGCTGCCCACTTGCTCCCAGGCCTTGGCCAAGGGCCGGATGTGTGCCTCCAGGACTTGGGGAAGGCAGGGAAATTTCTGCAAGTGTCCTAGGTGCCACCTGCCCCGTCGGCCACGCCATGTGAGTGCTGGGGGAGAGAGCTGAGAGCCAGTCCCCTGCGGCCCAGCGGAGGCCCAGCACATGGGCATGGTGTGGAGCTGCCCCATGTGTTCCTTGCGGGCCACACCCCCAGGCCATGCACACGAGGTGAGAGTGCATCTGTGCACACACGAGCCAGGGCTGGTGTCCTGCTGATAGCACCTGTCCCCCTTCCTGGAAAGCCACACGGAAAACCTGGTTCTCGGCTTGTAGGGAGCCAGCACTTCAGGGCTGGTTTCCACTCTGCCTGGAAACCAGCTGCCTGGAAGAAAGCTGCAGCCTGGGAGGCCCTGCAGCCTCCTAAGAGCTTTTTTGGCTTCACAGGTTTGGCTTCAACTGCTCCCCTGGCGGGGAGAGGGCCTGGGTGAGGCAGCCAGACCCCCAGCCAGCCCCCTGGGTCAGCAGGGGCAGCGTGCCTTGGGTGTGTGCACATGAGTGTCCGTGGGGCACTGTTCTAGGGGTGACACGGGGCAAGGACACGAGAAAGCTAGGGGAGCATGTAGAGAGCAGAGGGCTTTATCTGAAGTACCGTGGATGCCGAGTCTGGGCTGGAGACCCCCGAGGCCACAGAGCCTCCTGCGGCTCCAGGGGGACCCGAGGGGCTCGAGCCAGGCCCCACGTGTAGATGCCTGCACGGACGGAGGGGTGCCCTGCACGCTGGCTCATTTCCGTCTGCCTTCCACTGAGGTGGTGGCCCTGGCCTGGGGCTGCGTCCTCCTGGGTCCCCCCTCACTGCTCTCTCCCCACCACCCGCCCCCCCCACCCACCCAGGGCGTGGATCGGATTGACGAGCCCGGCCTGCAGCGCCTGCGCACCGCTCGGCACCTGGAGCCACGCATGGTGCTCACCGTGGAGCCGGGCATCTACTTCATCGACCACCTCCTGGACGAGGCCCTGGCCGACCCGGCCCGCGCCTGCTTCTTTAACCGTGAGGTCCTGCAGCGCTTCCGTGGTTTCGGTGGGGTGAGTGCTGATTGCTGCCAGAACGCCCCCTTCCCTCCCCCCGACCTGTCACCTCTGTGTCCTCCAGGACAGGAGGCACAATCTTGACTCTCCTCACTTGAGAGACACCTGGCCCACCCTTTCTCATTGTCTGTCACCAGCCCTCAACACAAGTGACACAGATTCCTACAAAACCCCTGCCTGCTCCAGGGACTGCCACCCTTGCAGGGGGCAAGCCAGGGTAGGCGGGTGGAAGAGCAGATGTCCTGTGGGAGGCACCTTCTGCCCAGCAGCTGCCCACAGTGGCCTTGAGGCCAGCTCCCCATCCCGGGCCATGCTGCCCACTCCACAGAAAGGGCTCTTCCCACTCAGCCTGGAGCTGTCGGGCCTGATGCTCAAACTCAGCACGCAAGGGCAGCCCAGAGATAACGAGTGCCCATCCGTCTGGCCAGGTCCGGATCGAGGAGGACGTTGTGGTGACTGACACTGGCATGGAGCTGCTGACCTGCGTGCCCCGCACGGTGGAGGAGGTAGAAGCGTGCATGGCGGGCCAGGACAAGGCCTTTGCCCCCTTTTCTGGCCCCAAGTAGAGCCACGGGTGTGCCCCGGGGTAGGGGGCTGGGCCCCGGCCTGCTGATCGGCCCCAGTGGTGCTCAGAAATCACACACGACATCATCGGCCTTTGATCGCACCCAATATGCTGTTTCCCTGAAGAAACTTTCTTACTGCTCTTCTGTGGGATCACACCCTTCATCTCAATGTCTTTACTTTGCTTGAGTGACAGCAGCTTCTAGAATGCTAATTTTCAATTATCGTGTTATCTTCAATAATCCTGTTCCCTTCACTAGCAACTAAATGTGTATTTTGCTGTCATTTGTATTCTGGTCAGGAAAGGGGCATTTCTAGTGTTTTCTCTCAAAATCAATATACAGAGTGGAATTTGCAATAAAAGATTTCCTAAAATGGACCTTTGTGCCCATCCCCCCCCCCATTCCTTTTCCCTTTGCAGATGAACTCATGCTTAGACCTGGGCGGTGGCCCTGCAGAGCCCTCTGGGGGCCCGAATGTGTCGCTGGGGTTGTCTTGCCTCCGCACAGGTGCAAGGGGGGACCGTAGAGTGAGAAGCCTTTTGACGTGGGTGACTTGGGTAAAGAACCCACCTGCCAACACAGGGGACGCAGGAGATGCGGGTTCAATCCCGGGGTTGGGAAGATCCTCCAGAGAAGGGAATGGCAACCCACTCTGGTATTCTTGCTGGAAAATCCCATGGACAGAGGAGCCTGGTAGACTGCAGCCCATGGGGTCGCAGAACGTGACTGAACATGCACACATGCACGGCCTCAGAGCTGGATTCCCAAAGGGGCCAGAACCGCGTAGCACTTAAAGCAGTGACCTGAGACCTGAGACTTGCAGACTCCTTGTCCTTGGTCTCCTTTTCATGTGAGGTAAGCTAGTAAAGCCAGCATCTGTTTGAGAGACACTGCCGCCACAGGCAGCACCATAGCAAAGGTGAATGCCCTCGTTCCTTCCACGTTTGCCGAGTCCATTTGTCTCCCATGAGTGGCAGCCCACTGGCCGAACTCCACTCGGAGGCACTGGAGCCACCCAGGCCATCTGGCTCAGTCCCTGCCAGTGGCCGGACACCTGGCCTTCCTCTGCTTGCCCAGCTTCCCCACAGTCCCCCAGACCCACCCCCAGTGTGCAGCCAGCTTCTAGAATCCTGCACACCATCCCAGAGTTGTCTCTGCACATCTGGGAGTTTCTGAGCCAAGGTGAAGGGCAAGTGAGAAGGACAGATGTCACAGATGAAACCTTGACAGGATGGGGAACCATCACCCAAGCCAGAGACTGTTTAAATTCCTGAAGAGAGGAGTCCAATCTGGTTCCTTCTATGCCAGTAACGCCAAAGTGCTTGTGATGTGGCCTCGTTAAAATAAAGCAGCATTCATTTCAAATCACTGTTTTTTATAAATTATAAGATTTATAACATCCAGTTTTTAAGGTTTCCTGCTGACAAGCAGATATGTTCCCTAATAATGATTATTCATGATATTGAGGCGTTTGAGTAACGGCTGTCTTACTGAGGGTCAGTTTGAGTTCGCCAAATTGTTCTCACCCCAAGCTGTACCTGCAAGCCACGTCCTATGCACAGGGTTTCAAGTTCCCCCCACCCCCCAGGATAAAACCAGTTAAAATTAGGTTGGAACTCTTAAGTGGACACTTTAGTTGTGTTAACTGAAAAATACATCTTTCTCCTTCCTCCCCTTTTAGATGTTTTATACCAAAACTGCCCATTTCACATAATGTTTGCTCTGATTATCAAGTCAATAAAGTCCAAGGAGAAGTGCTCTTCGTCCCAGAGGGACAGTGGGGACAGAAATGGCTGCTTGGACCCAGGTGGGCGAGTCAAAGGGCCTTCTCTGCAGGCAGGCCTCAGGAGCACAGTAATCACCTACTTCGCCCCATGCTTCAGAGGCTGCGTTCAAGTCCTAAGTCTCCAAGTTTTGCAGAAATTTGTACAGCTTCAGAAATTCATTAGAGACTGTTCCAGAAAGCCATACAGTGCCAAAAAGCCTTTCCAAAGTCCAGGAAAAGTCTAGGTATTCATTCAATAAATGAGTATCTCCTATACGCCAATGTTGGCATAAAAACAAGACCCCAGCTCTCAGAGCCTGGAGTCTCCTCAGAGACTTCTCCTTAAACATGCACAAATAGATTGTCTCAAACACTGAAAAGTGCCAAGAAGGAAAGTAAAACAAGATTGACTTTGCCTAGAAAACCAGGGGCCTGAGACAGGAAGGGTGGAAAGTGAAAACTAGGAGGGATGAAGACATTCCAGAGCTGTGCTAAGGCGGCTGGCCCTGGGGTAGAGTTTTGAGAAAAGCCCTGCCTTCAAAGCAAAGCAATGCGATGATGCGGGAGAGTAGGGGCCAGGTGGGGGCAGGGTGGTGGTGAAGGCAGCTAGAGCAAACAGAGCCACATCCCAGGGAGGCTGGGTCTCACCCAGAGGGTACTGGGGAACCACGAAGATCTGGAAAGCGTGCAAGATTCTGGGGAGACCAAAGCCAGGCCAGAGAGGGTGATGTCTCCTGCAGAAGGTGGGGCAGGGGAGGTGAGGCCCGGGGAAGTCCGGAGACTCAGGAGGCAGAACGGAAAGGTGGCGATGTACAAAGGCATCTGGTCCAATAGCTGCTTCCCAGGAAGCAAGACTTGGGTAAATGGGCTGCAAACAAGTGTGATGTATGACAGCCTCGCTAACAACTCCATTCTCTTCCAAGCCCTGTTCTCTGGACACCCCTGCATAACCTTCAGGTCTGGAGTGCTGGGAGGACCAGGGGCTTTGCAGTAAAAGGGTATTCGGGATTGCTGTTCTCCCCTGAGAACGTGTAAAAGGCACATGAGCTCTTCACTCCCAGGGAGCCACAGAGCAGTAGGTCTGAAGTGTTTTTATTGAAATAGGGCTGGCACCCTCAAAACCATCTTGATACAGAATTTTCTGACAAGCTTTTGGATGCTAACTTACAACTAATTCATAAAAATGAAATGGGATGTATTACCCACAGAAATCATTACTGTACTACAGTTTTCATTAAGATGCAGTAAGTAGAAATCTATTTCCCAAGACATGAAAATAACTGAAGGATCACAGAAGGATCTAGATGGTGTCTTCCCCTGAAACACTCGGATCAGCTTTTCCCAGGCTTGTATTTATGAACTCCTTTTTACCGACACTCAAATGAAGACAGTGCACATACTATACACTGTACTGTGAGGGGAAAGGCCTAACTTTGATGTCCCGTCGACCTCAAAGCCCAGTAACTCATTTTCTACCCTGATGGTGGAGGCCGCACCCTGAGACACTAGCTGTCCAAGCAAGATGCGAGTTTCTGCTTCCTCTATTCTGGTATATACTTTTACCTTAGACTAGGTGACAAAGAATGTAACAGAAGCAGCACTCTAAATTCAGACAGCTATATTCCTGTCATTAAGGGAAGCCAGACGCTTACTCCTTGGAAGGAAAGTTATGACCAACCTAGATAGCATATTAAAAAGCAGAGACATTCCTTTGCCAACCAAGGTCCGTCTTGTCAAGGGTATGGTTTTTCCCGTGGTCATGTATGGATGTGAGAGTTGGACTGTGAAGAAAGCTGATCGCCAAAGAATTGATGCTTTTGAACTGTGGTGCTGGAGAAGACTCTTGAGAGCCCCTTGGACTGCAAGGAAATCCAACCAGTCCATTCTAAAGGAGATCAATCCTGGGTGTTCATTGGAAGGACTGATGCTAAAGCTGAACTTCCAATACTTTGGCCACCTCATGAGAAGAGTTGACTCACTGGAAAAGACTCTGATGCTGGGAAGGATTGGGGGCAGGAGACGGGGACGACAGAATATGAGATGGCTGGATGGCATCACCGACTCGATGGACATGAGTTTGAGTGAACTCTGGGAGTTGGTGATGGACAGGGAGGCCTGGCATGCTGTGATTCATGGGGTCGCAGAGAGTCAGACACGACTGAGCAACTGAACTGAACTGAACTGAGACTCGGTTGCTCAACAGTTAAGACTCGGCCTGCCCATGCAGGAGATCCAAGAGACATGGGTCTGATCCCTGGGTCAGGAAGATCCCCCGCAGAAGGAAATGGTAATCCACTCTAGTATTCTTGCCTGGAAAATCCCATGGACAGTATAGTCCATGGAGTTGCAAAGAGTTGGACACGACTGAGCACAGCAGACTCGGGACAAAAGTGCCTCTGCTTGCCCCCACACCCACCTCACCCCTGCCTTGGGCTGAGCACATGAAGGCAGCAGGCATCCATCTGCCTGCTCCTCAGAGCTGGTGAACAAACTTGGATCACTTTCTTGGCATCTAACAAAGAAACCCACAATGAAGTACAGTCATTATTCCAAAGTTGTTTTTATTTCAAATCCATTGAAAGAAATAAAATTATATTTAAAAAAATAGTTATCTCACAAACTGAGGAAAGCCAGGAACAAAAGAACAAGTGCTTTTTCCTGAGAGGCAGACCTAACAGCTACAGAATGGACTTTTTCCTTCCTAGCTTTTGTCAAACAGAAATTGTCTATCTCTAAGGCATCGAAAACACTCCAAGTGTTTCAACTGGTTGTTCAGGTACAAAGCTTCAAACCTTCTAACGGGGATTAAGAAACATCAAAAGCTGCTATGATTTCCTTCCTTTTAACCTCAAGCATTAAAGTGTACATACTTCTACTTCTTTATGTAAATTTGAGAATTTCACACTCATGACCTGAATTTCAAAATTCTGGTCATATTTTATTAAAATCTTACTACTTCTTGGTTAAGAATGTCCAAAGTATGAGCTCACATCCCAGTAACTAAAAGGGGCCAGACAGCAGGAAGCACTGTTCACTGGCAGCGCCTGCAGCCAAGACCAGGCAGAAAGCACCCACCCTGGAAGACTCAGATGCAGCGAGAGATCTGTACTGAAGCCTAATTCCTAAACCACTAGACCTGCCAGCAAAGGCAGACCATATCCTAATGGTTCATGTGAAACCTACAGAACAAAAAAGTTACAAGTCATTTACAGTTCCCAAAGCTCTACACTTGCCCATTCCCCATACTTGGTTTCCCTCCATTTTATACTGATAAACCTATCAAATGAAAAACTTTCATTCCCAAACACTTCAGTAAGACAGTCAAGACGATGGTTAACATTTTTTTTACGTTATGCATAAAACTGCACGACTGCTTGTGCTAGTTCTTATTTGCATAGGTAAAAGGAAAGTTTGAATCAATTATTCCAAAAGTTCCAATCTTATTTTCTTATTTGTAATAACTGAGTACATTCCTGATGATTTCCCTAAAGCTTCTTTTCCAAGATCGTTAGGTCACTTCATATAATGGGTAATGATAAATTCCATGTGGACATCCAATTCTGAAAGATACTATTTAGTAAATAAAGAGATTAAAATGTCTGCAGCACTGCTTATAGATGGTTGAAGATTCAGGAGACCTAACTGCATCCCCAGTGAGGTGCTACTGAAGATTCAGCAGGATTCTGGGGCATCTCCTAGTTATTTAAAACCTCTATCAACCTACAAGTTGATCAATACTCCAACCAAGGTAACCAATGTTGGACCCTAACAGCAACCCCTATCCTGTCTCCTGGCTCTATCAGGAGTTAACCATCCTGGGACGGTGGCTCTCATGGGATAATACTGGGCTCACGTCACATGCAGAAGGGACTCTTGGCCTTTGTTAATGGCTTTGCTGAGCTGCAGGGCACTGTGATGTCTTCTGCTGACCAGAAGGGCAGAGACACCACTCTTGATCAACCTGAGGGTGCAACTTGAATTACATCCTGGTTACAATGTCCCAGGTTCTGGTATGAAACAACAGTGTGGCCCAAAATGACCATGTTCAAATAAGATAGCTGGTAACTTTTTAAGTCAGATGTGACTCCGTTTCTTGTCACCAGCCTGGGTCATCCAAAAACAAAAACTGAAAGAAGAAAACAATAAGACGCCAACAAATTTGAGCTAGAATTGCGTTAAAGAAAGAGAAACAAGGGCAATCAAAACTACCAACACTGATATAATCCAGATCCTAGAAATTCCCATTCCAGCGACTACCGCTTTTTAGTCTCAACAAAAATATCAATATCCTGAGTTTTATCAGTATTTTCTTGCTAAAATAATTTATGGGACATAAATGCATACAAATGAATAAAAAGTGGTACAAAAGTCTGGAAGAATATAGCCCACTAAGAAATGTCACAAAAACAATATAAAAAGATGTGTTTAAGTGAAATAAATTAACTGTTAAACCTTACACTTTCAAGTTTTCTTAGGCTATTATTTTGGGAAATGGCATGGAGTTGACAGTGTATTTTTCTAATAACCAGTTGGTTAAGGTCAAATACAAGTGATCCTTCACAAGAAATTTTTGCTTTCAAAATCCTCGGCCCCACTGCAATGTATCTGAACACAGGATAAACTTCCTGCTGAAATTAATATTCAGAATCCTTATCCACAATTTGGGTGGACATAAACTGTTAAGATGCTTTGATTTACTAACCAGGCTGTGCAAATGGTGTAAAAGAAAAAAAACCTTACTAGCATCTGCAGAAACTAAAACTGATACGGAGTTTCTCTAAACCAGTTTTTTTTTTTTTTTAATTTTAACAAAACAATGCCAATCCAATAACCCAAAGATATCCCAAGAGTGTAATTCTAATATACTTTGCTTTTACTTTTAAAAAACCTATTTGCTTCCTAAATGCTGTTTCTATTTTTAAGCCAATTGGCTGCATACTGCCTTTAAAATGCAATGGGGTTTATGTAACTTGTCATCACTATTCAAAAAACTAGTATTTGTTGGGTAAAACAGTACTAGTTACACTGAAACAGGGTTTATGCTATACATAAAATCACTCCAAATTATAAAGTGATTGGTTTCTATAGCCCTAAGCATTTTAATACATAATTTAGAAACAAGTCACAAATGGATGAACAGAGATGGCGTTCAGCTTTCTTTTATCCAATTAACCATATCCATTAAAACCAAGACTCTCCGCACGCCTTGCCAGTTCCCCATTCCTTCTGTCAACCTAAAAAAGAAACATTTTTTTGGGAAGTCAGCATTTATTAAGAACATCAAGGTTCCAGGGCAGTTGTTGTGTGTGTTTTTACCATATACCTTTAAAAGTGTTTTTTATCCCCACAAAAACCCTTTCATTTAAAACCAGATATTCAAGTTACACAGCTAACATTTTTAGCTAATCAGCTCTCAGGGCTGACCCCAGAAAACAACCTTCAATGGATCTCTGAATAATGGCGGTTCAGCCGCTGATACAAGAGGTGTAGGTAGTCACACCTACAAATGTTCAAGCCACAAGGTGTGAAGTTTGGAAGGGGTGAGCTTTACTGTCCTGCCTTATCAGGATTTGTCGTATTTTCAGTGCTGCTGGGTTGCACGTTATCTGCAAGGTTGTGTGCGTGCTCAAGAAACAAATCTTTCAGTACACTTAATTCCTTAGTCAGCAATTTAATTTTTGCTTCCAAGCGTTCATTCTCTTCCTTGAGCTGATTGACTCTCTGCAGCGTATCCTGCGCTTTCTGCTTGCTTTTCAACCGGCTCTTTTTCACAGCCATGTTGTTCCTCTCCCTGCGCTGACGATACTCGTCACTGTTGCGATCCATGGGTGAGCTCTTTTTGCTCTGCTTGCTGGGAGGCACAGCTTTGCCTCCGCCCCCAGGGCCTGCGGGCACCAGTTGAGGAACCTGCTGTAAGCCGCTGGCATGAGCCTGAGTATGGATGACACTTATTCCGTTCACGCCCGGGGTGCTGTTCTGCTGCGATACCTTGCTCATTTGGGCACGCTCCCTTGTCAACACAGAACAAGCAGAATGAAGACAAGGTGATCAATGGTTTCCACACTGAACTGCCAAGAAATCTTCACATGTACCTATTTAAGAAAAAAACTGCATTAAAATAGTGGAAATGACAAGATCAAATGAGATCAAATTCGCATGTACTTAACAGCAGGCCAATATTAACTGACTATGCTGAGAAGTGTCAACAACTGCCAACTGTCCCCATGTTTCAGAAGTCTAAGTCATGTAATTTAGAGAAGTAAGTTAATACATACGCACCACACAGCCAAATTTAACCCACCTGAATCCCTGAGGGGACTGCCCATCTGTGACTGTTATCAAAAATGGGAGGAAAAAACAAAACAGTATCACTAATTAGGTAGCACATATGAATGACAGCACTTGGCAATCTGCAAGAGAGAAACATGAGGTATTTCGTTTAAATAAAAAAAATATGAGCTCAATGACAACAGGAGAAACACAGTGCAATAAAAGAGGGACAATGTTGCAACTGTTGGTTCAAGTCAAATTAGAAGCCCGGAGCAGAGCGCCCAGTCCAGTCTCCTGAGGAACACTGCGCTACCATCCCTGCCTGGTCCGTACTCTAATGTGCAGACTGAGCCATCAAGGACTTAACTGTCCTCCCAAAGCGTACCTGTATGGGATATTTTGAAAATGTGTTTTTTTGGCTTGTTTTTATTTTCCTAATGACCTCGAATGCCAGTAGTTTACAGAGATTTCCTAAGTTATTTTCTTGGCTCATTGAAGAGCTCTGAGACACCCAATTTGCTTCCCCATCTCATCAAGCTTCTAGTGTTTTCCTAATTCTTGACATAACTAGTAAACACATCTAAACACTGTCAACCTGGTACCGCAAGGAGAGAAACAAAGGCCCTGATGATGCATCCAGGGAGGTGCAAGCCGGGAGTCAGGCTGGACCAAGAGCCAGGGCAGCGGCAGGCCTGCACCCGCCCGACGCTGCGCAAGCAGCACCGAGGACATGCCACATCTGCAGTGCTGCCAGGAGAAACAGAGTCACGGTTACTCTGAATCCAAGCTGGTCCTGAAACCGCCTCAGATGCGTCAAAAGCAGACCCAGCCTATCATCACGAGGCCACTTTAAGACAAACTGAGTGAATTATGCCCACCAAGAAGTCACAGCACTGCTGGAAACTGAGGAAGCAGTGCTAGGAACCATAAAACGACCCCGTGCTCTTTTCACAAAACTGCATCAGTGGAAAAAACCTGAAACCACAATTATAAATGAGTACACCTCACAATTCTTAAGAAAAGCTTCGCCCGAACCTTTAGCGAGTCATTTCTGTATTGGCCTGTTTTTTAAAAGGCCATATATCATTTCTTTCCATTGTTTTTCAGGCCACACAGGCAGTCCTGAGCTAGAGGGTCATCTGTTCTCACTTCGGTACTAAGGAAACACCAAAAGCTTCCTTCCAAACCATGATGGATATCTACTCCAAGTTTATATTCAGTAATGAATATTTCACAATTTCCCCTGATAATTTATCATGTTGCCTATTTTTTCTTCCAGTTGAAAAGTGGCAGTTCAGTATAATTTGCACCACACTTAGCATTAACAGTGTTACTGACCATCTATACTTTTGCTTATCTACTGGTTTAAAGTGAAGTGTTTACTCAATTTTTAAGAACTTGTTTAACATCTCTCCTGGGATTGTCTCAACAATCAATGATTATGTTCATCTTATTTACCTTCTATATACCAATTGGGTTCTTAGTCTTTAAAGCTAATCCCTAATAAACTCAGAGATAACAATAATCCAAAGAAGTAGAAACCAGGAACCCAATCGATTCTCATCCTGGCTCGGACATCCCCTGTTCCACTCTGGACACACCCCTTCCCTCTCTGGGCCTCCATTTCCCCCTCTGCAAAGGAGGGATGTAAAATGCCCTCTGACGCTGACAAGATACCATGAACTTCAGTTACCAAAAACACTTATTAAAGACTCCAAACTTAGTGAAGTTCATGCCCATTTTTGTTCTCAAAGACACCAGATCAAGGAAGGGCGCTTTCACCTCAGTCTGACTCATCTTGCCAAGGTACTAGGCTGAACACAGCAGACAAGGTTTTGAAAATGCGTCCTTGGCTTGTAAAACAAACAGTAATCATCGAACTGGTAAAAAATGTAAGAAAGAGAAACTGGGAGATTAAAAAAAAAAGGAGTTGTTTTTATTAAGTTCCCCAAACAAAGACAAGTCAAGAAAGTAGTGCTCAAGGTGAAGAGTTATCCACCATGGAAAGGGGGTCAAAGAGCTAAATGGGGCTAAGACTTACTCCAAACAGATTACCAATTTTATTTTTACACTGAGTAAAACAGCTACCTCTAAATGCTACATACAGTTTACAGTTCTGCAGTTTACACTGTTATCTGTGCTTCTGTTTCTTTCACAAACATTTATTGAGCACCTACAATGGAAAATAAGCTTATTTCAAATCTGGATGTTCAACCCTAAATGAAAGTCTGGCTCCCACGTGGACAAATGCTATTCCAAAGTTCAGTCTACAGGAAGCAGGGCGGCACCTTGTTTCCTTGCTGTGAATCACTGCAGCAGGAAGCAGGAGAAAAACTGAAAAGCAGCACTTCTCAAAAGCATAGTCCCCAAACCAGTGGCATCAGCATCCCCTTGGTAGACATGCAGATTCTCAGGCTGCCCCAGATGGAGGCATCAGCAGCTCCGGGAACAGGGCTAAGCGCTCTCATCTTGACAGGACTCCCAAGTGACTGATGACACTGAAGTTTGACAGCCATTGCCACAAACCAACCACAGATCTTCAGAAAGATGGGCTGAGTGGGTACCATTTTTTAAATTCAAATTTCTTAACTGACGTTCATTCAAATCAGGGATACATTGAAAACTCAAAATGTTAGAATGAATAAAGCAAAATCAAAACTGTCTCAAGTTTCACCTGGGACAATAAATGTCTCAAGCATTTTCCCAGCCCTCTTGTCATTTTTTTTTTCATATATATACAGTGAGATATCCCTCCTCTCCTTCTTCCCAAATAAATGTTTAATTCCAATTTCCCCAATGAAGATCTACACTCCAAAATATTCAGATATTTGTCCCTTCATCCAAATCTGTTCAAATCATCGGTATTACTGGTATCAACCCACCCGTCTCCCCCAAAACACCTCACTCCACCACCCCTCTCCATTCTATGCCACGGTTACCTCAGGCTGACATCACCTCTCAGGGGCACAGCCTGCCCTGCTTCCGCAGTGTGCCCTCCAACCACTGTCTCCAGAGCAATCTAACACTCAAACCTGAGCGTGTCGCAGCTGCTCGCTGAACATTCTTCTGTGGCCTCAGCACACAGAGCAAATCTCCTCTGGCGCAGCCCCCTTTCTCATCAGCCCTCAACAACACTGGAGCCAGCGTCACTCCCCTAAACGGTCTGCACTTTTTGCTTTTGTCCAGTTTGTCCCCCTAGTCTCTCTGTGCATGCCAGCTCCAGTGTGGCTCCCCGGAGAATAAGCCAGAGGCAGGCCTCCATCTTTATCATGATACGCCCAGCTTCCAGTGGAGGTGCTCAGGAAACATTTGTTGAATCCAGTCTCAAACGGCTAAGAGAAAACGTTTATTTAAGTGTCTTATATAAAAATAAGATTCTCTAGCATTAAAATCTCTTAAAACAACCATAATTAAACTGAGTGTTACTAAAATACACACAGTCTTACGATCCAAAGTTCTTGGTCGGTCTTAAAGGTACACAGGAAGATTAAAAACATTTGCTACTCCAGTCCCCAGCGCATACAGTGAAGGCCATTCACATCTGGTCTTTGCTTCATTCAGTTGAGAACCTTTAACTTTGTCCAGTTACGTTTCCCCACAACCTCAAGTTCTTAGGCATGTGTTGCCAGGGTTTGGCAACTCAATACTACAAATGAAGATAAGCTGTCAAACTTAATACACACCCAAGTGAGCAGGATTTCTACATATTTGCCATGCTGGCTTCATGACCCAAAACAGGGGTCCGCAAACAGGTATACTCCTTCAGGGAGTAGATAAGTGGTCCCCTGGAGTATGAAAAGAAAATATCTTTTGTCTTTTTTTAATGTCATCTTTTTACTCTAGTTTTGGTGTCATTTACAACACACATGAACTATTAATAACACACCACGCTGCTTATAAATATACGTCTTTTAGAGTCATGCTCTTTTTCCTTTTTCTTTTTACTGATAGGTCTGGAAAACCAAAAAGGTAGGAGATCAATGTACCTATCAGCATAAGAACTCACAGAAGCATCCCCTACTCCCAGCCTAAGAACACACAATAAACATGGAATTGTGACTACCTGTGTTTACCATTTCTGTGATCAGGTGGGGCAATCTTAGGCCATAACACCAAATTCAGCCACATGAATTCTGCCCTATTCATCTTTACCTGGGACTCACCAGGTGCTGTTTAAATCCCTAGGGATGAAACTCCCTGTCCAAGATCAGACAACTTTGCTGAGGGTTATGACATGATCTTGAGAAGTTAAGAGGATATTCTGGGGGTAAAAAAAAAAAATGAAGTTTAGGTTCCACCTATGTTTTTCAGGCAGGTATTAAAATGGCTGAATCTGCCGAGTGTGCCCACCAGAAGTAGGACTCAAGAAACTGAAAAGTTCTTCAGCTCACTAGCATCCTGTAATTATTTAGCCTTGTTTACACCAAGTTTTTCCAAAACAGTGAATCAACTTTAAGAACAGCTTATCCCAAATACTACTCAAGTAGTAACAGCTGACCAGATTTTAACTTTTAGCTATCAAGGACTTTTAAAGACTAAATTTCTTAGTAAAGCAAGCCTCCATAGTATTTTATTTCAAATGTGTCTCTGAGTATCCATCCTACCTGAATTAAAGGATAATCTCTTCAAACAAGACTTCAACTGACAGTGTATCCCGGGAGAGAGAACTACCAACTTTTGGGTAACCCACCAATGTTAAACACCTTTCTGAAAAGGACACATTTTATGTAAGATGCTAGATGACAGCACAAACCTCAGATCAGAGGAAAGCCAAGCAATTAAACCTTCTGAAGAATAAAAACCCACAAGCTTACTTCGAAGAATAGATTCTTTTTCCCCTCAAACATGCATTTCCATCCTCTCCCCCTATACACCTCCGCTGGCAGTTTTCCTGTGTCCCCTCCAAACACGCTAATGAAGTGCTTCATTTCTTGCCCTCCTCTTTCCTATTCAACTCGTGGTGGCTGCACGTTCATCGAACCTGTGCTCAACAGTCAAGGCAGGTTATATATTCGAAGCACAGCTCCATAAGGAAACACAATATTATTTGAGTAAAGTCACATATTTAAAATCAACTGCTTTCCCTGCCTGCTTTTCTACTAACTTCTGAAGAGGATTCCTGGCTGCCCGACACCAAGCCGTTTAGGACGTGCAGGGAATAATCCCAGGTGGCACTCAATAGGACGCGATCCACCTTCTGCTATTCTGGGAACACCCTTTATCCCCAGGGGCCAATACGAGCCAGGCTAGTCACACTGCAGAAACAGAGGGCCGGGTTCTGGAGCGGGGCACAGCCGGGCTCCCATCCCGTCCCGGGCCGGCAGCAGGGGCGCCGGGGGAGCGCGGGGGTCGGCGGGTGGCGCCGCGGCGCTGGGCCGCGGCCAGCGATGAGCTCAGCGGCCCCGCCGAGTGTTGCCGGCAGGTTGCATCAGACGCCACGCGGGGCCGCCGCCCGCGCCGCGGGCCGCGCGGGGCCTTCCCAGCAAGCCGGCTGCCCAGGGCCGGGCCGGGCCTCCTCGGGCTGGGGCCGCGCCCACGCGAGCGGCCGGCGGCGCCGCGGCCTCCTCCTCCTCCCTCAGCCCGTCCGCGGCCTCCTTACCCGGCGCCTCCAGCCCGCCTGCTCCCAGGCGGCCTCCACTCCAAGCGGCCCCGCACGGCGCGGCCCGACCCGACCCAGGCCTCGCAGCCCGCGAGTCAGCCAGGAGCGACGGTTACGAAACCGGTTGCCTCCGCCCGTTCCGCCGCCGCAGCCACCACCACCGGCTTGCCCTCCTAGCCGGGTCCGCGCGCGCGGCCGCTGCCGTCGTGACCAATGGGAGCGCCGCCTTGCGGGGGCACGCCCCCCGCCCCACGACGGGCAGGACCATCAGCCAATTGAGGGAGGCCTAGGCGCGGGAGGCGGGCACGTGGCGGAGGCGTATCCCACGGCTCGGCGGGGCGGGCGGGGCCGGCAGGAGAGGCTGCCCGGGGTTCCCCGGGAGAGCGCGCGGGGCGGACCTCCGAGGGATGGCCGGCCTGCAGCCGGGAAGTTTCGGTGGAAGTTGGAGAACCAATTAGTAGCCTCGAGAAGGGAACACCTGTCTTTGGAAAGCACAATTTCCTGAGATGATGTTTTGAATCACCGATTTCTGTTTTGGTTTCACCACGTCCTCGGGGAGCCCCGCCTCGGCGTCGCTCCCGGGAACAGTTTCCCGGAACGGCCCACCAGGCTCGCCTCCTGGGACGCTGGGCGCCCGACGGACGCCTCACCGCCGACTGCCAGCACCACTCGGAGGGAGCCTGGAGAGAAGACCTGGACCTCAGGGCGGTGAAGGCAGCTGCAAACGTGTTGAAAGACGAAGGGAGCAAAATTTTCCCAACGTAGGATTAATGTTGATGTTACATTGGTGCAGACCGTGGTTATGGGGGAATGCATTTCCACGATCCAGTCCCTTGTGCTGTACTGTCCTCCAGGTGAACAGAGACGTGATCTCAAAAAATGGATGGCAGTCCAACCTTATTTATCTAAGACAATTCACAGGAGAATCTGAAAGCGTATCACGACCAGGAAGCAGCGCGCAGGGTGAAGGCAGATAGGTTTGATTGCTTCCTCTTTAGCACTTCTTATCGTCCAAAAACTGGAGTCTTTGAAAGAGGAAACGTTTCTTCATCACCCAGGCTATGGCACCAGCTCATCGCATAAGACTGTTTCGAGGAATCAGTGAAGAGATGATAAAATATTTGCAAAAAAAATGAAGATAATAAAAATCAAAAGGGAGGCAACTGCAAATGAGCAATGATAACCACAGAAGCACACTTGGTAGAATGACACAGAATCATCAAAAACACTATGTTCTTTCACTTTGGCTCTTACTGTTCTGAGTTGAAATTTCTTTGATCAAGATTTTAGCACTGTTAAAACTGGATTCGATTTTGTTGCTGACAAAATCATAACTTCACACCCACTCTTTCCTAATCATTTAAAAAACTGTATAAAAAGTAAAGTATAGGTAGGTTCATGTATCCTCTGGTTTGCTAACCTCTCTACCAAGCTGCTCCAGCATTCTCTGTGTCTGGGCAGGCCTTCTTCCACATTCAGCAGATCTAGTCAATGCCAAGGAAACTAGAGTATTTATTTCCTCCTCAGCTGGTAGCTGGTAATTCTTTCTTCTACTCAGTTTACACGTATTTATTTGGTGCCAACTATGTGCTAAGCTGTCAGGAATCAGCAACAAACAAACAGTCCCTGTCCACACAGAGCTTACACTTAGAAACATTCAGTAATCACACAATTTTCTAATGACTGTTTTCACTGTTATTTTAAGAAAGAAGTACAAGATGCTGCAAGAGATTATGAGAAGGGAATCAAACCTGGTCTATGGGTTAGGGAAACCCTGTATGATGAGTAGGATTTTCCTAAGTGGTACAGATAAAGGGAATGTGTCTTCAAGTCAGAGGATCTCGCTTATCTAAAGGTCTTGTGAATTTGCTCAGTCATGTCCGACTCTTTGAGACCCCATGGACTGCAGCCCGCCAGGCTCCTTTGTCCATGTAATTCTTCAGGCTAGAATACTAGAGTGGGTTGCCATATCCTTCTCCAGGGGATCTTCCTGACCCAGGGATCAAACCCTGGTCTCTCATATTGCAGGCAGACTCTTTACCCGCTGAGCCACCAAGGAAGCCCCAAAGGTCTTGAGATGGGAGAAATTTAAAGCCAGAGTGGCTGAAGCACAGTGCCCCAGAGGAGAGTGATGAGATGGACAGGACCCTGTGGCCTGGGAAGGGATCTGATTCTTACCCTAAGAGAGATGGGAATCCTCTGAAAGACTTGCTCTTGTCGTAAGGAAATGAGGAGAGCCTGGTGGAGCTATCTTTAGTTTAAGGAGATCCACCATACTATTTCTTGCATATCACAGGGAATCAAGCCACTACAATCAAAGAAAAATTTCCTGCATAGATCTCTGCCTCACTGATACTCAATACACAGTCTACAAATCCAGAGAATTTGTAAACAAGTAGTACCTTAAAATCCCCTCCAAAAGACTTGAGAAGTAAGACCTCCTATAATTAAATAGGCTAATTACCTGAGAGCTACTGTGATTAATTACTTAGTTACCTAACAGGTATGGACTCTAGTGTCAGGCTGTTCAGTTCACAGCTGCACCTCTTAGTGGCTGTGTGACCTCAGGCCAATTACTTAACCTCTGTCTCATCTGCAAATGCGGAGACCAATGATATCTATCCAATAGAATTGCTGTGAGGATTAGAGTTGATAAAAGTTAGGGCCTTAGAACAGCCTGGCTGATACAAGGTTGTTGTTAGTGTTGTTTAGTTGCTAAGTCATGTCCGACTCTTTTGCAGTCACATAGACTTTAGCCCACCAAGCTCCTCTGTCCATGGGATTTCCAAGGCAAGAATACTGGAGTGGATGCCATTTCCTTCTCCAGGGGATCTTCCCAACCCAGAGATTGAACCTGCATTTCCTACATTGGCAGGTGGATTCTTTACCACTGAGTCACCAGGGAAACCCGATACATGGTAGGAGTTCAGAAGTATCAGTTATTATTACCATGATGCTCATAACTGAATTATAAGCCAATTATATCCTCAGAATTATAGTAAACTACAATACACTTCAAAACAAGGTCACACTGTGCTTAATATTACTTTGATGATTCAGGCACTGAAATAGTCACAATATTGAAGGTGATGTTGACTCAATAGGGTATCTCAAAAGGCATTTTTTAAAGGATAATTGCCTTAGTTACCATATTTTATCATTTCATTTCTTTCCACAGAGTGGAAAAAAAGTTTAGTAACTTGAAATCTTTTAGTATTTGAAAGCCAGATCAATAGAAGTTTGCCATGGAAACTTAAGTATTTACCATAAATGTATCTTAAGTACTTAGAATAATATTTAAGTATGATAAATGTGTATCTGTAAAGTTTCTGAAAAATTAATATATCAAATTAACCACCTTTGACTGATCTGGACCACAGCTATAATATTCTGAGGATTGAGATAATGTCTGTCACAGGTTTGAGTCTCAATAGATAGTTTTTGTGCTATATTAGCAATCCCATGGATGGAGGAGCCTGGTAGGCTGCAGTCCGTGGGGTCGCTAGGGGTCGGACACAACTGAGCGACTTCACTTTCACACATTGGAGAAGGAAATGGCAACCCACTCCAGTGTTCTTGCCTGGAGAATCCCAGGGACGGGAGAGCCTGGTGGGCTTCCGTCTATGGGGTCACACAGAGTCGGACACGATTGAAGTGACTTAGCAGCAGCAGCAATCACATGACAGTGATTGGCAATTATTCCTCATTGGTTGGGGCTCTTTTGATAGGAAATAACTGAAAACCAACCCTGAGTATGCTTAGCACAAAGAAGGATTTGGTCAAAGATTTTAGGGCATTGAACACATTATTCCTTCTTCACACAGCCACTGACAGCCTCAACGTTCACAGCTTTGGTCACTAAAGAAAGGCCCCCTCACCTTACCAGTTCCTATTATAAAAGTCCTAGACAAGGACTTGGGGGCTGGTCCAGCTGGGTCAAGTGCTCTTCCCTGGAATGATCAAATGGCCTGGAGCAGGTCACCTTGAACTAATGTGGCAGCTATGGATGATAAGGCAGAGGCAGCTCCCAGAGGGAAAGGGGGCAATGAGCAGACAAATCCACCAATGTCCACTTCAAATGCCAGCTCACACCGTGGCCACTCTGATGGAGCTTTAATCACTCTGGTTGTCTGATTTGTTCTTTCCTGTATCATATGATCCCCATCCTTGAGGACAAGATTTAAACCTCCAATTTTACCTTCAGAAGCACTATTTGGAATAACAGCTAAGATGCTTAATGGTTGTCCCCAAATTTCATAAGTTGGCCCTATGTGTGAAAGAGAAAAATCTGACATAGTTTAAACTAGAATAGTGTCAATGTCTGTTATAAAGCACTTTTCCACATGTCAGATTTCATTATTCTGTCGGTTAAGATGTCATCCATACCTAGAACCTATTATACAGAATGAAGTAAGTCAGAAAGAGAAAGAAAAATATCATATACTAATGTGTATACATGGAATCTAGAAAGATGGAACTGACAAATCTATTTCCAGGGCAGCGATGGATAAACAGACATAGAAGACGTACGGACATGGAGCGGGCAGGGGAGGTAGACGGAGAGGGTGAGATGTATGGAGAGACTAACATGGAAACTTACACTGCATATGTAAAATAGACAGCCAATGAGAATTTACTGTATAACTCAGGGAACTCAAACAGGGGCTCTGCAACAACCTAGAGGGGTAAGGTGGAGAGGGAGATGGGAGGGAGGGGACATATGTATACCTATGCCTGATTCATGTTGATGTGTGACAGAAAACAGCAAAATTCTGTAAAACAATTATCCTTCAATTAAAAAATAAATAAATTTTAAAAAATGACATGTCATCCCTCCATTTTAGAATAGTACGTATTATCTGAGCACACAAGGATCGGTGTGTGCTGTGGTGTGTACTGTGTAAACACATGAAAATAGGTCAGACTGTCTGCATACATGAGAGCTGTGTTCATGAGAGGGGTGTGACATCTGTACGTACCAGGACAGGTAACTTGTATCTACTTGTGGATCCAGGCGTGTCTTATATCTTCACCCCTCTGAAAAAGCACTGATTACCTGTTACATGTTGATGGTAATGCAAATTACTCTAGAGCCTATGAAGTACAAAACTGCAGATAAACAGAGGGTCGTTTGGGATTTGTTCATTTGTGGGATTTGTGACACCAGTCTCCATCATGGTGGTATGATGGGTTCGGGAAACAGAACAAGGTGATGCTGGCTAGCATTTACCTAGCTAAACCTCTGTTCCCCCTCTGCAGAGGGGGTTAACAGTAAATTCCTCGTAGAGCTGTTATGAGAATCAAGTAAACTGCCATGAAAAGAAGCTAGCATAGAGCTAGCATGAAACATGGCGGGCACAAAATAATCTGTCCATCCAAAAAGAATTTGCTACCTAAGACCCGGTTCCTGGTGTCTAATAACATTCTCCAGTAACAGCAATGGGGCTCCTTGGAAAAATGGCTGATTCTAGGACTGAGGTAGGAAATACACAAGATGAGCCTGGAGCATCTGGCAATGCCAGAAAGAGAGGAAGTACTCAAAAAGCAAAACAATGTGTCTTTGCTCAGGCTGCCATAACAAAGCATCATAGACTGAGTGGCTTAAACAACAGAGGTTTTTCTCTTACAGCTCTGGAGGCTGGCAAATCCAAGATCAAAGTGCCAACAAGGTCGATTTTATTCCAAGGCCTCTTTTCTTGGTATGAAGTCAGACACCGGCTCACTGTGTGCTCACGTGATCCTTGTATGGGATACAGGAGAGAAACATGCTCTCCAGTGTCTCTTCTTATAAAGGCACTAATCCTATTAGGAGGGCCCTCATGGCCTCATCTAACCCTAATGTCCAAATGCCCATCTCTAAATACCAACATGTTTGTGATTAAGGCTTCAACATGAGAATATGGAGGGGCAACAGTGAGGCACAAACATTCAG
Source organism: Moschus berezovskii (assembly GCF_049115385.1). Taxonomy (NCBI): domain Eukaryota; kingdom Metazoa; phylum Chordata; class Mammalia; order Artiodactyla; family Moschidae; genus Moschus; species Moschus berezovskii. Next base: position 19,517,581 of record NC_142481.1, read on the forward strand.
TCCAAAATAATGTGTCAAGAGGGCACAGGAACCAAATGGAAGAGCCCCTCATGCCCAAAGAACCCTGATGCCAATGTGAGTAGCAAAGTTAATAACATAGAGTTGAATTATAACCCAAAAAATAAAACAAATGCCCAAGAGTTCATTTTAGTTTTTAAAAAAATTTTGGCCACCCCATGAGACTTATGCGACCTTAGTTCCCCCACCAGGGATCAAAAATGTGCCCCTTGCATTGGAAGGGTAGAGTCTAAACCACTGGACCACAGGGAAGTCCCAAGAGTCCATGTTGATGTAAATAAATGAATATCAGAAAAGACATGGGTCTCCCATGCAGAAGAATTCCAAATAATTTATGTAGATACTCTGCCCTCAGATGGGGGATCATAATTCTTCACTCCTTGTGGAAGAACTACACAAAGAGACTTTCTTCTGACGAACAGACCGTGAAAGGGAAAAATAAAGAGAAGCTTTGTAGTGGAGAAATCTGATGACACTTCCTCGGTTGATTAAGGTCAAAATAAATCAGACATAAACCACGGTGCTATGTCGTTGCTGTTCAGTCACCAATCATGTCCAACTGTCTGCGACCCCATGAACTGCAATACTCTATGCTTCCCTGTCCTTCACTATCTCCCTGAGTTTGCTAAAATTCATGTCCATTGAGTTAATGATGCCATCCAACCATAGCATCTCATTGCTATAATGAGTTCAAAATGCCACTTGACGCCCAAGAATTCGTGGTAGTCTAACTATGAGAAAGTTCAGTTCAGTCGCTCAGTCATGTCCAACTCTTTGCGACCCCATCGACTGCAGCACAACACGCTTCCCTGTCCATCTCCAACTTCCAGAGCTCACTCAAACTCATGTCCATGGAGTCAGTGATGCCACCTAACCATCTCATCCTCTGTCGTCCCCTTCTCCTTCCGCCTTCAATTTTTCCCAGCTTCGGGGTCTTTTCTAATGGGTCAGTTCTTCCCTTCAGGTGAGCAAAGTATTAGAGTTTCAGCTTCAGTATCAGTCCTTCCAATGAATAGTCAGGACTGATTTCCTTTAGGATTAACTGGTTGATGATCTCCTTGCTGTCCAAATGACTCTCAAGAGTCTCTTCCAACACCACAGTTCAAAAGCATCAATTCTTTGGCACTCAGCTTTCTTTATGGTCCAACTCTCACATCCATACATGAGTACTGGAATAACCATAGCTTTGACTATACAGACCTTTGTCAGTAAAGCAATGTCTCTGCTCTTTAATATGCTATCTAGGTTTGTCATAGCTTTTCTTCCAAGGAGCAAGCGTTTTTTAATTTCATGGCTGAAGTCGTCATTTGCAGTGATTTTGGAGCCCCCCAAAATAAAGTCTGTCACTGTTTCCATTGTTTCCCCGTCTATTTGCCATGAAGTGATGGGACCAGATGCCATGATCTCACTTTTTGAATATTGAGTTTAAAGCCAGCTTTTTTTACTCTCCTCTTTCACTGTCATCAAAAAGGCTCTTTAGTTCCTCTTTGTTTTCTGCCATAAGTGTGGTGTCATCTGCATATCTGAGGTTAATGATATTTCTCCCCGCAATCTTGATTCCAGCTTGTGCTTCCTCCAGTCCAGCATTTCACATGATGTACTCACTGGAAAAGGCTCTGATGCTGGGAAGGGTTGGGGGTGGGAGGAGAAGGGGACGACCAAGAATGAGATGGCTGGATGGCATCACCGACTCTGTGGACATGAGTTTGAGTGAACTCCGGGAGTTGGTGATGGACAGGGAGGCCTGGCGTGCTGTGATTCATGGGGTCGCGGAGAGTCGGACACGACTGAGCGACTGAACTGAACTTGAACTGAACTCTTCACATAAGTTAAATAAGGAAGGTGACAATATACAGAGTATATTGTACTTGATGTACTTCTTACCCAATTTTGAACCAGTCCATTGTTTCATGTCCAGTTCTAATCGTTGCTTCTTAGCCGGCATACAGATTTCTCAGGAGGCAGGTAAGGTGATCTGATATTCCCCTCTCTTTAAGAATTTTCCACAGTTTTTTGTGATCCACAGAGTCAAAGGCTTTAGCATAGTCAACGAAGCAGAAGAAGTTTTTCTGGAATTCTCTTGCTTTTTCTATAATCCAATGGATGATGGCAATTTGATCTCTGGTTCCTCTGCCTTTTCTAAATTCAGCTTGAACATCTGGAAGTTCTTGGTTCACCTACTGTTGAAGCCTGGCTTAGAGAATTTTGAGCATTTCTTTGCTAGCGTGTGAGATGAGTACAATTGTGTGGTAGTTTGAACATTCTTTGGCATTGCCCTTTGGAATTGGAATTAAAACTGACCTTTTCCAGTTCTCAGGCCACTGCTGAGTTTTCCAAATTTGCTGGCATGTTGAGTGCAGCATGTTCACAGCATCATCTTTTAGGATTTAAAATAGCTCAGCTGGAGTTCCGTCACCTCCACTAGCTTTGTTTGTAGTGATGCTTCCAAAGGCCCACTTGACTGCACTTCAGGATGTTTGGCTCTAGGTGAGTGATCACACCATCATGGTTATCTGAGTCATTAAGATGTTTTTTGTACAGTTCTTCTGTGTATTCTTGCCACCTCTTCTTAATATCTTCTGTTTCTCTTAGGTCCATACCATTTCTGTCCTTTATTGTGCCCATCTCTGCAGGAAATGTTCCCTTGGTATCTCTAATTTTCTTGAAGAGATCTCTAGTCTTTCCCATTCTATTGTTTTCCTCTGTTTCTTTGCATTAATCACTTAGGAATTAAAAGTGAAAGTCACTCAGTCATGTCCAACTCTTTGCGACTACATGACTGTACATTCCGTGGAATTCTCCAGGTCAGAATACTGGAGTGGGTACCTATTCCCTTCTCCAGGGGATCTTCCCAACCCAGGGATGGAACTCAGGTCTCCCACATTGTGGGTGGATTCTTTACCAGCGGAGCCACAAGGGAAGCCCAAGAATACTGGAGTGAGTAGCCTATCCCTTCTCCAGTGGATCTTCTCGACCCAGGAATCGAACCGGGACCTCCTGCATTGCAGGCAGATTCTTTACCAACTGAGCTATCAGGGAAGCCCTAGGAACTAAAAACACCAGACAAATCCCAATAGATATGCATGCTACGAAGTGTCTGACCAGTACTCCTCAAAATTGTCAAGGTCATTGAAACAAGGAACATCAGATGAAGTGTCACAGTCTGGAGAATCCTAAGGAGGCATGACAGTCAAATGTAATGTGGTTCCTTGGGAGGATCCTGGAACAGACAAAGGACATTGGGTAAAAACTAAGGAAATAAGAACAGAGTATGGACTTTATTTGATATTGTGTCAAATTTATCAGTAGCCCTTCCAAAGTTTCTTCAGCCTTGGCCAGCCTATCTCCTGGCCTAAGAGACTTACTTAGTAGGGTAAGCATCAACCTTAAGAAATCTATACCCTTTATTTCCACATCCTTTTAAGGCTTTGACTGCTGTTTTTGTCCATTTAGGGCTTCCCAGGTGGCTCGGCCAGTATGAATCTGCCTGCAATGTGGGAGGCCTAGGTTCAATCCCTGGGTTGGGAAGATCCCCTGGAGGAGGGCATGGCAATCCACTCCAGTATTCTTGTCTGAAGACTCCCCATGGACAGAGGAGCCTGGCAGGCTGCAGTCCATGGGTCACAGAGTCAGAGATGACAGTGATAAACACAACATAGCACTTGTCCATTTATCATCAAGACCAGCAGGGGATCAGTAGTGTAAAGGAAACACAGTACAAATAAACCAGAAAGTAATGTTACAAATTACTTATGAGGGGTAGATGGGACCGAGATAGAAAGAATGGGAGAGTGGGAAGTGGGTAGAACGGATGAGGGAGTGACTAGACCTCTGGGAGTATGTTGTTGTTGTCAGTCACTCGGCTGTGTCAGCTCTTTGCAGTGCCATGGACTGCAGCATGCCAGGCTTCCCTGTCCTTCACTATCTCCCGGAGCTTGCTCAAACTCATGTCCATTGAGTCGATGATGCCATCCAACCATCTCATCCTCTGTCGCCCCCTTCTCCTCCTGCCCTCAGTCTTCCCCAGCATCAGGGTCTTTTCCAGTGAGTTGGCTCTTCATCAGGTGGCCAAAGTATTGGAGCTTCAGCTTCAGCATCAGCGCTTCCAATGAATATTCAGGATTGATTTCCTTTAGGATTGACTGGTTTGATCTGTGAGTATCCTTTTTGTACAGCTCTGACTCTGAGAACTGAGGTGTGGTTTCACAAACCCCAGAAACAAATAGTTAACACCAATCAGGATGTGAGGGGAACCCAAAATGAAATACAAATAATAACCAATAATCTAACTCTACTACAAATGAACAATATAACCACACTGTGGCAAAGAAAGGAACTAACCTGAGTAGCTTCAGGACATAGTATTTTGAATGGATAGGCAAAATACAAAAAGAATTGTACACAAACAAAATGCACTAGTTACTAGGTTATTCAAAGGAGTATAGGTTAGCAATTCTGAAACTATTTTATGTATGTGCTGTGTGTTAGTTGCTCAGTCATGTCTGACTCTTTGTAGCCCACTAGGCTTCCTGACCCAGGGGTCAAACCTGCATCTCCTGATTGCAGGCAGATTCTTTACCATCTGAGCCACCAAGGAAGCCCTATGTAAGTGCGGCTGCTGCTGCTAAGCCATTTCATTTGTGTCCAACTCTATGTGACCCCATGGACAGCAGCCCACCAGGATCTTCTGTCCCTGGGATTCTCCAGGCAAGAATACTGGAGTGGGTTGCCATTTCCTTCTCCAATGTAAATGCTGCTGCTGCTGCTGCTGCTAAGTCACTTCAGTCGTGTCCGACTCTGTGCGACCCCATAGACAGCAGCCCACCAGGCTCCCCCTTCCATGGGATTCTCCAGGCAAGAACACTGGAGTGGGTTGCCATGTAAATGCTAGGATTAAGCAATTAAGTAAATATATGTGGAGAATGAGAGCAAGTTTCTCACTTTGGAGAAAGGAGTTACAGTTAGGAAAAGAGCAAGGCTAGAATGAACTCTGTATTTTTGGACTGGACTCAGATTATCAAAGTGAATTCATGATTTGTTATATGTTCATCGATTGATAGATGTAGAAATAAGTACACATATACGTGTAGGCATGTGTGAGAGAATATATATATTCTCTTTCTCTCTCCTGATCTGCTGTTCAGTTGCTCAATTGCATCCAACTCTTTGTGACCCCATGGACTGCAGCGCGCCAGGCCTCCCTATCCATCACAATCTCCCGGAGCTTGCTCAACCTCATGTCCATCAAGTCAGTGATGCCATCCAACCATCTCATCCTCTGTCGTCCCCTTCTCCTCCTGCCTTCAATCTTGCCCAGCATCAGGACCTTTTCTAATGAGTCAGTTCTTTGCATCAGGTGGCCAAAATACTGGAGTTTCAGCTTCAGCATTAGTCCTTCCAATGAATATTCAGGACTGGTTTCCTTTCCAATTGATTGGTTTGGTCTCCTTGCAATCCAAGGGACTCTCAAGAGTCTTCTCCAACACCACAGTTCAAAAGCATCAATTCTTTTGCGCTCGGCTTTCCTTAGGGTCCAACTCTCACATTCATATGTGAATACTGGAAAAACCATTGCTTTGACTATACGGACCTTTGTTAGCCAAGTAATATCTCTGCTTTTTAATATACTGTCTAGGTTTTTCATAGCTTTTCTTCCAAGGAGCAAGCATCTTTTAATTTCATGGCTGCAGTCACCATCTGCAGTGATTTTGGAGCCCAAGGAAATGAAGTCTGTCACTGTTTCCATTGTTTTCCCATCTATTTGCCATGAAGTGATGGGACCAGATGCCGTGATCTTCGTTTTTTGAATGTTGAGTTTTAAGCCAGCTTTTTCATTCCCCTCTTTCACTTTCATCAAGAGGCACTTTATTTTCTGCCATAAGGGTGGTGTCATCTGCATATCTGAGGTTATTGACATTTCTGGAATTCTCTTGCTTTTTCTACGATCTGGAAGTTCTCAGTTCACGTACCATTGAAGCCTAGTTTGGAGACTTTTGAGCACTACTTTGCTAGCGTGTGAAACGAGAGCAATGGTGCTGGAGAAGACTCTTGAGAGTCCCTTGGACTGCAAGGACATCCAACCAGTCCATTCTAAAGGAGATCATTCCTGGGTGTTCATTGGAAAGACTGATGCTAAAGCTGAAACTCCAATACTTTGGCTACCTCATGCGACGAGTTGACTCACTGGAAAAGAGTCTGATGCTGGGAGGGATTGGGGGCAGGAGGAGAAGGGGACGACAGAGAATGAGATGGCTGGATGGCATCACCGACTCGATGGACATGAGTTTGAGTGAACTCCGGGAGTTGGTGATGGACAGGGAGGCCTGGCGTGCTGTGATTCATGGGGTCGCAAAGAGTCGGACACGACTGAGCAACTGAACTGAACTGAACTGAAACATTCTTTGGCATTGCCTTTTTGCAATTGGAATGAAAACTGACCTTTTCCAGTCTTCTGGCCACTGCTGAGTTTTCCAAATTTTCTGGCATATTGAGTGCAGCACTTTCACAGCATTATCTTTTAGGCCTTGAAATAGCTCAGCTGGAATTCCATCACCTCCACTAGCTTTGTTCATAGTGATGCTTCCTCTTGACTTCACACTCCAGGATACCTGGCTCTAGGTGAGTGATCACAATATCATGTGCTATACATATATACGTATATTCTTCTAGAAGTGTGTGGTATACTGTTTGACCCAGCCATTCCAATTTAGTCATATTCCAAGAAGATCATCATACGTGCATGTGAAAATATAAGAAATTACATTGTATCATTATTTACAATAAGCAGAGAAAGAGAGATAATTTATCTAAATGTACATCTGAATGAGTCCCAGTAAGTGGTGACCCCAATTCTCAAAATCAACAAAAAGGAATGAAGAAATGGAAGAAAAGATATGCCTAACATGGGTTATTGACTTAAAGTAACAGTATTATAACTGGCACTATTATTGGATTTTTTTTGTAACCTTTCTTTCTTTTGTCTTCTTATCCCTTGAGGAACTGAACGCCTGTTTGTATGGATTGCACTGTAATTTGACAATTAGGGCAGAGAATTCTATCCATCCCACCTGATCTCAGGTATTGATTTAAAAAGTACTCGTGTGGGCTGCCTGGTGGTTGAAGAAAACCAAGATTAATGACTTGTGTTCTCTCTTTTAAAAGTTTGCTTATCTTAAGCAAACTTAGCTTTGGAATATATATCTATATCTATCTATATATGTGTGAATATTCATTCATGAATATATATATTCATTCTCAAACTCTTAAGATTTGTACACTTCTAAGTTGCGCTGCCATCTATGGGGTCGCACAGTCAGACATGACTGAAGCGACTTAGCAGCAAGTTGGGTTTCCCTGGTGGCTCAGATGGTAAAGAATCTGCCTGCAATGAGGGAGACCTGGGTTTGACCCCTGGGTCAGGAAGATGCCCTGGAGAAGGAAATGGCAACCCACTCCACTCCAGTATTCTTGCCTAGAGAATCCCTTGGATAGAGGAGCCTGGCGGGCACAGTCCCTGGGGTCACAGAGAATCAGACATGACTAAGCAACAAACACACAAGTTTAAAAATTGACCTTATAAAGATCAGTCTCATTAGAGTCATTCTTCTGTATAAACTGATACCAAATTATGCATAAGCATTTCTTATTTTTAATGAGGATTTATACAGTGGAATACATATTAAAATGAATACATTTTAATAAGCTTTTTAATTAGAAAAATTGTGAATAACTTTATAGTAGTTACAAAAGCTTACATTTAATAAAGCTCTTTTTATTTCTATAAAGCATATAGTTGCATGTATTAGCTAGAATTTGAATGTTATAGGATCAGAAACTTGTGAAAACCCAGAATTATAAATACTGTAGAAAATCATAAAAAATCCCCAATGGATGGAAGCTACCCAAATGTCCATCAGTGGATGAATGGACAAACAAAATGTGGTGTGTATATATATATATATATAATGGAATACAAGACAGCCTTACAAAGGAAGGAAGGCCTATAATATACTACATGCATGAATCTTTTTTTTAATGAAATTTTTTTAACTTTTACACAATTTTTAAAGGTTGCTTTCCATTTACAGTTACTACAAAGTTTTGGTTACATCCTCTGTGTTGTACAATACATCCCTGAGCCTGTCTTACACCCAAAAGTTTGCATCTCCCTCTCCTTCACCCCTATATTGCCCTTTCCCCACCTTTGGTAACCACTAGTTTGCTATCTCTGTGAGTCTGCTTCTGTTTTATTTTTTAGGGTCCACATAAGTGACACCATACAATATTTGCCTTTCTCTGTCTGACTTCTTTCACTTGGCATAATGCCCTCCAAGTTCAACCATGTTGTTGCAAATGGCAAAATTTTTTATGGCCAAGTAGTATTCCCATTTCCCCAGTAGCTCAGCAGTAAAGAATCCGCCTGCAATGCAGGAAACGTAAGAGATATGGGTTCGATCCTCTGGGTCAGGAAGATACCCTAGAGGAGGGCATGGCAACCCACACCAGTATTCTTGCCTGGAGAATTTCATGGATAAAGGAACCTGGCGGGCTATGGTCCATAGGGTTGCAAAGAGTTGAACACAACTGAAGCGACTCAGTATGCATACAGTATTCCAATAGGTGTGTGTATGTGTGTATGTATATACCACAGCTTCTCTATCCATTCACCTGTTAATGGACACTTAGGTTGTTTTTCTGTCTTGGCAATTAAAAATAATGCTTCTATGAACACTGGGTGCATGTATCTTTTTGAATTGGTGGGTTTTTTTCAGATATATACATACCCAGGAGTGGAATCACTCGGTCATATGGTAGTTCTATTTTTAGTTCTTTGAGAAGTCTCCATACTGTTTTCCACAGTGGCTAAACTAATTTACATTCCCACCGACAATGTATTCCCTTTCTTCCCTTTCTCCATGTCTTCACTGGTATTTGTTGCTCTTAGCCATTCTGACAGGTATGAGCTGAAATTGTATATGGTATTGATATGCATCTTCCTGATAATTAGTAATGTTAAACATCTTTTCTTGTGCCTGTTGGCCATTTGCATTTCCTTTTTAGAAAAATGTCTATTCAGTTCTTCTGCCCTTATTTAAATTGGTCATTTTTTGATGTTGAGTTGTACAAGCTGTTTATATATATTTGATATTAATTCCTTTTCAGCCACATCATTTGCAAATATTTTCTCTCAGTAGATTTCATTTTGTTGGTGGTTTCCTTTGCTGTGCAAAAACTTTCAAGTTTAATCATATCCCATTTATTTTTGCTTTTATTTCTTTGACTTTAGGAGATGGACACACACAAAAATCGGTTCAATTTACGTCAAAGAATGTCCTGCCTAAGTTTTCTTCTAGGAGTGTTATAGTATCTGGCCCTACATTTAGGTCTTTAAGCCATTTTAAGCTTACTTTTGTGTACAATGTTAGATCATATTCTAATTTCATTCTTTTACATGTAACTTTTCAGTTTTCCCAGCACCACTTACATAGAAGAGGCTATCTTTTACCCATTGCATATTCTTGCCTCTTGTGTTGTAGATTAATCGACTGTAACAGTGTGAGTTTATTTCTGGGCTTTCTATCTTGTTCCATTGATCTATGTGTCTGTTTTCAGGCCAGTACCACACTGTTTTGATCACTGTAGCTTTGCAGTACAATCTGAGGTCAGGAAACATGATTCCTCGAGCTCTGTTCTTCTTTCTGAAGATTGTTTCTGCTATTTGGGGGCTTTTGTGTTTCCATACAAATTTTAAAATTACTTGTTCTAGTTCTGTGAAAAATGCCATAGATATTTCAATAGCGATTGCACTGAATTTGTAAATTGCCTTGGGTGGTGGTGGTGGTGGTTTAGTTGCTAAGTTGTGTTCGACTCTTTGTGACCCCATGGACTGTAACCCATCAGGCTCCTATGTCCATGGAAATTTCCCAGGCAAGAATCCTGGAGTGGGTTGCCATTTCCTTCTCCAGGGGATCTTCCCAACCAGGGATCAAACCCAGGTCTCCTGCATTGCAGGTGGATTCTTTACCAACTGAGCCACCAGGGCCTTGGGTAGCAAGGTCATTTTAACAATATTGTTTATTCCAGTCCAAAAGCACAGTGTATCTTTCTATCTGTTTGTGTCTTCTTCAGTTTCCTTCATCAGTGTCTTATAGTTTTCAGAGTACACACTTTTGCCTCTCTAGGTAGGTTGATACCTAGCTATTTTATTCTTTTTGAGGTGGTGATAAATGGGATTATTTCCTTAATTTCTTTCTGATATTTCATTGTTAGTGCATAGAAATGCAATAGATTTCTGTATATGAACTTTGCATCCTGCAGCTTTACCAAATTCATTAATGATCTCTAGTAGTTTTCTGGTGGCATCTTTAGGATTTTCTGTGTATAATATCATGACATCTACAAATAGTAACAGTTTTACTTCTTTCTTTTCAAGCTGGATTCTTTCTATTTCTTTTTCTCCTTTGAATATTGTGACTAGGACTCCCAAAACCATATTGAATAAAAGTGGGTGAGAGTGGGCAATCTTGTCTTGCTCCTAATCTTGAGGGAATGCTTTCAGCTTTTCACCATTGAGTATGACATTAGCTATGGGTTTCTCATATGTTGAGGTATGTTCCCTCCATGCCCACTTTCTGGAGAGCTTTTATCATAAATGGATGTTAAATGGTTATCAATAGTTTTTTCTATATCTATTGATATGATCATAAGGGTTTTATTCTTCAGCTTGTTATTACGGTATAACATACTGATTGACTGATTTGCAGATATTGAATCCCTGGAATAAATCCCACTTGATCATGGCATATGAGCCTTCTTAATATGCTGCTGGATCTGGTTTGTTAATATTTTGCTGAGAATTTTTGCATCTACTTTCATCAGTGATACTGGCCTGTAATTTTTTTTTGTGTGTGATAGCTTTGTCTAGTTTTGTTATCAGGGTGATTGTGATCTCTAGAATGAGTTCAGAAGTGTCCCTTCCTCTTACATGGATAAACATTGAAGACATTATGCCAAGAAATTAGCCAGTCAAGGACAAATACTATACAACACTACAAAAAGGACAAGCAGTGTACAGTTCCATTATATGAGGTATCTAACGTAGTCAAATTTATAGATATGGGAAGTAGAATGGTGGTTACCAGAAGCTAGGGATAAGAAGCCAAGAGGAACTACTGTTTAATGGATATAGCGTTCCAGTTTTGCAAGAGAAAACATTCCAGAGATCTGTTTCACAACAATATAAATATACTTAACACTACTGAACTGTACATTTATAAAACAGTTAAGAGGATACATTAAATGATAGGTGGTTTTTTTGTGCTTTATTGTTCAGGCGTGTCCACCTCTTTGTGACCCCATGGACACAGCCTGACAGGCTCCTCTGTCCATGAAGTTTTTCAGGCAAGAATATTGGAGTAGGTTACCATTTCCTACTCCAGGGGATCTTCCCAACCCAGGGATCAAACCCGTGTCTCTTGTGTCTCTTCCACTGGCAGGTGGATTCTTTACAACTGTGCCACCTGGGAAGCCCCGAGTGATTTTTTTTACCATAATATAAACAAACAATACTCTTTAGTTTAAAAAAAAAAGCAGATGATGCTGAGCTCTTGAGCTAATAGAGGAGATATGTATTCATTGATTTCAATATCTACAGTTTATCTGCTATGTGCCAGGCACTTTGCTTAATGTTGGGGTTAGATGATGATTAAGAAATGATCTCTGCTCTCAAGAGTTTTCAGCCCAATTGGAGACAGAGAGAAATAAACAGTGTGATATGGGCTCCACACAGTACAGGTGCCAAGGAAACACAAAGTAAGGGAGCTTCCTCTGGTCTTGGAGTGGGGGTCAGGAAAACCTTCCCATCTTCTTTCCTGAGTAAAGAAGTAATGGAGTAATCAAGGTAAGTATGCATTAGCCATGCAAATGTGCAGAAGGAAAGAATAGGTGAAGGCATAGTGAGGAAACCAGGGACAGTGAGAAGCATGGTGTGGCCAGAGTTTAGGGTTGGAGAAGGCTGAGGAGACTGAAAGTGGCGGCCTCCTGAAGGAGTTTGGATCTCATCGTGAGATCAGTAAGAAGCCAGGAAAGCTTTTTAAGGAGAGGAATCATGTGTTCAAATTGGCATCTTAAAAGGATTATTCTGGCAGCTACAGTGAGAAACAGATTGATGAGGAACAAGACCAAAGGCAAGAGTATTAGCAAAGATTTAACAATAAGGATGTGACAGGTGACCTTTGAGTAGAATGAGAAATGAGTGGGAGGAGAAGAAATGATGAGTTTGCACAACTTTTTCTATAAATGTGGCTTTGAACAAGGAGATAGCAAGGCAGCTGCAAGGAAATATGGAGTGAAAGGATGTGTGTGTGTGTGTGTGTGTGTGTGTGTGTGTGTGCACGCACGTGCATGTGTGTCAAAGTGAGAGAGATATGCATGTTTAAACACAGGGCGAAAAGGAGCCATTCCCTAAGGGCGTGGGAGGGGATGGGACCAGATCTCACTAAATAGAGCTTGGTAGAAAGAGGGTGGGGCTCTCTCTCCATTTTAATATCCCATGTTATGGTTTGTTTTTATTCTGGAACAAAGATGGGAAGTTCATCTTGGAGGAATAAATGGAGGGACGGTTTAGGTGTACAACTGGAGCTAAGAAGAATAGGAAAGAGAATTGACTCTGGAAAAGCGAGATTTCAGAGCAACATGGAGCCCAGGAGATGCTAAAGATCATAATTCTGTTCATTGTGTTTTATGGTTGTTTCTATAAAGCATAAAACTAAAGATATTTCTCTAGAATCTGATCTGTATGCTCTGCCTGACCTCAGCCTGTGTATCTAGACTCAGAGGACCTTAAAGGGTACCCTCTGAATTCACTACAGGCTTGGGAAAAAACACTGAAGAGATACTTGTCTTACCAGAAATCAAAATATACTATTAAGTTACAGCTTTTAGAACAGTGTGATATTGGCCCAAGATTAGACAAAGAACCCCAAAGCAGAAATTCAAGAGATAAAAAATGTGGCCCTTTAAATTACTGGGGAAAGAAAGGATCGGTCAACAAACAGGAAAGTGACAAGTAGCTATCAGTTAGATGTCTATCACATACTACACACGAAAAGAATTTCTGGATGAATTAGGGATTTTATATATATATATGAAGTTCTGGATGAATTAATCTGCCTACAATGAGGCAGAGCTGAGTTCAATCCCTGGGTCAGGAAGATCTCCTGGTCAAGAAAATGGCAACCCACTCCAGTATTCTTGCCTGGAGAGTTCCAGGGATAGAGGAGCCTGGTGAGCTACAGTTCATAGAGTCACAAAGAGTCAGACACACACACACTCACATACAAACACACACACACACATATATTTCCAAATCATTAAAGGAAAATATTTCTATGCACTTGGACTGCAGAAGTTTCCTAAATAATTCATAAGACCTGGAATCCAAAGAAGAAAATATAAACAGATTTGACCATATACAAATGAAAAAGCAAAACATAAAAAAAAATCTTGTATGACAGAAAAGAAACAGAAAAGAAAAAAAAGGAAAGTTTAAATGATTAAAGGATAAGCTACAAACTGGGAAGAAATATTTGTAATTATATGAGTTTCTACAGATCAAAATGTACTCTCCGCATTTGTCACATTTATCATAAATTGTATCTACATATGTGTTGGTGTATTTTCAGACTCTCCGTTCTCTTCCATTAGTCTGTTTGTCTATCCTTGTGTTAATGTGATCACTGTCATACTATGGTAAAAAATCAGTTTTTACATCTAGTAATATAAATTCTCCGAAATCATTCTTCAAAATACAAAATGAAAAATTGGTGACAGGATTCTTTTTCTTAAATTTGATGGGTGCACACTCTGATACTTGTTATAGTAGTTGTTACTTATAACTCATATTTTACAAATATTAATTTATAGCTGCTTAATACTTCATAACACGTAATAGAAAAAAAACCTTTTATGTGCTTAATATAGTAATAGCATTAAATTTTATAGAATCAAAAATTAAAAACAAAAGGGAAAAATGTAAAAAACCACATTTTAGTAGAATAATTTAATATACCTTTATTCTTTGACAGACCAAGGGAAAATACAGGGAATTGAAGGGGCGCAGATGGTAAAATAGCAAACAAGAACTTCAAAACACCTTGTATAAATACATTCAAAGAATGAAAATAAAATCATGCTGTAAGAATTAAAGAAAAAGATAATACTGTCTCATCAAATAGAGAACACTGACAAAGAGAAAACATTACTTAAACAGCAACACAGAAATTCTGGAGTTGAAGAATACAATAATCAAAAGTAAAAATTTCACTAGAGCAATTCAACAAAAGATATAAGCTGGGAGAATTAAAATCAGTGAAACTTAAGATGGGTCAGTATTGACTACCCAATCAGAAATACAAAGTAGAAATAAAATAAAGAAGAAAAAATTGACAGAGCCTCAGAAAAATGTGAGCCACCTTTATAAGTATATATATATATATATATATATATATATATATATCCACATACATAAAGGAATTCAGAGAAATAAAGGAGAGAGAAAGGAGCATTAAAAGTACTCAAAGAAACAATGGCTGAAATTTTCCAAATGTGATGAAAAACATTAACCTATATTGCCAAGAAACTTAACCAACTCCAAGCATGATAAACAAAGAGATTCACCTCCAGACATATCAGAGTTAAAATGTGTCGAGGCAAAAACAAAGATAAAATCATGAAAGCTCCAAAAGAAAGCAACTAACTCATCACACACAGACTCCCTAGTAAGATTAACAGCAGACTTTTCATAAGAAACAATGGAGAACAAAAGGCATTGGGACGATATATTCAAAGTGCTGAAAGTAAAATATTGTCAAACACGAGTCTTATATCCAGTAAAATTATCTCTACAAAAATGAAAATAAAAGAAAGACATTCCCAGGTAAACAAAGCCTAAAAGAATTTATTGATAGCATACCTGTATGACAAGAAATATTCAGGCAGAAAGCAAGTGACTGCAGAGAGTGATTTGAAAACACACACATACACACATACACACACTCAGAGAGCATTGGTAAAGGTAAGTATGAGGTAGTTGTAAAATAATACATAATTGTATATTTCTTCTCCTGTATTCCCTAAACTGAATTATAAAACTATGGTATATAGTTGTATTGTTGAGTTTATAACATATATACTATATTTGACAATAACATTACCTAGAAAGAAGGTGGGAGGAAACCTATATTGGGGTAAGGAAGGCATAAAGGTGATAACTCAAATCTACAGTAATAGATGAAGAGAAAAGAAAGGGTAAGAAGGTAATATAAAAACTCTCTCTATTTGCTTTCCTTGCTTCACTGTTTAAAACACATGATACTACATAAAATTAATTATAATAATGTATTGTTGGGTTTTAACATATAAAGTGTAAAAAATTAATATTCAGAAAACTCAATTACATAGAGTCAGGAGGCCAGAAGGGGGAGCTCTCATGTCCTGTGACATTAGCAGAACCCAACAGGAAGAAGAAAGACTCCTCTTTCCTGGCAAGGACTCAGCCAAGGAAAAGGCATGGACTCTTTAATTACAAGAGCCCTGCCAACTTCCGCTACCCCTCGACCCTCCCCCCACCCATAAAAACATTCTCCTTTCCTTGCTGTGTGGGGACTTGCATGTGGCTTCCATAGCTACAGACCCCAAATGACAATTCTCTGCCAATCTCAAATAAATCCATCTTTGCTGAAGAAATTTCTAGTAGTCTGTTTGTTTCAGGTCAAAAAAAGACATAAAATTTATAACAATAATAGCATTCAGAAGAGGTGGAATGGAGCTTTTTAGGAGTAAAGTTTCTATGTTTCACTGTAACTAAGTCAATATACATCTGAAGTAGATTTTGATAAGGTAAGCTAAAATTTTAGAGTATAGTGGTTTCTGTACGACTCTGAATATATCAAGAAACACTGAATTGTCTACCTTAAATCTGTGAATTGTATGGTATGTAAATTATACCTCAATAAATGTGTCATTTAAAAAGACATGGAAGATCTGAATAATAACATATAACTGCAATCTAATAGATAAAATATATCAATGCTCTGCTGGCCAAAGTACATGCAATTTTTCCAAATACCCATGGAATAGTCACACACACAGAAGAAGTTTACATTAGGCAATAAAAACAATGTGAATATATTCCCCAAAAGCAGAACTTTCACTTATCCACAATTCAATAAAACTAGATGATAAATAAAAAGAATCAACATAATAAACTTATAAATCAAAATAAAATAATCTTTAAAATATTTTGAATATAATAAATCTTTGGAATAATAAAAATGGCAATTTCCTTATGTTTAAAAAATATTATGAAAACAGTATATATTAACTTTTGAGGGTACAGATTTATCCACTCAAGAAAATTCCGTTTTAAAGGCTTTTTTTTTTTGGCTACAAGAGATCTTTGTTCCCCCATGTGGGATCAAACCTGCCCCCTGCTTTGGAGGCTTGGAGTCTTATCTTCTGGACTGTCAAGGAAGTCCCTAAAGGCTTGTATTATTGGAAAAGAATAAACGAGCAAGCATTCCGTTTGGGGAAGTAGACGGGGGATTTCTTTATCTGAAATCCAATATTTAGGAAGTTGCTCAGGGAATCCAAGGTAATCATAACATGGAAATATTTATGGTCATGGTAAAAGGACTGGCCATGGTTAAAATAAACTCATATTTCCCGATCCAACAGGAGAGCCATTTTGCCCTTCATGTTACCATTTTGAGGGATCAGTCTCTTTGTGGCAAAGGAATGGGATACACATGCAACAGACCACCGCAAAGTGAGATTGAAAAAAAAAAAAATCACACACACAACAGCCCAGATTCCTCACAGTCTGTGTAAGATATATTGATTGCTTGTATCACAAGCAAAGCCATTGTTAGAGGTGGATGGGACACGATTCAGACAGGTCAACAACTGAGGAAGGAAATCGATGGCTAAAGGATACTGACATGAAAAAGAATGAGCTAAATAGCAAAGGGAGGCTCTTGGGATAATTAATAAAGTCACCTTCTTTGTGCTCACACTGTGACACTCTAAAGGGAAATCCACAGAGGATGAGCACACACAATAAACAAAACCTCCCCCAACGTCACCTGATTCATTCTTTGTTCATGTTTAAGAATTGCCCATGATTGCAGGTAAAGCCCATTTTCTGAAACACAAAACAAAACATTTTGTAACGTTTATTCAATTTTCAAGGCAAAGCCCCAATCATATATTTTTTCACTGTACTATGAAACTTTGGCTCCTGTTTTAAATGGATTCACTCCAATTCCCCTCTGTTTACTTTTGGTACTATTTTTTTCCTAGGATAATGTGTCCTCCCCGAAATTAACATTTCACCAGCAGTTAGTTCGTTAGTGTGAATATCTTTTTCTGATGGCTGAAAGGGTGAAGGCAAAAAATACCAGGGGGCATTTTGGAACTGATGGAACAACTCAGAGATGGAGTTGGTGCTGGAGGAGTCCTCCGGGTAGGGAGCACACCCTGTCAGCTTCAGTTTTGCCTGGTGCATCGGGTACTGGAAAACAGAAGATGGGCCCTAAACAAGACACAGACTCTGTTGACAGAAGTGCAGTAATTCTCAGACGTTTGGGCCCAAACACCGATTTCCCTTGAATCATCAACAAAAACCATATGGAAGTCCATCTTTTGGACTGCTCTGTTCAGCCACTCACCTCTCTCTTGCCTCACAAAGGGCGTTCTTCTCTGAAGAAACCAGCTTCTCTTGATCATTGCCAATACCTGTACAGGGCAACAGCACCTGAGCCTCACAGGGATGCTCCCTTTTCTTTTAGAAACCACTCGAGTCACATGTGGAAGTTATCATTCAGCTAGCCCCCAGTATAGGTGTCCAGACAAGCAGTTTATTCCCTGGAGTGATGAATTCCAAACTTCTGAATGCAACAAAATAAGCATCTGATGGGGCAGGTGGCAGGTCATGGCATGTTCTAGCACTTATTTTTGTATTTGTACTCCAGACCTACATACCACTGCTCAGCCGTGACTCTGATAAGGCTTGTGGTATTTTTTTCTTTAACGTGATGTATGACTTCCTTGCGGGTCCAGTGGTTGAGAATCCACCTGCCAATGCAGGGGACACAGGTTTGATCTCTGGTATGGGAAGATCCCACATGTGAAGGGGCAACTCAGACCATGCCCCACAACTACTGAGCCCGAGAGCCTGAAGCCTCTGCTCCACAACAAGAGAAGCCACCACAATGAGAAGCTGGCACACCACAACGAAAGGAAGCCTGTGTGCACCAATGAAGACCCAGTGCAACCAAAAATAAAGAGAGATGATTAATTATAAAATATTTTAAAATAAAAATAATAAAGACACAGTGTAATATGTCTTTTTATGGGGAAAAAGAAAAGAAAGAGTTTGGTCTCAGCAATGAGGGACATGTGGCTGCCACATTTTATCTTTTGCTTCACTACAAGTAACCTAAGTAACTTTTCCAAGAGACATTTCAGAATCAAGTATTTTTTCTTCTTCTATTTTTTAAAGTTTAGCAGTGTGTGGAAAACTTAAGTTTTTAGGTTAAATGTGAGAATGAATTTTAAGCTCTCTGCTCTTGTTTGGATTTTGGCAGTAAATCAACTCCAAGTGGACGCCAGTGGGTAAGGGTGGTTGTCTCCAGTGTCCGAAGGTGACTGGCCTTCAGCTTCCTGTTGATCATGAACTGAAAGAAAACTCACCACCCAGCCTCACTGGGTTTGTTCACCCATGGATTTCTGAGCTACATCATCCCTGTGATCTTTCCCTCATTGCTTTTCCCAGCTGTGGGATTTTTCTAATTTAATTTATGGTACAAAACTACTCATGTGATTGGTTAACCTGACCTGTATAGTTTTGCTTCAAGAAATTACCTCAGGTTTTAAATGTTTTACATCAGATGTTGAATATTTAATGCATGACTAAACTGATGAGTCAGTAATAAACACACAAAACTTGATTTCCCTCTGGGAATGCACCGTCCCTTCTTGTAATTCACCCCATACATATATCTGTCAAGGACTAAAAGGGTGTGTGCAATTATTTCAGTGTGGGAGAATCTCAAGATGATTAGCTACAACCACAGTGTTTTGAAGGTGTGACTGTTGTGGGCACAGCCAGATAATTAATTAGATTTGAACAGTCCGAGTGCCAATGTCTGTCCTTGAAATTAATTGAAGGTCTTCCAAAAAGAAGAAAGGATTACTTATGTCCTTCAGAACATAAATCAAAAAAACTTTAAAATGTTTCAATAATTCTTAAAATGTCAGTAATTGCCCTAGTTCCCTGTGCTTAAAGGGATTTATTAAGAGTTATTTTCCCATGACAACTTTTAAATGAAAAACTCCAAGTTGGAAAAAAAAGGAACTGGAATAATTGGCTTTGATGGATTCAAGTTCCAGTTCTGCACTGTAACTCTGGGTGCAGAGAATTTAAAGGGGCAGATGTGCTCTGAAAATATACTCTGCAAATTAGTGCATTGCACTATGGAAGGCAATGAACAGTGCTGAGATATATAACATTCACCCAGTAAGTGGGTCATCCCAGGCTTCATTCTTTCATGGTTTCAGGACCAGGCACAGTGCTGTGGTTTTGCAGATGAGATCTTGCCTGTGTTCTGAGCCAAAATACAGCCTCTCCCTGCACCATCCCACAGAGCAAAGCCAGCAGGGCACCCAATGCCCTGGCATCACCCTCCTCCACACCTCAGCCACAGCCCCCTCTACGTGGATGGCTCCATGTCTCCCAGGACTCCACGACTCCAGGTGACTTCTTGTGGGATTACTAAGCTTCAGATAACTTCAGAGTAATGAAGAAAACACTGAAATGTCTCAACTTTATTAGGTAAGCATCAGACACTCTGGGGCAATGGGAAATGGCAACCCACTCTGGTATTCTCGCCTGGAAAATTTCATGAACAGAGGAGCCTGGCAGGCTATACAGTCCATAGGGTCGCAAAGAGCTGTGAGCACACACACAGGCACTCTTCAGCCTACAGAGAGACCATCAGAGAACGTAAACAATTTACGGAAAGCAGATTTCACTTTCTGATTCATTGATGATTGTCCCTAGAACCTTTTGTTTCCATTTTTTCCCACAAACTATATCCAACAATGTGAAATGCAGGGGGAAAAGGGTAAAGGAAAAGATACATTTTTTTTTTCCCCCAGTAAAGGCCAGACAATAAACAGGACTGTATCAAGTACAGTGAGGTTTAATGGGAAGCTCTCGTGGGGTCCCAGCTCTGACGGAAGACAAACCTACTCTCAGGGATGTGTGTCACTTCCTCAACCCTGGAGCAGCCCAATCAGGACGTAGCTGCTTCAGTTCGGCCTCTGTCCACCACGGTCTTTGCTGCCAGCAGATGGTCCGCCATCCTTGCATCATTTACTCAATATCCAAGGTCACAGCAACAGGCCTGCAATTGGCCAGAGTGTGGGTCCCAGACCTCCCTGCTTCCCCCCATCATTTCAAGCGAGGAAGCACTCACCTCTTCAGCTACCATGGGGACTGGGATGCAGGGCGAGGCAGCAACCTATAGTTATCCCTGTGCAGAGATCATGCGGTAGGGGAAAATCCACTTCTCGCGAGAACTGACAACAGTGCAAATAGGAGCTGGGCTGCCAAAATCTGGCTGAATCCCAGCCTGGCTGAAAAAGTAGAGGACCAGCCTGTGCTTGGGCTGCGGGAGCCCGACCCAGGAGGGCTTCTCCCTCTTCCAAGCTCCCACAGCATCTCCGTGGGTTCCGCTCACTGGTCACGTCACATCCCATGCCCGGGTTCATGAGTACCTCCCAGCGAGATGGCAAGCTTCTCACAGCCATCTCCCAGGAAGCCGGCACAGTGCTATGAACATAACAATTACTCGAAACATATGTGTTGATTGGGACTATTCAAACCAATGACATGTGTGAGTATCACATGAAGTCGTTTTCTGGAGAAATAGCCAAGTGTCGGGATAAACCCTGGGGCTGAGCAAACCCATGTTCTCATCTGAGATCCGTGTGACTTTGAGCTAGTTTTTTTTTTCTCCTTTCTGGGCTTCAGTTTCCTCATCTATGGGTGTGGATGATAATACCTACCTTGAAGGACTGTTGGGATAATCAGAGATAGTGGAGGCAAAGCTTTCTGCCTGGCATATAGCAGGCATCCAACATACAAGTTTTAACTAATTGTAATTGGACATGGACTTGTCATGGGCTGTTCCTCACACAGATATTTCATGCCTTGATTAAAGACAAATGTGTTGTGCCTTTAAGTTCTTCTTTAGAGAATCTTAGATTAACCGCCAATTTACTTTACATCATAGAATATGTGTGTATTACATGCACACTTTTTAAAAGTTTCCAGAATTTTTAGACCTTGATATTAGAAGATCAACATTCATTAATAACTTGTTTTAAATGGTATGATGAAAAGAGATAGGGCAACCCAGTCCTGTGTCTGGAAAATATGTTAACATTTTGGATAACAGCAAAGACCTTGTATTCAAAATTGTTAGTTTGATTTGAGGCAAGAAGGTGAAAAGGCTTGGCACTTGGCTAATTAAGGTGCTGAATTTTCAAGTTGTCAGCAAGCATTGAGTGCTCACTGTGTACAAGGGACAGTCCTCAGCATTTAGTATGTACCAGGGAACAAACCAAAGGGAGAGCTCTCCTTTCTTGGGGTCATCTTCTAGCAGGGGGAGACAGGCTACCAACAATAAAAAGCAGGGATAAACTGAACATTATATTAAAAGGTGCTAAACATTGTGGGCGGGGGGAAGTGGAGGAGTAAAAGGAGGACTGGGCACAGGATTGCTTGTGTTCTCAGTCGTGTTCAACTCTTTTGAGACCCCATGGACTGTAGCCTGGCAGGTTTCTCTGTCCATGGAATTTCCAGACAAGAATACTGAAGTGCGTTACCATGCCCTCCTCCAGAGGATTTTCCAAACTCAGAGATCAAACCCTGCAGTGGCAGGCAGATTCTTTACCACAGAGCCATCTGGAAAGCCCTGGGCATAGGATTGAGTATATTTAAATAGCACGGTCAGGGGACTTCCCTGATAGTCCAAAGGCTAACACTGTGCAATCCCAATGCAGGGGACCTTGGATTGGTCCCTGGTCAGGTAACTAGATCCTACATGCTGCACCTAATACCCAGTGCAGCCAAATAAATAAATATTCTTAAAAGATAATCAAATAGGATGGTCAGTGTAGACCTGGGTGAGGAGCTGCGTGGGGGAATCAGACTCTAGAGTCTGAGACAGTCAAAGCCTCCAAAATATGCCTTTAGAACAGAATTATCTAGAATTATCTAGAATTCTACAGGTGTCGTATTACTCTGAAAACTGCCAGGTTCATTTCTTTTCTCTTAGGACATGCTATTGTAGACATGATCACAGTCATTCTTTTGGGAAATGTCTCCGCCCCTCCTCCCCCGCCCCTTTCTTTTTAAGGATTATATATAGGATTTGTGCTCAGAGAGGCAGCCAGATGTATGCTGGGAGAAAAAGTAAGTTCCTCTCTTTTAACAGGGAGATATTTTTAAATTTGAAATTTAAGCAAAACCCACCCAAGTTATATACCAAGTGAATTATTTTTCTTAAAGGAGCCTATTGATCCGAAACAGGCCCAAACAAGAGCCAGTGGGACACACCTGGGAATAGAGTTTGTACTGTGTATGGATTTACTCCTGTGTATGGATTTAGTAACCACCACTCCTCTTTCCAAAAGCTCCCTTGAGACCTGCCAGGATTTTGCTCTCCTGAGCCCAGAAGAGCAAAAAGAGTCATGGCATTGGGCCAACAAGCACCAAGTCACCAGAGTAGGAGGAAATCCCCACTTGTGATTACTGGGATATTCATAAAACTGAGATTGTCATGAAAAAAATCTGTTTTTGGTACAGAGTTCTCCCAGAATCACATGAGGCACACAGATGCCAGATCTTCAGAGTTCCAAGGATAACTCTTCAGTTGGCTCAATTTTTTTTTTCCTGTTACATCGAAACTAGAGAAATCTAAAGCTGCAGCTCTGAGTGCTCAACTCTGCCCCTTGGGATACGGAAGAGGAGGGGCAACCTGGCTTTTGATTACCAGTCTCCATGGTATCCAGGAGGAGAGAGGAGAAAGAGAGGGGTTTGGGAATGGTGACTGCAGACTCAACTAGCTTTGGGACACTGAATGCCCCAGTTCAGCTAAATAATCAGTTTGGAACAAAGAAATTAAGTCCTTAAGAGGGATCTGTACGGAAAACTCATTTTTGATCCTGCTGGGATCAAGACAGTGTCTGGGCAAAATGTGCTGGACTCTATTCTTGTTCTGTTTAAGCAAGTTGTTTTCTTTCCTGAATTCCTCCTCAGTTCTATAATAAAAAGCAGTCCCTTATCTGAGCTCCTCTTTCTAAGAATAATCAATGTAATTGTTCTTTTGACCATGGGAAGTTCAGTCTTTGGGGAAACATTTTCCAAACTGTTGCTGAGGAGCTGGATTACAAATGCTGTCAGCAGCTTGGAGAGCTTAACCCAGATTTGTTATTCGTTACCTCCTACCTGGTGTGGACAGACGATAGGGACCTTGCAATTTTCCTGGCCTAAGTAGTGATTTAAAAATCAATTGCAGACCCATATCAGACTCGCTTGAGGTGCCTTGCCTTCCTTACTTTTAAAAGGTTTTATTTTGGCTGTACTGGATCTTTATTGTAGCCCCCAGGCTTTTTAGTTGAGGGGTGCAGGCTTAGTTGCCTGCCTTAGGTGAAGGGATCTTAGTTCCCTGACCAGGGATCAAACCTGCGTTCCCTGTAATGGAAGGTGAATTCTTAACCACTCAACTACCAAGGGAGTCCCTGCTTTGCTTTGTTTGATAAACTGAGATATTAAGAAAGGTTGTACAAAGTAAGGACCCAGGTCAAGGAACAGAAGCCCCCTTCATGGTTCCCTCCCCACAGTCACTGTCCTAATTTTTCCTCCAAATGCCATGGAGTAGTTTGCCTAGTTTTGAGGTTAATGCAATTCTATAGATTACACAGAATGTACATTTTCATATCTGGCTCCTTTCACTCAACATTGTGTTCATGAGATCTGCTTATGTTGGGAGTAGCAATAGATAGTTGGTTTTTATTTTTCTGTAGAATTCTGTTGCATGCCCATACCAAACTTTGGCACTTCCCTAGTGGCTTAGTGGTAAAGAATCTGCCTGCCAATGCAGAAGACACAAGTTTGATCTCTGAGTCGGGAAGATCCCCTGGAGAAGAAAATGGCAGCCCACTCCAGTATTCTTGCCTGGGAAATCCTATGATCAGAGGAGCCTGGTGGGCTACAGTCCAAGGGGTTGCAAAAGGTCAGACATGACTTAGAGGCTAAACAACAAGGAATAATATACCAAAATTTATCTATCCAGTTATCCACTGGATATTTGGTTTGTTTCCGGTTGGGGTGATTATGAAAACCTCATGAACATTCTCCCTCTCTCTCTCTTTTTTTTAATTTTATTTGGGCTGTGCTGGGTCTTTGTTGCTGCCAATGGCTTTCTCTAGCTGCAGTGAGCTGGGGCTACTTTCCAGTTGCAGAGTGTGGGCTTCTTGTTGCAGTGGCTTCTTTTGTTGTGGAGCAAGGGCTCTGGGTGTAGAGGCTTCACTAATTGTGGTGAACAGGCCTAGTTGCCCCACAGCATGTGGGATTTTCCTGGACCAGGGATTGAACTGTTGTCCCCTGCATTGCAAGGCAGATTCTTAACCATTGGGCCACCAAGGAAGCCCTCCATGAACATTCTGGTACATGCCTTTTGATGTGTGAATGTCTGTGTTTCTGCTGTATATCCACCTAGAAATGAATCATCCCTGGGGCACAAGAGGTATGTCTGCTCGACTGTACTCAATGTTGTCCACCACTTTCCAAAGCAGTTATGTTCATTTATATTTGCAGGATGGGCTCCCCAGGTAGCACTAGTGGTAAGGAACCCGCCTGCCAATGCAGGAGACATAAAGAGACATGAGTTCCATTGCTGGGTCAGAAAGATCTCCTGGAGGGGGCACAATAACCCACTTCAGTATTCTTGCCTGGAGAATCCTATGGACAGAGGAGCCTGGCAGGCTACAGTCTCTGAGATCAAAACAGAGTCGGACACAACTAAAGTGATTTAGCACGCACATACACACATTCTTCTGGCATATGAGAGGTCTAGTTTCCCCAGATTATGAGCTGAATTGTATCTTCCTAAAATTCATATGTTGAGGTCCTAACCCCAGTACTTCAGAATGGGACTGTATTTGGAGACAAGGTCTTTAAAAAGTAAAGTCCATGTACCCCAATGTTCATCACAGCACTGTTTACAATAGCTAGGACGTGGAAGCAACCTAGATATCCATCAGCAGATGAATGGATAAGAAAGCTGTGGTACATATACACAATGGAATATTACTCAACCATTAAAAAGAATGCATTTGAATCAGTTCTAATGAGGTGGATGAAACTGGAGCCTATTATACAGAGTGAAGTAAGTCAGAAAGAAAAACACCAATACAGTATATTAACATATATACATGGAATTCAGAAAGATGGTAACGATGACCCTATATGCAAGACAGCAAATGAGATAAGAACAGACTTTTGGACTCTGTGGGAGAAGGCGAGGGTGAGATGATTTGAGAGAATAGCATTGAAACATGTATATTATCATATATGAAACAAATCGCCAGTCCAGGTTCGATGCATGAGACAGGGTGCTCGGGGCTGGTGCACTGGGATGACCTGGAGGGTTGGGATGGGGAGGGAAGTGGGAGGGGGGTTCAGGATGGGGAACACATGTACACCTGTGGCTGATTCATGTCAGTGTATGGCAAAAACCACTACAATATTGTAAAGTAATTTATAATTAAAATAAATAATTTTTTTAAGTAGTAAGGAGGGTGGCCTATAATTCAATATGATTGGTGTACTTACAAGAAGAAGAAATTAGGACACAAATACACACAGAAGAAGGACCGTGTGAAGACTGAGGGAGAAGATGGTTAACTACAAGCCAAGGAAAGATGCCTTCAGGAGAAACCAACCTGCTGACACCTTGATTTTGGACTTCTACTCTCCAGGACTGTGGGGAAATGAATTTCTGTTGTTTAAGCCACCCAGACTCTGCTACGTTGTTACAGCAGCCCTGGAAAACGAAAACACTCCACCCCATCTCATCACCAATACTTGTTATTTTCAGTCATTTTTGTGTTAACCATTCTGGTTGGAGGGTGCAGTGATATTTTATTGTTCTATTAACTTGTATTTCCCTGAGACCTAATGAAACAGAGCATATTTTTCTATATTTATTGGCCACCTGATGCAAAGAGCCGACTCATTGGAAAAGGCCCTGATGCTGGGAAAGATTGAAGGCCAGAGGAGAAGGGGATGTCTGAGGATGAGATGGTTGGATGGCATCATCAACTCAATGGAAATGAGTCTGAGCAAACTCTGGGAAACAGTGAAGGACAGGGAAGCCTGGCGTGCTGCAGTCCATGGGTTTGCAAAGAGTCGGACATGACTGAGTGACTGAACAACAAATTGACCGTTTGGACATTCTTTTCGGTGAACTGCCAATTCAAGCCTTTTTCTATTGGGATATCTATTTTTTGATTTGTAAAAGTTCTTTCATATTCTGTGTATAAGTCCTTGGTCAGACATATGTCAGCAAACATCTCCCTTTCTGTGGCTTATCTTAGTATTCTTTTCATAGTGTCTTTTGATGAGAAGAAGTTCCTAATTTTAATATAATCCAATCTGTCAATCTTTTTCTTTATGTGTTGTGGTCCCTGTAAGAAAGCTTTACCTCATGGCAATTTAGATCTTCTATTTTTCTCCCAGAAGTATTGTTGTTCTGACTTTCCCACCTAGATCACTGATATGACAGGACTTCATTTTTATGAGTGATCTGAGGTAGTGGTCAAGATTCATTTTTCCACCTGAAGATATCCAGTTGATTGGCACCATTTATTGAAAAAACCATATTTTCCCCTTACTGCTCTGCATTTGTCATCTCTATCATAAATTAGATAGCTATATGTGTGTGGATTTATTTCCAGACTCTTTGTACTGTTCACTGGTCTATCTTTGTGCTAATATCACACTGTCATATTATTTTAACCTTATAATAAGTCTTCATGTCTGGCAGTATAAGTCCTCCAAATTCATTCATTCTTCTTCAAGGCTCTCTCTACTATTTTTAGCACTTTGCATTACATAAATTTAAAATAAACTTGCCAAGTTCCTATACATCTACTGGGATTTTTATTTGGATTACACTGAATTTGGAAAGAATTGACATTTACAAAATTGAGTTTTCCAGTTCATGAACATGGCATATCCCCTAAATGTACTTAGATATTTTAAAAAATCTCAATTATGATTTTTTTTTTTGCTGTCACTGCAGAGGTCTTCTCTTTCTTTTGATTTATACCCAATTATTGAAAGACTCTGATGCTGCGAGGGATTGGAGGCAGGAGAAGGAGATGACTGGATGAGATGGCTGGATGGCATCCCCGACTCAATGGACATGAGTTTGAGTGAACTCCGGGAGTTGGTGATGGACAGGGAGGCCTGGCGTGCTGCAATTCATGGGGTGGCAAAGAGTCGGACACGACTGAGCGACTGAACTGAACTGATTGGCTATTTTATACCATTATAAATGTTACTTGTCAGTTGCAATTTTATTGTCTAATTGTCTGTTGCTGAACATAGAAATATAATTAAGTTTTGTTTGTTGACTTCGTATTCCATAACTTTGTCAGACATTGATTTCAACAATTTGTCTGTGATGCTTTGAGTTTCCTATTCTTTGGGTTTCCTTTGGGTATACAGTCATATTGTTTGTAAATAATAGCAGTTTTATTTCTTCCTTTTAAATCCATATGCCTTTTGTTTTCCTTTCTTGCCTTTTTGCATTGCTTATGCCCTCTGGTACAATGTTGAATGTAAGTGGTAATAACCAATACACAGATGGCCCCTGACTTACTATGGTCCCGCTTATGATTTTTATACTTTATGAAGATGTGAAAGTGATACACATTTAGTGGAAACTGTATTTTGAATTTTTATCTTTTTCCAGGCTAGCAATATGCAGTTAGACACTATTTTGTTATGCTGGGCAGCATTAGCGTAACCACAGGAGTTATCCCATCAGCCACGCAATCACAAGGGTAAACAACAACATGCTTACAACCATTCTATGTTTATCACTTTCTGTTGTTTAGTCACTAAGTCGTGTCCGACTCCTGCCAGGCTCCTCTGTCCATGCGATTTCTCAGGCAAAAATACTGGAATGGGTTGTCATTTCCTTCTTCAAGGGATCTTTCTGACTCAGGGATCGAACCCATATCTTCTGCCTTGATTGGTAGGCAGATTCTTTACTGCTGAGCCATTCAGTTCAGTTCAGTCGCTCAGTCGTGTCCGACTCTCCACGACCCCATGAATCACAGCACGCCAGGCCTCCCTGTCCATCACCAACTCCTGGAGTTCACTCAAACTCATGTCCACAGAGTCGGTGATGCCATCCAGCCATCTCATTCTCTGTCGTCCCCTTCTCCTCCTGCCCCCAACCTTTCCTAGCATCAGAGTCTTTTCCAGTGAGTCAGCTCGTCGCATGAGCTGAGCCATTAAGGAACCCCAATTTCAGTACAAGTAGTCAATAAGTTACATGCTGCTGCTGCTGCTGCTAAGTTGCTTCAGTCATGTCTGACTCTGTGCGACCCCACAGACGGCAGCCCACCAGGCTCCCCCATCCCTGGGATTCTCCAGGCAAGAACACTGGAGTGGGTTGCCATTTCCTTCTCCAATGCATGAAAGTGAAAAGTGAAAGTGAAGTTGCTCAGTGGTGTCCGACTCTTGGTCACCCCATGGGCTGCAGCCTACCAGGCTCCTCCGTCCATGGGGTTTTCCAGGCAAGAGTACTGGAGTGGGGTGCCATTGCTTTCTCATAAATTACATGAGATACTCCCAATTTTATTTTAAAATGTGTTAGATGATTTTGCCCAACTGTAGCCTGATCTAAGTGTTCTGTGTGTGTTTTAGGTAGATTCAGCTAAAGCTACAATGTTTGGTAGGTGAGCTATATTAAATTCATTTTCAACTTACAATATTTCCAACTTACAATGAGTTTATTGGAATATAACCCCTTCATAAATCAAGGAAGATCTGTATTTTTCTTGTTACCACTTGCTGATAGGGGTTTCAGTATTTCACTTTTCTTCTGGTGTTTTTAAATACCCTGCAAAAGGAAGTTTCCATTTCTTCTTAGTTTGCTAAGAATTTTTACAATGAATGTGTTGAATTTCATTATATGATCCTTCTGCATCTATTGATATGATTCCATGGTTTTCTCCTTTAATGATTGCATGAAATCATTTTTTCACTCTTTTTTTTTTTAATTTATTTTCTTTCTTTTTCTAATTTGACTGCACCTGGTCTCAGGTGCAGCACTTGGGGTCTTCCTTGCAGCATGTGGATCTAGGTCCCTGACCAGGAATTGAACCTAGGTCACCTGAATTGGGAGCTTGGGGTCTTAACCACTGGACCACCAGAGAAGTCCTGATGGTATGAAATTACATCAGTTGATTACACCAACTTTTCATTTCTTGGTCTTTGTATATTATCCTTTTTCTACGATCCTTGATTTAGTTTAATAATTTTTACGATTTTTACATCTAAATTCATGAGAAAGACTGGCTTTTTCTTTTCCTATAATATCCTTGTCAGTTTTGGGATCCAGGTTATTCTGGCCTCATAACACAAATGGAGGAGTACTCCCTCTCTAAGTAGTCCCCCCACAAATAAATATTTATTCTCCATAAATGTTCAGTTAAATTCACTAGTGAAACCATCTATACTTGGAGTTTCATTTGTGGGATGATTTTTAATCATGGATTCAATTCGTTAAATAGGTATAAGATTACTCAGATTTTTGTTTCTGCTTTTCACTTTTGGTAGGTTGAGGGTTTTATCCCCTAAATTTCCAAATTCATTAGCATAAAAAATTTATTATCATCTTATCTTTTTAACATATGAAGATTGACTATGATATCCTCTTTGTCAGTCTCATACTGGTACCTTGTGATTTTGGTACCTTGTGATTTTTCTCTCTTTTCTTAATTTGTCTTACCAGGTGTTTATAGATTTCAATATTGTTTTCAAAGAAATAATCTTTGTCTTTGTTTCTCGTTGTTGTTGTTTTTTCTTTTTGGCTGTACCATATTGCATGTGGGATCTTAGTTCCCCAACCTGGGACTGAACCCAAGCCCCCTGCATTGGAAGTGCAGAGTCTCAACCATTGGGCTGCCAGGAAAGTCTGTTTCTTTAATATACATTTGTTTTTAGTTTCACTGGTTTCTGTCCTAATCTTTATTTTCTTTGGGTATACTCACTTGCTTTTCTTTTCCTGGAATTTAAAATGGTACTTACATCATTAATTTTCAGCCTTCTTTTCTAACATAAACATTTAAGGTATGAAAAGCACAGTTTTATCTGAATCCATACTTTCATTGTCATGTATTTATTATCATTTAGTTCAAAGTACTCTCTAACTTTTATTGCAATTTCTTCTCTCACTCATTAGATTTTTTTAAAGTGTTTCTTAATTTCTAGCCTTTGAGGATTTGGGTTCTAGTTATTGATTTCTAGCTTAACTCTATTATAATAAGAAAACATATTCTGTACATTTTCAATCCTTTAAAACGTGCCCAGACTTGCTTTATGGCCCAAGAGCTGGCCAATTTTCGTGAATGTTGCAGTATTCTTGAAAAGAATGTGTATTCTGCAGATGTTAAAAGCAATGCTTATATCTGTTTAAAGTTCGTTAATCTTATTTACATCTTATATTGATATATCCTTATTGTTCTGTAAGTCTTATCAGTTACTGAAAGAAATCTGCTAAGCACTTCTCTTGATGAATGTGAATTGTCTGTTTCACCTTTTGGTTCTACTCATTGGCTTTATCCATAGTGAGGCTGTGTTATTAGATACATATAAATTTAAATTGTCATATCTTCTTGGCTATTGTCACCTTTCTCATTAATCTTTCTTTAGCTCTAGTAATGCTTCCTATCTTAACATATTTTTGTGTGACATTTATATAACTGCCTCCACTTTGTTTTGATTTGTCTTGTCTATGTTTCCCATCTTTTTATTTTAGTTTTTCTATATCCTATATTAAAAATGTCTTATTAGCAAAGTTGAGCTGTACTGTGCTTTATTATTCAATCTGATCATCTTTGTCTTTTAACTGGAATATCCCATCCTTTTACATTTGCACAATTAATGATGTGTGCTACATCACTTCGCTTGTGTCCGACTCTTTGCGACCCTGTGGACCGTAGTCCTCCAGACTCCTCTGTCCATGGGATTCTCCAGGCAAGAATAGTGGAGTGGGTTGCCATTTCCTCTTCTAGGGGATCTTTCCAATCCAGGGATCAAACCCACGTCTCTTACGTCTCCTGCGTTGGCAGGTGGGTTCTTTACCACCAGCACCATCTCGGAAGCCCACAATTAATGACACATCAAGATTAAAATCTACCATCTTAGTATTGCTCTTCCACTCCATCTCGAGTGTTCATTTATTTAAACTTTTAAACATTTTTTGGATTAATGAGTCATTTTTACCAATTCTTTTCCTCCCTCTACTGATTTGTCAAATAAACATTATTTTACTCTTAAAAATCTGGAGATTACAATATGTGTCTTCTATTTTTTAGAGCCTAACATAAATTAGTACATTTATTTCTTCCTGGTTGATTAAAACGAAATTTTTAATTTTTTAACTCCCCCTTTTTTTCCCAGTGGTGGGTGCTTTCTGTGCCCCACTTAAACCTCCTTGGCACCATTTCCATGCATGTTGACCCAGTTTACAACTCCTGACATCTGCGACTCAATTGGCCTGAGGGCTTCTTCAGATGCTGAGTGTCAAGCAGGCGAGAAGAGTGCCTAGAAATTTAAAACTGCCTGAAGTAGTCCTCAACGAATTGCCTATCAGAAATGGTGCATAAATATCCCAGCTTCTTTGCCCTTCAGGTAAGATTAGCTCTGAGGTGACTGATCTCCTCTGGTTCCAAAGGTTCCAGGCAGGATTAAGCTCCAGTTACCCCTAGTGAGAGTTTGTTAGACTATATGCTCTTCATTGGTCCCTTCCCTTCCAGACCTCACTTCCCCAGCCCCATACTGATACTGGGTTGACTCCCCAAATAAATCATTTGAACTCAGATCTTTGTTTCAGGATCTGCTCTGGTGAACTCCCCTTCCACTATCTGTGATACTGTGTCATTATTTTTTTATTTTGTGTGTCTGTAAAACTCGTAAGTCATTGTTATTTTTGTTTTATATAATCAGTCTTCACTTAAGATTTACACACATATTTCTCTCTGCCATTCTTTAATCCTTCCTGAATTTCCATCCTTAACTCTGGAATTATTTTTCTGATGCTTGAAGAACTCCTTTTAGCCATTCTTCTAGAATGATTATACAATAGCTAATTATCTCTAAATGTTTGTTTGTCTAAACATTTCTTATTCCTTGTCTAAATATTTCTTCATTTCACCATCTTTTCTGAAGCATATTTTCACTGGATGTGGAATTCCAAGCTGCCAATTATTTTCTTTCATCACATTAAAGCTCTTATTCTGTTTTCTTCAGTCTTCTATCCTTACTATCAAAAACTCAGACGTCAATTTCATTGTTTCTTTTGGAGAAAATGAGTCTTTTTTTCCTCTGGGTACTTTTAAGATTTCTCTTTGTTTTAAATTTTTAACATTTTCACTATGGTTTGCCTAGCTATGGCTTTCTTTGTATGTGTCTAGTTTGGGATTCATTCTCTTTCCTCTTGTTTTGGGACCCCAATTATATAATGTTAAACACTTTAAACATGTCTTTTTCAGTATTTTCAGTACTTTCTGTGTTTCCCTTTTCCCATACACATAAAATTAACGATCACAAGTACACCCTTTGTCAACTTGGCATCCCAAAGCATCTCTTAAACCATACTTAATCTCCAAATAAATACAATAACAAGGCCATAATTCCACCAAATATGGTACAACAATTCTGCAAACAATGGAAAACACACTAACTCCTTCCTGAGAAGAGGTAAAGTCCTTGAGTGATGTTTACTCTTTTCCTGATAACCTTTAACTTGAAAATATGCTTTAAAAACTAACAATACTTAAATCCTATAATATAAAGTCCATACTTGTGTTGCACAATAAGAGAATAAGAGAGGGAGGAAAAAAAGACATTTGCTATACACACACAGACAAACATATTCGTAATAATATAAGGAAATACTCATGATAATTACAGTCCTTATCTTTGTACTGGCCAAGTGGGTATAGCTGGTATTTATAATTACCTTCTACTATTGAGAGTCCCTTGGACTGCAAGGAGATCCAACCAGTCCATTCTAAAGGAGATCAGTCCTGGGTGTTCATTGGAAGGACTGATGCTAAAGCTGAAACTCCAATACTTTGGCCACCTCATGCGACGAGTTGACTCACTGGAAAAGAGTCTGATGCTGGGAGGGATTGGGGGTGGGAGGAGAAGGGGACAACAGAGAATGAGATGGCTGGATGGCATCACCGACTCAATGGACATGAGTTTGAGTGAACTCCGGGAGTTGGTGATGGACAGGGAGGCCTGGTGTGCTGTGATTCATGGGGTCGCAAAGAGTCAGACACGACTGAGCGACTGAACTGAACTGAACTGAACTGAACTGAACTGCTCTTTTTATATTCCTTCTGCCTTCAGGAATCACCTCAGCTGGTCATGGTTCTTTAGCTGGTAGGGTGACCCAAAGCTTTATTCCTGAAGGGTCTGGACCATTAGCAGTCCTATCTGGATTGGGTTGCTGTAGTTTTCCATTGACCTTAATCACAGGGCATGGTAATACTAAGAGATGCCTTCGGGGATCTCCTGTATTCCAGACATACTCTTCCTTACCTCTGTTGTGGAGTAGCAGCTTCAATTTCCCCTTGGTAGTCAGGATCAGTTGCCCCTGTCATCACAAGCACAGTAACTTTCTTTCTTTGTCTGTTGATTCAGAGGCATTGAGGAGTCCAAAATGACCAGGTGGCAGTCTTAACTTCCAGTTCAATGGAATCATTGTGGTGACTCCTGGTAGCATTCCTCCCATGGAATTAAGACCTCCAGGCCAGCAGAGCATGCCTGTGTAGGAACAGGAAGCACACTTCATGCTAGTGGGTCAGCAGGGGTAACAGTGAGTGGTGCCACTCCCATTTCTGCCTCTTGATTCCTAGACCTGTGAATCCTGGCTCTGGGGAAAACAGCACAACGTTTTGGATGTTGATTCAGAGCATATATACCCTTCTTGTGAACCTGGCCTCAACACTGCAAGATACTGCTACCTAGCCAGCGCTGTCATTAAACCTTCAAAAGGCCATTCCACCATTCTACCAAACCAGTTGCTTCAGGATGTTGAAAAGTATGGTAAGACCAGAGAAATCCGGGACCGTGAGTCCATTGCTACGCTTTTGCTGTGAAGTACGTTCCTGGAATTCCCCTGGCAGTCCATGCTTCCACTGCCGGGGGTGCAGGTTCAATCCCTGGTCAGGGAACTAAGATCCCACCTGCTGTACAGTGTGTCTGAAACAAAAAGGGAAAAAGAAGAAACACTGCATGAATGATGAGTAAGATATTCAGTCCACAGTTGGGAGTATTGTATGCAGGGAATGAAATAAACACAGAGAAAGTGTCTATTATAATAAGAACAAAACATCGCCCCTTACATGACAGAAGCCGGTCAGTGTAATCAACCTGCCATCAGGTAGCTGACTGGTCACCTCAGGGAACAGAGCCATACCCAGGACTGAGAGTTGGTTTCAGTTGCAACCAGAGAGTTGCGATCAGTGGCAACAGTACCTAGTCTAGCCTTGGTGAGTGGAAGCCCATGTATAACTCCATCCCTGCCAGTATGGCTGCTTTGTTTGTGAGCCCATTGGGTGATGACAGGAGTGGCTAGGGGTCTCCACAGTGGCTGAGTGGTCCCAAAGAACCCGTCATCTTATCTACTTTATTATTAAAATCTCCTCTGAGGTCATCCTTTGGTGAACGTTCACATGGGATAAAAAATATCTTCATATTTTTTACCCATTTAGAGAGGTCTGTCCACACAACTCTGCCCCAAATATCCTTGTTACCAACTTTTCCTATTATGTTCCTTCCAAGTTCCCATTCATATAGCCAAACCACTGGCCATGGCTCATGAATCAGCATAAAACCACATGTCTGGCCATTTCTCCTTCCATGAACAATGAATCAGGTGCACAGGTAAAAGTTCTGTCCACTGGGGAAACTTCTTTTCATTGTTTCTTCAGGATGTCCCAGCGAGGGGCCTTAGCACTGCACCTGTCCACTTCCGGGTGGTACCAGCATATCAGGCAGAACCATCCATAAACCAAGCCTAAGTCTTCTCTTCTGCTGTCAGCTGAGGGTAAGGATCTTCCCTTGAGGCCATAGGTGCAGGCTGAGAGTTCAGCCAATCACATTGGTAATCCGGCCAATCATAGGATAAGATTTTGAGTTTGATTTTCAACTGTCTCAGACCTGCAGGTACAGGAGTTGAGGTCCTCCTTCAGGGCACACATAGGAGCTTTACAGAGATAGTACATGCCTACTGAATATCATCATAATACAGAAAGATTTAAAGCAAAAAGTGAAAGTTCACTGTCCCTTCTACCTCTTTCTCCCAACTCTCACTCCACAGGGATCAGTTCAGTTCAGTTCAGTCGCTCAGTCGTGTCCGAATTAATCTGGGCTGTGTGTGCACATGTGTGTTTTCAATTTTTAAAATAAGAACACTGCTCTGCAACTCTTTTAAAAAATATTTATTTACTTGGCTATATCAGGTCTTAGTTGTGGCATGCAGGAACTTTCATTGGTGGCATGTGGCTTCTTTCTGATTGTGGCTCAGTACTTTCGAGGTGGGGGTTTAGTTTTTCCACAGCCTGTGGGATCCTAGTTCTCTGACCAGGGATCAAACACACATCCCCTGCATTGCATGGTGGACTCTTAACCATTGCACCACCAGGGAAATCCTTGCAACTCCTTTTATTTTCAATTAGCAATATATCCTGAACATACATCCATGTCATTGTATGTACATCTACTTATTTCTTTTAACAACTTGACAGTGTTTTGTGGTAAAGGAGACATCATAATTTATTAGAACATTTATTAATGGACATTTACAGTATTCCCAGTATTTTTCTTTTACAAACAATGCTGCAGTATCTTTGATTATATACAATTGCTATGCTTTCTGTGTATGTGTGTAATTATATGTTTCTGTAGAATAGATGTCTAGAAGTGAAAATGTGTGGGTCAGAGGGTGTGTGTGTTCTTCATTTAGGTGGACAGTGGCAAATATGCCTTGTAAAATTCACAATGTTTTTTTTGGCTGTGACTTTGGCATGTGGGATCCTACTCCTCGGACCGGGGATTGAACCTGTGAACCTTGCATTGGAAGCTGAAGTCTTAACCACTGGACCACCAGAGAAGTCCCATGATATCTTTTAAATTATATTTGTCTATTCTAATGAGAATATACCAGGTAACTAGGCCACCAGAAAGGGCGAAGGATTCTTTTGTTCTTTTAAAAGATGTGGTCAGGACATGGATTAGCAAACTGTGGCCTGTGGATCAAATGTGGCCTGTAGCCTGCTTTTGCCACATGTGGCCCACAGACTGTTCTTATATGGTCTATGAGCTAAGAATGATTTTTACAATTTTAAGGATTTGTTAAAGAAAAAAAAATCAGAGACAAACATGCAGTTGAGACCGTCTATGACCCACAAAGCGTAAATATTTACTATATGGCCCATTATGGGAAAAGTTTCCTGACCGCTGGTCTAGAGCATCCTTTTTTAGCTTTGATGTGCATTTGAATCCTAGAAACTAGCTTCTGAGATCTAGAGTGGGGCTACAGCTCTAACAAGATCCCAAGCGATGCTGCTGATCCCTGGACCATACTCTGAGTAACAAGGCTCTCAGTTCAGTTCAGTTCAGTTCAGTCGCTCAGTCACGTCTGATTCTTTGCGACCCCATGAATCAGCGCACCAGGCCTCCCTGTCCATCACCAACTCCCGGAGTTCACTCAAACTCACCTCCATCGAGTCAGTGATGCCATCCAGCCATCTCATTCTCTGTTGTCCCCGTCTCCTCCCACCCCCAATCCCTCCCAGCATCAGACTCTTCCAGTGAGTCAACTCGTCGCATGAGGTGGCCAAAGTATTGGAGTTTCAGCTTTAGCATCAGTCCTTCCAATGAACACCCAGGACTGATCTCCTTTAGAATGGACTGGTTGGATCTGCTTGCAGTCCAAGGGACTCTCAAGAGTCTTCTCCAGCACCACAGTTCAAAAGCATCAATTCTTTGGCGATCAGCTTTCTTCACAGTCCAACTCTCACATCCATAAGTGACCACTGGAAAAACCTTGACTAGACATAGCCTTGACTAGACGGACCTTTGTTGGCAAAGTAATGTCTCTGCTTTTTAATATACTATCAAGGTTGGTCATTACTTTCCTTCTAAGGAGTAAGCGTCTTTTAATTTCATGGCTGCAATCAGCATCTGCAGAGACGCCCGGCTCCGGCGGCGCAGGCGCAGACGCGGGAGACGCCGGGCTCCGGCGCAACCGACCACGTGCAGAATCGTGGCTGAGATGAGCTACCCCGCGCCCAGGGTTAGGGCGGTGGCCGAGAGGAGCTGTACCACGTTCCGGAGGCGGTGGCTGCTTGGGCACCGGAGGGCCGAGAGGAGCTGATCTACATTCAAAGCAGGAAGCGCGGCCTTGAGGAGATACCCCTCGTCCAAGGTAAGGTACAGCGGCTGCGCCTTGCTGGAGCAGCTGGGAAGAGATACTCCACGACCAAGTGGAATATAAGAATCCAGTGTTCTGGGGAGGAAGAAACAAGATGGCGGAGGGATAAGATGGCAAGACCGCTTTCTCCCCCACAAATTCATCAAAAGAACATTTGAACGCGGAGTAAAGTCCACAAAACAACTTCTGAATACTGGCAGAGGACATCAGGCTCCCAGAAAAGCAGCCCATTGTCTTCAAAGGAGAGAGAAGAAATCCAGCTCCACCCACCAGAACACCGACACATGCTTCCCTAACCAGGGAACCCGGACAAGTCACCTGTCCAACCCCACACACAGCGAAGAAACTACGTAATAAAGAGAACGCCACAAACTGCAAGAAGAGGGAAAGGCCACCCCAAGCAAAGCAATATAAGCAAGATGAAGAGGCAGAGAAATACCCAGCAAGTAAAGGAACAAGATAATTGCCCACCAACACAAACAAAAGAAGAAGATATAGGGAATTTACCTGATAAAGAATTTCAAATTTTGATGGTGAAAATGATTCAAAATCTTGAAAGCAAAATGGAGTTACAGATAAATAACCTGGAGAAAAGGATTGAGAAGATGGAAGAAAGATTTAATAAGGACTTAGAAGAAATAAAAAAGAGTCAATATACAATGAATAATGCAATAGATGAGATCAGAAACACTCTGGAGGGAACAAACAGTAGAATAACAGAGGCAGAAGACAGGATAAGCGAACTAGAAGATAGAATTGTAGAAATAAATGAAAGAGAGAGGAAAAAAGAAAAACGAATTAAAAGAAATGAGGACAATATTAGAGACCTCTGGGACAATGTTAAACGCTCCAACATTCGAATCATAGGAGTCCCAGAAGAAGAAGACAAAAAGAAAGACCATGAGAGAATACTTGAGGAGATAATAGTTGAAAACTTCCCTAAAATGGGGAAAGAAATAATCACCCAAGTCCAAGAAACCCAGAGAGTCCCCAACAGGATAAACCCAAGGCGAAATACTCCAAGACACATATTAATCAAATTAACAAAGATCAAACACAAAGAACAAATATTAAAAGCAGCAAGGGAAAAGCAGCAAATAACACATAAGGGGATTCCCATAAGGATAACAGCTGATCTTTCAACAGAAACTCTTCAGGCGAGAAGGGAGTGGCAAGACATACTTAAAGTGATGAAAGAAAATACCCTACAGCCCAGATTACTATACCCAGCAAGGATCTCATTCAAATATGAAGGAGAAATCAAAAGCTTTACAGACAAGCAAAAGCTGAGGGAATTCAGCATCACCAAACCAGCTCTCCAACAAATGCTAAAGGATCTTCTATAGACAGGAAACAGAGAAAGAGTGTATAAACTTGAACCCAAAGCAATAAAGAAAATGGCTACGGGATCGTACTTATCAATAATTACCTTAAACGTAAATGGGTTGAAATTTTTAAAAAGGCTAGGAAACAATTCTCATAGCCATCAATAGTTCAGTATTGAGTTCATGAATAGTTTTTAAAGTTTGGGACAAACTGTAGTATTTGCTATTTGAAGTACTATTTGTAATTGGCATATTACGATGTAACATTGGTCTTCATTTCCAACTTAAAACGCCTAAAAATGCCTAACAGGTTTTTAGATTTGTGAATTTTAGTTGAAATGTATTTTACGATGTTACTAAACCTGCAGAAATATTGAAATATTTCAGAGAACTTATTCACTGTACATTTAATTTATTTTATTTATAAAAGTTATGAACTGTAAAAAAAAAAAATCAGCATCTGCAGTGATTTTGGAGCCCAAAAAAATAAAGTGGAAACACTGTTTCCACTGTTTCCCCATCTATTTCCCATGAAGTGATGGGACCAGATGCCATGATCTTTGTTTTCTGAATGTTGAGCTTCAAGCCAAACTTTTCACTCTCCTCTTTCACTTTCATCAAGAGGCCTTTGAGTTCCTCTTCACTTTCTGCCATAAGGGTAGTGTCATCTGCATATCTGAGGTTATTGATATTTCTCCCGGCAAACTTGATTCCAGCTTGTGCTTCTTCCAGCCCAGCGTTCCTCATGATGTACTCTGCATATAAGTTAAATAAGCAGGGTGACAGTATACAACCTTGACGTACTCCTTTTCCTATTTGGAACCAGTCTGTTGTTCCATGTCCTGTTCTAACTGTTGCTTCCTGACCTGCATACAGGTTTCTCAAGAGGCAGGTCAGGTGGTCTAGAGCTGCACTATTCAAAAAACTAACACTTGCAATGTGGCTAGTGCAACTAAAGAACTATGTTTTTTTGTTTTATTTCATTCTAATTAATTTATATTTAAAATTTAAAGCTAGTACTTGATTTAGTGACCAGAAATCTTTTAAATACTTTGGTATGTGACTCTACTGTCAATTTTATGAAATTTAAATACAGATCAATTATTTCCAATAAAAATTTATTGTCCTAATTGAGGTATGTTCTAAGTGTAAAATGGACACTAGATTTTGAATACTTTGTATGAAAAAAGACTGTAAAATTTTGCAACATATTCGTATATCAAATCATTATATTGCACACCTTACATGTATCCAGAGTTTTGTCAGTTACAGCTCAATAAAACAAGGAAGGAAAGACTGTAAAGTACCTCAGTAATAATTTTTTCTATTGATTATATGCCAAAATATGTTAATATATTTGGTTAAATTTAAATTAATAATTACTTCTTTTCACTTTTTTCATCCAGCTATCAGAAAACTTTAAATTACATACGTGCCTCATGTTCTATTTCTGTAGGACAGCACTGGTCTAGAGTGGCCGAGGCCTGTGTTTCTGAATGCAAACACCAGGCAAAGGAACCAGGTTTTATCAGCCAGAGTGTGGGTGGCACAACAAGAGAAGCTAGCTCATGGAAAAGGTAAAGAATATAACAATTTGTTGAAAAAATTATGCATTTTTCCAGAGATTCTTGGGGGGGTAAGGGACTCTGTACCTCATCCCCCCAGAATCCATCATTCTCACCAGAGGCACAGTATTCTTACCCTTCATGGAACTAATGCTTGAATGCTGTGCATTTCAGTGTAGTCTTTGTTTGTGTAATGGGTCAGTCTAGACCATCCTGGAGAGGTTAAAGCGTCTGCCTCCAATGCGGGAGACCCGGGTTCAATCCCTGGCTTGGGAAGATCCCCTGGAGAAGGAAATGGTAACCCACTCCAGTATTCTTGCCTGGAGAATCCCATGGACGGAGAAGCCTGGTAGGCTACAGTCCACGGGGTCGCAAAGAGACGGACACGACTGAGCGACGGAACGGAACGGAACGGAACAGTGAGTGCTGAATAAAGTAATGAAGCGTCAGGTGAGTTCAGATGCCTTGCCTGAAGCCAGGAGAATAGAGAAAATGTTCATTGAGAACGTTCTTCAACCAGAAGATTTGAAAAAACTTTGGAAGTAAACATTTATAAGCAAAGTAAAAAAAAAAAGCATGAAAAGGAAAAGAAACAGCAGGAGGGG
Source organism: Moschus berezovskii (assembly GCF_049115385.1). Lineage (NCBI taxonomy): Eukaryota > Metazoa > Chordata > Mammalia > Artiodactyla > Moschidae > Moschus > Moschus berezovskii. The sequence continues at coordinate 19,558,971 of NC_142481.1, forward strand.
ATGCTGAGGAACAGATTCTACCAGCAACCTAGACTCTTCTTGGGGACAGTCCTTTAATTGATGGGGTAAATGCATGTTTATCGTAATTGGAGGTATGTGTTTAAGCCAGCCCACAAATGTCTGACTTAAAGACCATCTAAGTTCAGAAACCTCATGCGACGAGTTGACTCACTGGAAAAGACTCTGATGCTGGGCAAGGTTGGGGGCGGGAGGAGAAGGGGACGACAGAGAATGAGATGGCTGGATGGCATCACCGACTCTGTGGACATGAGTTTGAGTGTACTCCGGGAGTTGGTGATGGACAGGGAGGCCTGGCGTGCTGTGATTCATGGGGTCGCGGAGAGTCGGACACGACTGAGCGACTGAACTGAACTGAACTGAACTGAAGTTCAGAAACCAGAAGACTAAATTTAAATTGAGTAATGACATAGAAAAAGAAAATGGAAATTATTTATAATTATTCTGCTAATTGAGTTTCTTCTGCTTCCTGTCCCTAAAAGAACTATTTATGTGTTCTTTTTAAACACGCATGCGTGCGTGCGTGCATGCTCAGTCACTGTCAGGTCCCACTCTTTGTGACCCCATGGAATGCAGCCCACCAGGCTCCTCTGTCCATGCATGAAGCTCAAATAAGTACTTTTTTTGGAAAAAGAGTAAGAAGGATGTTTCACTTTACAGAAATTTTCTTTGCTAAGTATTTATTTTAGGATCTCACACAGAGTAGTTTTTGAATAGAGCATCACTTAACTCATAAAGAAAATCCCATTGTCATGACCACCATTAACTAAAGAACATGAAGATGAAAAACCTTTGATATTATAAATAATAGGAAAATATAACTTGATTTGCCCAAAAGAAACTTATTTGATATAGAATTCGTTTATCAATACATGCATGTGTGCTAAGTCACTTCAGTCATGCCTGACTCTTTGTAACCCTATGAGCTGTGGCCCGCCAGGCTCCTCTGTCCATGGGATTCTCCAGGGAAGAATACTTGAGTGGGTTGCCATGCCCTCCTCCAGGGGATTTTCCCCACCCAGGGATCAGACCTGCATCTCTTACATCTACCTGCATTGGCAGGTGGATTCTTTACCACTAGCGCCACCTGGGAAGCATAAATAAACTGAAAAGTGAAAGTCGCTCAGTTGTGTCTGACTCTTTGCAATCCCATGGACAGTAGCCTGCCTGGCTCCTCTGTCTATGGAATTTTCCAGGCAAGAATACTGGAGTGGGTTGCCATTTCTTTCTCCAGGGGATCTTCCCCAGCCAGGGATTGAACCCAGATCTCCTGCATTGCAGGAAAATTCTTTACCAACTGAGCCACTAGGGAAGCCCACAGGTTTACCCTCTCGAGGGCATCTTCCCAACCCAGGTCTCCCACATTACAGGCAGATTCTTTACCATTTAAACTAGAGCGGGGATTAAAATGGATGGAGTGTATTTTTACTCTTTTGAACACTTCATTCTCCAAGAGGTCCAGGTAGACAGAGAGGCAATATCACAGATGGTGATAGTGTTTAGGGATTAATTTAAAACTACTTATCATTAAAAAAAATTAAAGCCACGTCTGCAGTTACATAAGACAAATTCACAAGACACTGAGCTGGAAGGTGCTGCCAAGCAGAAATGTTAGTGGGTATTTGGGGTGGACTTTGTTCATCTTTGTTATCCCTTGTTTAATCTTTATTGTTTTGAGCTGTGCTGGGTCTTTATTGCCGTGCAGGCTTTTCTCTAGTTATGGCGCCCAGACTTCTCATTGAATGGCTTCTCTTGTTCTGGAGCACAGACTTTAGACATTCTGTCTTCAGGAGTTGTGGCACATGAGCTTAGTTGCCCTGTGGCATGTGGAATCTTCCCAGATCAGGGATCGAACCCCTGTCCCAGCAGGCAGATTCTTAACCACTGGACCACAAGAGAAACCCCTTGTTTATTATTTTGGTATTAGTACAAGATTCTTCTTTGAAGGACCTGCTTGGCCTGGCCAAATCAGAGCCATAGTGATTGAGTGAACGTATGCCATGATCACGTGACCCAAGCTAAAGCAATTAATGTCATCTGTTGGGAATTAGAATGGTGACAGGAATGAAAAGGTCAGAGAGTGGTTGGAACTGATTCACCTTAGCAGCAGTGGCACCTGGAATAGATGGTCATTAGTTCCTGCTCTCTGGAGTTCTGGACTTGCCCTGGATGGTCTCCTTTACAATGTCGTTCTGTTTTTCCTTGGATTCCACGAGCTCCAAATCCTTCCAACGTTTAAGTTAACCAGACTTAGTTTCCTTTGCTTATAAACAAAGACCTCGCTGCATTCTGGACTTAACACAATGAGAAAATACATTAGGAGGTAATTTAGCCCATCTGTAGACCATCATTAGGCAGAAATGATCTCAGAAAGGGTCAAATCTGGCTTAGCTAAACAGAAATAGTATATTCCATAATGTTACCTATTAAAAAACTGAGTGTCTACTAAGAAGTTCTCCCAAGAAGTTCTTCCTTACATCTAATCTTAAATTCTCAATTTTGGGACTATATCCATTTAATGCTATTATTTAATTATGTATTTATTACATGTCTATTAGGTAACAAGAATGGCAACATGTCAATGCAGAGGGATGACTACAAGGGCATTCATTATACTCTTTTCTCTACTTTTGTAAAGTTTGAAAAAAAATGTCTCTCATGTTTAAGATGATCAGTTAGTTCCTGCTCTCTTTTTAAAATACCTCTCATATGTATAACCTGAGAAGGCACTGGCAACCCACTCCAGTACTCTTGCCTGGAAAATCCCATGGGCAGTCCATGGGGTCGCTAGGAGTCGAACACAACCGAGCGACTTCACTTTCACTTTTCACTTTCATGCATTGGAGAAGGAAACGGCAACCCACTCCAGTGTTCTTGCCTGGAGAATCCCAGGGGTGGTGGAGTCTGGTGGGCTGCCGTCTATGGGGTCGCATAGAGTCGGACATGACTGAAGCGACTTAGCAGCGGCAGCATATGTATAACAGGGTAATGATACTATGGGAATGCAAGCCAAAGTTCTACTTTTATGGAGTGTATTAGGTAAAAGGATGAAAATACAGAACTCTTGGTCCATGTGGAAAAGTTTTCGTGAGCACAGATGTGGAACAAAGATCCCTGAGACAGATGAACTTATACTGCCATCAGGGAGCCAAATGAGCACAGAGTCGTAAAGATGCGTGAACTCCATGAGGTGGGTACCAAGGTGAGTTCTAGCCACTTGCAAAGCTTCACCTTTCAGACTGTTAGAGGATGTGCTGTGTGTGTGTGTGAGTATATGTATGCGCTCAGTTGCTCAGTTGTTTCTGACTCTTTTTGACCCCTTGGACTGTAGCCCACCAAGCTCCTCTGTCCGTGGAATTTTCCAGGCAATACTGGTGCTACTTTTAAGAAATCTGATTGAGTGGCCCAGCCAGCTGACTGCTGGGGCACCAATCAAGAGAAGACAAATAGAGAAACATGTTTGCCAGAACACCTCCGGGCAGGGGTGGGGTAGGGGGAGGTGCTCTGAATGTGCATATAAAGAATCCACTGATAGACTGCTTGGGTTGGGGATTGAGACCTCCATGGGGCATGCTCTGGCACGAGTGGGTGACGGATAGTCTGCCCTCTCAGGCACATGGGTCCCATTACCTGCAGGACTAGCGTAGCCTAGTGTTTGAAAGCAGGCATTGTCGTCAGACGATCTGGATTCGGATCTTAGCTTCACTACTTCTTTTTTTTTCTTTTTAAAAATTTTCAAAACTTTTTTTTATTTTGGTAGAATACACATAATGTAAGATGTGCTATTTTGACTATTTTTAAGTGTGCAGTTCGGTGGTACATTCACGCTGTTGTGCAATCTATCTCCAGAAGTCTTTCATCTTGCAAAACTGAAACTCTGTGCCCATTAAATAACTCCTGACTCCCTCCTCCTCCCAGGCCCTGGCAACCACCTTTCTACTTTCTGTTTCTCTAAATTTGACTACTCTATTATTAGGTAACTCACATAGGTGGAATCATACATCATTTGTCTTTTTATGACGAGCTTATTTCATTTAGCATAACATCCTCAAGGTTCATCCAAGGTTAACATGTGTCAGAATTTCTTTCTTTTTTAAGGTTGAATTAATATTCCATTGTATGGAGACGCCACATTCATCCACATTGTTACCCATTCATCCATGGATGGATACTTGGGTTGTTTCCACCTTTTGGCTATTATGAATAACGTTGCTATAAACATGGGTGTAGAACTATCTCTTTGAGACTCTGCTTTCAACTCTTTCAATTATATACCCCAAAGTGGAATTGCTGGGTCGTATAGTAATTCTATTTTTAAATTTTTTGGTTTTGTTTCTTTCTTGGCTATGTTGGGTCTTCGTTGCTGCACAGGCTTTTCTCTACTTGTAGCAAGTGGGGGGCTAATCTCCAGCTGTGTTGCATGGACTTCTCATTGCAGTGGCTTCTCTTGTTGCAGTGCATGGGCTCTAGGCCGTACTGGCTTCAATGGAGGCAGCACTTGGGCTCAGAAGTTGTGGCCCCCTGTTTCCCAGGTGGAGCTACTGATAAAGAACCTGCCTGCCAATGCAAGAGACCTAAGAGATGCAGGTACGATCCCTGGGTTGGGAAGATCCCCTGGAGGAGGGCATGGCAACCCACTCCAGTATTCTTGCCTGGAGAATCCCCATGGACAGAGGACCCTGGCGGGCTGCAGTCCATGGGGTCGCACAGAGTCGGACACGACTGAAGCGACTTAGCACGCACGTGCCGGCTCTAGAGCTCAGTCTCAGTAGTTCTGTTGCATGGGCTTAGCTGCTCCTTGGCATGTGGGGTCCTCCCAGACCAGGGATTGAACCCGTGTCTCCAGCACTGGCAGGTGGATTCCTGACCGCTGAGTCATCAAGGAAGCCCTCTTTTTACGTTTTTGAGAGACCATCATCCTAATTTTCACAGTAGCTGCGCCAGTTTTCAGTCCCATCAGCAATGCGTGACTGTTCCAACTCCTCCACATCCTCAAGAATGCTTCATATTTTCCTTTAATATTAAAGCTATCCTAATAGGTAAACTTGGAGATTTTAATGCTCACATCTGATTTGGAGTAAATGGATATGTAACCTGTGGCAGAGGGTAATGATAGTAACCACAGTTGGTGGTATGAATCAAAGAGGTCTCCGCTGGAGAAGGTCACCGACCAGCTAATATCAGAGAACCTGAAAGAGCCAGCAGGAGACAAGGCTGCCTGGATGAGGGAAGTACAGTAGAGCCACACCCAGAAAGCTGTGCTTAGTTAGGGCTGCTTTCTACCACAAGTATGTAGAGAAAAGGCTGGCAGGGGACAAAGAGGAACCAAAGTTATTAAAAGAATGGAGGAATTGGTCCAGAGCAAAGACTAAAGCTCCAGGGGGGTAGTTTGGGTCATCAGCGTCCACTTTTTACAAGGATATGATGGGCCAAAGCAGCAAAGAAAAATGTGTTTAAGGAAAAGGATGTTTAAAATAGGGCAAATGTACTAGCAACATGACAAAGACTTAAAAAGGAGAATTTGAATTCAATATTAGACAAAAAAAAAATTAAGATAAAGTTATACAAAATGAGGAATGGTTTCACCACAAAGTGAGGAAGTACTATTTTTGGAACTCCTGCTGCTGAAAAAATGTGTCTTATTGGAGGGAAAGTTCAGTCTTTCCACAGATCAATCAACAGAAGAATGTTCAATCTCTGGCTTCTCTGATATATACGTATATTTTTTAAGCTTGGTCAGGTTCCCATTTCCCCATTCCCAGTTGATGTCAGAAAACTCTCAAAATTCAAATTCAGTGTGTCTGAAATCCAGTGTATATTCTTCCTTCTTTCCCACTCTAGCTCTTTGAAGAATTCCCCTGACCCCACCGCTTTCCCTGCCACCCCTCTTGCGCTTTGGAATCGCCTTCATGCCTCCTTCCTTCACTGGCCCAGTCAGGGGTTTCTTCTGACTTGCGTTCTGAACTTGCATCATCCTCCACTGCCCCAGACCTGATGGCAGGTTATGTATAGACTGTGGCGTATCCATTGAGCAGACTTATCCACAGAGCATGGCAGCAACTTCCCGGCTCACCTCTGGTCTCCATCCCCCATTCACCCAGCACTCTCAAACCCCAAGGCCACCCCACCACCCACTGCTCTACAGCTGGTCAAGCCCCAACCCATCCTTGACTCCTGGTTTCCCATAAGAGTAGCCTGAAAATTTTTAGATGACCTTCAAGGCAAATTAACCTCCACCCTATAAACAATCACTGCCTCCTGGATTCACCATATGTGGTTTTTTAAGCTACAGTATTATAACATTGTAAATCATATATACTTCAATATAAAATAAAAAGTTAAAAAAAATAAAAGTCACAATATTGGAAAAATAATAGTATTTTAACAGCAAAAATTCAAGGCAAAAGTTCCCACAGACTCATTGGTTTGTATACATCCGTGGTATCCTCAGGGTTCTCTGGTGTCGCAGATGCTAAAGAATATGCCTGCAATGCAGGAAACCTGCGTTTGATCCCTGGGTCAGGAAGATCCCCTGGAGAAAGGAATGGCCACCCATTCCAGCATTCTTGCCTGGAGAATCCCATGAACAGAGGAGCCTGGTGGACTACGGTCCATAGGGTTGCAGAGTCCGACACGACTGAGCGACTTTCACTTGACTTAATGGTATCCTCTGGTCCTTGTCCATATGCTCAGTCCATGTTTACAGACTTGCAGTAATGTTGATGGAATTTTCTATCTTATTATACATAACATGATGTAGGGAGTAATTTTCTATTTTGTTAGTAATGTTGCCAGACCATTTCCCCAAAGCATTGCTGCAATTCACATTTCTACTAACAATGTGTAAGAGTATCTAATTTCATGTATTCTTACCAGTTACTCTTTCTTGTTTTTGACAATCTGATGAGCTGTTTTCTATAAAAGAAAGGTACTTCAGTTTCTTCACGTTTATTCTCTCTTTGAATTTCTCTTCCTCTGAAAAGTCTATTAAATCCCTTCTCTATTTGTCTGTTGGATTCTTTTTCTTCCCAAGTTGAGGGTATTTGTGTATTGAAGACTTTAACCCTTCCTCTGCCATGTGTATTGCAAGCTATTTCCCATTATAGATCTCTCAGACCCACCCCCTTAGTCCTGAATCAGAAAATGAAATGTCATTTGTCATGTCACAGGAGAATGCATCCAATTTGCTGCCTCCTTGGGCACCTTGCCTCACCATTCAGGCTCACCTCTCCTTGCCTCACCTCTCCTCTCCAACAGGATAATTTCCTTCAAAATGGAGTGATGTTTAAGTGTCTTTGTTGGTGTGAAAGGCTGGAAATGAAAGGCCAGAGTCCCTGACTGAATAGGGATGGAGGTGGCGTTGAAGAATGATGTAAGACGTGATTAGAGAGATGGGTCACACAGGGCCTTGTAAGATTTAAGTGCGAAGGGAAGGTATGAGCTAGGTTATGTTTTTGAAAGGATGCCTGTAGTTGCTGGCTGGAAAATGCACTAAAGGAGCAGGACTAAAAGCAAGGAGCCCAGTTAGGAGGACATGACTGTGGTCCAGGTGAGAGGCAGGGGTGGTTTGGACTAGGGTACTGGCTATCGGTATAGGAGAGGCTGATAGACACAGAACGAAGGGGCTTCCCTGGTGGCTCAGAGGTTAAAGTGTCTGCCTCCAATGCGGGAGACCCGGGTTCGATCCCTGGGTCAGGAAGATCCCCTGGAGAAGGAAATGGTAACCCACTCCAGTATTCTTGCCTGGAAAATCCCATGGACGGAGAAGCCTGGTGGGCTACAGTCCACGGAGAAGCCTGGTGGGCTACAGTCCACGGGGTTGCAAAGAGTCGGACACGGAACGGAATGTGGTCAATAGATTATGCTAAGACACGAAGCATGAGATAGAGACGTAGAGATTAACTCTTGAGATTCTGGCCTAAATCACTGGATAGGAGGATCTGATTGGGAGGGGAGTTCAGTAGGAAAATGAGATTCAGTCTTAGTTTGTCAACTCCAAGCCACCTGGGAAACCAGATGAAGAGGTGAGATGTTGGAAGATGGAGCTCAGACTTGGTGTTTGGGTTGGAGATATGAATTTGGAAATAAGCAGCAAATAGATGGTACTTAAAGCCAAGGAAAGGAGATGCCAATAAGGGAGACTACCAAATCTGGGAGCCTGGAAGGCACATTACCAAAAGTGCTTTCAGTAAGTAGGTGGGACGTGGTGAGTATATTGGACTGAGTTGGGAAATTCATAAAAGGTGAGCAAGTAGAGATGGCATATGGAGACAACTCTGTCAAGGAGCTCAGCTGTGAATAAAGAGTTGGGAGATGGGGAGGTGGGTAGAAAGGGTGTGGAGTCAAGAGCCGTGTTGGGGCTTCCCTGGTGGGTCCAGGCTTCATCTTCCAAAGCAGGTAGTGCCAGTTCGATCCCTGGCTGGGGAACTAAGATCTCATATGCTTTGTGGCCAAAAAAACAGAACAGTAAACAGAAACAATATTATAACAAATTCTATAAAGACTTTTTAAAAATGGTCTACATAGAAAAAATCTTTTTAAAAAATTTAGAAGGAGAGGTGTTTTGTTTTCTTAAGTGGGGAATGTGAGAGCTTGGCTGAATGCTGAACAGGGATCAGCTCAGGGCGGTGCTGAAAAGGGGAGAGGAATGGGTCCAGAGCATGAGGAGCAGTCTTGACTTAGGGCAGGAGGAGGTCACCTCCCCTGTCGCAATAGAAGGAGGTGAAGGAGAAGATGAGAATGTGAGAAGCCTGTAAATCAGACATAGGAAGGGATCCTGTTTGGTGAGGGTGCTGGCAGAAAGCGAAGCAGGAGGGGAATGGAGAGAGAGAAATATTTACAGAGCCGAAAAAAGAAACCAGCCCTTAGATTGCTAAGAAGAGTGAGGAAAAGGTCCATTTTATCAAATTTCAGAATACCAAAAATAAAGAGAAAATTCTCCAAGAGAGAGAGAACCAGATCACACACAAAGAAATGATGAGCCTGTTAGCACCATATGTCTCACTGGCAACACCGAAAGCTAGAAAACAACGGAATGCCTTAAAGATAGTTCCGAGAGAAGTTTAACTTTTGAACCCAGAGCTCTATATCAACATTCAAATGGAAAGGACAAAATAAAGATATTTTCAGTCACCCAAAGATTCATAAAGTTTACACTCCCAGACACATCCCTGAAAATCTCCCAGCAAGTCAGACAATAAGTCCGTGAGAAATATATGTGATACTAAAAACAATGCCAAGCAAAGAAATGAGAGTAGAGGGTGTGCTTATAATGAAGTATAACTAGTTGCTGTTTTTTTTTTTTTAAGGCAGTCTGAAACTCAAGTTCAGCTGCTTATCAACATAAGAGGAGGTGGGAGAGAGAGGAGGGAAGTGAAAGTCCACTAAGTTCTTCCTCTCCTTCAGAGGAGGAAATAGATACTGATTACCTCTAGTTACTGAAATCTAGTTAAATCTGGTTATTACCTTCTAGTTACTGTAATCATAACCCTAAAAAGAACAGAAAATGTATACAGTCTATATATTCTAATCCCCAGAATGAAAGAATGGAACAACAACAAAACCTATTAATTCAAAGAAAATACAAGATTCTTAAAAGAGGAGAGGGGAAGCAAGGCAACAGAAAAGAAATCCTTCTGTGCAGAAATAGAAAATCGAAACAAAGATGGTATAAATAGTGCTAAACATGTCTCATTGAGATATTGAAGAACGAGTTATTAGAAAAGAGATTAAATGTCTGATCAAGACTATCTTCTCTTTTCCACCCCAACTGGAAGGTGGTGTTACCCAAATCATGGTGGCATGAAACAATGATTTCTTTTGTTCGTGGATTCTGTGGAGCAGGAACTGGGGCAGGGAATAGTGGAGGGAGGTGGCCTGTCTTTGCTCCCGATGTTTGGAGCCTCAGTTGAAAGTTTTTCACTCACATGTCTGGCAGTTGGTGCTGGCTGTTGACTGGGCCTCTCCATGTGGCCTGGGCTTCCTCACAACATGGTGGCTGGGTTCCAAGGGCAAACATCCCAGCAGAAAAAGAGCCAAGTGGAAGCTGGAAGTCTCACAGCCTCACTTCATTCTGTTTGTTAGAGGTGAGTCACAAAGGCCAGCTCATATTCCAGGGGAGGAGAAATCAGGCTCCACCTCTTATGAGAGAAGGGTCAAAGAATTTGTGGACATGTTTTAAAGCCATCATAATAACCAAGAGGAATTCTTCATGATAAAACCAAGAATGCACTATATAAACAAACTTGAAAACTTCGATTCCACAGCAAAATATGACGATGTACTTAAAAAAGATAATATACAGCTACACAGACAGACTCTTAAATAACATTAGTCTTGGCGATTTGTCAGTTAACTCTTTGGGTTTTTCAAGTTCCCTTTTTTTCAACTCTCAAATCAGGTAAATTCTATTATATTTACAATCAAGAAAACCTTGCTATTTGACATATGGACAAAACAAAATAAAAATCAAAATAAATGGTAAACAGAGAATTTTAAAGCTTTAAAAATGGATGTAACAAATATACCAGATATCCTAAAAAAAATAATTCAGGGTGAAAATGTTAGGGAATTTCATATTCACTAAACTTATACGTAACCAAGAAAATACAAGTTAAAACAACAATGAGATATCAAAAATTTAAGGTACTAATAATGTCCATTGCTTGCAAGGGTATAGGGGGGTGTATTTATTCTCTATTGTTAGGTATGTGAAACTGTACACCCTTTTGGGGAGACTATTTGCAGTATCTATTAATTTTAAGCCCCACACCCTTTGACCCAACAATTTCACTCTTAAATATTCAGCCTACATGTATCTGTACTAATGCAGTACTATGTAAATACTATGCAGTATTCTTAAAAAGGAATATCTGTATGTAATAATATGGAAGATTTACAAAACACAACATTAAGTGAAAAAAGCAAGCAGCAGAATATACATAGCTCTGCTGCTGCTGCTAAGTCGCTTCAGTTGTGTCCGACTCTGTGTGACCCCATAGATGGCAGCCCACCAGGCTCCCCCGTCCCTGGGATTCTCCAGGGAAGAACATTGGAGTGGGTTGCCATTTCCTTCTCCAATGCATGAAAGTGAAAAGTGAAAGTGAAGTTGCTCAGTCATGTCCGACTCTTAGCGACCCCATGGACTGCAGCCTACCAGGCTCTTCCATCCATGGGATTTTCCAGCAAGAGTACTGGAGTGGGTTGCCACTACTTTCTCCTATGCTCAAGACTTCTTATTTTTCAAATTACAGAACTAAATAATTTATCTACAATTTATGTCCATACATACACAAACACAGAGAAAAGTGTAAAGAAAGATTTATATTAAACTGGTAACAGAGGCTTCCTCTCTGGGTTACAAGTAGTGTTAAAAGTCTGGACTAAGAAGGTAATTAAAAACTGAATCATTTTCAATCATATTGAAATTAACACAATATTGTTAATCAACTCTACTCCAACATAAAAAACATTTTTAAAGGTAATTAAAAAATTTTTCCTCTATATCATGCTGTATTTTGGATTTCTTAAACATAAAATATACATGTATTAACTATATAACTTTAAAAATTAAAAACAAAATGAACTTTTAAAAATGTTTTTAATTTGCCATACAGTTCACTCACAGTGTGCAATTTATTGGTTTTTAGTATATTCACAGAGTTGTACAACCATCATTATAGTCAATTTTAGAACACTTTCTTCAGCCTCAAAAAAACCCTTTATCAACACCTGCCCTCCAATCTTCCCATTCCTCTCAGTGCTAAGCAAGCACTAATCCATTCTCTGTTTTCACAGAGTTGCCTTTTAGGACACTTCATATAAACAGAACCACCGAATATGTTATTGTTTGTAACTGGCTTCTTTCACTGAGCATAATGTTTTCAAGGTTTACCTGTGTTGTAGTATGTTTCAATACTTCATTCCTTTTTATAGCCCAGGAGGCCTGGCGTGCTGTGATTCATGGGGTCGCGGAGAGTCGGACACGACTGAGCAACTGAACTGAACTGAACTGACTGAATATACCTCTGGATGGATATATGTGCCATGTTTGCTACATCCATTCAGCAGGTGGTGGGCATTTAAGTTGGTTCTGCATGCATGCGTGCATGGTTCAGTCGTGTTCAATTCTGCGTGACGCTATGGACTGTAGCCTGCCAGGCTTCTCTGTCCCTGGGATTCTCCAGGCAAGAATAGTGGAGTGGGTTGCCATGCCCTTCTCCAGGGCATCTTCCTAACCCAGGGATCGAACGTGCATCTCTTACATCTCCTGCATTGGCAGGCAGGTTCTTTACCACTGTTGCCACCTTGATTCTACATTTTGGCTATTATCAATAATGCTACTATACTATATACGCACATGCATACGTTTTTGTGTGTACATATATTTTCATTTCTCTTAGGTATAAATCCAGGTAGATTGGGTCAGATGAGAGACCTATGTTCAGCTATTTGAGTAACTGCCAAACTGTTTTCCAAAGTGGCTGGACCATTTTACACTCCTCCCAACAGTGTATAAGGGTTCCAATTTCTCCACATTCTCAGTAACACTTGAGTTATTTGTCTTCTGATTTCTAGTGGGTATTATGTAATATCTCATTGTGGTTTTGATTTGTTTTCCCTGATGACTAATATGTTGAGCCTCTTTTCATGTACTTCTTGGCCCTTTGTATATCTTCTTTGGCGAAATGTTTAATCTGAATAACAGTTAACAATTGCCCATTAATATTAATCTAGTTAATACAATTAGATTACTTTTATTGTTGAGTTGTTAAGAGTTTTTTGTATATTCCAGATACAAGTCCTTTATCAGATGTATGATTTACACATATTTTCTTTCATCGTGTAGATTAGATTTTTACTTTCTTAATAGTGCCATTTGAAACACAAAGTTTTTAATTTTGATGAAGTCAAAATTCATCTTGTTGCTTGTGCTTTTGGTGTCATATCTAAGAAACCATTGCCTTGTCCAAGGTCACAAAGATTTACTCCTATGTTATCTTCTAAGAGTTTTATAGTTTTTGCTCTTACATTTAGGTCTTTGATCCATTTTGAGTTAATCTTTGTATATGATGTGAGAGAGGGATCCAACTTCATTCGTTGGCATATAGATATCCAGTTGTCCCAGCTTCATTCCTTGAAGAGAAATTTTTCCCCAACTGAGTAGTTTTGGCATCATTATAAAAAAATTGATTTACCATAAAGATATGGATTTATTTTTGGACTCTCACTTCTGTTCTATTGATCTATGTATTGCATGCCAATATCACACTGTCTTGGTTACTTTTGCTTTGTAGTAAGTTTTGAAATCAAAAAGTGTAAGTTCTCTAAACATTGTTCTTCTTTTCAGGATTATTTTGGCTATTTTGGGTTCCTTGGGTTTCATGTGATTTTTATGATCAGTGCATCAATTTCTACAAAGAAACCAGCTGAGGTTCTTTGGTTTGGGGTTTTTGTTAAATAAAGGGGTGGCAGAGGATGACATAGTTAGATTGCATCAGTGCCTCAGTGGACATGAATCTGAGCAAAGTCTGGGAGATAGTGAAGGACAGGGGAGCCTGGCGTGCTGCAGTCCATGGGTTGCAAAGAGTTGGACACGACTTAGTGACTGAAAGAACAAATAAGTTTGTACTGGGGTATAACCGATTAACAATATTGTGATAGTTTCAGGTGAACAGTGAAGGCGATTCAACCACACACATGCATGTATCTTTCCCGCCACCTCCCCCTCCCCCAGCAACCATAAGTTCATTCACTAAGTCTATGAGTCTGTTTCTGTTTTATAAGTAAGTTCATTTGATATTCTTTATTCTTTAAAAGATTTTTTTGATGTGGACCATTTTTAAGTCTTTATTGAATTTGTTACAATATTGTTTTTCTCTTTTATGTATTGGTCTTTGACCACGAGGCCTGTGGGATCTTAGCTGGGATCCCAGGGACCGAACCCATACCCTCTGCACTGGAAGCTTAAGTCTTAACCACTGGACCACCAGGGAAGTCTCTGAGATTCTGCTAGGGATGGCATTGAATAAAATGAAATTTGAAAGTGGTAGATATTGTTATGTTATTATTATCACTTTGCAAGAAATAAGAATAAAGTAGCACTTGACCAAGAGGTTTCGTGAGACTCGACTTACAGGAGTTAATAAATGTCAGTGTGTGTCACCATCTCAGTCTAGAGTTGCCAAATTCTCACCATACAGTTTCCTACATATCTTTCAAAACCATGCTTCCTTCTCCATCTCTGCTCTAAAGTTACAAGGTACATCCTTAACTTTTCACAATCTGCTCAGAGTTTGTTTCATACCACACTTCACATGAAATGTAGAAAGTTTGCAACCATGTAGGTCCATTTACATCCCTGTCCTTCATGTATAGTTGTTATAATTATTATATCCACACACATTATAAACCCTATAATATAATGTTATAATTTTTTTTAACATTATTTGTATTTTAAAGAAATTTAAGATGACAAAAATAAACTCTTTTAGTTATCCACCTATTTACCATTTTCAATGATCTTCATTCCATCCTGTAGAGTTGAGTTTCTATCTGGTTTCATTTTCCTTCTGTCTGAAGAACTTCCTTTAGCATTTCTTGTAATGTAAAGCTGCTGCTGACAGATTCTCTTTAATTGTTGAGTTAGTTGTTCAGTCATGCTGGACTCTTTGCCACTCTATGGACTGTAGCCTGCCAGGCCCCTCTGTCTATGGGATTTCCCAGGCAAGAATACTGGAGTGGGTTGCCATTTCCTCTTCCAGGGGATCTTCCTGACCCAGGGATCAAACTCAAGTCTCCTGCACTGGCAGGCAGATTCTTTACAATGAGCTACCAGGGAAGCCCTTCTTGAAGGATATATTCACTGCTGCTGCTGCTAAGTTGCGTCAGTCATGTCTGACTCTGTGCAACCCCATAGACAGCAGCCCAACAGGCTCCTCTGTCCCTGGGATTCTCCAGGCAAGAGTACTGGTGGGTTGTCATTGCCTTCTCTGATGTATTCACTAGGTAGCCATTTTCTTAAAACTTTTTTCGAACATTTTCTGTCCCTTTTTTCCTCTCTTTTCCTTCTAAGACTCTGATTACAAGTATGCTAGACATTTTGATGGGCTTCCCAGGTGGCAGCAGTGGTTAAGTACCCACCTGCCAATGCAGGAGACACAAGGGGCGCGGGTTCGATCCCTGGGTCAGGAAGATCCCTGGAGGAGGGCATTGCAACCCACTTCAGTATTCTTGCCTGGAGAATCCTATGGACAGAGGAGCCTGGTGGCGACTGTCCATAGGGTCACAAAGAGTTAGACACGACTGAAGCAACTTAGCATGCTCGCAGACATTTTGATATTGTCCCACTTGTCCTTGAAGTACTGTTCATTTTTTTCAATGCATATGTCCTTCAGAATGGATAATTTCTGTTGATTTACCTTCAACTTCACTGATTCTTCTGTAATATTTCTTCTGCTCTTAAAACCTCTTAGTGATATTTTTTAATTTATGATACTGAAATTTTCATTTCTGATACTGAATTTTCAGAGAAATTTTGAGAATTTCCATTTCATTCTCTTTTTATAGTTACTATTCTGCTGAGATTTTCTGGTTTATTATTTATGGCAAATACATTTTTTTATGTCCTCTTGGGCATAGCTGTAATAGCTACTTTTAAATACTTGTCTGCTATTCTCCTATCTGAATCATCTTGGCGCAGCTCAAATTCAAGTGCAATTCTCTTAGCCTTAGCTGGTTGCTTGGTGTCTGCCCCATTTCTGTGCAGCTTAAAGGCCAACTGGAGATTTAGACTCCCTCTCCCCTTTCTCAGATTTCCGTTTCCTCACTCTCCAGTGACTGTGGAGCCCTAAAATGTGTCCTCCGGTGCATCAAGCCAAAAAAAATCCAGGTTCATGCACACACTGGGCTTCCCTGGTAGCTCAGCTGGTAAAGAATCCGCCTGCAATGCAGAAGACCCTGGTCTGATTCCTGGGTGGGAAAGATCTGCTAGAGAAGGGATAAGCTACCCACTCCAGTATTCTTGGGCTTCCCTGGTGGCTCAACTGGTAAAGAATCCACCTGCAATGTGGGAGATCCAGGTTGCGAAGGGAACAGGCCTGGAGAATTCCATGGACTGTATGTATAGTCCATGGGGTCACAAAGAGTCGGACACAACTGAGCGACTTTCACTTTCATGAATACACTGGGGCCTGCCTTCAGGCTACTTAAAAAGAAACTCTGTGATGTCCTTTTCTTCCAAGTGCCAACTTCTTCCCAGCATCCGCCTGCTTTTTTCATTCTCCAGTATCTTCAGATAGTTGATGTTTAGATTTTGTCTAGAGTGCATAGCTGGATATCATTGGATGTTCTTGACTGATTCTTAAGAAGACTATGGGCAGAAAAAATATGGCTCAGAATCCCTGATCTCATTGTTAAAGGGACAGTTATTTTTATCCTATATAATACGGCTTTCTAACTCCCCATATTTAATCTTATTTTATTTCCTTACTGGGACTGCTAGTCCTCAACATTTATCCAAGTGCTTTTAAATGCATAGATTATTTTATTTAATTCTCACAACTCCTCTATAAGGAAGATGACTTTATTATCCCCATTTTACAGATGGGAAAATTGAGCAAGAGAGATTCAGTTGCTCATTAAAGTCACTGTGTACGAGTGGTATTCAAATGGGCTTCCCACTTTCTTTCTCAGTCTGTCTATGAGACACAGCTTACACAGAGCGCAAGTTTTCAGGACCAAGGCCATAGCTGGAGGGAGAAGGTGAAAGGAGTCACATATGACTTTGATCTTGGTCCAGTCTTTGTGAGTCATCCGAATCAGAGGCTTATCCCAGCAGGGTACAACCAACAGAATCCACTCTTATCCCAGCAGGGTACAACCAACAGAATCCACTCTTATCCCAGCAGGGTACAACCAACAGAATCCACTCTTCTTATCCCAGCAGGGTACAACCAACAGAATCCACTCTTCTTATCCCAGCAGGGTACAACCAACAGAATCCACTCTTATCCCAGCAGGGTACAACCAACAGAATCCACTCTTATCCCAGCAGGGTACAACCAAAAGAATCCACTCTTATCCCAGCAGGGTACAACCAACAGAATCCACTCTTATCCCAGCAGGGTACAACCAACAGAATCCACTCTTATCCCAGCAGGGTACAACCAACAGAATCCACTCTTATCCCAGCAGGGTACAGCCAACAGAATCCACTCTCTTAAGGAGAATGAAGTCCAAGAAGAGTTCAAGAGGATGTTAGGAAGTTGGCAACACCTCTAGAAGAGCCAAAAGACAGAGTACGGGGGCCGTGCAACCACTTACAATACCCACAGCATCCAGGACGCTGGCTGTCTCTTAGCTCCCCTCCGAGGTGAAATTCGGCAAAGCCTGTTCCTTAAACCTTCCATTCAAGCCCTGATGACTACCACCAGTGTGCCTGTTGTCAGGCCCTTCCTGCATATTTCATCCTCACTGTGAAGGAGTCAGAGAGAACACATTTCTGGCTTCTGTGTGGGGAGAGGGGACATCCCTGAATGTTAGAAGGGTGTTCAGATGCTGCTGGGCAACCGAAGAGCTCAATCGATGTGCACATTCCATGTCAGTGGACCACTGGGCAGATTCTGTGTGACCTGCTTTTCTTAGATTAATTCCTCCCAGTAAGAGGCCTTAGAGCAACCCCTTTCTATGCTGCCCAACTCTGAGTTTCTCTCCAACTCAAAAGTCAAACTCTGCAAGCAGATGGTTTTATGGGAGCATGACTCATACTGGTTTTCGTTTAACTGTTATTGCACCTTGATGATGATAAAATAACTGCATTTGGAATGTAAGCTAGATTTTCTAGCTATTACAAAAAAACTTGGATTCTAAACATACACCTGTGGAAACTGTTGATGTGTTCAGTGTCACCTCCAGTTGCTGGTCAAGCAGACAAGGATTGATAACAGTGTCCCTTTGGTTCCAGGACTCTGCATTGGGATCTGAGCCTTGGGGGTGGGGATGGGGGGGCGGTTATCTAGCCTAAAGGGAGTGTCTGGAAAGCTTAGTGGGTTATGTACTTTTCAAGTGACCTTTGGAATTTTGACTGAAAATAGTAGAGACAGAAGCAGTTGGAGGGATGGGAAGGGATAACCCTGCTCTGCTTGCTGTCCCTCAACTGCTAAATCAATACAGACAGAAGTTCAGTTCCGTATCTGGGGGAATGGACTCAGGTTGTATAAAAGTTTTACTGTGACTGACTGGTTCATAGATTTTCTTGGGGACACCCATGACAATGAAGTATTCTTTGGGCTTTTATGGTCATTTAGTTCTGTTCAACTACATGAAGACTAAAGTAAAACCCTGTCTCATCATCCTAAGGCTAGCATTTTCAGGGTATATTCAGCAGTTATATGACTTGGGATTTTTGGAGCAATCCCAAGTCCTTATTATTTAGTAGCTGTTTAAATCTTTCATATATCTATATGTGTATGAAAAATTCCCCTGCATTTGCAATTCCCTCTCTACTTTCCCTGCTGATGTGCTCTTCCTGAGATGTTCTAGACAGAGATAGCATAAACGTAGGCCCTCCTAGTTTTTACACTAATGGAAACACATTTACAGCACTGTGTGTATATGTATTTGTATATATTCATATATACACCCTGGGGAAGGAAATGGCAACCCACTCCAGGATTCTTGCCTGGAAAATTCCACGGGCAGAAGAGCCTGGTGGGCTACAGTCCATGGGGTCACACAGTTGGACATGACTGAGCACACACACATTCATATTTACAACTGTGTTCTATACATGTGTATATGTGAATAAGGGCTTCCTAGATGGCTCAGTGGTAAAGAATCTGCTTGCCAAGCAGGAGGTACAGGCTTGATCCCTGGGTCAGGAAGATCCCCTGGAAGAGGAAATGGCAACCCACTCCAGTATTCTTGCCTGGAAAATCATATGGACAGAGGAGCATGGCGGGCTACAGTCCTTGGGGTCATGTGAGTCAGACACAACTGAGCGAGCAGGCACACAGATATGAATGAATGTATCAGAGCTCTATGTGTTCATGGACAGATTTTCCTTCTTTTTCTTAACAGAGCTACAGAGGATACTAACCAGCTATCCCATGGTTATCTAACTATTGCATTTATAGACAGACATTCCATTGTTTCCTGTCTCTTGCAACAGTAAACAATGTTTTGGTCAATATCCGTGTCTGTACCTCTTTGTGCACATAGGAGAGTTTATGGGATTGAATTTCTGTAAGTGGAATTACTAGGTAAAAGGTTAAAACACTTTCAAATTCAATAGGTATTGCTAAATTGGCCTCCAGAGAGATTGTATCAATATACAGTCCTACCTGTTTGACCTACCCATTTATCAGGATGGCACATTACACCTGTCCAACTGGTATAGCTTTAATTTGTATATCTTTTATTCAAAGTATTAGCACTTTCAAGCATGTTTAAAATTCATTTGTACTTATTATTTTTTGTTTAATAAACTCTCTAACCATACTCATTTTCTTTTGGACTATGATTCTTTTTCATGTTGATTTGTAGAATTTTCTTGTATATAAATGATCATTTCTAATACAAATGGGCTTTTCTCTTTTAAAGTAAAGATGACCTTATTATGTAACAACCTAAATGGGAAAAGAATTTCAAAAAGAAAAGATACATGTGTCTAATGTACACATAAATCACTTTACTGTACACCTGAACTATCACAGCATTATTAATCAACTATATTCCAATATAAAATACAAAGTTAAAAAAGAATAAAAGTTGAATTCTGTGCAAAAAAAGAGTAAAGATGACTTGTTAAATGTAGAACTAAATGTGATTCAGTGTCTTTAACTAGGTGTGGTTCTGCAGATGAACAAATTCATAAATCAGAAACAATTCATTCTTACAGCATGGTTCCAAAATTTTTTATTTGGAAAATATGGTCATTAAAGAGCATTTTGAAGTAATTTACCTAAATATGCAATCCATTATGGCATCACACATTTGCAGAGTAAATCAAAGTGACTTTAAAACATTTTATAGTTTATGAAACTATAAAAATTATAAAACTATAAAATGTACATGACCTAAAATATTTTTATAGTTTATAAAATTAGAAAAGTAATAAATATACACTCATCTGTTTTTAAAAGTCCAATATATGGGTTGGCCAAAAAGTTCACTCGGATTTTCCTGTAATCTACAGGAAACGCGAACAAACTTTTGGCCAACACAATACATATGTGCATAAATTTAAAAGTACAAGTTATCTGTGTTTATACCAAAGCAGCAGCCCTGTTAACAGTTTGGTGTGTATTCCTCCTAACGTCTTTCTCTACAGCAACAATAGGTATTTAAATAATGTTTCCCCCCAAAGTGGAAGCTACATGCTGTTCTGTAACTTGATTTTTTCAGTTATGGATTAATCTTGGATGTTAAGAATGGTAACTTTTGCAAATCAGTTTTTTTAACCTCTGTAAGTTGACAGTATATCACCATAGATACGGCTTCTTTTGGGAGTCATCCAACCCCAACTAATGGGCTAGAACAGATAAGGCCTTTGGAGACATATCAAGTAGCTCACTCTGTGCAGATCATTTCTCCTGCAGCTCCAGGGTCTTGCACTTGGGGGACATTTTACACATAGCTGGAGGAGCTTAGACTGGAGGGGAGGTTGCTGAGAATAATCCCAAGGAAAGAGGGCTCACATTGAGGCCTTAAAGGAGCCAGCACCTAAAAACTCATTTTGATTTTCAAAAGATTTGTCTTCTCACCTAATTAAAGGTAGTTTTTTTTTTTTTTTTTTTTTTTGGTTTTGGTTTTAAGACGCAACCTGGCATGAATGTGCAAAGAGAAGGAGTGGGGTCAAAACAGTGGGTGGACAGAAGTGGGTTCCTCCATTTGCAGGGCAGGAATAGAGACGCAGACGTAGAAGACACAGTGGCCACAGTGAGGGGCAGGAGAGGGTGGACGAACTGAGAGCGTAGCGCTGAAACACACACGTTACCCTGTGTGAGACAGCTAGCTGGATAACACAGGAAGCTCCCCCCGGGGCTCTGTGACAGCTGAGGGGCGGGATGGGGTTAGGGAAAGGAGGTTCTAGGGAAAGGGGACACACATATATACTTATGGCTGGTTCACGCTGTTGTACTGCAGAAAGCAACACTACATTGTAAAGCAATTATCCTCCAATTTAAAAAATTAATTAATAAAAAAAAGTGCATTTCAAGGAGACTCACCTTATGTCTCCAGAAGTGGGGTTGTCTCCTCTGCACGGAGGCAGAGCAGCTCCGCCTGCAGGAGGCTGGCCTGTCCCCCCAAGTGGATCTGCTGTGCATCACCTCTAAGGACCGAGTCCTGCTCTCCCAGGGCCCCAGCTGGAAGGGGTGCCCACAGGTAGGGGGTGCTCTGAAGTGAAGGTGGAGGGGCTGCTCCAGGGTTGTCATGCAGGGCGGAGAAGTCTGCTTTATACAAACACACCCAATGCAGGAGGCCTCCACTCAACAAGCCTTATGTCCTGGCCCGGCTGCTTCTCTCCAGAGAAAGGGGCCCTTTTTCTTCCCAACAAAGGCACTTTCTGCTCAGCCAAGCCCCCGGGGGCTGCATGTGCCTGGGCGGGGGGGGGGGGGGCCTTCTTCCGAGTCAGCCCAGACTCTCCAGGCCCTGGCAGTCTTGCCTGGCACAGCTTCAGGAGGCTCCGGATGGTCTGCCTGGGACAGCCCTGACCCAGGGGGTTGGGTCTTCCCCAGCATCCTTCGGGGCCACCCTTGAGCTGCTCTCCTACTTGGGAAGAAACTTGAGTTCTGGGAGGGTGGCCGGGTAGCAGTTTTCTTGAATAGAATCCATTCTGTGTTCATTCAACAAATATTTGAGGCCCTACCATATGCCAAGGCCTGTTGTAGCTCTGGAAATAGGCAGAACAGGACAGACGAGGTCCTGTCTTTGTGGAGCTGGCATTCCGAGTGGGGGAAGCCAGACAGGGAACAAGTCAAATGAGTAAACAAGATCGTTTTCCAGAGAGCGCTATGAGGAAAAGAAAATGCACAGTGGCCAAGGCAGCAATGGGAAAGGTGGCTCGTGAATAACACGTCCCCGAGTGGAGCCTCTCGGAGAAGGTGAGGCTCCAATGACAGGAAGGAAGGAGTCATGCCAACATCTGGGAAGAAACCCCAGGGAGCTGGCAGTGTAGCGCCCAAGGCTGGGAGCCCAGTGGGCAGCCAAGGAGAGTCTGAGGTGTAAAGAGAGGAGAGGTGAGGGCCAAACTGTGCGAGACCTTGTGGTCAGGCCGAGACGCTGCCTGTCCTCTGCCACAGGCGATGGGCAGTCCCAGGAGGGCGAAGCAGGTGAGTGTCATGATCCAAGGCTGTTCCCTGGGGACAGTGAGTGGGCAAGGGGGGCAGCGGGGAGACACTCAGACACTGCTGCATGGTCCAGATGAGAGAGTGTGGGGCCAGGATATCTGCGGGGTAAGCTGGAGGGAAAGCATAAACTGGGTTACGGGCTTGGCATTGCTGCTGACTGACGTGTCCTTGCACAGAAGCAGGGCCGGAAGCAAGTGGGATCACCGCCCTCCTGTTTGCACTGAAGGGTGCTGGCCCCACCAGAGTGCTGAGACCCTGTCTTGTGGATCCCGCATAGCGTCCTTCAGCTCAGACTCCCCAAGCTGGACCCCCAAGCAGGAACCCCCACCATGTTAGAAGTCCCCATTCACACCCTCCTCTGGCTGCTCCCTTCCCTCTGGGTGAGGACCCTACAGGCCAAGGAATTTCCTGCCCAAACAGCCCAGAACTAGCTGCCTGGGTCCTCATGGACCACTTTAACAGGCACTTGGAGGGTGCACACACCAAGATTAAGGGGTGATGAGAGGGGAGCAGTTTTCAAGGGGGATGGGTAACGTTGGAGCCCTGCACTGGGCATTGACAACCACCTGACTAAGGACCCCTCTGGTGGGGGATGGCACAAGGTGTAGGAAAAGAAGGGGATGTCCTGATACAACCATGTTCCAGAGTCCCAGTTCTAAATCAAAATCTAGCCTTCTAGGACCCTGTGAAGATTTATTTGTCAAGGCAGGCAGGTAGAATGTATTTTATTTAACAGTTTCTTCATTTGATTGATAATGTCTAATGTTGAAACAGATGGTGTGGGGGCTGCCATTTGTAATCTTGTCCCTGATCCCACAAAAATGTGGGGTGGGCTCCCACCCACATCCAACAGCTTGCTTTCTGGAGTGTTCCCCAAATTCTGGCTGAGCAGTTCTGGGACCCATTACCTACCAAAGGAGTTTTGTACTGAAATAAAGGATTTTTCCCGGTTTACTAAACAAAATTAAGATAATGGAGAACTTTCTGAATTTTTAATTTTGACTCAATTTTCTTTTTCATAAATCTTTGCCTATCTGCTAGCAGTTGCAATCACCTAAACAGGAAACATGACAAAAAACATACATACACATTAGAGGGGATAGAAACTCAGAGAAAACCAGGAACAGCTGAACCTGACAGTGCGGGTCTTCTATGGACCTAAGCAACTCATGGTTTTGGTTTTGTGTGGTCAGTGTAGCCATCTTTCCCAACAGTTAGATCATTTCTAGCTCATGGTGACAGAATTGATTATGCCTTGTCATATTCTGTGTGACTTCTCAGTGCTTTGTCCTAGAACAAGTTGAGAATGCGCTCTAGTGAATTATTGCCCTCAGTTTACTGAAAAGGCTAAGAGAAATTCAATAACTTTCCCGAGGTCACCCTCGTATTAATAAATGGTGAAGGAGGGGTTGTAACAGGTCTGAGGAATCCTCCACACCACCTGACCTCTTGATGAGACAGGACACCTAGTCTAAGGGTAATAAGAATGTCTTCTCCGGAAATTCCCTGATGGCCCAGTGGTTAAGAATACACCTTCCAATGCAGGGGAAAGTGAAAGTTGCTCAGTCATGTCCGACTCTTGGAGACACCGTGGACTATACAGTCCATGGAATTCTTTAGGCCAGAATACTGGAGTGGGTAGCCCATCCCTTCTCCAGGGGATGTTCCTGACCCAGGGATCGAACCCAGGTCTCCCACATTGCAGGCAGATTCTTTACCAGCTGAACCACCAGGGAAGCCCCAGAATACTGGAGTGGGTAGCCTATCCCTTCTACAGAGGATCTTCCTGACCCAAAATCAAACTTGGGTCTCCTGCATTGCAGGTGGATTCTTTACCAACTGAGCTATCAGGGATCCAATGCAGGAGACATGGGTTCAATCCCTGGTCTGGGAACTAAGATCCCACATGCCGTGAGGCAACTATGCCCTCATACTGCAACTAAAGAGCTCACATGCTTCAACAAATACCCAGCACAGCCAAAATTAAAAATAAATAAATAAAAAGAAAAGAAAAAAACAGAGCCTTAAAAAAAAATGAATGTCTTCTCTAGGTGCCCAGGGTCTGTTCATAAGAAACACTAGACTTTAGGTTGACTGTCCATTGAGTTCGTATGTTTTACCATATGCACTTGTATTAAAAAGTAACTGGTATTTTGTTTTGTTTGTCTACATTTTAGGAAGGTCTTTGAGAGTATTTTATTGAATTGCCATATTGGATATACTAAATTAGCCAGAGGGCAAACCATGATGGAAAATTACAGTTCTTGTCTTCTATCTTAATTAGAGCTTACTAATTATCTTAACTAGTACTGCTTTGGAGTGATCAATCCTACATCTGTTTAGCCATAGATAAAGTTGGTGGCTCAGCTGGTAAAGAATCCACCCACAGTACGGGAGACCTGGGTTCGATCCCTGGGTTGGGAAGATCCCCTGAAGGAGGGCATGGCAACCCACTCCAGTATTCCTGCCTGGAGAATCCCCATGGACAGAGGAGCCTGATGGGCTGCAGTCCATGGGGTGGCCGAGAGTTAGACACGACTGATCGCCTAAGCACAGCACAGAGTGAGAAACTAAATCAGGAGGATTCATTCTGGCTTTGTTCTTCAGAATTCAATTGATTTTCAAACATAGGTACTAATTCTCTTGTAGGCATTGCATTAGGAAGGTTGAATCAAAGTAAAGTAAGAACTTGTTCACTCTGTCTTTTCAAAATGATCAGTGTTATGAGTGACTCTGAAACTCGTGGAGCACCCAAAACTCAGAACCACGATTCAAGGGAGGGGTTGGCTCTCACCCACCGTCTCCCCAACCAGCCTGCCTGCCCCCAGCTCGACAGCCTCTTCCCCTGAGCTGTCTGGAGCATAATTCACACCTACGAGCTGCATTTTCACTTCTATTGCTAATTTGTAAAAAGTAGAACCAGAGCCAGCGCATGCTTCTTCTCTCCTAGGGCCCCTGTGGTGGCAGAAGTCAGGTCCTGGGAGCTGATGCCCTCAACGCGGGGTCCCTGCCCCACGTCCCCTCGCTGACTCCGCTCACTCCTCGAGGACGGCCAAGTGCCATCAATTAAGATGAAGCAGAAGGACTGTAAAGGTGGTCAGATTTATGAGCCTCTATTACTACTGGCCCCATCTCAACTGTGAGCCACAGCACTATCTCCCTCCCAAGTGACTCCAACCAAACGTCGCTGCCCACGTGTCCCATCGGGCCATGCCCCCTTCCATCTGTGGGCGCCTCTCATGGAAAGAGGCTCCAGTGACCCTGGGCTCTCCCCCAGGTACTGCAGCCACTTTTTGTTTCACAGGTTAGACGGCCCCTCAACTCCGCCTCACCTCTGGGCTGCCCACCCACAATCCACTGTGCGTGCGTGCAGGCTCAGTTGCTTCAGTCATGTCCGACTCTTTGTGACCCTATGAACTGTAGCCTGCCAGGCTCCACTGTCCATGGGGATTCTACAGGCATGAATACTGGAGTGAGTGACCATGCCCTCCTCCATTTTTCTGCATTCGCAGGCAGGTTCTTTACCCCTAGCACCACCTGAGAAGCCCCCACAAAGCCACTACCTGCTCTCTAAACTCCTTCCTCTTCACCCCCAGGTGTTCTCTTGGCTCTCAAAGGAAAAATTGGACAATGGAGGTGGCTGTTCCTGGGTCATGGTCCCCTCCTCCAGAATGGCAAATCAGGCAGGGGTTGTCCTGTGGGTGGTGAGACCTCACAACCCCCGAGGCCAGGGGGGACCGTCTATTTTCCCTGCATTACATATCTTGGGGGATGGTGACCCCAGCCAGAAGCCAGCCATTCAGCCCCCACCCAGACTCCAAGTTCTGACATCTCATTCAAATCGTATTCATATCAAAGGATAGTCCCTGCCCTCTCTCCCCCCTGCAGGGGCCTCAGGCCTACTTCACTACTCCCCTCTCCAGCCCCTGGTGGAGTGATTTTTCAGGAAACCAGATTGGATCACAGCCCTCCTCTGCGAAAAAATGGACAGAAAATGCCTGTAAGAGAGGCTCTCTCCTTCCCGGCAGTCTCCCTGGCCATGAACCCAGCCCCGTCTGTGGATCCAGCCTTATCTAGGCCCCTCCCCAGCAATACCTGCACTCCAGTCCATCTAACGTCTTGTCCTTTGTCACCAGAATATGACATGCACTCGCAGCCGCTCCACCTTTGAACATGCCGTCCTGCAAATTGCACCTCTCTTCTAGAAAATTCCTGCTCATCCTTCAAGTTGGAGCTCAAAGGTCCACTCCTGCAGGAAGCCCTCTCCTATCCAGGTCAGCTTGAGCCGCCAAAACAAAAACCACAGACTGAGGACTTAAACCGCAGAAATGAGTTTTCTCCCAGATCTGGAGACTGGAAGTCTTTGATCAGGGTGCCAGCATAGTCAGGCTCTGGTGAGGGCTCTCCTCCTGGCTTACTGATGCCACCTTCTCCCTGGGTCCTCACATGGGCGGTGGTAAGTGGCGGTGAGATGCTTCCTCTTTTCCTTTTTTTTTTAATAAACCACTAATCCTATCAGACTAAGACCCCACATTTATGACCTTACTGAACTGTAACTACCTCCTGAGAAATCCATCCCCAAATATAATTACACTGGGGGCTGTGGCTTCAGCATATGAATTTGAGGCAAATACAATGGCAACCCACTCCAGTACTCTTGCCTGGAGAATTTCACAGACAGAGGAGCCTGGTGGGCTATGTCCCTGGGTCAGAAAGAGTCGGACACAACTGAACGACTAACACTTTCACAGTTTAGCCTGTAGCACCTCCTCAGTTGGTTGCTGCTGCTGCTGCTAAGTCGCTTCAGTCTTGTCCGACTCTGTACGACCCCAGAGACGGCAGCCCACCAGTCTCCCCCGTCCCTGGGATTCTCCAGGCAAGAACACTGGAGTGGGTTGCCATTTCCTTCTCCTCCTTCAAAGCCATATCTGCCAGTGCAGGATATCCTTTACCACAACACACTCATCCTTCCTCTGAATTCTTGTCTCCCAACATACATCTGACAAAGTCACGGGCTCGCTGCCTCTACCCAGTCCCATTTCCTGCTCCTTCAGCATTGCCTCCTCTGTGAGGAGGTCCCTGTCTTTTAGCAGACTTTTTTATGACAACTTGTTTGTCTCCCCAGCTGTGACCAGAGCTCTGAGAGGGCAGGAGCTGCTTCTCCCTCACCTCTGGGCACTAAACACCTTACACAGAGCTGGCCTTGTGGGGAGCTTTCTGCTTCTGCTATGAGAAGACCTACAACCCTGGCTCTGAGTCCCGCCTGGTATCTCTCACTCCCACAGTGAGGTCTTACTAACAAGGTCTTATTCCAATGCTCCCCCAGCCCAGGAGTCTCTGCAATTTTCCTGGATCTGAACTGGACATGGAACAACAGACTGGTTCCAAATAGGAAAAGGAGTACGTCAAGGCCGTATATTGTCACCCTGCTTATTTAACTTATATGCAGAGTACATCATGAGAAACGCTGGGCTGGAAGAAGCACAAGCTGGAATCAAGATTGCCAGAAGAAATGTCAATAACCTCGATATGCAGATGACACCACCCTTATGGCAGAAAGTGCAGAGGAACTAAAAAGTCTCTTGATGAAAGTGAAAGAGGAGAGTGAAAAAGTTGGCTTAAAGCTCAACATTCAGAAAACTAAGATCATGGCATCTGGTCCCATCACTTCATGGGAAATGGGGGAAAAGTAGAAATAGTGTCAGACTTTATTTTGGGTTCTCCAAAATCACTGCAGATTCTGATTGCAGCCATGAAATTAAAAGACACTTACTCCTTGGAAGGAAAGTTATGACCAACCTTGATAGTATATTAAAAAGCAGAGACATTGCTTTGCCAACAAAGGTCCATCTAGTCAAGGCTATGGTTTTTCCAGTGGTCATGTATGGATGTGAGAGTTGGACTGTGAAGAAAGCTGAGTGCCGAAGAATTGATGCTTTTGAACTGTGGTGTTGGAGAAGACTCTTGAGAGTCCCTTGGACTGCAAGGAGATCCAACCAGTCCATCCTAAAGGAGATCAGTCCTGGTTGTTCATTGGAAGGACTGATGTTGAAGCTGAAATTCCAATACTTTGGCCACCTCATGCGAAGAGTTGACTCACTGGAAAAGACCCTGATGCTGGGAGGGATTGTGGGCAGGAGGAGAAGGGGACGACAGAGAATGAGATGGCTGGATGGCATCACCGACTCAATGGATGTGAGTTTGAGTGAACTCCGGGAATTGGTGATGGACAGGGAGGCTTGGCGTGCTGCGGTTCATGGGGTCGCAAAGAGTCGGACACGACTGAGCGACTGAACTGAACTGAACTGAGGAGGAGACTTGCCTGCTGTGTGCACAGGGCAGCAGATGTACAAGCTAGAACAGGTCATTGTTAGTAGCCCTCTCTTTGTTCCTGCACCGGGGCAGACTTCTTTTTAGCATCGCAGCAAAAATGAAAATCCCATTCCATGTTTTCCCTCCAGGTCTCCAGAGGTGCACGGTGTATAAATGGTCCTGCACCCTGGGGCAGAGAGCAGCTCCTCATATAGGCATTTATTGAATACATCCACTTTTACTCCCAGGCCAAAAGTATCAAGCTGAAAATATCTTATGTATGAGCTCTGGAACAAAACATGAAGCAGTTGGGTCATTAATCATGGGTAATATGTTGAATAGGAACTTGATTAAAGCACAGTCTGCGTTCCCCAGACGAAGCTGCTTCTTTGCTGTGACCACAGTGGAAGTTTTGCCTACCCCGGCCTTGCTTTTACTCTGCGCCTCCTTGAGGGCTCCTGGACGAGTGGTGGCGTCTTGCCAGCCTTTGGAAGCCCGCTGTCCGGGAGGGGTGGTCACCGGCTCAGCCCCGAGGATTCTCAAGCAGGCAAACTTCCAAATAACGCCCAGACGGCGTTGATCTTCGGGGCACTTAGTCGATAAGGGGCAATGGGGACTAGAGGCGGGAGCAATTTGCGGGCCCACGAAGCCACTAGGGAGTAGGCTGTCCCCGCGATCCCGAAGCAGAACGCGCGAGGCGCCACGTGGCTGGGGAAACGCGCTGCCGTGAACCCCTTCCCCCCGCAGCAGCCAGTGCGGAGGCGGCGCGGCTCCCAGGGGTCACGGGGGCCCAGCCACCTTGTTCCTCAGGATTCCAGGGACCCAGCGCCCTGCGAACCAGCCTGCAGGGCTGGTTCTCATTAGGTGCTCGGACCCTGAGCCGCAGAGATTCGGAGGCCCCGGCTCTCTCTACAGCCCCCGCTCCCGCCTTGGAGAGCACCTGAATGGGGAGTAGGGGAGAAGGTTGTGGTTTCCAGCGCCGATGATCGCCGGCCCCGCTTCAGGATCCCGGTCTCTGAGTCAAATTCACCTCCTCCCCCTATGCGTCTCCCCTCGCCCGGGTACCCCAGCCCCGGAATCCAGCTGGGCCCGTCCCGCTGGGAAGAAAACTGGCGGCCCCGAGCCGGGTAGCAGCGCCAACTCCATGCACCTAGCAACACCGCGAGCTCCGGCAAGGAGAAGTAATTAACAAGAAGGTTTCCCAGCCCGGGCGGGTGGAAGAGCCGAGTCCTCTAGACTCCGGGACTGCGGCCGCCTCCCCTTTCCTCCGCTCTCCGCGGGGTCCTAGCGCCCGGCACTGAGGGCCCGTGTGACCCGGGAGTACTTGCGCGGGGCGAGCGGAGCGGAGAGGTACTTTTGCGCGGAATCTGTGCGAGCTCCTGGGTATCAGAGAGAGACGCAAAATCCCGGTTCTCCTTGGCATCTCCAAGCGGCCGCGTGCACTGGGCCGCACGTCCGAAACTTCCCTGCCCCCCACCCCTGATCCCTTCTTTACGCAGCCTCCTTGCAGAGTACCCGAACCCGGACGGAACCGGTTCCAGCTTTTAAAGTGAGTCCGCGCCAGGGAAGCTCAGGGACCAAGACCTGCCTCTCCGCCCACCCCAACCAATCCTAACCCCCCGTGCGGCGTCGGGTGTTCCCGGGCTCCCGGGTCTTTGGCTGGAGGTGGGTGCCCTGGAGAGGCTAGAGGAGGGGTCCTGCCGTCGACCACTCGTGCGCGGGGGCGACAACTCTCCCGAGGGTGGGGCACCGCGCGCGGGTCTCGGTTCGGCTGGCGACTCAGGAGGTGGTAGGCGTTGCCCCGCGGCCCCTCCCCGCCAGCGCTGAGCTCCAGCCCCACTCGCCGCCCTCTGCAGACTGCAGGCGCTAAGACCCAGGAGGCGTTGCGCCGTTGTCACCGTTTGGACACTAGAGGGCGACAAACCGCCCCGGTATAAATGCGGGGCCCGCGCGGGCCTGGCCATTCGCGACCGGGAGCTGAGCGGGCGCGAGCGAGCAGGGGCTCTGGGTGGGCGGCGGCAGCAGCGGCGCCCCGCGCAGGCTGGAGGCCGCCGAGGCTCGCCATGCCGGGAGGACTTTAGCTCCCCCATGGAGTCGGCCGACTTCTACGAGGCGGAGCCGCGGCCCCCGATGAGCAGCCACCTCCAGAGCCCCCCACACGCGCCCAGCAGCGCAGCTTTCGGCTTTCCCCGGGGCGCGGGCCCCTCGCAGCCCCCCGCCCCACCTGCCGCCCCGGAGCCTCTGGGCGGCATCTGCGAACACGAGACGTCCATCGACATCAGCGC
Organism: Moschus berezovskii; assembly: GCF_049115385.1. NCBI lineage: Eukaryota > Metazoa > Chordata > Mammalia > Artiodactyla > Moschidae > Moschus > Moschus berezovskii. The sequence continues at coordinate 19,589,935 of NC_142481.1, forward strand.
CTACATCGACCCGGCCGCCTTCAACGACGAGTTCCTGGCCGACCTGTTCCAACACAGCCGGCAGCAGGAGAAGGCCAAGGCGGCCGCGGCCCCCGCAGGAGGCGGCAGCGACTTTGACTACCCGGGCGCCCCCGTGGGCCCCGGCGGCGCCGTCATGCCCGGGGGGACGCACGGTCCCCCTCCCGGCTACGGCTGCGCGGCGGCCGGCTACCTGGACAGCAGGCTGGAGCCTCTGTACGAGCGGGTCGGGGCGCCGGCGCTGCGGCCGCTGGTGATCAAGCAGGAGCCGCGCGAGGAGGACGAGGCGAAGCAGCTGGCGCTGGCCGGCCTCTTTCCCTACCAGCCGCCGCCGCCGCCGCCGCCACCGCACTCGCACCCGCCGCCCGCTCACCTGGCCGCCCCGCACCTGCAGTTCCAGATCGCACACTGCGGCCAGACCACCATGCACCTGCAGCCCGGCCACCCCACGCCGCCGCCCACGCCCGTGCCCAGCCCGCACCCGGCGCCCGCGCTTGGCGCCGCTGGCCTGCCAGGCCCTGGCGGCGCGCTCAAAGGGCTGGCCGCCGCGCACCCCGACCTCCGTGCGGGCGGCGGCGGCAAAGCCAAGAAGTCCGTGGACAAGAACAGCAACGAGTACCGGGTGCGGCGGGAGCGCAACAACATCGCGGTGCGCAAGAGCCGGGACAAGGCCAAGCAGCGCAACGTGGAGACGCAGCAGAAGGTGCTGGAGCTGACCAGTGACAATGACCGCCTGCGCAAGCGGGTGGAACAACTGAGCCGCGAACTGGACACGCTGCGGGGCATCTTCCGTCAGCTGCCCGAGAGCTCCCTGGTCAAGGCCATGGGCAACTGTGCGTGAGGCGCGCGGCGGCGGGACCGCCCTGGGCCGGCCGCCGGCTGGGACCCAGGGAGTGGCTTCGGGTCTCCGGATCTCAAGACTGCCCGAACCGCGTCTGAGAGCCTGGCCTGCTGCGCGTGCCCCTTGCCTTCCTCTGCGCCGGACACGGTGCGTCTAAGATGAGGGGTCTGGCAGAGAGGAGAAGCGCCATGGGGCTGAGCCGGGAGCCCGGCAACTCTAGTATTAAAGGAATAACCCTGTGCCTTGGAAACGCAAACTCACCGCTCCGATTCCTACCGAGTAGGGGGAGCAAATATGTGCCTTGTCAATTTATTTGGAGGGTTCCTGCCCCCATGAGAAGAGGGGTGCAGGCCCCCGGCAGGAGGAAGGTTCAGGGAGCAGAGATCCCGATAAGCCAGCCCTGGCGGCGGCTCCTGAGCGCCTGTCCTTGGAGGGGAGGAAACACAGGGACTTGGGGCTTTGAATCTAAGGTTGTTCGCCTTGTTCTACGTGAAGGTGGAGGGTCCCTAGTTCCTTGCCTCTGAACTCCCAGCCTGCAAAAGGCTGGGTTCTCCTGGGTAGAACTCACTGAGATGGATATCACCAGGTGACCAGTGGGAGCCTGCAACCCCCAGTCAGGTCAGAAAGCTAGGTCGAGAGTTAGCTAGGAGGACATATGTTCATGGGAGTGGTGGCCTGGTGGAAGAGGGGAACCTAGAGCTCTGGTCTGGGGGTCAGTAGGGAGTGGTGAATGGACACAGGGGCCATCAGCCTTGTCTGTACTGTATGTCGCCAGCATTGCCATATACACAAGAAGCACAATCAGTCCATCCCAGAGGGACCGAAGTTATGAGAAGCTTTCCAAATATTTTGCTTTATCAGCCGACATCAACACTTGTATCTGGCCTCTCTGTGTCCCTGCGGTGCCTTGTGCAATGTGAATGTGCACGTCTATGCTAAACCACCATTTTATTTGGTTTTTGTTTTGTTTTGGTTTTGCTCATAAACTTGCCAGAATGAGGCTCTTCGTCAGCAGCTGCAGGGAGGGTCTGCGGCCGTCTTTCCTTTTGGTTTGGGGATTGTTTTTGCTCCCAGGGGAACCAAAGAGGCGAGGTGGGCTTCCCCTTTCCCCTCAGCTCTCCCTGGGGGTGGCTGTGGGCCTCGGTCCCCTCGGTCTCCCCAGAGGCCCTGGCCTACGGGTCTGGAAGGGAGGCGGCCTCAGCCAGCATTCACTCACCAATTCGATCACTTGGCCCGGGAGCGGGGAGGGCGGCTTTGGTTCTCTTCTTTGGGGAGGACATAGAGTTTCATGCTAGATGTTTTATGTATTATATCTATAATATAAACATATCAAAGTCAGTTTTGGTGTCTTTTTAAAACTAGAAAATCTACTTCCAAGGTTTTCTGTGGGCCAGGTCACATTTGTGAATAATCACAGCATAGTCTCTGGCCGAGAGCCTGACTTTCATTAGCTCTCCACCCATCCTGAGCCCCTCTTTACATTAAGGGGGTGACTTCTCCCAACCAAGGCAAATAAATGGCAGAAGGTAGACAAGGCTCCAAGCTGAGAAGACCAAAGCCTGGAGAGGTTCCAGGTGTATAGTGGGAAGAGGGATGTGCGGAGGTATCACGGGGCCTTGGTGTGGCCTCTCAGCCCCTGGGAGGAGAAGAGGGACTTAGAGAGGAGGCCCTCCGCCTGAAGTTGTCACAGCCCCTCTGGAACGCGGGCAGGCCTGGCCCAGGAGCTCCAGGCTCCAGAGGCCCTTTGACCACACTGACTTCCAGATCACTCACAGCCCCAGCTCTGGAAGCCTTGCTCACACCTGCCTTTGCCCCAGCCCTCCGGCGGGACTGTGGGCGGGCAGGGAGAGGCCACAAGTGGTAAGGACCCTCCACCCTTCCCTGCTTGCTCAGGCCCACGTGACTGCTGCCTCTCCCAGCGGGGGCCCTGACAGGAGCCCTCCACCCGGCCCTGCTCACCTGCCCTGCCCCAGCCCACCCAGGAAGGGGGACCCACGGCAGGCCTGCACTGGATGTCTGGCCCTTCCCCACACACTGCGCGAAAGGCAAGGAACAGGCCCAGCATTTGCCTCCCCACTGTGCCCACCCTGGACCAAGACCCTGACTCCAACAACTGCCCCATGAGGACAGGTATTCAGGACACCCCCGGCAGCAGTATTGCCCTACCAAGGGAGGGCACACACACATGCCCGCAAGAAGAGGGCCCAGGAGGAAGTAACCCAGGAGACCAGCAGGGCTTTCAGAGTTGACTCTCTCTGAGGGTAAAAGGCAAAACTCTTTGCCTTTTGTTTTCACCCCAAGACTGTTCACTTGAGCAGCTGACGCTGTATGCCAACGTGGGCTGTGACCATTTCAAGAAATTACACATTCTTTTTAAATTCTGAAAATTTTCGCTTCACCTGCCCGTGTGGTTAAAGGGGTGACTTACCCGCCTCCCACCCCACTCCCCCACCCCCTCCACCGTGCTATCTCTCGGTCCCTGTCTGGCCTCCTCCTCACCCTTGGCCGCCCTTGGTGGAGGAAAGGCCGTGAGCCCCGGTGAGGAGGCGGCAGCCTGCCCCGCCGCCTGGGAACCAAGGAGGCAGAGCCCCACCGCCTGCCTAGAGGCCTGGGGCAGGCCACAGCTTGCTAGGCCCCAGCAAACCCTCTCTGAGTTCAGTGCTAATTCCAGTTTTTCTTGTTTGAGGGGGCCAAGCCTCGGCTTCCCCCTTTGCCCCCAGAACAGATCCCAAGACAAATGGGGGAGGAGCGCCCCTCCTGTCCTCACACCTCTCTCTCTGGTTCCACTGTCCCAAGTCCACGGGTTTCCTCTTTCAAAGCTGTGTGCTCGCGAAAGGGCACCCCTCCTGTCACAGACCCTGAGGTCCAAGGCAGGCTTTGTTGGGAACAAGACAGTCCTAGGAAAGGGGTGGGGCACATGAGGCCCCCAGTAGGGTCCCCAGTAGACAGAGTAACCCACTTGGGGGGAGGGGGAGCGTGGGGTGAACCTGCCTGGCACGTGCACTGTGCCAGGGCAGAGGGGCCCCCACGGAGAGCTGGTCCTTGCCACCCACTGCTTCCTGAAGGGGCCCTCATGGTTCCCCTCCTGACTACAGCCTTCATGAAGACTTACTTCAAGAGTCTGGCCTGAGAACACACCCCAAGTATTTATTGGATGCCTACTGTATGCCGGGGGGTGGGGTGGGGGAGGAACACACAGTCCCGTGGACCCGAGATGTGCTTCAAGGGTGACAGGGCAATAAGGAGAAGTTCAAAGTGGGCTAGAGGCCCCCAGGGAAGGCTTCTTGGAGGCAGCAGTTTTGACCAAGACCCGGCCGTGAACCAAGTTCACTATGCCTGGTTGCTTCTCCTATGAGGGGCAACAGGGACCTCAGCCCCTCAGTAGGCCACTGGAGCCCAAGGTCCCCTGAGAGTGCTGTTCGGGGGAGCCAGCCTCCAGGGAAGGAGCAAAGGCAGAAGGGAGATGGGGAGGTGCCCCTTGGCACTGGATGCCTCCTGATGGTTGAGCACTGTCGCCATGTCACCCTTATCTCCTGGATCTCCTGGGAATCTGTGAACATGGGGTTTGGCCCTGACACCTGTGATGAGCCACTGGGACTGGTGAGGAGTGTCTGCCGCTCCCAGGTCTCCCGCCCCCACCTTCCCAGGCAGGAACCTGCCGCATCTCCTCTCAGAGAGCTGTTGATTTCCTGGGAGGAAATGGGGAGTGGGGAGGAAGCAGGAGGCCATTCGTGGAGCACGTCAAGGAGGAGCAGAAACCCTGACATTGCTCAGCCACAAAGCTCACCTTCCAGGCACCCACAGGCCTTCCACAGACACGGGGCCGCGTCCACGACTGGGCCAAGGCAGTATTCCTTCTGTTCCTTCCTACGCTGGCAGGAAGGGCAGGGCTTTACTCTTCTTCAGATGAAACTAAACCACCAGTGCCTTGCCTTCAAAAGGTCTTTCTTGTTTCTCTGAAAGTCTCTCGCTATCTCCCTTCTCAGGACACCCCTGTTCCTCCCCCTCCCCCAAACGCCTTTCTGTGGATGGAGAATTTGACGCAAGCAGAGACATAGGAAAGATACCAATTCACTATCAAAGCATCCTAGCCCCATCCCAGAGCAATTAAAAAGCCAGATGGAATCTCTGGGAAAACGGCATTAATAACGCGAACAATCTGTGCAGGCCGGCAGGGACCCAGGAGCTGCGGGCGGGGGCGGGGAGAGGCTGGGGTGCTGGAGTGTGAGCTCAGAGCAAGGGCTCCGCGCATTGTGGCCAACTGGGGAAGAGGCCTTCACAAAGGATATGTCTAGGCCTAGGTCTGGCCACAGCTGGGCTGTCCCCTCTGGCCCCTGCAGGGCCCACTGTGCATTCTGGATCCTGGTCGCTGAGAGCCAGGCAAATGTGGAACCCATTACTCAGGCAGCCACAGCCTCAGCCAGCCCCTTTCTGGCACCCAAGAGCTTTGCTTCTCTCCACTTTTGTTTTTGTTTATTATTTTTCTAGCCTTCTGGCCCCACCCATCTGAAACAGGCCTCCCTGGGTGCCTGTCGCCCAAAGATTTCCTTTCTCTTCATTAGCTGTGTCCAAACCTACTGCCCATTCTTGAGGACAGCAGGAGGTGGTGTCGGGGACCCCCGTGGGGCCTGAACCTCAGGCACTCCCCTTAGATTGCAGAGCAGCAGGCAATCCTGGCAGGGCCAGCTGAGCTCTCAGAGGCTGGCATGATTGCTAGGAGAGCAGGGCACAGGGGGTCTGTACTGCCTGACTGCCTTGTGGGGCCTAGAAGGGGCTGAATGAGCACCACAGGCAAAGGAACTTCTGCTGCTCCAAAGCCTTCTCTAGGCCGAGCCAAGGCAGACACTTCCATAGCCCCATTTTTCAGACCATGGATTGGAGCCCCACCCAGTGTGGACTTAAAGATGTAGTTTTCTTATAGCCATCAAGTTGGAATGGGAATCGGTGTTATTAAAAACATCCTTTGTGATTCTTACAAACCCAGAAAGCCACTTTCTGAACTTCATCTTCTCTGTCCCTACCCTTACCCTCCACCCTCACCCTCCCTGGAAACTGTTCTTCTCCAGGTCACTAGAGCTAAAGCACACAAGCTTGCCTGTGATCCTGCCTTTCTTGGCCCCTGGCTGAATCTGGACCCCATGGACGTCCAGTGTCTGGCCCACAACAGGTCTTCAACACGTGTGTCTGAACGCATGGATCTCTCTGCAACTCATCTCTCACCCTTAAAAAAAACATCCACACCCTCTCCACTGTGTGCAGGGTCTGGGGCAGGGGCAGGTTGGCCTGAGGTTCACCAAGCAGGGGTTGGAGGGTCGGGAGGCAAAACAAGGGCACCAGAGATAAGGCTCCACCGGGCTGGCCCACTCTAGGTGAGTCGTTGCATCTACCAAGTTAATTTTTAAAAGCAAGAATCCTACGAAAGGTGACTTATCCAGTTCTAGATAATCCTCAACGTGTCTGTGTGATCAGCTCACCTCCAAGTCTAGCTAGGCCCCAGCAAGATGGTTGTACCGGTGGAGTATACAGGGAGGAGGTGGGATTCCAGGAGAAGGGGAAGAGGGTTGGAGCGGGGCAGCGTGCCCAAGCCTGCAGGGGTTGCTCAGAGACACTGGGCAGCTAGGGTCATGGTGTTTCTGATGGAAAGATCTTTCAGCCCTTGTATCTCCCCTTTTGTGTCTCCCTAGGGTGACTGGCAAAATCATTATTGAGAGACTATGGCCCAAGAGCGGAAAGCATCAGTGACCAAATATAGTGGCCTAGAGTCAGAACATGTCACCTAAGACAGGGTCGAAAGAGAATCATCAGGGCCTGGCCCAAGCCTGCTTCTTGGCGGGTGGCAAGAAAATATTCCTGCTTCTTGGCAGATGGCAGCCAAGCTTTCACCAGGAAGTAAGCCTGTTCTTCCGGAGCAGCCCCTGGCCCTACCGTACCTATCCAGGGAGGGCTCAGCAAGTCCACCCCTTTCCCCCAGCCAACACAAGTGTTTTCCCTGGAGCCCCCGGGAATCCGGGCCCCTCTGGCTGGTGAGGAAACATGGCTGATTTATGGCAGCCCTTCCGGCTCATACGTGGGGCATTCATCTCAGCTGGATGTGACAGCCCCTGTCCCTGAGAACCGGGACGAGAGGTGTTAGGACTGGGCTGCCTGCCCCAGAGGGAGCCGCTGTGGCCTTCCATATCAGGTTCGGACCCGTCTCAGGTAGCCTCCTCAAGTGATTTACAATTTGCAAACACGTTTTATTTGATTCCTCAGTTTTGCTAGAGCAATTACAGTGACTCAGCGTGACACAGCGCTCCCAACACGGTGTCTACGCACTGTTAGGAAATGCATTTCCTTCACTATTTTGCCTGGTGCGGCAACATTTTAAAAATAGACTCATTCACTGTACTTGAAGGCAATTTGTTCCAAATTTTCCCACTAATTTGATTTTAATCTGATATTTAAAATTCATGTGACCACATTCCCACTGATTTATAGAGAATAAGCCCTGCCTGGCAGCAGTTTAACTGGCCTTCATCCAGGAGTCCACAGGACGAAGGATTTATCCTGGGACAATTCGAAGGCAAAGGAGTCTGTGCTGCTTAACTCTGGCTAGTTCAGCCTTGCAGGTGCCTCTTGCCTGGGGCCAGCGAGTGTGGGCTGGAGGTCGCTGCCACTCTTCTGCAGAGCCCTGGCACACGGTAGGTCAACAGTCCTTGTTGAGTGGATGCATCCAGCGCAGATGACCTGGCATGATACACCTACCACTGAGCTGGGTGCTAGAGGAAAGCACTTTGTTCACATTTGATGAATAGAAGTTTCCTCTTGCTCCCAACTCCAAACTCCCTAGGGTTGGAATGGGCCACTGGAGGTGGGCCTGAGGCAGTGGCACCACCCGACTCCTGGCTTTTTCTCTTAATGTCTGTGGGGGCCCTCACCAAGTCTCTTCATTTCTCTGGGCTTCAGTTTCCTTTTATGCAAAATTTTATGCAAAACAAGTCCCACATCATGGAGCTGTTGTGAAAGGTAAACAGGCAAAGCTTGTGAGACACTTGGCTCAAGCTGATGAGATTGCCATCTCTGAGAGTTAGGGCAGGAGGCAGAGTGGGCGCAAAGGCCACACCCGGTCCCTGAAAACTCTCCTGGAAGGAGACAGTCATCTGAATAATTTAGGGCAAAAATCTTTGTACCTGGAATAACCAAGTTCCTGAAGTCACTTTAATGTCGCTTAGATTTTTTTCCCCCAGGAGACCTTCCATTTGCTCAGGAAGCATTTAATGAGTTCCTCTTGGGTGCAGAACCCTCTTCCCTATGACCTTGAAGGGTGAGCGGAGGTCACACCCTCCTCCACTGCTCTCAGCAGAACAGGTGAGAACACCCCATGTGTGTCGTAGTAGAAGTTTCTTGATACTAGTGTAGAATCCCACGGGATGACTCCTGGTTAGTAAGGACAAGCATTCTCACACTTGGGGGTTATCAGCCTCCCCAAGTCCTGAAAGATACCCCCTCCCTGCTCCCCTGGTCCTTCCCTCACTAACTCCTTTCCATCTGGAAGGCTGGGACCCCAGCTAGGAGGGTGGCCTTGCCTCCTCCATTACTGCTGGATGGGAATGGAGGGTACGCTGGTGTGTCGGGGACACGGGGTGGGGGGGCACACCTCCCATCTCCTTGCCTCCCTCAGTTCCCCACTGGGTCACAGCAGCCCTTGGCCAACCAGTTGGTTCCCATTTGGCAACCCAGCTCGAGTCCAGGAAGTGAGGGGAGGAGGCTGCCCTGGGCACTGTGGGGTGGCCGGGCTGGGCTCGCACAACCAAGGAAGTCCCTGGGTCCAAGGAGGCTGAGAAGGCCTTCCCCAGAGCTGGGGGCCCCAACAGGAAAGAGCTCTGGAACCGACCCTGCTTCTCCCTTGGCTGCTGGGAATGCCACCGCAAGAGCAGCTTGAGTTACTGAGCAAACTCCTCAGGCGAGGGAGGCAGGTGGCCCTCCTCTAGGGCACCTCCACACAGGAAGCAGTTGGCTGCCACTTGTCAAGGGAGGGCTGGAGAAGGGATAGGCTACCCACTCCAGTATTTTTGGGCTTCCCTTGTGGCTCAGCTGGTAAAGAATCCACCTGCAATGCAGGAGACCTGGGTTCGATCCCTGGGTTGGGAAGATCCCCTGGAGAAGGGAAAGGTTACCCTCTCCAGTATTCTGGCCTGGAGTATTCCATGGTCTGTAATGGTCCATGGATTCACAAAGAGTCAGACACGACTGAGTGACTTTCACTTTGTCAAGGGAAGGCAGCAGGGAACCAGAGGGGCCGGGAGGCCCTCAACCATTGGCTACTCCACAGCCGGCTCAGCCTGGAAAGGAAAGCGGGCAACTCCCTGGGGCGAGTGTGAGGGCAGGGGTGCAAGAGCATGCTGTGGGCATATAGACTCGGCTGATTCCGAACCTCTGGCTGGAGGCACTTTCAGGCCCAGGAGGAGTGGCAGGTACTCCCAAGAACAATTCCCAAGTTCACCAAGGCCTGACCTCTATTTGGGGAGCGATCTCACCTGGGAGGGGTGTGAGTCATGGGCCAGGCCTCTGAGCCGAGGAGGGGAGGTGGGGACGATGGCTCCGAGCCTGAAGTGTGTCAGAGGCGAGGTGAGCATCTTGAGTGATGTGCCGTTTATGTAATAATGTGGGGCAGCGCTGCCCAGGGTGTGTGTGAGGCGAGCTGGAAAGGACAGCAGCACTCTTGGGTCCTCTACTCGCCAACTGAGCTGTATCCCAGGCTCCCCGGGGCCCCAGATCTCGCCAAGGAGTCCAATCTGCCAGGACCGGTGATGAGACCCAGGGCAGAGGCAGGATTACCACCGGGGCCCCTGTGCTCTGCATCCGGTGGAAGAGTTTCACCCTCTCCACCCTGAAATCCACCCAGGGGAGTGAAACCTCATGTATTCTTAAGTCTTTCCTTACCGGACATATTCCATGACACCCTCTCCCTCCCCTGCCTCGGCCCAACATTCCTTAACTTAATCTACTTGAGTTTTTCATTTTAAAAATTAAATCAACTGCACGTTGCTTGGAATATCTTGGAATATCAACTGCACGTTGCTTGGAATATCAGAAATTGGAAGGGCATGTCCGAGATACCGCAGAGCCAGGTTTGGGGGCCTGCACAAGTACATCCGCCCCCGACCACCACCACCATCTTCACTCATCATAGGCTTTCTCCATAAGACAAGCCGCTGGGATGGTACCCCCAACAGCACAGTGGTTTGGAGAGACCTGCTGCTGGGGGTGGGGAGATGGTTACACAAGGGCTGGGCCTGCATCGCCACCCAAGCGGGGGCGTGAGACTGTGAGTGTCCTTGCCTGATCACACACCGGCTGTGTGACCGAGCGCAGGTTTGGCAGCCTCTCTGTTTGAGCGTGCCTAAGAGGTGTGCCGGATTCCCAGAGGCACGATGATGAATGGGTGTCCCTGCAGAACAGAGCGACCACAAGAACCTGATCCCAGGACGAGTCACACTGAGAAGAACAAGGACCAGGCCACCTGGCAGCCAAGAGGGTGAGTCAGGAACAAACTAGCTCCGACATATATGCACCACCAGGTGTGAAATAGACAGCTAGTGGGAAGCTGCTGTATAAAACAGGGCGCTCAGCTCAGTGCTCTGTGATGACCTAGAGGGGTGGGGTGGTGGGGTGGGAGGGAGGCTCAGTAGGAAGGACATCTATGTATGCTTATAGCTGATTCACGCTGTTGTACAGCAGAATCTAACACAACGTTGTAAAGCAATTATCCTCCAATTAACAATAATTAGAAAAAAAAAAAAAAGAAACAAACTATCTGCCTGCCAGCCAGGTCACTTTCCCACTTTGCTAAGAGAGCTCAGGCTTAAAAGCCAGAGGGAGGCAGAATCAAGGGTTGGGCATTTCCGCTCCTGCCTCTGGAGCCCAGCTTCAAGATCCAGGTGACAATGAAGACAGTAGTTCTCCACGGCTCATGTTGGGACCCTCAAGTGGGGCTGGCATCATCAAGGCTTCTTCTGCAATGGCAAAAGGACCTTCTAGCATCACCTCCTCTTTTAGATCCAGGCCCCCTCCATCCTCCCCAGCCAGGATCAGATCAAATCAGCCAACGAGTCAGTAAGTCTCCACCAAGCACCTCTGAGAGCCAAGATGGGATTCGATCCACAAGGAGACCCTGGTCAGAGGAGAGAAGAGGCACAGTGTCTAGGAGAAGGCGGTCACCATAAGTACTGAATGATAATGCCACCCACCCGTGCCACTGCACCTCCAGTTGACCGTGGAGGGACCCTAGGGATTGGCATTCTGCTGTCTCCCAGTGATGGGTCAGCAAGACCTGCAGGAGGGCAGAAGGAACAGGAGGCTGAAGCTAGGGTCATCTCAGGCCTTTCCCAATTGTTCCTAAGAAGGCAGGGGTGAACTGCAGAGGTAAGGGACAGGCAGGAGCCGATTTTTCACTTTTTCGTGTCTTTTGCTGCATTGAACTTGGCATTGTACAACATCAAGGCCCTTGGCCAAGAGCAAACTGTGTCCAATATCTCTCATTAGTATTCTTTGAGCTCATCTGAAACACAGAGCTATATCACCAAAGCACAACTAACCATTAAATGGTTCAGTGCCTTTCTCATGTGTTCATTCATTGGTTTCAGAAAACTCTTACCCATTAATCCTTGAAGCATCACTTCTTCTCCACTTCTCTCCTCTCCTTAGGGGACAATATCAATCAATGTTACACCTTCTCTTCCTCTTTACGTCATATCATCTCTTCCATATTTTCCTCTTTTTGTCTCTGTATGCTACATTTGTGATGATTTCCTCAGACTTCTCTTCTAATTCCCCAATTCTCTTCTCAGCTGTGTCTCCTCAGTTATTAGACCATAGAGTTCTTAATTTTGGTTATTGCAGTTTTTACTTCTAGAGACTCAACTTGATTCTTTTGCAGATCGACTATGTTACTTTTCATAAATTCTCATTTCCTGCGGTTATTTGTAAGTAAGTAAGTGTTAGTCGCTCAGTCATGGACTGCAGCCCACCAGGCTCCTGTGTCCATGAGATTTTCCAGGCAAGGATACTGGAGTGGGTTGCCATTTCCTTCTCCAGTGGTTTGTAAGCATATCATATTTCTTTAAACATCACATGCACAGTTTTTTCATAGACAATAGTGGGAGCCCATGGCCTTCCCACTAGCTAAGGGTCTATTTCTGTTTCCTGTTGATTCTTCTAGTTTTTGCTCTAGTGCTTCATTTTCTTGTGTGTCTAATCTTCTTTGACCATGTGCCGATCATTGTTTTAGAAAAAATTGTTCGCAAGAAAAATCTTGGATTTAGCACAACTATCCCTTCTGCTAGAGAGCATTTTTTTATTTGCTCCTGCCAAACAGTGAGGAATATGCCTAGTTCAGGGCCACCTTATTCCACCTGTAAGGCTAGCTCACCTAGGAGAAGAGACTCAGATTGCAAACTCACGTGAGGGCTGGTCTACTTCTGGTTCACCCTTATCCCGAGGGTGTAGCTCTTGGAGCTCCATATCAGCATGGGGGGTGGGGTGTCTTATTATATGGCACCACCTGTGTGAGCGCTGAGATTTGATTTCTGTCCCTCTCATTCATGAGGCTGTCAAAATAAAATTTAAATTGATTGGGATCAGACAAGGCCTGAAGGGGAAAAAGTGGCTTCTCCTCTTGCTTACCTGTCTGGATTCCTTTCTCACCCAGTTTTGGCCTGGCAATTCCCTTTGATACAGCCAATGCTTCAGTGCTTTTAATACATTTTTAAAATTTTATCCAGAATTTTTAGTTGTTTTCAGTGCAAGGATGGTCCCAGATCACCTAGCCTGCCATTACTGGAAGCCAGAAGTTCTCCTTCGGTCCTTCAGTAAGCACTTGTGAGTGTCTGCTGTGTGCCCAGCATGTGCTGGGCAGAGCAGAAAACTAGACAGACAGAATGGGCTCTTGCGGTACTCACCAACCGTCTCTCTAGGGAGACAGACGATAAACAAACAGTTACTCAATTGATTAGTTAACTACAGTTGTAAGGCATATTGCGAAGTAAGGAGATTTGGGAGTGACGAGAAGGAGCCCTTGCTGGCTCTGTGGGCTCAGGGAAGTCATTCCTAGGGATGCGGTTTTTAAGCTGAGATCTGAAGAATTGGTGGGATTTATAAATAATCGGGGGCTGGATGGACATCATCCAGATGGAGGGAAATGCATGTACCAATCTCTGCAGTAAGAGGGAGCATGGCCTTCTAGGTCCTGAAGAACATCCACTGTGGCAGCCACAGTGCCTGGCACAGGGGGTGGAGGATGAGAGGTGAGGCCAGAGGTCAGCTGGGTCAGACAACCAGGCTCTCACAAGCAAGGTTTCAGACTTTGGTCAATACACCAAAAGCCGTAGGAGTCATGGAAAACATCAAGATCAGGCTTGCTTATTAAGTGCGGGGGTGGGCACCGAGCATCAATCAGGCCATTGAGGGAGTTTTGTAGCCCAGAGGTGGACAAATTCAAGGGATGGTTAGGAGAATAAAAGAAGAAGGATTTCCGCCAAGCTTGACCATTTTGTTATCCCAGAATGCCTTCCCCAATCCTGCTGGGTTTTCTTCATTTGCCCTCAGATCAACTTGACACCTGCTCTGTCTGCTCTTTGCCCTGTGAGTCTGGCCAAGGTAGGCCACACCGAGGGCCTCCTGGGCCTCTGGCTTCCTGTTGGGTTTGGCCAATGGTGGGTACCAGCCGGAAATGAGACAGAGGAAGAGGGGGAGCATTTTATCTGTGCTCTCTTCCTGCTGCAGCACCCCATCTGCAAGTCGACGAGACTACAGCTCCGCTCAGGTGGCCGGTGCTCTGCCCTCCATGGGTCCAGTTCTCATGGGGTTCTGGCAGCACGAATGCTTGCCTCACCTCTGGAGCCCTGTGTGGGTGCCTACTGCTGCTGTGGCCTGGGGGCCTCCTTGATTTCTTCAACCTAGGTCACACCCCACCAACGGTCCCCCAGTCTTAACATCCCTCTACTGGAAGTATCAAGGTTGAGTTTGGTTTTCTGCCAAGGACCCTTGAGTTACCACCAAGACTCAGGGCTTCTCGCTTTAAAGAATCTGGAGAAGTGAACTGTCTGGCAATCCTGGAAAAGGGCCAGTCCCTCGTGGCAGCCAAAAGGGTGGTGTCAGAGCCACATGAAGGCCCTGCCACCATCTGCATTCCGTAAACAAACACCCGTGTGTGTGCAGGGCGAGCCAGAGCCCAGTGACAACCACGGCTGTGACAATTTTATAGAGCCCCCATATCAGAGAGGACAGAGGTAATTAGGAAAATCATAAACATTTCTGGTGTCTTCCGTCCGGCCGCTGGGAGCTCCAAAGATGTTGCTTTCCAATCTGCAGTCACATTCAGGTTCCAGACACTTCTTAAAAGAAGTGTCCCAGTGGCTAGGGTCAGAGGGCATCTGATTTCTGGGGTGAATGTGATGGGCCTACTGCTGAGCTTAGTTCTGGAAGAATCCTGACCCCGCTCCCTGCTCTCTTCCTCCCTCTTCTCCACTTCCCGCTTCCCCGCCTCCCTCCCAAGCTGAAGCTCCCTCTCTTCACTTTCACTTTGGAGATGTGTGCTTGGAGCACCAGCCTCCACTCAGAGGGGGACAGACGCTGAGAACTGTGCTCCCTAACATCGTGGGTTCATTCCCACCCGCTCCCCGTCAGCCTCTGTGCTGAGGGTAGAGAGCCGAGGGCAAGGAGAAAAAGATGAAACTCAACCTCATGGCAGAGTTTGCCTGGGTGGAGGTGGGCGGTCAGGGAAGGTCCCCCTACCCCTAGGTGGCAGTGCTCAGGGGACACCAAAGTGATGAGAAAGATCCGGGAGGTCAGAGGACTTCTCCTCTGAGAAGTAGGGAAACAGAGCAAAGGTCCAGGGAAAGGCCAGCAAGCTGGGGTGGTGGTGGGGAGGGGGAAGGGGCAGAAGATGAAGCTGGAGAGCCAGGCAGAGACCAGCCCGCTGGTAGCTTTGGAGTGGAGCTGACCCACCTGACATGAAAGAGCCCTAGTTTACCTAGTTTACTCCTGCTGTTCCAGCACAATTGTTTATAGCACCCCCTTGACTCACAAAGTACCCCTGCTTATTCAATAAAGGACATGGTGGCCTTCCTTACAGGATAGAACAAAGAAATCTAGGTTTTTCATATTTTAATGGCCATAGGAAACCATCAGAGAATTTCAAGCAGGGGAGGGACAGAATCCAAGCTTTTTCCTTCATGCACCAAATATTTACCGAGTTGTCTTCCTCGGCTCTGGGGCTCTGGGGCACAGGCCCACTTGGCAGACCTTCCCTCATGGAGTTTACATTCCACTGTTAGAAATGCCGACACACTTCTAACAAAAGGAACTAACTCTAAACCCTCGGTGCCCTCGACAACTGGAGGTGCCCACTGGACAGAGGGAAAGATGAAGCCAAAGGAGTATCTTGATGGTTGGTTTTCTACATGTAATCACTGGAAAATCCTAAGCTACTTTCCATGAAGTCTGCTCCAAAATTTGCCCCTGAGGGAGGTTTCCATGGGGAGCCACTTGTAATATGGCTTGCCCTTGGCTCCCCTTTCACCCACATACCTAGGTTTCCACGGTTGGTGAGCCTGGCCATGTGTGGTTTGCTCTGACAGGGCCCTCACTCCAGGCTGGTCCTTAGCTCTAGGTAACAAACGCTCACAGAATCCTAGATTGAGTGGTCTAAGCAGAAAGCATTTGATACTGGCACCTCTCACCCAAAATCCTGCCTCTGTGCCAGGCATGGAGCCAAGTGCAATGAGGAAGAGAAAACTTGGCCAGATGTGTCTTCAGGCACAGCTGGATCCAGTAGCCTGACTGGGTCATTAGCAGTCCTCTCACTGCATTTCCTGATTTGCCATCCTTCAAGCTGCCTTCAGTTTCCCTTAAGAAGTTCCCAGTGACCCGAAACCTCTAAATGGACACCCCGCAACCCAGAAGAGAGCTGTGATTTTTTTTATTAGTTCTGTCAAAAGTCCTAGAATTGGATTCTCTTGGACCATAGGCTCCTCACGGAACCAGCTACTGTCTCCAGGAAGATGGACGACCCTAACTGGCCAATCCTGAGTCATGTTCTGACCCCTGCCACAGACCCTTTAGGAGGGGGTCAGCTCCACTCACACTGCATGGGTTGAGAGTGGAAGAGCAGGAGATGCTCCAAGGAAAATCCAGGGGTTTGGAATGAGAGAAAATGAGGCAGGCAGAACAGCTCACTGTCCTGTTGTCCCTCGTAGCACAGAGCCCATGAGAGTGAGAACAACTGAGGTGACTCCTTGCTTCCAAACAAAGAGCAAATCCGCCTTCCCTGGGGGCGAAGGTGGGGGTGGGGGGTGGGTTCTGGCATCAGCTGTTGTGACTCGGGCCCCAGATCCACTCCTGACTTCTGCCCCACCTCAGGCTGCCAGCAGCCTCTTCCTACAGGAGGCACAGATCCTCTGGGCCCCAGGCTATCCGTGAGATCTGTGACTCTAGCCCGTGGAGGCGGGGCTGCAGGGTACACACATGGTGATGGGCAGCTGCCCCAGGAGAGGCTCCAGGCAGCGGCCTCACCTCCTGCTCCCACTCAACACCTACCTGGGATTGGAAGCTGTAACCTGAGTCCTCTGGAGCCGCCCGGTCCTTTTCCCCCATGGGTTAGTCACTCAGTCGTATCCGACTCTTTGTGACTCCGTGGACTATAGCTCGCCAGGCTCCTCTGTCCAAGGGATTCTCCAAGCAAGAATACTGGAGTGGGTTGCCATGAGAAGGGACCCCAGCCCTTCTCCAGGAGATCTTCCCAACTTGGAATACCTTGATCCTAGCCTTTCTGAGGGCTTCCCAGGTGGCTCAGTGGTACAGAACCCACCATCTAAGGCAGGAGACACATGGGTTCAATCCCTGGGTCAGGAAGATCCCCTGGAGAAGGAAATAGCAACCCACTGCAGTCTTCTTGCCTGGAGAATCCCATGGACCGAGGAGCCTGGTGGTCTACAGTCCTTGGGGTCACAAAGAGTCAGACATGACTGAACTACTTCACCACTACAACAACAAGCCTTTCTGAGACCTCCAACCCTTGGGCAGGAATTCTGCTTCCAGTCCCTAGGACCAGAGGTGGGGGAGCCTGGAGGAGCACAGTGATAGGTGGGGATGCTGACTATGTAGGGGAGGTTAGGAGAGGACTTCTGCCCTTCTGGCCTTTAAAAGATTTTCCAAAGAAACAGGTTGACCCTCATGCCCCTTGTCACCTGTACTCTTGGGTGCTGCTTGATGGTGGGGAAGGAAGGTCTTTTTCATTGAGCACAATGGCCTACAGGTGCTTTTGTAAGTTCCTCAGCTGCTCTGGGGATGGTCCCACACCAGCCTGTCCAAGGGATGAGGGAGTAGGAGGCTCCGGAGGTCCACTGGACTTCAACCAGATTCTCTGACTATACACGGTGAAACCAGTACCCACCACGAGGCCACCCCCTTCCCAGCCTCCCTCCTGCCAAAGAGATGGGCCATGAGGTCAGGGAGGTAGAGGCTGAGGCCTGGGGGATGAGAAGGCAGGCTGTCAGAAGGGGCACGGCACTCTTCTCCTCTGGAAGGGTGAGAGCCCCCAGCTCAGAAAGGGAGGGGGTGCTGCGGCCCAGTCTGGCGCACGGGGAGCCCCACCAGGGACCAGGAGGAGGGCTTCCTCTCAGCGTCTTCATGCCACAAGATGTAAAATAATCCCCTTGGCTCAGAAAAACACATTTTATGGCCGTCTGACTCATTTCCCACAAAGCTAGGTTCAACCCCCATCCCCCCACCCCACCACCCAACATAAAAAATATGTTGAAAATTTCAAGATGACTTTTAGACATAAATTGTTCCCTTCCTCACCCCCGTCCCAGACCCCCCTCACCTAATTTCCCAAACACTGGCTGCCAGAGCCTCGGGAGGACCCGGTCCAAGTGGGCATGGGGTGACTCTGGGCAACATGGCCCCCAGGTCCAGGCCAGGGTATGTCTGCTGGGCATGGAGATGGGCCGAGGGGCCCTCCAGGGAGGTAGGCCTCCCTGGCATCTGCTGCGGTGCCCCAATCCTTCTTGTTTGGAGTCCCCCATGGGCCCCAATACCCTCTCCAAGCCCTGCTGTATCTCCAGGCCCGGGCCCCTCTCCAGAGTTCCCGGGATACAGGTAATGTCTGGCTGGTTCCTCCCCTCCCCGAATCTCTAGGCCAAGGGTTGCTCCCAGGTGATCTCAGACACCCAGCTGGGACTCGCCCCAGCCCTCTCTGCTACATGGCTCCTCCCGCAGCCAGCAAAGAGTGGTGCTGAGCCTGACTGCCCCTGGGGCCCCAGAACTGAAGCATGGGGGCCCTGTGTTCCCCCAGGTACATCAAGGTTTTCCATTACCCCACAGGCACCCTGGGGCCTTGCCTTCCGGCTCCCTTTCACTCTGCCATTTCTTTCATTTCCCAGTGACCTCGAGCCGTGGGCATCGGTATCTCCATGTCTCAGGCAGGAAACAGAGTCCCAGACAGCACGTGACCCTTGTCAGCTGAGGAAAGCCTGAGGGCAGACGAGTGGGCAGCCTCGTGGTTCCTGCTGACTCCCAGATAGCCGAGGAAGTACACCAGGGTCGGAAGGGCAGGGCTGGATAGAAGGCCCCCGGTTTCTGGCATGTGGCACAGATATACCTAGGGAACACCCACCCTGAGAGCCAGCCTCCTCTCTTTGCCAGGCAACTAGCGCATTCAAGGCCCTCCACACAGCACTCAGGTGGCCGCCCGCACCTTCCTGATCTTCCCAGAGGGTGGCCTCTGGAAGCTTCCTAAGGGGCTCCAAGGGATGCGCAGCAGCCTGTGGCCAGGCAGGGGCACCCACCAGCCTGAACTTCCATTAAACCGGTAGCCCAAGCCAGGCAGGAACCTGCAACTCTTGGCCGAGCATCTCAGCCCATGGGCTCAGGCTCCTCAGATTCAGGACGAGACAGAGCCACCCATTCCCCACCCTCAGTTGCAGCAAGCCTCCTTGGGGCCTGAGACTGTGGGCCAGTGGGTACCCAGAGCACACGCCTCGCCAGAGCTGCCCACTTCTCATCCTTTGTAGCCCACAGTCCACACGGGGGTGCCACCGGAGTTCCTGGTCCTCCAGAGCTCTGGGTCCCCACCCAGGAGCAGGAAGCAGCTGTGGGAAGCAGCAGGGGACTGGAGTGTCTTACCGTCAAGGACTCTGCGGAGAAGACCCTGGGGTTAGCCAGGGGCAGGCATGGGGGGAGTGTGGATTGGGGTCCTCCAGGCTGACTGGGCCCTGAGCATCAGGGGAAGGGCCAGAGGCGACCTGGACTTCCTTAACCACAAGAAAATGACTCAGCTAAATTGAGGAAGATTTCCGTTTCGGCAGACTACTTTTTCCACTATGGTAAGAGCTTTTTACCCACAGGCTCCAGAGGAGCTGATACCCCAGAGAGGGGCTTAGGGAGTTTCGATTTGAATAGTCGATGCTGATTCTTAATCATTATTTTGAAAAAGAAGCTTTTGGTTTTCCAGTAGGTGGTTGGGTCCTGGGGAGTGAAGTCAGATGTGTGTGTGTGTGTGTGTGTGTGTGTGTGTGTGTGTGTGTATACACAACTGCATGTTTGTGCCTTGAGGACATTGGGGCCCAGAAAGAGGAGATCTAGTCAAGAGTTTTTCCCTTTGCCTGGAGACAGGTCTTGGCCAGTTCTGCAGAAATGATGAATTTTCCGGCCCTCTGAGCATGTTGACCTGAACAGGACTAATGGCTCCATGGATTGAAGGCTAAGTTTGTGCCAGGCAGCAGGCTGGACACATGTGCATGTTATATAGGCACAACCCACTCCTGGATGGAAAAGCAGAGTCATGCAAACCCAGGCAGCCATAGTAGGCAATGATCACCGCCCCCACCTGTGCTTCCTCCAGCTGCTGGTATCTCCTGATATTTTCCAGGCTCATCTGCCATAGCAACCTGCAGCTCTGAGCCCAGCCAGGGCAGAGGGCTTCCCATCAAGGGTCCTGCTCAAACTCCAGCCCATCAGTGATCAGAAGCTGGGCCTTGCCCTGGATTCTGAGATGTCAGGTCTGAGCATCTCCAATGCAGCCCTGGCTCTCAGTGACCAGCCCAGTCTTGAGGCCTAAGAATGGGAGGTAACTGCTAAGATCTTCCCAGAGCAGAGGGCCCAGCCCTGTTCCTGCAACTTCTAGCCTAACAAACATGATGAGGACAAGTCCTGGCACAGGTGCTTGGTGAGGAAGAAGGCCAGTTGATCTGGGGTCCTCCCACTTCTGTTTCAGCCCAGGTGGGCTTCCTGGAGGTGGGTGCTAGCAGGCTCTGGACTGAATGACAGCGCTGATCATAATAAGGGCCTCCAGGACAGTGACTGCCCAGGCTGGAAGATGCTCCTCCCTATCCTCCCGAAGGAGGTCCCCTAGTCAGCTCCCACCCTGGAAAGATCCACAGCTGAGGATCCTTGTTTCTCACTGCCCCTTCCAGGAAAGGCTCTTCCCTGAGATCCCACTGAGAGGGGTGACAGAGCCATCGCTGGCTGACCTCAATTCTGCTGGGGGTCACCCCACATCTTGCTTCACCAGCTGGGCTCATTTTCCCAAACTGGAGTGGAGTGGGTGTCCACTGCCTAGGCAGGAGCCTTGCCCTCTACTTGCTCCGGGAACCTCAGGGGACAGAGCTGGGCCTAGCCAGTGTGGCTCTGTGGCCAGCACTCGGCTTCTGCCTGGGGCCAGGACACGTGTCCAGGCTCTGCGGCCTCCCCACGGTTCAGCCCGCTGGCCAACCTCCCGGGGTAGGAGCAGGGGCTGCAGAGGCTGGGGGAGGAGGCGAGGCTAGTGGCCCCCATGGGTGCTGGCAGTTCCAGGACAAAGGGCAAGACGCTCTGGCTGGAACAAGGGAGCAGGGCAGGGAGCAGCGTGAAGATGAGAGCTGGGCGGAGTGGCCGAGGGGCCTGAGCCCAAGTTCTAGGCTCGGTTCCTGCCCTGGGTGCCCCCCTGGGAGACAGAAGAGGAGAGCCAGAAATGGGGAAGGGGCTCTAATAGGCCAAGACTAAGGTAGGGGAAGGAAAAGGAACAGAAAGAGAGTATCAGAGGAGTAGCTTAAAGAGGAGGTTCCCAATCCAGGAGTCCCAGTGCTAGTAAGGAGATTTTCTCCAGGCCAGAGCCCAGGGGTCAGGCAGGAGCCTTGGAGCTGGGGCTCCCTGATTATAGTCCTTGCTCCCTTCCACAGAGGGCCCACACCTCCCCCTGCCCTGCAAGGCTCACACTAGATGGCCATTTGTGAGTGTGTGATTCATGTGCTGTGTCTGTCACAGGTGTGTATGCGTATGGTGTGTTCCTGTGTCCGAAGCCCTCTGCCTCTAAGACGCTCAAGTGCCCAGAGTCTTGGGAACAGCCTAAGCACCAGGACAAGGCCTCTCTCTGAGTTCAGCCTCCTTGGTGGGGCCGAGTCTCTGCCCCTCCAGAGACCCACCCAGGTGTCTCACTTGCCCTGTGAGGGGCGCAGAGGAGGCAGCCCCTTCTCCTTGGGTTCCCCCTACACAAGAGGTCCTTGGGCTCCCAGAAACCACACAGCCCCAGGTGGAAGGGGACCTTACTGACCAGAGGCCTCTGACTGACTCAGGTGCAGAGTCAGCTCCAGGCCTCTGCAAGGGACAGAGACTCAAAGACTCCCAGAGTGGGCCACAGAATGTTTGCTGCATGACAGGATCAATGTGTGTGTGTGTGTGTGTGTGTGTGTGTGTGTGTGTGTCTGTGTGTCTGTGTGTCTGTGTGTGTGTATGCCTTCACACAGAATCAGGCACAAACGTTCATATTCGTCCCCTTGCTGGTGAGCTCCAGCCGGTTAGCCTCACCCATCTGCCCATCATCTCCTCACCCAGAACCTCCAGTGGCTCCCAAGACCCCAGGGTACCAAGCTCTCTATCACTAACCTGTCCTGGCCCTTCCTTCATGCTAATTCGTCCCTCAAAGCCCTGGCTACAGCCAGGCTGGTTCCCTCACTGTCCCTCTTCTTCATTCACTTTTTCTGTGCAGAATTTTAGCAGCATGTATATGTGCAGCTAGTGTGTGTTCATGGCATCTTCTTTGCATGGTCTGAGGCAGGTGTGAGAATGTGCAAATTAGGGAAGAAACCCGATTTGCACTGCTTTGAGCAGAAAGGAAATTCATCAGCTCTTGTGACGAAAAAGCCCAGGATGGTACGGACTTCAGGCACAGCTGGTTCTCAGCTGTGCAAATCCACGTCCCTCTCCCAGCCCTACTTCCCACTGTGCTCCTCCACACGACCCCCACAACACACACCCCCACCCCCCACACACAGGATCCCAGCAGAACAGGCTCCAGGCTCACATCCCCCTGCTTTGCCACCTAGGGAAAAGAAAATGATTTTCCCCAGTATTTCCAACAGAAGTCTCAGGGCTGACACCCATTGGGCAAGCCCAGGGCACGTGACCAACTTCCGGAGGCCAGGACTGGGGCAGCCCTGCCTGAACCACGTGGTTGGAGAGCGGGAGAGAGCTGGTTCCCCAGAACAGCCCTAGAGGAAGGAAGTCGACGCTGACAGCCAGGGACACCAGGGCTCAGATGACTGTTTCCACGAATGATGATCTGGGGCAGGGAGGGACATGCAATATTCCTGTCCTGGGTCTCACTCCAAGCCAGGATACAGTCTAAAATCCTGGGACTGGCAAGTCTGGGATTGGTATGCCATTGCTTGCAGTGCATATGGGGAAACTGAGGCTCAGAAGGTCAGAGTCACACAGTCAGTTAGGGCAGAACCAGAGCTAGAACATGAGCCTTTTGACAGCTGATCCTGACTGTCTACACAGGAGCGTTCAATGCAGTCCAAGCTGCTTGCTGTGTGCCTGGGAGAGTCTGACTTATTGGCCTGGGATGTCCATCCCAGATCAACCGGTCAGACCTGGGATGCAGGTCCCAAATGTCAGTGTCCACAGCATCACATCACAGAAGGTTAGCGCTGAACCCCCAGGTTGTGCTGGGGGTTCCAAGCTCAACGAGCCCTGGCAGTGCTGATGCAGGGGGTTGATGCCAGGACCGAGACATCCGTCAGCAAACCCTAGTCCAAGAGGAGGCCCCCCACCTCGAAGGCCAGGAGCAGCGGGGAAATGTGCTGAGACTGAGTTCTGGGACAGGAATAGGTGGTAGGCAGATCGGTGTCGGGGTCGGAGAGACCCAGACATCCAGACCACTAACCACTGCCTCAGCCCACAGCTGGGGAGGGGGAGGGAGGCCTGGACATCGAGGCCAGAAGAGGTCAAGGGGCGGAGAGGCCGTGATGGGCCCAGCGGGCTGCAGCAGGTTGAGGACGCTTGGCCAGAAAGGCCTGTTTACTCAGAGGCCCACGAGGTCAAGGCCCGAGCCCGGGGTTAATTATTAACGGCCACCCAGCCTGTGGCTGTCCGGTGTGGTGGAGGCCGGAGACCGGAGGCCCGGAACCGTGCCCCTGGGTCACCCTGTGCAAGAGGGGCCCCGGAGCACTCTCCTTTCCTCAGCTGCCAAAGGCAGCCCCAATCACTCAGACACCCTCCTGCCCACCTCTGGCCAGAGTGAGGCCTGTTTTCCTGGCAGGGGCGAGCCGTGGTGCCACTATCTGTGGGGGAACAGGCACTGGAGGCCTAAGCTCACAGAGGGGAGTGGACTGAAGGTGCTCCAGGGACCCCCAAAGGGGCCGTCACTTGTGTTGACCCTGAGCGGGGATAGCTGAAGTCCCGGCCATCTCTGACTGTCTTAAACGAGACAGGACAGGCAGCTCCCTGAGCCCTGGGGACGCTTCCTCCCTCCCCATGGAGTAGGTGCTGACAGAGGCCAAATTAGCAGCTTTGGGGCTGCAAATCCCCGCTTTGTCCTGCAGATTAGGCTCTCCTACGGGGCTGGAGAAGGGAGCCCGAGGAGCCAGGGCAGGCCGCCCACCTCTCCAGCCTCAGTCCAGCCTCCCTCCCAGAGCCCACTCCCTCAGCATCTTGCCTGCCCTCCAAAACCCCAACCCCAGGCAGCCTTGCCCTCATCCAGCCCAACATACAGGTTTCACAGGGGGACTAGAATGATGGGGCATGGTGGGGCAGATCAGCACCCCCAGTGCCCCTCTTGGAAGATGGACAGTAACACCCGGAGGGGACCTTGTTGAACCCAGGGCTGACCCAGCAGGTCCACAGCCCAGGACCCTGCCTTTCTCAGGAATGATGGAGGGGTCAAAGCTCCTCGTCCCCCGAGAGAGGCAACACTTCAGAAGGGGCCCGCGAGAGGCAGAGCTGTCCTGGGACTTTTTACTCCCTCCTAGATGGGGACCATCAGCCTTGGAAGATTTTTGTTTTTATCTGTGGAGGCTGTGGTGGATGGGGCCCGTGGAGGGAGAAATGGGCAGGGAACCAGACGTCCTGGCCCCGCCCGGTGGGGCCCCTGGGAGACAGTGGGTTCCCGGGGGCACTGGAGGTGCCCCTTCCCTCGCACTGTGCCCTCCCCTCCAGGCTGTAAAGGGGGCACCCAGGCCCAGAACCCCAGCCTGTGTGGCCCCCTGAGCATGTGCAGAGCATCCGAAAGGGCTTTAGGGCAAGTCCTCCAGACCCGCTCCAGGCAAAGCATTCCTATAGCTGCCTCTGGAAGCTCAGCCCAGATGGCCTTGGGCCCCAAGGAGCACTGCACAGCCCAGACCCTTCAGCGTCCACTTCAGGATACAATTGTTCCCTTTTCAAGACACCACTTCTGCCCAACCAGGAAATCCTGAACCAAGGCTGCCCGTCCCTCCCTGAGTCAACACTCGCTGAGAAGGAGGGTGGGGGAGAAGGGAAACAGGCCAGGGAACGCGGTTCGAGCCACGCCAGCCCCAGGAGTGCAGACCACACACACACACGCACAGGCACACACACTCACAGAGACACGCACACAGGGGCACACAGATCCTCCTCATGCGCTCAGTCACCTGTACACATGAAGACACCACGCACACACACGCAGACACATACAGACACCCCCATACCTCCTCACCATTCACACCCACACACCCACGTACACTCAGAGTCACACGTGCACACAGACACACACACATGCCCGGGCCTTCCTGTCCCCAAGCTCCCACACACACCCACAGACCCAGACCTTCCACACCATTCTGCTTGCCCGGTGGCCTTCACCCTGCTTGGTGCCCTCGCTTGAAGCCGCTAGCCACACGGCGCCCAGGAGCCCGCTCCTGGCAGCCTAGGAAGTCTGAGACCAGGATCGAGTACCTGAATCTCACTCAGGGTTCTATCTTTGGGGGCAGATACCGCCCGGGACATCCTGGCACCCCTGCGGAAACAGGGACAGGGAGGAGGAGAGGCAGCTGGGACCAGACTGGGGCTGGAGGTGCCCACCACACTTCCATGGGAGGGGCACCCATCAGATGCAGATGGCTCTCTCATCAGACCAGATGCTCGCTTCCTGCAGGTCTGCCTGGCTAGACAGACCCTGAGGCAGGGCCGTGCCTGGCAGTGAGTCCTCGACGTGGAGTGGCTGGATGGACAGAAAACAGCTGGGTGAAGGTGGAGAAGCTCTCTGTCCCCTGGGCTGGCTTCCGGGCCCAGGGAGGCCCCTGCCACCCACCGCCTGGCTCACTCCACAGCACTGAGATCTTGCCCACGGTTTCTGTCTCCGGAGCGGCGGGCGGGCAGCCCTGGGACATGCCCACACACGGCTCCCCGGCGGCCGCACGCCAAGCCAACGCCAGAGTCAGGCCAAGAGCAGGAGTCTTGGGGCCTGCCCACCGCCCACGTCCTGCCCAGCCTTCTGCGCCTGCTCCAGCGCAAGACCCAGCCCTGACCCCCCAGAGCCCAGACTCCTATCCACACACTAGCCCCCCCGTGCACCTGGGGACAGGTGTCTTCCCCTGCAGGTCCCACCCTCAGCAGCGCCCAGGGATCTTTGCAAATGTCAGTCTGGTCCTGTTCCTGGTCTGGCTCCCCAAAGGTGCTTCAGGCCCTTTTACCTGCTGCCCTCCTCCCCACAGTGTCCTGTTGGGCTCAGGGTGGCACGGCCGCCTCCCTGTCCCCGTTCTTGTTGCTCTGCCCATCTCTCTGGGCTGTCTCTCAAGTAGCTTGCTCCTGCCCCGGGGTTCCCTCCGGGTCTTTGCTTGGCTGGCCCTTCTCCTCACTCAGGTGCAGGCTCTACTGCCTCCCACCCCAGGGACCCCCTCCTGAAGCAACCCCCAGTCACTGTCCTGGGACACGCTGGCCGTGCCCCCACTGTGCTGGACTCCCAGTTCCTGGTGCTCTTAGGAATGGCCCTGTCCTTGGCCTCACTTGTCCGTCACTGTCTTCTCTGCTGGATTGTCAGCCCCATGAAGTAAGAACCTTGAAACCCAAAGGGGATCTGTCTGGCAGGTGGGAGGTGCGCCAGTGGTTGCTGAGTGAATGAATGATGCACAGGCCAACACTGAAGCCAAACTCGCGAGTGTGGAATAGGGAGGGCCTTGTTCCAGGGGTGGAGCTGGGGCCTCCTGGGAGCCTCCTGGCTCACTCACAGCCCACGGGCAGGCCCAGCCAAGTGGGTGGGGAACCCCTCAAATCAGCTCCCCCGGGTTTACTATGGTGGTGCACTCTGACAGGTCCTACTCCCGGAACCTTTGGAATGTGTCCTCTGCCTGCCCAGACAACCCTGCCCCACCCCCAGGCGCAGCCAGAACCCCCTCTCAGCCCCAAACCCCTCACCCACACACACAGCCACCCTGCCCTCCTCTGCCACGCGGCTCCCTTGGCCCGGCAGTGCTGAGTGTCCATTAGAAGCTTCTGCGCACTTGCTAGGCTTCTCTCCACCGTCTTGGGCTGCTTGAAGGTGGATGAGAGGCCTGGTCAGAGGTCAGAAAGATGAGGGTTGGGCAAGAGGTCAGTGGAACAGGTCAGAGGACAAGGGATCCGTCAGGTCTAATGAAGCCCAGACTCAGGAAGGGGGTTTCTCTGAACCCAGAAGATAAGGGCTTAGTTAACTGGTTAGTTGGTTAGTTAGCTCCCTCATTCGTTTGGCCCTCCGTTTGTTGAGCACACACCATGTTTGAGCGGGGGCCCCAGGGGACCACTGATCGGGTCAGTCTCAAAGTGGGGAGGCTTGGTTCTCGCCCTGGACCCTAGATCAGTCTTCCACTGGCCCCAGCCCATAATACAGTCTGTGAGTGAACGATTTTTACACTTTTTAAAAGGTAGGAAAAAATCAACAGAAAACTCATATTCTGTGACATATGAACATGATGTGAAATGCATAAATAAAATCTTATTGAAGCACAGCACACCTTTTCATGAATACCCCATCTGTGGCTGCTCTTGCCCTGCAGTGGCAGCGGAATAGGAACCGAACGGCCCACAGAGCCTAAAAGATTTCCCAGCTGACCTTTTACCAAAAAGATTTGCTGCTCGCTGCCCCAGACTCTCCACCCACCATCCGACCGGCTGTGGGCAGGTCGCCTCTGCCCCCAGCTCTGTTTCCCTCTCTGTCCCATGGGGTGAAGGCTCTCCCCTCAGGGAGTTGCAGTGAGAACTCAGGGGTTTACAGCCTGTCACTGCCCCCACTCACTTTTCCTTTCCTGTTTTCCTTTAAGGAACTGAGTGCTTACAAATTCTGAGTCGGGCACAGGGCTGGTCTGACACCCAAGACCTGTCCTCGAGGGACACACATTGGGGGGCATGGAGACTGTGTAGCTGGGGGGTTTAGAGGAGGGTCAGGGAACCTGGCCTGGAGTGCAGAGAAGGCTCCTACTGGGGTGATGCCCAGGCTAAGTCTTAACATATAGGTAGAAATTTGCAAGGGGGAAAGGAGCAGGGAAAAGCATTGAGGGTGGAGGGAACAGCTTTAGCAAAGGTGCAGAGGCTGAGAAAGGGGCAGGCCGAGACCTGATGGAGGTGGCATGAAGCCAGGTCATGCAGGGCTTTGGGCCATCAGAGGTCACCCCTCATCGCCAGCCCCACCCCATCCCAACCTGTGTTTGGCTTTAGGCTGGCAGCGCATGTCAGGATCGAGCAGGGGAGGGGCATCCTCAGGACTGCACTCCTGGGTCCCTGCCCACGGCCAGCAGTGCCACTGGAACAGGAGCCACTAGTGGTCGGGGCCGGGGGGTTCAGCCCAGCAGTGTAGGGTCTGCAGGAGCTGCCCGGCCCTGCCCCTGGCCCGGGGCAGCCGCCGGAGTCCAGGGACCAGGCAGGCTGCCACAGGAGGGGAACTGGCAACAAAGCCCTATTCTTCATGCTTTAAAAAAGCCTTAAAACCTGTCCAACTTTCCTTCATTAGATGCTCCGGGATGTTTCCCCTTCGGAGGCTGCTCGAGATAACCTGGCTGATAAAGGCCTGATTCGCGGAGTCTTAATTATGGCCTCGAGACCTCCGCGTGAACAATCAGCCAGTGCTTGTTCTCCGCCTCCCCCCCGTGCTCAGGGGAGCACAAGCCAGGTGCCAAGCAGGAACCAGGTGACCCCGGGCTCTTGAGTTCTCTACGCCGTCTCCCCGTGGGGCTGTCCCCAGGGAGCTGTGTGGCCAGGCCCTGAGTTTGATGCACGTCCCTGCACGGTGGCCACCAGTTTTGGGTCCCAGAGCCACAGCCTCCTGACTACGTGGCCTCAGCCTGCTCATCCATAAGTGACAGTGGCAGTCATCACACAGTGAAGGAGACCCCTGGCCCATAGCAAGTGCTCAGGAAATGTTGGACAGAACCTGTAGTGGAGAGGCACTGTCTTGACCTTGACCCCTGCCCCAGCCCCTGGGAGGAAGCCTCTGAATTCTCAGCTCCATCCCTGCTCAGCTGGACGAACAGGGAGACGGACATGAGCCTGGCCCCCAGCAGCTCTGCCCACATTCACCACCAAGCCCCACCCTAGGCCCAGGTGCCCCCCAGGTGCCCGTGACTTCACGTCACCAGTGGATCAAGGTGGTCCAAGGTGGCAACTTGAGGACCGCCCTGGCTACCCTTCCAGGCACCCTCCCCCCATGCCCTGTGCAGTACCATGCCCCCCACCCTCACCTTAGGTACCCCTGAGGAGTCACCCAGGGAGGGAAGCCTTCCCTGTGCCCCCTGAGGGCAAGCTCAGGGACTTGGCAGGATGCATCTCAGCCTCATTTGAGGGAGAGGCTCTGCTCAGTATGAAGGATATGTTTGGGAGGAGATGGCGCCCCCCCACATGTTCACCCAGAGAGACCCGCACACACATACACACCCACCAAGGCATGCACACACGAGGACACTCCCCAGGCCAGGCCTCAGCAGCTCAGCTCCTGTTGGGGCCATCTGCCTGCGTGGGTGAGTGTGTGTGTGCCTGTGTGTGTGTGTTCGCGCTCGGGGGCCGATGCGGTGCTGCCCATGAAGTGTGTGTGTCAAGTGCAAGTGTGCCTGGGAGAAGCAGGAAGAAGAGGAGGGCGAGAAACCCTCTGGTCCCCTGTCTGAGGCGGGAAGGGGACAAGAGTGACCGTGCAGGGTCCACAGGACCAGCAGGGTCTGGCCACTGTGGCCTCGAGCAGGGCTCAGCCCAGAAGCCCCGAGGCGCTGGGGAAGAAGCCTTGCCAGGGCCGGGGCGCTGGTCTCTGCGGGCCGCGCCACTCCCCGGGGCACACTGCCCCCTCTCCCTGTCTCTGTTCTGTGCCTTGGCCTGGGGCGACCAGCCTGCCGCTGGGCCTGCAGCTGAGACCAGCAAGCCATTTTCAACCATAATGAGAAGAGGAAGTTCCTGAGCCCCCAAAACAGGAACAGGAAGCTGGGAGGGGGTGTATGGATAGGGAACGGGGAAGGGGGACACAGGCACTCTGCTGCTGCACACGGAGAGCCCCAGCCTTTCTGGGCCCAGCCCGGCTGCCGTGTCTGGGTGTCTCCACCTGGGGCTCACCTGCCCGGCTGCCCCCACCCCAGAGCCAGGCTCCCTGAGGGGTCCTCAGATGCTGGCCCGTTGTCCACCCGGGCGTGTTCAATCGTTCAGGCTCATCTGGTCCTGATCGAGAGGATTCCATGGGTCTGCTCGAACCTTCCTGTCCAGCCAGGCACTGTGTCTGGCCACACCACCTCTCCCTGGCCCCAGCACGTGGCCATGTGGGACTGTCCACTGGGCTGGCCCACCACATCTGTGTGACAACCTGACCACTCCCCTGACCAAGCACGCGACTTGCCGTCTCCCTGGCCGTGGATCTGATGACTCCTAGCCCCAGCCTGTTTTCTCAGCTGCCCTGTGGGACGTGGCAAGTCTCCAGCCACACCCTCACTTGGTAACAGGACACAGGACTGTCCTGACCCCCCTCAGCAGAGAGGGAGAAGCTGAGGTTCTGCCGCCCAAACATCTCTGCCTCACCCCACATCCTAGGGTGGGAGGGCCTGGGGCCTTCGTCTCCCCTCTGCGAAGTGGGGTGGGAGATGGCATGTCTGAGAACACCCTGCCCCTGACAGAGGGACAGCAGTGCATGGAATCACTGCCACCCTCCAGCCCTGGGCAGTGTCCGGTTCACGCAGGGCCCAGGCAGGGGTCGGGGTGTGGAGAACAGGAGGGTGCACTCACTCAGGGAGCACACGGCTGCTCTTCCTCCCGGCTTTGGAGGGAGCGCCTGCAGAAAGACTCTGGGGTGAGTGGGCGGGGGCGGGAGCCAAGGGGCCCCAAAAGGCAGATGTCACCAATTTCAGTTCTGCCCTGGCCAGCCTGAGGCAGCCTGGGACTTCCCAGAGTGGAAGGACAGGCTGGGAGGCCAGGCCACTTGGAGGCAGGGGGACCCCTTCCTCGCCCCAGCTGGGCGCCGTCTGCAAAGGAAGCGATGGAAGTTCTGGGGATCCAGGATGGGCTGTGTGAAGCTCCCTGGGGTCCCCACTCTCTCCCTGACCCACCAGAGCAGGTCCCTCTGGTACCCCCATGCCAGTCAGCTCCAACTCAAGATCCGGGCAACAAAGGAAATTGTTGGCCTTCTTGTCCCCACAGATGAAGGTTATAAAGGGCACGCCTGCCCCTAGAGGCGTCTAGAAAGACTTCCAGGATGGGAGAGGGGTGGGTGCCACGTGGACGCATCTCCCCACACCAAAGGACCAAGCGGAAGCCACATGAGCCCCCCTAGTTGGCTCCATCATCTCAGCTCCTCGTGCTCATCCCCCAAAGAGGGAACGCAGGGAGCAGGTGGGGTGGGCGGGCAAAGCCCCCTGCCTCAGCCTCGGCCCTGCCCTTGCTCGCAGCCCAGCCAGGCGGGCGGTCAGCACCAGAGCCAGCAGGGCGATGGGCCCCCGGGCAGGGAACACTTCTGACTGGACCGTGTTCTTGGGAGATCAGTTGTGAAACTCGCTTCAAACCCCCAAACCACAAAAACGGCCGATTTTCCCAGCCCTGTTCTCACGTTTCTCAGATCAGCCTAGGAGTCTTCAGTGTTTCCATCCGAGAGACGCCAGGCCAGCCGCCAGCCCCCGCGGGGGACGAGAAAACGGGGCGCAAGAGACTAGGGTGCTGCGGAAGCCCCTCCTGCCTTCCCCACAGGGCACCGTTCGGGCCAGTGTGTCTGGAAACGTGGGGTCTGGGCCGGGGGCAAGGGCTGGGCCTGGTGTGGAAGACTGGAAATCCATACAGAGGGATCTCGAAGCTGCTAGAGGCTGCCGGGAAAGGAGAATTTGAGAGCACCCTTCTCTCAAGGGTGGGGGACGGTGGAGGTGTCTGACTGGCGGAGGGTTAGCCAGTGGGTAACTGGGAAGATGCCCTTCGATTTGAAGGAAGGTCCCAGTGGTGTCCCCTGCTGTCTTCCTCCTCCACCAGGGGTACAGCGTACATGGCTCTAGTTCTTTCTCCTCGGGGCTGTGACAGCAGAGAAGTGTAGGCTCTCGTCAGGCAAAGAGTGATGTGGGTACCCTCAGAAGTCATCAGAACCCCAAGAAGCCTTCCTGCTTTTCTCTGCTGGGTGGGGATGATGGCAAAAGCCACCTGAGAGAGAGAAGCTGCCTGTAGTTGCTTTGGATGACGGTTGCCTTGAAGTCTCAAGGCTCCAGTCCCCGCTGCAGGAATGCAGGCTAGTCTCTGCACCCCAATTTGGCTGCCTTCCTGGGGCCAGATGCCCCCACCTCCCCACCCCGCCCCCATCCACAGAGGAAGCCAGGTGAGGCCCCACCCCACCCCGTGCCACTGCACCCCTCCTGCTGTCAGCAACCCCCCCGCCCGAGGGCCTGCCCTCCACATGGCCTGCCACCCTTCACCCCTGTCTGCCACCACGGCCGCCTGTTTCCAGCTGGAACCTCCTTGAGTCTGGGATAGAAACTCTAACCGGATTAACTTCAGCAGTGATTTCCGAAAGCAAAACATTGCTGAGAAAAATACCGAGCTTTAGCTTCATGCGTTCTGCTCCAATCTTTCCCTGAACTGTCACCTCTCTCTAAAATACTACATAAGAGGTTAACTGATGCCATGCTCCCAGTGTTAATCTCTGTGCTAGGTCATACTGGCTGTGGGACTACATGTAGGATCTGAAAGCTGCCTGATGGAAGAACTAATACCTCCAGTCCACTGGCAGGGCCCAGAGAATCCTGCCTGGGGGGCCTGTGACCTGGGTTCCCTGAAGCCAAGGCCAGGGCAGCAACAGAATCCAGGAGGTCCCCACAGACAGGGGGTCCCACCTGAGGGGCAGGGTTGGGGGTGCCCATGAGCCAGGTGACTGGGGTGCCCATCGGCTGATGAGAAGCATAGGGGACAGTGGGGATGGATGTGTGTCTCCGTCTCTCTGTCTCTCTGTACTTGGGTTTGCAGGCCCACGTCTATGAATTTGCCTGCGTGTTTATCTATGTGGCAGGTCCTGGGTATTGCCTGTGAGTGTGTTTGTATGATTTTCTGTGTGCGCCTGCAAGCATCCACCTCTCTGTTCATGCTACCACTGTCTAATGGGCCCGGTCCTGGGCCAAGTCCTGGATGGGGGGTTGAAGACTTGGTCCCTACCTCATCACACCCAGTCTGGTGAGAGGTGGATGGGACACAAGGAATCACCCCCTGAAAAGCGTAGCCCAGTGTGGTGATGGGAAATCCACGCTGTGCAGACAGAGCATGGGGTGGGGGGAGGTAAGCAGAGTCCCTGAGACAGTGCGCGGATGGGAACATGTGATGTTCTGAGAAAATGACGTGAAAGCTGAGTGAGCCGGGACACATGGAGTCGGCCAGATGGGTGAGAGAGGAGAGTTTTCCAGGCAGAGGGAACAGCATGTGCAAAAGCTGGGGCACAGAGGAGGGCAAGGAGGCCAGGGTGGCAGAGCAGAGACAGCTGAGAGCCCATCGGGGGAGAGGGCACGGGGTGGGGCCGGAACTGGACATAAAATCCTGGAGGCCACAGTGACAATACTGGGCTTGTCCTGAGCACCGCAGCAGAGTTTGGTTAGAAGGGCTACACCGTCTGCTAGGAGGAGAACGGGCTGCACCAGGCCTGGGGCAGGGCTGAGAAGTCACCCCGTGAAGAGTGTGGAAGGACGAGGGCAAAGCTTGGCGATGGGGGAAGTGTGCAATGGTGGCTTCCTGTGTATGTGTGTGCACGTATGCACGTGTGCCTGTGTGGGTGTGCACGCACCCACCAGGTGCTGGGGCCTCACGCTCAGACCTCTCCCTCTCCCCCGCTGACCTTGCACCCCTGTGCCCCCACCGCCCCGCCGCGGACATGACAGTGACGGTAAGAAGGGCTCGGTGTTGCAACTGCACTTCCTCTCGAACCCAGGGCCGCCAGAGATTAGCTGAGAGCCCCGTGTGCGCCAGGCGATAATACCCCCACTCCCCCCGTTTCCTAATCTCTGATTCATTTCCAACTGATAACAGGACGAGGGCCCATGGGCGACTAAGAAATGCCCCAGCAGGTCCTGCCAAGACTGTGGCCGGGCTGCCTACAGGGGCTCTTGGACGACAAGAGCCTCAGAAAGATGAGGGCCGGGGTAAGCTTGGAGGGCGAGAGAGACAGAGAAGGAGGGAGACAGGGAGCCGGAGACAGACACAGCAGACGCAGAGGAGCCGGGGTCGGGGTAGGGCGATTGGAAAGAGAGATGAGGGGAGAGCAAGCCAGACAGACGGACAGATGCATAACTAGAGAAAGAGCGGGGCTGGGAGTCCCGGGGGCTGGATGGACTTACGAAAGAGAGAAAACCAGAAGAGACTGCGCAGGGACAGAGAGAGAAGGGCTGACCCAAGGTCAGGGGAGATGGGGCGGTGGACGGCCCTGGCCGTCCCCAGGCACTGCACGTGCTGTCGGAGCACAGAGAGCCAGAGGTGGGGGCCGGTCTTGCTGACTCGATCTCTGCCAGACACAGGCCCCAGCTGGGAGCGGACCCCCCCACCACATACCACACACCCACCCTCACTGGCCTCAGAGCCTCTGGAGGAGCACAGGGCTGTGGGCTGCACGGCTGTGGGGCTGATGGAGCCATGCTCCCTGGCCACAGGGCTCACCAGAATAGGGGCTCAGCCAGGGCAGAAGGGACAGAGGAGCACCCCGGGGTTTATTTGCATCCTGAACTGAACTGAACTGAAGGTCTGATGTGGGCTTTCCCAGTGACTCAGGGGCAAAGAATCTGCCTACGGTGCAGGAGACTTGGAAGATGTGGGTTTGATCCCTGGGTTGGGACGATCCCCTGGAGAAGGGAATGGCAACCCACTCCAGTATTCTATCCTGGAGAATCCCATGGACAGAGGAGCCTGGCGGGCTACAGTCCACGGGGTCACAAAGAGTCAGACACGACTGAAGCAACTGAACACACAAGATGTGGTAGGGTTGGAGTAAAGCTGGACAGTCAAGGTGGGGTGGGAGGGACTCAGCTTAGAGGCAGAGGGAGCAGAGGGCCAGGACGCCTCTGTGTTGGGACCAGAGGGAAGCCAGTCTGCCCTCAGCTCCTCTCCCAGGTCCAGCTGTCTTCTGGGGTCAGAGCCTGAGCTCATGCCCTGTAATGCTCAGAGGAAGGGAGGTGGGCTCCAGGAGCTCTCGGGACCCGGCCCCTCTCCCTCACTCCTAGGCTGCCACTCCAGGCCCCTCCCTAACAAGAGACAGAAAAATGCAGACAGACAAGCTGCCTTCTTGAGCAGTATCAGGAGCTGGGCAGGCTGCATAGGCTTCTGGACTCTGGTCTTCGGGGAGGAAGGGGGTTCCATGGAGCAGCCCAGCCAGGGGCTGAGGGCTTCCCAAAGGGGAAAGGACAGCAGGCCTCTGAGTAGAGGAACTGCATGAGCAGGTGCAGGATAGGCAGCGTCTGGAGATAACAAGGGGCAAGGAGCAATTCTCCAAACCTGGTGGACTTTATTCTGAGGGCAGAGCAGAGTTCCAGAAGATCCCAAACAGAGGATCCAAGTCCCCCATGGGCATTTTAGTAAGTCCCTTCATCCCAAATCCCCCGGCCCAGACCAACGAAAGATAGCACAAGCTGCTTAGCCAGGGTCCCCTGGCCCAGGCCTGCTCAGGGAGGCTCACCTCGCCCCCTCCTGGGGCAGACCAGCCTCCCCTCTGATTTGCCATGCCTGCCCCGATGCCCTGACTGCCGCGACCACAGGAAACGCTGCCCCAGCTCAGCACTTCCCTTTTCTGAAATCTGCCCCCAGCAGCCTGGTGGCCAGGGAAGGCAGACTTCCCGCTGCCCCCACCCTGGTCTCTTCCCACCGGTCACAAGTGGTTTGTTCCTGAGCTTCCCTGGGCAGAGGTGACCTTCTTGCCTTAACCACAGATCAGTTATTTATCAGAACAGGAAAGATGGCACCAGAGATATGTCCTCACACCCCCCAGGAGGGCCTGGCCTGCTCCAACGACCGCACGCCTGCTCCCCACATCACAGAGAAGCGTGTGCCTGGCTCGTGCATGCGGGCTGCACAGGGGAGGGAGCCAAGTCGAAGGCCTCATGGGCAGGCAGGGCAGGCCTGGGTGAGGCTCTGAGGGCAAGCTGGGAACATTCTGGGCATGAGGGTCCCTTGAATCTGATGAGACCCGCTCTTCCTCCAGATGCAGTCTCAGTTTCAGGACGCCTCTGTCCCCGACTCCTGGGGTCAGAAC
This sequence comes from Moschus berezovskii, assembly GCF_049115385.1. Taxonomy (NCBI): domain Eukaryota; kingdom Metazoa; phylum Chordata; class Mammalia; order Artiodactyla; family Moschidae; genus Moschus; species Moschus berezovskii. Next base: position 19,625,736 of record NC_142481.1, read on the forward strand.
CTCAGACCACTTCTCTGTTGCTCACTTCCATCACAGACCTGGGTCTTGGTGCCCATGGATTCAGAGGCCAGCTGTGAGAAAAGGAAAAAGAGGTTATCAGGGTCCTTTAACAGTGGCAATGCAGACAATTCAGCCTCAAGAATTAATCCTGTATTGTTGAGGGCTGTCCTGTGCATGATAGAATGTTTGACAGCACCCCCAGCCATTATCCACTAAATGCCCACTAGCACTACCAGTCATAACATTCAAAACTGTCTCCAGATATTGCCAACCAGTCTCTAGGAGGACAAAAATGTCCCAGGTTGTTAACCAGTGATCTAGGTATATCAAAAGGCCCTGATTTCATGGCTAGAAAGTTCTTGGTCTCATTTGGCCTGTTTTACAGTATTTTGCTAGAAGGTCACAGACTCAAAGGGTTTCTCTGGTAGCTCGGCTGGTAAAGAATCCACCTGCAATGTAGGAGACCCCAGTTCGATTCCTGGGCCAGGAAGATCCCCTGGAAAAGGGATAAACTACCCACTCCAGTATTCTTGGGCTTCCCTGGTGGCTCAGACAGTAAAGAATCTGCCTGCAACGCAGGAGGCTTAGGTTTGATCTCTGGGTTGGGAAGATCCCCTGGAGGAGGACATGGCAACCCACTCTAGTATTCTTGCCTGGAGAAACCCCATGAACAGAGGGGCCTGGCAGGTTATAGTCCATGGAGTCACAAAGAGTCAGACATGACTGAACTACTAAATACAGCACAGCGCAGACTCAGAAGACTGTAACTGATCAGAGTCTGGGGTTCCTGGGAATTGGAGGATGTGTTTGAAGCATCTGTGCTTTCAGGCCTCATCTGGGATTCTGGGCATCACTGTGTCACAATCTGGAGCCAGAAACAGGAGTCATGGAACTGGAAAGGGGAAGCTAAAGGTGGGAGGTTTCATTCAAAGGAAGATCCTGGAGATATACTGAGGGGAGTTGACTCTTGACTTACGAGGTGGGTCATCTAGAGGCCCTCAGGTTCGTGGGCCACAAAAGCTGGGGAAAGCTACAGAATCCATCAGAACACAGCGGCAGGATATTTGTCCTGGACTCCCTGAGGTGGTAAGCTGGAAGTGACGTCCTCACGTAAAGCCCAGGCCTAAAAGGGCTGCCTGAACAAAGTAGACTTGTAAAGCTGACCCCATAAATGAAACTTTCCATCCTCCTTAGAACAGTGGGTAAGAAAAAGAAGTCACCTGTGAGAAAACAAAACCCTAGCCAGAGATACAAATAGGTATGGGATTCAAATTTACACAATCCAGCCCCAAGTCTAGAAATTAACACAAAAACTAATAAAAAATTATAAAACTTACTTCTAACCACTTTGTATGAACACTTCCACCCAGGGCAATTTCTACAGAAAAATAATCCCTGGTGAAGATGAGCTCACAATAAAAAGAAATTACGAAGAACCCGAGAAAGTAAGCCACTGCATCAGCAAGAGATCGTAGATGTACTAATAGATACTAGCACAAATTTTTAAAACTACATAATAGAAATTTTGAATTACTAATGAGATAGAAGCAGAAGTGGAAGACATAATAAAAATATTACTTAAAAATAAAGAACAGATAGATTTAAAAGGATATCAAATAGTCATCACAGTATAAAATAAAAGTTCCATGGATGGATTATATAGCAAATTAGCTATGGTGGAAGAGGGAACTGGAAAACACATCTGAAGAAATTTCATGAAATGCAGCACGGAGATATAAAAACAAGGAAAAATAAGATACAAAGTCTCTTAAAGGATAAAATAAAATGGTCCAAGAAGGTCCAAATTGCATTTAGTAGGAATTCCAGAAGGTGAAAGCAGGAAAAACTCAAGACCCAGTGGTTGAGAAATTTCTAGAATTAAAGAATAAGTCCTCACACTGAAGATGCACACTGAGTCCTAAGAAGCATAAATAAAAAGAAATTCACATAAGAGTAAAACTGCAGAACTTTAAAAACAAAAAATCTTAAAAGTACCAGAAAGAAATGAGGAATTACACAAAAGAATGACAGTTAGACTGACAACAGACTTCTCCTCAGCAGCAATGGATGCCAGAGGACTAGAGGATCAAATATTCCAGGTGCCTAGGGAGATAACTTTCCATCAAGAATCCTGTGTTCCACCAATGTCATGCCACGTATTAGTCTCTCAGTCCTGTCTGACTCTCTGCGACCCCGTGGACTGCAGCCCACCAGCTCCTCTGTCCATGGGATTCTCCAGGCAAGAATACTGGAGTGGGTTGCCCTGCCCTCCTCCAGGGGATCTTCCCAACTGAGGGACTGAACCCGGGTGTCCTGCATTGCAGGCAGATTCCTTACTGCCTGAGCCACTAAGTTGTGTCCATAGTCCACTAAACTGAAGTGAAATAAAGAACTGGGGTGCAAGCAGTGGGCTCGATCTATGGTGAAAAGACAGCATTCATGATCAGGAGTAGAACCGAGGGCCTTCAAAGCAATCGTGGTGGAGGGCAGAGTGGACAGATGGGCCAGTCTGGCCTTTTGGAGAATGGCTTACTTTTGATGGACACATGAGACAGGAAAGTGGTGAAAGGCAAGGTCAGAAACTATTCCAGGAAAGAACACGATAAAGCAGCAAGTGAAGTCCAGCAAGACAGCTGTGTATGTGGTTTTGACAAGTCATGGGGGTGAGGTCAAAAGCCACCAAGGACCCCTTTAGCGCTGGAGCCACCCTGGCTTCAGAGCGCAGCCACATCGTCCCTGTGGCTTCAGAGCGCAGCCACATCGTCCCTGCATCTCCACCTGACCTGATCTTTGTGCTCCACTCCATTGCTACCTCTGTTTCCCTGACCCCTCACCAAATGCAAATTCTCTACTCCATGAACTCCCTATGAAATATCTCGCGAGCTATGTCGATTCAGTCATGTCCGACTCTTTGCAGCCCTATGGACTGTAGCCCTCCAGGCTCCTCTGTCCATGGGGTTTTCCAGGCAAGGATACTGGAGTGGGTTACCATGTTCTCTTCCAGAGGATCTTCCCAACCCAGAGATCCAACCTGCATCTCTTATGTCTCCTGCATTGGCGGGCGGGTTCCTTACCACTAGCGCCATGTGGGGAGCTCATGAACTATTTTAGATGATTTTTTAATATTTATTTATGGCTGTGCTATACATAAATATTAAAAAAAAAAAACTGCAAGGAGATCCAACCAGTCAATCCTAAAGGAAATCAGACCCGAATATTCATTGGAAGGACTGATGCTGAAGCTGAAACACCAAATACTTTGACCACCAGATGCAAAGAACTGACTCATTGGAAAAGACCCTGATGCTGGGTCTGAAGATAGAAGGAGAAGGGGACGACAGAGGATGAGATGGTTGGATGGCATCACTGACTCGATGGACGTGAGTTTGAGTAAGCTCCGGGAGTTGGTGATGGACAGGGAAGCCTGGAGTGCTGCAGTTCATGGGGTCACAAAGAGTTGGACATGACTGAGCGACTGAACTGAACTGATGGCTGTGCTGAGTCTTTGATGCTGCGTGGGCTTTTCTCTAGTTGCAGTGAGCGGGAACTACACTCTAGTTGTTGGACGCAGGCTTCTCATTGCGTTGGCTTCTCTTGTTGTGAAACATGGGCTCTAGGGCACACAGGCTTCAGTAGTTGCGGTTCCTGAGCTCTAGAGCACAGGCTCAATAGTTGTGGTGCACAGGCTTGCTGCTCTAAGGCATGTGGGATCTTCCTGGATCTTTCTAGACATAGAACCTATGTCTTCTGCATTTGCAAGCTGATTCTTTACCACTGAGCCATCAGGGAAGCCCTATCTTAGATGACTTTTATCTGGACTTCTGTGTTCTTTCCTATGAGACACCCACCCCAGGATCAGTATAACTCACCTGTGCTTCGCACACCAGTCTTCCCTGGTTCCCTTTCCCTGGTGGGTGGCCAGGAAGTATGCCCCAGCTCACTCATCAGAAGTGGTACATAGGCTCAGCCACACCACAGCTGCCCTTGGACAGAGCAAGGCTTCAATAGAGCTAGAGGACCCGAATGCCTACAACTACCCCCCAGGACCACTCTGAGAAGCTCCCATCTCAGCACCTGTGACTCAAGGGATCAAGGGGTCTTGTAAGTCAGCCTGAAGCATAGAGGGAAATGGATAAAACCATCTATTACAGTGGAGTCATGCTCTCATCACTTCCTGTTATCCCTGGCCTGTCCTCCGGGAAGATACGGAGGAAAATTTCTAGTCCTCCACTGGTAAAAGCCAGTGGGGCCCTGGTGGCGTGGCTCCCAGGAGGAGTAGGTTTTTTCCTAGTCCTATGGGGCTCTTTCTAGGAATCCTCCAAGGCAAGAATTCACCCACTGTGAAGCCGGCACAGCTCTCCTGACCAGCAACACAGGGCTTAGAACAGATACCCACAGCCATCTGCACTGGGTGGTCAGGTCATCTGTATCGGGTGTTGGGGTGGTGGCCTACATCTTGGCACCACTGTTAACCTGGAACTGTCCTCTAAAGATTTCCAACCTGTTCCTGCCACAGGGCCTTTGCACTCCCTGTTCCTCTGCCTAGTATACCCTCTCCCCTTAGAGTCATTTTGTTGGCTCCTTCTTGTCTTACAAGTCTCAGCTCAAGGGTCACCTCCCAGGGAGGAGATCACCTCTGACCCCCTCAGCTAAAACCCCACGGCCACTCTCATCACCCTCATCACTCCGATGGGTGTCCTTCATGGCCTTTATCAAAAGCTGAAATTGCGTCATTTTCTTATTTGTTTACTGGTTGATCATTGCCTCTTCACAGAATGTCAGCTCTCCAAAGGCAGGGTTGAACACACCTTGCTCACCACTCAGTTCCCAGTGTCTGGTGCAACACAGAGCACATGGCAGATTCTCAACAGATGCTGAGCAGGAGTGACTTTAAAAACCCAGAGGGCACCGGAGGTGGACAATGCCAGCCCTGGACTCCAAGCCTAAGGCCACCCTGATGACTCTCTACCCAATAGGGCTCACTCGGCCTCACCCTCCCAGCTGCTCCCTGGCCCTGGCCTTGGAGGCTGGACCCCAAAATGGAGCCCTGGACCTAAACCATCCCAAGTTCACATCCTGGAGCTGCCAGTAGTCAGCTGTGGGACCCTGAACACGTGTCTGGGCCTTGGCTTCCTCATCTGTAACATGAGTCTGCCCAGCAGGGATCCTGGGAAGATGAACTGGAATAAAAGACTTCAACATGATTAGGTTCCTAATGGGTGCCCCAGCAGAGTGGGCCTTTGAGCCTCGGGGGAGTCCAGCTGAATGGCCGGCAGCATTTCCCAGAGGCTAGGCGCAGGGCTCCCAGCAGCTGACTGGGTGGCTGACTAAGGCCCTTCCTTCCCGGGAGCAGCCGCCCCCACATCCAGGAAGAATGGCAGGCGGGCACCCGCCTGGCACTGGAGACCACTTCCTATTTTCATCCTATCCTATGAACATGCCTCCTGCCAGAGCGGGCTGGACTGCCATCTTCCACAAGGGCCAGAGCCTGGCGCTGGGCAACGGTGGGCTGCTGCAGACCCGGATGAGGGCTGAGGTCCAATCAGATCCAGTCAGGGGGGCTTCCTGAGAGAAGGAGCCCCTCACCCTCAGCACTCCCCAGGGCTGCCTCCTCCCCTAGACCCTCTACTCAGCAGGCTGCTGGCAGTGAAGGCTAGTGGGCACTGACCGGAGCAGACAGTGATCACCCTCAGGGGTCAGTAACTGGTCCTCTGTGCGCGCGCGAGGACTCAGCACTGGCTACCCCTTTTGCTATCCTGTCACTGCCTTTCTGGGCCCCAGCCCAGGATGGGATGGCAGCCCGGAGGGTTTAGAACCCCACTGCCCACCACAACTGACCTCTGGAAAGAGCCCCACAGGACTAGGAAAAAACCTACTCCTCCTGGGAGCCACGCCACCAGGGCCCCACTGGCCTTTACCGCCCCACCCCCTCCAATCATCCGCAAATGGCCCAGGAGAGCCTTGGGCACTTTCCAGCAGAAAATCCGGCTCCAGCACTGGAATGTCAGGCAGACTCAGTGGGTCAGAGGTGTCAGAGGCCCTGCTCTTCAAGATGGGACCTCTGCTCTGATCAGCTCAGGCTCAGGGACCAAGACTGACCTGGCTTCAGGGTCTGGGAAAGTTCTCACGCCCTGGAGCGGGTAGGGGGTCGTGGCCCAGTCCAGGAGTGATACTAGAAGTCACGCCACTCGTTCAGGGCACAAGACATGGGCACCCATCCTTTTGAACTTCTGCAGAGTTCTAAGCCAGGAGGGCAGCAGGGTGGGGGCCCAGCTGACCCTGAGTCAACTGTGAAGGGGTACGGGTGGAGTCAGAGGCCAGGGCCTCTTTTGTGCCCATATACACCCCGGGGTGGCAGAAGCAGTCCCAAGGAGGGGACAGACCCTGCCCTGAGAGTGCAGGAAGCACGGAAGAGGAGGAGGGACATCCGTCAGCCTCAGGCCTCAGCATCCAGCCAGCCACCCCTGAAGGCACAACTCCCCCCACCCACAGGTCCCCGCCCTGCAGGATGTCCCTGGAAGCCCTGGCTCCCCTCTGAATTTCTCCCCTCAGGCATTTCGCCGAGAACACCCTGCCCTCTCCGGAGCTCTGGCTTCTGCCAAGTGGAGGCTGAGGAACCTCTGGGGTGGGGGAGGGCTGTGTGGCCCTCAGGCTGACATGGCTGACTCTGTGAGTCGGTGTGCCTGGTGGGGCAGGACATGTGGCAAGTAAGGGTAGGGTCGAAGCATGGTCTATGTGTGTCTGTGGGCTGTGTCGCTGAGTAGTGTGTGTGTCCGTGGGCCATATCGCTGTGGCCTGTGTGTCAGTGTGGATGGATGGCTCTGTGTGTGGTGCCTGTGTCTGTGATCTGCATCAGTATGCTATGTGTGATATGGGCATTGTGTGGTATCTGCGTTAGTGTGTGGGATAGAGGTCTATATGGTATGTGTCTGTGTGTGATGTGTGTGTCTGTGTGTGATGTGTGGGGTCTGTGTGTGATGTGTGGGGTCTGTGTGTGATGTGTGTCTGTGTGTGATGTGAGGTCTATGTGTGGTGTGGGGATCTGCAGTGCGATGGTATGTGTGGTGTGGTCTGTGTGTGGTGTGTGTGTCTGTGTGTGGTGTGGATCTGTGTGTGGTGTGTGTGTGGTGTCATGTGTCTGTGTGTGGTGTGGTGTCTGTGTGTGGTGTGGGTCTGTGTGTGGTGTGGGTCTGTGTGTGGTATGTGTCTGTGTGTAGTGTGAGGATCTGTGTGTGGTGTGGGGGTCTGTGTGTGATGGTGTGGTGTCTGTGTGTGGTGTGTATCTGTGTGTGGTGCGTGTGTCTGTGTGGTGTGGGTCTGTGTGTGGTGTGTCTATGTGTGGTGTGTCTGTGGTGTGTGGTGTGTCTGCGGTGTGTGTCTGTGTGTGGTGTGGGGATCTGTGTGTGGTGTGGGGTCTGTGTGTGATGGTGTGTGTGTCTGTGTGGTGTGGGTCTGTGTGTGGTGTGTGGTGTGTCTGTGTGTGGTGTGGTGTGTCTATGTGTGGTATATCTGTGGTGTGTGGTGTGTCTGTGGTGTGTGTCTGTGTGCGGTGTGGGGATCTGTGTGTGGTGTGGGGGTCTGGGTGTGATGGTGTGTGTGGTGTGTGTGGTCTGGGTGTGGTGTGTGTCTGTGTGTGGCGTGTGTCCGTGTGTGGTGTGTGTCCGTGTGTGGTGTGTGTCTGTGTGTGATGTGTGTCCGTGTGTGGTGTGTGTCTGTGTGTGGTGTATATCTGTGTGTGGTGTGTGTGTGTGTGTGATGTGTGTCTGTGTGTGGTGTGTGACTGTGTGTGATGTGTGTCTGTGTGTGGTGTGTGACTGTGTGTGATGTGGTCTGTGTGTGGTGTGTATCTGTGTGTGGTGTGTGCCTGTGTGTGGTGTGTGACTGTGTGTGGTGTGTGTCTGTGTGTGGTGTGGGGATCTGTGTGTGATGGGGATCTGTGTGTGATGGGGATCTGTGTGTGGTGTGTGTCTGTGTGTGGTGTGTGACTGTGTGTGATGTGGTCTGTGTGTGGTGTGTGACTGTGTGTGATGTGGTCTGTGTGTGGTGTGTGTGACTGTGTGTGATGTGGTCTGTGTGTGGTGTGTGTCTGTGTGTTGTGTGGTGTGTGACTGTGTGTGGTGTTTGTCCGTGTGTGGTGTGGGTCTGTGTGTGCTGTGTGTCTGTGTGTGATGTGGGGTCTGTGTGTGGTGTGGGGATTTGTGTATGGTATGTGTGTCTATGTGTGGTGTGAGGATCTGTGTGTGGTGTGGGGATCTGTGTGTGGTGTGTGTGTCTGTGTGTGGTGTGTGTGTCTGTGTGGTGTGTGTCCATGTGTGGTGTGTGTCTGTGTGTGATGTGTATCCGTGTGTGGTGTGTGTCCGTGTGTGGTGTGTGTCTGTGTGTGGTGTGTGTGTCTGTGTGTGGTGTGGTCTGTGTGTGGTGTGTGTGTCTGTGTGTGTGATGTGTGTCCGTGTGTGGTGTGGGTCTGTGTGTGCTGTGTGTCTCTGTGGAGTGTGCCCCGTCTGAGGGCCTGACAGCGGATGGGGTGGTGCGGTGTCTGGAGCAGAGTCTGCGATTGCACGGGGAGCCCGGGGCCCCGGGGGCGGTCACGAAGGCCCGCACGGGGTGCAGCGCAGGGCGGGCCCCAGAGGCCGCGGTGCCCGCGCTCTCTGCATCCACCCCCTGCAGATGCCGCCCGAGCCCCGGGGGCCCGGGGGCCGCTCTCTGCCCAGGCCCGCATGGCCCATGTGCCAGCCAGAGAGCGGTGGCTCTCACCGCAGGATTCCCCACTCCCTGCCTGGGGTTCGAGTCCAGCTCCGTCCCCCGGGGCGCCGCGTGAGCGCTTTTCTCTCCGAGGCCCAGCCGCAGCACCCAGGCAGGGTGAGCAGGCCCTGGAGCTCAGTGAAAGGCGCGCAGGGGTCACGCAGAGCGTGTGGCGCTGCCGCTCTTGTCCTCGCTCGTCCCTCCGGTCCAGGACCCTGTGGCCGGGTTGGGGCAGGCTGTTCCCACCGGACGGGTCGGGGCCCAAGCAGAGAAGGCAGTGCGGGCCGAACGGTGACCCCGGGCACGGCCCATGCCAGTGTGGGCAGTGGGCCTCCTGGATCCCCCCACCCCACCCACCACCCTCAGGGTTTACTGCCCACGCAGGCACCAGCCTGGGCCAGCACAGCCAGTCTTCCATCTCAAGCCTGGCCCATCCCTCCTGGCACGTGACAATGCCCCAGGGAGGCAACCTGGAGCCAGGCCCACTGGAGCCCACTGCCAGGTGCCCCTTCTCCCTGCCTCTCTGGCTCCCCAACTGCACAGGCTTCTCACCTGCGTCCCCCAGCTTAGAGGGCAGCCCCCGCTCATCCTCCCTCTCCACTCCTATCCCTCAAATTCTTTCCTCCTCACCCTCAGCTCCTGTTCTTCCTGCCCCCCTGGGGGGAGTCTCATTGCTGGAGTTCCTGGGCCATCCTTAACCCCTCCCACTACTGCAAACCCAGATGGACCCAGGACAGATGGCTGCTGGGCTCCAAGGCCCTCAGAGCAGCCATGTTGGAGGTGGGTCCCCTTCAAGAAGCAGGAGCCATTGTGGAGATACTCCAGGCGCCAAGAAAGGCAACCGGGTAAGAGTCACATGGTGAGTGACCGCCAGGTTCTGTTGTCCTGGCCAGACCCTCTGGGGGCAGAGCCTGGGGACAGCAGTGTCTGCCTGGGAGCCCAGGACTCCCCAGGGGATAGGGCTCTCAGCATCCATAGGGGGATTTCAATGGGACAGTGGGCTAAACACCCCCAGGCTGGTACAGGCTGGGTGAGGGGAACAGGGTGGCCAGGGCAGTGTCCCTCCCGGTTGAGTTGAAGGGGACTGGGCCCAGGTAGCTTGGGAGGAGCCTCTGCTCAGCCTCTACCTCATTCTTAGCTCAGGACTGAGACACAGATCTGGGACACAGATAGGTCAGGGAGATGGCTGCAGGGAGGGGACATGCTGGATAGGGAGGCTAGGGTCCCTCCATTCCCTAGAGGTTTATGGGCAGGTCCCCCAGCCATGGGGCCAACGTGGGCTACAAGCCAGCCATTGCTGCCCTTCCTGTTCCAGACCCCTTCTCAGCCAGGACCATGCTGAGCATCAGACGGTTAAAAGGTGGGGGTCTTGAGACTCAGGTCCTCCACCTGATGCACAGCAACTTGCAGGGGGCAGGGTAGGGAGATGCCTCAGATAGGAGACAGGACGCCCAGAATCCCTTCTCTGATGGCTGGACCTCCAAGGCCCCTGGGCCCCAGAAAGGAGCCTCTGACTCCTTCATCCACAGCCCTTGGCTGCTTGCCTATTGCTCCAGGGCCCAGCCGTCTTCCCCTGCCCAGCAGGGCCCCCTCCCAGAGCCGGCCACCCGCCTGCCCTGGGCCCGCCGCTGACCACAGCCTTGAGTGTGGAGTGAAAGGAAGAGGCTGAGCCTTGGAGACCCAGGGCCTCCAACTCCTGCCCCTCACAGCCAGGGTTGGAGCCAGGGGTCACCCCCTCATCCACCCCAGAGACCAGGGCAATGATTGGTAGAAAGGCTGAGAGGTTCAGGGGTCACAGTGCATCGCTGGGTCTGAGGTCAAAGATTTGCTGACAACAGCCTTGGAGGTATTGATCTGGTGGGGGAGGTGACAGAACTCTGTCCCCTGCCAAGAGCTGTGGGCATGGGCTGGTGGTCAGCAAGCTGGATGCAGCAGAGCCCACCCCAGAACAGGCTGCTGGGGACGAGGGGCAGGGGGCTACATAGCCCCTCTCATGGCGCCAAGTCCCTCAACAGGCAGGGGACCAGTGCTCATATCACAAGGGATTTCGGTTATCATGCCTGAGCTGATGGCCCAGCATGCCTGGGCCTGTGTGGCCAGGAGGACAGCAGGGACCTGGCGGCTATGTGAACACCCAGAGCTCTCACAGGTATGAGACGACAGGCCTGGGGGAGCTGGGAACCGAGGAGTCAAAAAACCCGACATCATCTTCAAGAGAACAGCAGGCCGAGGGCTGGACTGGCTTCCTGGGGGAGGGTGCACAGCTACAGTGACCCGCAAAGGTTTCCCCCAGTCTTACCTGCTCACTCGAGTCAGCTTCTAGGGGATGCAGGCATCATTCCAGCTCCGTCCCACCCCAGAACGATGTAGTGAATCCCCCTCACTCCCATTCCCAACTTGTGCCCAGAGACCACCCAGAGGTGGCCAGACACTCTGACTGCCCCTTACTCATCTGGCACACACCCACCCACCCAGCCTTGGCCCAGAAGGGGAGAGCCCCCATGACCGAGAGGGTGAAGGGGGATCTTGCCCAAATGAACTCACCCCAAACAGACTGGACCCAAAGGTGTTTCCTCTTCTTTTGGATTACATGAATATGTACCTATCTTTGTATGGAGGGGATTTTATTTATTTACTTCCTTACTTAGCTATTTATTTATTTTGGCCGCACCATGTGGCATATGGGATCTTAGTTCCCCAACCAGGAATCAAATCCATGCCTCCTGCAGTGGGAGCGTGGAGTCTTAACCACCGGACCACCAGGAAATCCCCCCAAAGGCGTCTCTGCATCTATCCTTAAGGGTGCCTGGGGAGAGAGAGGAGGGGAGTGTGCGTGCCTGTGTGTGTGTATCTGCACGTGTGTGCATCCATGGGCTTGGTGCTACGTGTGCACGTGTTTTTCCTGTGTGTGTTTGTGTGCATGGGGTGCGTGTGTGAACATGCAGTTGTGTGCATGTGTGAACTGTGTGATCATGTGCACGTGAGTGCATTGTGTGTGTATGTGTGTGCATGTACTCACATGTGTTTGGCCCAGGCCCGAGGCTGGGCTGGCCCCCTTCCAGGCACTGCCTGGAGAGACACTCCAGCTGTCCCTTGGAATGGCTTGATCAGGGTTTAGCCAGAAACCCTTACCAGTCCCTGTGGCCCTGGCCCTGGCAGCTGGCCCAGAGCTGAGGGCTTCTGATCAGCCCTGGCCAAGCTGGCAGCATGGCCAGAGGGCAGCTCTGTCCACTGGGAAGGCATGCGGTGGCCCCTGACTCAGAGCGTGCCTAGGTTCGAGGTCACTGGCACTGAGGCAGGAAGAGACACGTGGCCCCCTGGGGTCTGGAGCTCCCTGATGCAAATGCGGCCCCCTCACAGTGGCCCCTGCTGGGAACGTCAGGTATTGCAGACTGTCGTCAGGCAAAGGACCCCCTTCGCTGCAACAGATTCCGGTCCGCAAGGAGCAGTGGGTTGACATGTGGTTTTCAAACTGTGCTCTAAGGAAGCCTGGGGTTCCTCAGGTCTCTCCAGGGGCTCCCAAAAGTCAATGCTCCCAGCTTCTCACCTTCCTTCTCAAAAGAGCATTGCTTTTAAGTGTTGAGCTTTTGAAGCTATTTCTCCCAAAATACTTTAAATCTCCAGGCTAATTTTGACCTTTCAGTTCTGGGAGTCTATTTATGAGTGCGTCTCAGTCAGATCTGTGTTTAGAACAATTCATTGGGCTTTAACCCCATCATCTCCTGCCCGATTTTCAATGTCACTTTAGGTTGGGTTCTGACTTAAATACCTCTTGGAAAGCAGAAGAAGCAATAAAGAGAGGGGAGTTGACTTCAGAGGTGGGCAGCTTTGGGGGTCCCCTGGGGCCCAACCCTTTGGCAAGGGCCGAGTTCATGCCCTCCAACAAAAGGGTATGTATGTGAGGGGCTCTGAGGGAGGGGCTGCCTCACCACTCTGGCCTTGACACAGGAAGACCCTGATAAGAGGGCATCTCCACCCAACAGCCCTCTGGCTCCCCCCACCACTCCAGAGGGGCAGAACTGCCGGTTACTGCCGGTCTCCCCCTGCCACATGGCTTCTGGCATCCTCCCGCATGTCCCCAGCTCCTGCACGTAACACATGGGGCACACCACGTCGCCTGCATTCCACACCTTGCTGTGTTTGCCTGAAGCCATAAAATGTGATTTGCTAGATATAAAACATGGTTCACAGGGAGGTAAAGCAGGGCCAGAGGTGCGGTGGCCCCAGCCTGGCCCACCACTTCTAGCTTAGACTGGCCCCAGAAGCTCCCCATGGGGACCACTTCCCTGTAATTTCCTAGGGGGTGTGGTCACAACAGACCAATCAGAGCTTGACAAGGTCTGGGGACAACTGGGGCAGACACACCTTGTTCAGGTCTTTGACTTTGTTCCAGGGGGATGGGCGCTAAGGCCCAGGGTTGGCCCTCCCATTGCCAGATCAGGTTGGGATGGATGGGGGACAGCCTTGACCCACTCATCCCTATTCATTCATTAAGCAGTGGAGAGACTCCAGACAGGAACTTTGTTGCCCTTCCCTCTGCCCCACTCCCTCTGACTTTGCTCCCAGCCAAGAAGACACTATCCAGGAGCCTGGAGACAGACCAGCCCTGTCCTGCCCTGGTGAGCCCTCAACCAGCAGGGAAAGGCCCTCGAGGGTTTTAACTGCTTCTCAGCCTACAAAGATATGAGGACTGGGTCCTGATGGATCCACCACAAGCTGTGGCCTCCACTTCTCACCAGCCATTACCAGCCCCAGATAGAACAAGCCCTTCAGCCACATCCCAGCATGAAGGCTCCACTGCCTGGCCCCTGAGGGCCTCTCCATATTGCATGTCCTTGGGGAGAAGGCAGTGTAGCCTGAGGCCCTATGTAGTCTGTTTTCTCCCACCCTCCACCCTTTATCACTTCACCCATCCACACAGGCCTAGGTGTTTCACTAGTAACAGGTTCAGCTTGTTCCTGCCTCAGGACCTTTGCACATACTGTTCCAGGTACCCTGAATGCTCTTCCCTCTAGTGTTCACACGACTGATCTTCTTTATTACCTGTTCACAGAAGTGCTCCCTGGACCCTCCTTGCCCATGACCCTCCCAGTTCCTCCATGAATGATTTCCCCTGTGACAGGGTCCCCACCTCTGGTTCATTTACTGCTGACTTTAGTATCCTGTAGCTGCAGGCTCCATGGGGTAGAGTCCAGTCGCCATCTATGACCGAATCCCCAGCACTGGGCACACAGTGGGTCCCGCTCACTCTTGCTGAGCAGTGCACAAGTGAGGGCATGTCTAGAGGCTGGGAACTAGGCCCACGGGCAGCAGAGTAGGGCTGTGGGACTCTAACTGCTGAGCTGGACAGGGGCGGGCAGGTGCAAGTGGGACTCTACCCTCCTCCTTCACCTGGCAGGTAGGCCTGCCTGCTGGCAAAGTGCTCACCTGGAAGTGCCAGCAGGAAGGCGCTCCCTCCCCCGCAGCAAGGCATCTGGGCCAGGGAGGGGCCAGGTGGCCAGGAGTTAGCGCTGCCGCCCCACCACTCACTAGCTCTGTCCTCAGCCTGGATCTATATGGGCAGGAGGTGGGGATGGGCTGAATTCCACGGAGAATGTCTCCTCTTGGACAAGGCGAAGTCACCCCCATGGGCTAAACACAGCTAGTGGGTGCTCAGATGTCTTGACAGACCAGAAAGCACCCCTTGATCAAGGAAAGTGGGCCAAGCCTGGGGGGCGCGGATAAGGGGACTTCTTCTGTCCCATGGGCTCCTGATGACACCTAGTGGCCAGCATTCCTGATGCACTGTTCCCCCATTCCCTGAACTCTCTCCTGGGGGAGGTCGCAGGCAACAGGGGCACCCCAGCCCTCGGTCTCACCCACTCACGTTCTCACGATCCCTGTCTCTGGGCACACACCCACACGCTTACTCTCACACCACCCTCTCTCAAGGCTCTTCCCACCCACACACAGTCACAGAGCCACCTGGGGCCCCTAGGGTGTCCCTGGGCCCTCTAGGCAGAGGGTCTTCACCAGGGCCAGCTCCTACCCTCCAGCCTCCCCACCCCGACCTGGGTGCACCATGTTCAGCTAGTCGCCCCTGGGGAGGGAGGCCTCAAGGGGGAGGCTGCAGTGACACGCTGGGCTCCCTGCCCATCCCCTCCCCCTGATAGAAACAAACCAGCCCGGGGGCCCCAGACCAAGGTCGAGAAGCAGCAAGAACCCAGGAGGTCACCATCCTGACCAGAAGCCCAGGAAGAACCAGCCCATGAGCAAGGCCTGCATGAATGAGGGTGGTGACCCTTGAGGACACCAGGCAGGGGAAGGGACCTGGGAGCCAGGCCAGGCCCCGGAGTGGGTACGTCCACACTGGCCAAGAACAACCTCAGCTGAGCCGGGGCCAGGCTGCCTTCGTCACTGAGAGGAGCCTGAGGAACTGGGAGAAAGGCCTGGGGGGCGGGGTGTCTGAGCCCTACCAACTGAGGCATGGGGCATGCAAGGCCAGTGGTACAGGGCGGGGCCGGACCGGGCCCCGGAACCCCAGACTCGGTGGGCTGGAGGGACCCACTTCAGGTATACTGCTGGCCCTCTCCTGCAACAGCCGCCAGGAAAGGAGGGCAAAGGGCACTTTCCCCATTTTTTTTTCCCCAGTTGGGAGCACGAGACCCAATGGGAGCTGACAGAGACAGGAGTTGCTGGTGCCTCCCTTCCCAGACTGCAGAGTATCAGGCCCTTCACCTCCTATAGGGCTTTGCTGATGGCTCAGACGGCAAAGAATCTGCCTGCAGCACGGGAGATCTGGGTGTGTTCCCTGGGTCAGGAAGATCCCCTGGAGAAGGGAATGGCTACCCACTCCGGTATTCTGGCCTGGAGAATTCCATGGACAGAAGAGCCGGGTGGACCACAGTCCATAGGGTCGCAAAGAGTCAGGCACGACTGAGCCAGCAACACTTTCACCTCCCATATCCTCCCAGGATCTGGCATCCCTCAGCGCTGTGCACCCAGCTCAGCCAGCTTGGAGATGGCTTCATCCACCAGCACACCCTCCCTGAGCCCCCTCCACCCGAATCACACAGAGGAGGTGTCCTGGAAGCCAGAGCACCCCAGGGATGGGATGCAGTCTCTGCCAAGGTAGGGGTGCCCACAGCCCTTCTCTGCCCTGCCCACAGTCCTGGCCCACTTGCCAGGTACGAACCTTGCTCAGGGACAAGCAGGCTTGGGGGGAGATAAGGAGTGAGTTGAAGGCCACCCCAGGAGGTGCCCCATGCCCTGGGTACACCTTAAGGGCTGGAAGGTCTGGTTCCTCAAGGGTTAGATGACAGAAACTGAACTGGAGGCGGGGCCCTTTCCTCTGCCTCCCCAGTGCTCATCCTCAGCCCTAGCCCCACTTTGGGCCGGAGCAGACCTTCCCCAGTAGACACTTGTGGATGGAGAGATTCCAGGGTCCTGTGAAAGAAGGGGCAGAACTCTGGGCAGGGAGACTCCAGGTCCTTCCCCCACCCCACAGGCTGTAACCCACTGCCCTCCCAGAGCTGCCCCTCAACAGGCACCTCCTCCAGGCTCTGGGGGTGGCACCGGAGGCCTCAGCAGATGAACTGAGGCTTGAACTGAGTCACGGTCTCTGCCACGCCACCTTCTTGGGAGTCACACTCTGACAATGCTGGCCCTGGGGGCTGGGACCTGTGGAAGGAAATATTGGCCCAGGTGATGCTAGGGAGAAGCTCTGGTGGAGGGCTCCCTGGAGAAGACCCCTAGGCTGAGAAAGCTCCTCCAGACCAGGGAAGCGGATCGAATTCCAGGCTAATGCAGAGGAAAGGGCCCTGAGAAGAACGAGACTCCGAGCTGCTGGGAGGGAGAGATAGGAGGGGCAGGTGGGAGAGGCTGGGGCAACAGGGGTCCTGGGGGCCATGGGGTGGGATGGGTCAGCTGCCCCTGCAGGGGCCAGGGAGGCAGTGGTGACTGGGCCCGAGGGAGAAATCCGGACATAGGTCTTACAGTGTTTGCAGGAAAGTGGAAGGGGCCTCTCTTGGAAGGGGCCTGGCTGCCCTTCCAGATCACAGAACCAGCTGGGTGAGAGGCCCTTGTAGTTCTTGTGCTTGTCCCATGGGGTGTTTGAGAAACGGAGGGAGACCCTGGGTGTCATGTAATAGAGTGCTACAGGCATTGTCGGGGTGGGGGGTGGGGGTGGGGGCTGGGTGTAGGGGCCATCCTGCCCAGCGGCGAGTCGTCCTGTGCCCACACAGCGTCTGAATATCGCACGGGACACTCTGGTAGGGGTGGTTCTGCCCCTCAGGGAACCTTTGGCAATGTCTGGTCACGCTTCTGATCATCACCTGGGGTGGGAGTGCTTCTGACCTCTAGTGGAGGGAGGCCAGGGATGCTGCTAACATCCCACACACAGTGCACCATAGCACATCAGTAGCACCAGGCTGAGGAATTCCTGACGAAGGTGAAGACTCTCCTGGTAACGATGAGAAGTCTGGAACCTGGTTTCGTTTTACACGGTTTCCAAATATAGAATTTCCTAGGATGCAACAAGCATGACAATCCTGGGAAAATGTTTCCTTGTTTCGTTTGGATGTTTATCAAGAGTTCTTTGCCCTGGTGGTCCAGTGGTTAAGACTCTGACTTCCAATGCAGAGGGCACGGGTTTGATCCCTGGTCAGGGAACTAAGATCCTACATTCCATGGGATAATTGAAAAATAAACCTTAAAAACATTTAAATGAAACTGATGGGGAGCTGCTGTGCAGCACAGGGCACTCTACTCAGTGTTCTGTATAGAGCAGCAAAGAATCTAAACCAGAGTGGATACATGGGTGCGTGTGGCTGATTTGCTTTGCTGCATACCTCAAACTAACACAATACTGTAAACCAACTATACTCCAAAAAAAAATTTTTTTAATATAAAATAAAAAAAAACAGAGTTGTTTTGCCAATTTGGAAATGTGCCATCCCTAAGCTGTGGCTCCTGCAGCCATCTGAGCCTGGAAGGATGCTCCGAGCTCAGTCTGGTCTACAGCTGCCACAGCCTCCAAAACCAGTAACTGAGTCCTCTGAAGGTCATAAGCAAGCATTTTTCAAATCAACCACATGTTGTGAAGTTACAATTTACATCCCGTTTTATTTCTCTCTAGTTTTAAAGTTAGGGCATTGTGTTGATTTTTATCAAACTTGACTGTAGGTTACATTACCTATGAATTTTACTCTGGGGTGGCAAGAAGACATGATAACATTCTTTATAGAAAGGCCAGTCAATCAACAGGCTGGGCTGAATGCCAGGACGGACCCCAGGGAGCAGCTCAGGACCAGGAGGCCCATGCCTCCTGGGGGTCACAGTTTCCACATCTGACTATCCCAGCTCCCCACTTATCAGCTAGGTGACTATTTCCACTCCATGCCACAGCTCTTCCACCTTAAAAATGGGGAGACAACACAGTGCCGGGCCCACTCCCATCTCCCCACCACCAGACAACGCCCTGAACCTATCCCGTGGCCTGGCCCCCTCCCCTCCTGGCACGACTCACCCTAAGCCAGGCTGACCGAGACCCCATGGGCAGCCTAGAGTCGGCTGCGGCCCTGGGAATCCTCACTTCACACATCTTCCTCCCTGTGAGGTGGGCCCGAGGGAACGTGCCATTCTCCTCTTGGGAAAGAGTTCCAACAGATGCTGGTCCTGAGGTCCTCCGGGATGGTGCTGAGTGGGCCTGAGGCCCCAGCCCCACTGGTGACTCATGTCAGGAACAGAGTGGGCGGGGTCAGATTCAGGCCCTCCCCTAATGCAGATCTCAGTCCAGCCCACCCACAGTGGATGGTGCTTTGTGCCCAAAGGGGTGATCCCAGGAGGGCGACCCAGGGGCCAGGGGTGGGGAGATCCCTCTGACATTGAGACAGCTGCTCTCCAGATCCTTCTCTGTGGGCACCCAGGGTCCAACAGGCCCATCTGCACAGGGTCCTGGAAAAGCAGATGGACCTGCGTTTCCAGAGTGGATCACCCCTCACAACCCAGGGGAGACAGACCCCTACCCTCCTGCACAGGCAGAGCCTCCTAGGAGGGGGATACAGGTGGGGAGCACCCAGAGAGCTGTCCTGTCCAGGGTCCCATGTTTAGACTCTCTGAGGTCCCCCAGTGACATTCCACCATGTCCCCTAAGCTGCCTGCAAGACTGAGGACAGTCCCTGCCCATTAAATAATAAATTCCTGCAGTGTCCCAGGGGCTGGTGAGTCTCACATTCAGAAGTATCTGGTGATGTGCAAAGTCTTGTTTTCACGTTAAAAGCGTTAGTTTGTTTGTTACAAGTACATGCCTAGATTGCCCCAATATTTAGTAGTAACTGATTTTGACCTATCTCTGTGTTTTGAGGCACCAGGTCTCTGAAGGACCCGCTTAAGCGCCCAGGGCCACGATGCCCGCTCCCCTCCAGTGGCACCCACTCCTCCGCCCGCACCTTTCTCAGGCTCACTGCCTCCCTGCGTATTAGGCAGGTGGGTAGGCTGGGCCCACGGGGCCCACAGAGCCCCTGCCCACCAGGCTGTGGTTGGCCTGTCAGGGCAGCTCCACTCTGCTGTGAGAAAGGCCAGGGCCCATCAGATAAGGCCCTGGGCCCTTCCCACACCACCGCCACTGCAGAGGTTCTATCGCCTCCAGTCCTTCCCCAGCCCTGCCCCGAGGCAGGTGTGCTGTGCGGAATGAATTTCACTACGAGATCGTTCTGGTTTCACTATGAGTTTCCTGACCCAGGCCAGCACCCACGGCCCCTGGGGCCTCCCCTCCATGTCTAGGGCCAGGACAGGCAGCAGAAGAAGGAAGCAGGCACAGCCCTTGGGAAGGACTTCCCTGGCTCCCAGCTGACTCCAAGAGAGGCTAGGTCCTTTCCCAAGCAAGAAGCCTGGCCAGCCAGTCCCAACCCCTTAGGACAGGATTTGCCAGGGCCTGATTTACTTGATGTCTGAGAGGGAGGCAGGCTACAGGGTCCACCCCAAGGTCAGGAGGCTGCCCTCTGGTGGTGTCTTTTGGAATGGCAGGTGTCCTTGAGAGAAGGCCAGGGCGAAGGTGTCCTGGTCCAGGAAGCTCACCTGGACAAGGTTTGGGACTGGGACAACCAGGAGGGAGAGGAGAGCCCAATTCCAGAGCACAGGCCCAAGCCACAACTTCTCATGTCCTCTACTGGTCCCTGTTACCCACAGGCCTCACCACCTCCAACAGGGGGCTACACAGGGCTGTGCCTATAGGGGTCTCAGGGGAGAACACGGGTGACACAGGACGATATGAGAGTCCCAGGCTCCCCAGCAGGTCACCCTACCCCTCTTTTTCCCTCTTCCAACCAGCGGGCCCAGGAACCCCAGGCGCTGGGCAAGCTGCCCCCCAGAATAGCTGTGGCACTGGGGCATCATGACCCATTCCCACTCCCTCCCCTTCACAGAAGGTCAGTGACTCATCTAGCTTAGAAGTCAGGAGCAGGACTGGGTCTGGAAGCGGTATCTCTGAGTTCCCAGTCAGATGCTTGGGAACCCACATTGAGGACCTACTGTGTGCTGGGAATCAGGCCAGATTGCCTATGAGGAGCATCTGGCCCAGCAGGGAGGGAAGTAGTAAGCAGAAGTGCAAGGTGGGCACAGAAGAGGCACGTGGTCCCATCTGGGGACCAGGAGGTCTTCCTGGAGAAGGTGGTGAGCAACCCAGGAGCAGGAAAGTGTGCGTGAGGGGGTGTAGGCCAAGCAGACAGCATGGGCAAGGCAAGATGGGGACCGACATCTGAGCATGCAGAGCCTGGCACAGTGACTTTAAAGAAGGTGACCACACATTCAAGATTGCTCAGAAATCCAGTTAATGCCCTCTCATACTGTTTTAATTATTAATAGCACCCCCTTGCATTTTCAAAGGGTCCCAGTTTGGACTGTTAGTCAAATGGCCTCCCTGGATTTCCCTGGTGGTCCAGTAGTTAAGAATCCGCCTGCCAGGGGCAGGGGAATGGGCTCGAACCCAGGTCCAGGAAGATCCCACATGCCGTGTGCCACAACTACCGAGCCCACCTGCTGCAACTACCGAAGCCTGCTTGCCTAGAGCCTGTGCTCCTCAACAAGAGAAGCCACTGCAGTGAGAAGACTGTTCATCACAGCTGGAGAGCAGTTCCTGCTTGCTGCAACTAGAGAAAGCACAGCAATGAAGACCCAGTGAAGACAAAAATCAGCAAATAAAATTTTTTTAAAGAAAAAGAAACCTTTAAAATAAATAAATGGCCTCCCTGCTGAAACACCTCTGCAGGGGGTTGATCCATACCCCTACAGCTGCACTGAGCAGGGAGACTTTGGGATGGGGGAGAGAGATTTGATTTGCATTTTGGAGCAATCCTGGGGTGACGAAGAAGCTGCCGTCAGCCTGGAGGAAAGAGTGGGTGGTGGGGAGTACTGGCGAGGCTGGTGTGGAGGACGGAGGAGTCAGAGCTCCGGGAGTGGCAACTGAGTTAGGGATCGCAGAGTGGGCGAGGGCTTGTGTCCTGACACACCCTTCATGTGATCATTCTAGAAGCACCGAATGTGCAGGCCGAGCCCTCAGCTTTGGGCACAGGGGTCCCTGCCATGGACCCTTACACCGCAGAGAGCCAGAATGTCACCAGCCCAGAATACGAAGAGGTGGTCTTAAATTTCAGTCTCACAGAATATTTTAAAGTTTGGTGACTAGCTGAACAAAGGTGAACTGCGAGAGAGGAACAAGTGTAATACAAGGGCCCCCTCCCAAGGCCAGAGGATGTTGGGCTAAGGAGTGGTAAGTGTGTGTGTGTGTGTGTGTGTGTACCTGTGCATAGGGGGGCAGTCATAACCCCTGCCCCGGGAAACTAGAGGAGACAATGCTTTCACTTAAAGTGGGTTGCCTCAGATCACCAAGGACAGTGTCCTGGTTTCCCTCTAACTGTGCTTTCTTCATTGTCTATTCCATAGTGACCTTAGGAGCTGGGATTTAAACTAAATATTTAGGCATATGTATATGGAGCCTTTGTTTGGACTCCTGCCCTGGTCCAACCAGTGTTAGGGCTAGACATGGGCAGTGGCTGTCCAGGGAGGGTGCAGAGACTAGAGACAGAAAACATGGAGAGGCTGAGACAGCCCCGTGAGACAGAAACAGAGAGGTCCCCTAGAACCACCCACAAGGAGATGCTGGAGACTTAGGGGGTGGTTTGGGATCAGGATGGTAGAAAGCAAGGAGAAACAAGCTGCCTGAGCAGCCACCTAGGCTGGAATGTAAGTAGCAGGAGAAGAGGGATTAAGGCCAGAACAGGTATGGAGGTGCCGAGCAGGTTCAACACCCTTGAGGAGCTGGTGGAAAAAGAACTGGCCCAAGGACCCCTCAACTCAGATCCTGTCCCGTCCAGGGACGCTGCAAAGGACATGTTTAATGTCCTGTTCTTATTGAAGTGAGCAAACCTACATACAAAATATTGCACACACCCTAAGTGCTTTGCTTGATGAATTTTCTCAAACTGAATATATTCATCCAACCAGCACCCAGACCAAGAAACAGAACACAAACAACACTCCAGATTCTCGCCCTTGCCCCTCGCCAGTCACCACCTCCAAGGCACCTCTGTCTGAACTTATAGCATCATGCATTAGTTTTGCCGAGAATGTTATATCATATTCAGCTTCTTTTGTTCAATAGTATGTCTATAAGATCTATCCAGGTTGGGGCATGGTAATAATTTGTTCATTTCCTTTGCCATACAGGACTCCAGGTTTTGAACAGACTCTGACATATTTATCCATGCTACTAATAATGGTTTCCTGTCTGGAGCTACTGTGAACAGGGCTGCTATGAATAGCGTTATAGGGACTTTCCTGGCAGTCCAGTGGTTAAGACTCCACTTCTACTGCAGGGGACATGGGTTCTATCCCTGATCAGAGAAGATCCTGCATGCCCCACAGCATGGCCAAAAAATAAACACTAAGTTAGTTCTTTTAAAAATAATACCAATGTTATAAACATCTTGCAGTGCAGTTTTATCTTTGTTTCTGAAAGGTACCCGGGAGTGTATCTTTGCCTGGGCTCTCCAGAAACAGCCTGAGGCAAAAGCTTAGGTGGTACTTCTTAACCAGAGTATGAAATCACAGAGAATCAAGAGTGAGGGTAGAGACTCCCCTGGTGGGCCAGTGCTTAGGAATCCGGCTTGCAATGCAGGGGGAGTGGGTTGTAAGATACCATATGCCTCTCCGCCAAAACATAAAACAGAAGTAATACTGTAACAAATTCAATAAAAACTAAAAAATGAGGGACTTCCATGCTGGTCCAGTAGTTAAGCACCCACCGTGCAGTGCAGGAGATGTGAGTGTGATCCCTGGTTGGGGAACTAAGATCCCAGATGCCACGTAGCAATTAAGCCTGCCCTCTGCAACTACAAAATCCATACAGTGCAATGAAAGATCCCGCATGATGCAACTAAAATCCTGCGTGATGCAACTAAGATGCAGCCAAATAAATAGTTAAAAAAAAAAAAAGACTGAGGGGAAGGGAAGTGAGGCAGGGAAGGCAAGAGAGCCAATATGAGAGTGAGTTTCTGAACTGGCCACAGCTTGCCAAAAGCATCTGATTTCTGGGCCAGTGGGACCCTCTTGCAAGAGGCTTTATAATGAACGGGACTCACGCAAGTTCATCCAGGATGAGGAATGGCGGAGAATTTGTCCACTGGTTACCACCTGCCATCATCAAAAGTTAAGCCCAAATGTGTTAACTCCTCTGCATTTTGGGTTACAAATGTGTGGGTACCAGTTTCAACCCTCATGGTCTCAGACCTCAAGGGATAGCAGAGAAGACACGAGTAGGGGTAAGGGTGATGGGAGGTGTCAGTAGGTTATACTTGAAAAGAAAGTAGCCAAGGCCTTCAAAGCAAGGTGAGGCTGGAAGATCTGAGGTGGAACCTGGCAGGTGTCTGATACAGAACAGAGACGCTAGGCCATAGGGATTTAGTGCCTGCATGCGTGGGCAGTCAGTCGTGTCTGACTTTTTGTGACCCCAGGGACTGTGACCCACCAGACTCCTCTGTCCATGGAATTTTCCAAGCAAGAATACTAGAGTGGATTACCACTTCCTTCTCCAGGGGATCTTCCCAACCCAGGGATGGAGCAAACCTGCGTCTCTTGTGTCTCCTGCATTGGCAGGCAGATTCTTTACCAGCTGAGCCACCGGGGAAGCCCATAGCAGTTTAGAAATACTGCAGAAAAGGCTTCCAAGCTGGTGTACCAAGGCAGACTCCCTCCACATCCTTGGCGTCAGTGGTGTTTACTTTTAAGCACTGTGGTGGACGTGCAGCGGTAGCTCATTCTGGTTTTAATTTGCATTTCCCTGATGACTAATAAGGTTGAACACCTGTTCAAGAGTTTACCAGCTATTTGGACATCCTCCCTTGTGAAGCACCTACTTAAAGTCTTTTTCCCACTAATCTGTAGTTTGTTTTTTTTTTAAGATACAAGTCCTTTATCAGATATATGTACTGAAATAACTTCTCTCAAAGGTGGCTTACTTTTCCCTCTCTTAGTCATGACTTTTGATTAAGAGAAGGTTTTTATTTTTAAAGGACTCAAATATATCACTTCTTTACTGATCTTGCTTTTTGTGTCCTGGGTAAGGCAATGAATCTCTTCTTTCCCCTAAGTCTTCTTTTAGCAGCCCGGTTGTTTTACCTTTCACAAGTTCATTTAGCTTTCATGGGCACATCCATGGACTTGGTTTTAGGGAATAGTGTAAGGCAGAGATGAAGAGGTTTTTTGTTTGTTTTTCAATATGGATTCTTCATTGATTCAGCACCATTTACTGTAAAGTCTGTCCCACTTCTCTCCCCTGCTCTGTGATGTCAACTTTGTGGTAACAAAACAGGAGTCCAAAAATGAATGAATCTATTTCTCATTTTCTATTCTGTTCCTAGTTGATTTGTTTACCCTTGCACCTGTCTTCCTAACTGCAGTGTAAGTCCTCCAGCTTTGTTCTTCTTCATCTATGTTTTAGAATCAGCCACTTTGCTAAATTACCTGATTATCCTTAAGTTATAAACATAAATGTTTTATATAATATAAATGTTTTTGGATTCTCTATCCAACAGTGTTACATATAAATAACAGTTGTATGTTTTCCTTTCCTATCTTCATATCTTTTTTATTCTTTTCAGATTGGCTTCTTTCACTTAATAACATGCATTTAAGTTTTCTCCATGTCTTTTCATGGCTTGATAGTGCATTTCTTTTTAGTGCTAAGTATTATTCTCTCTTAGGAGAAGGCAATGGCACCCCACTACAGTACTCTTGCCTGGAAAATCCCATGGACAGAGGAGCCTGGTAGGCTGCAGTCCATGGGGTCGCTAAGAGTCGGACACAACTGGGCAACTTCACTTTCACTTTTCACTTTCACACATTGGAGAAGGAAATGGCAACCCACTCCAGTGTTCTTGCCTGGAGAATCCCAGGGACGCGGAAGCCTGGTGGGCTGCACTCTGTGGGGTCGCACAGAGTCGGACACAACTGAAGTGACTTAGCAGCAGCTTAGCAGCATTATTCTCTTAAGGGATTCCCTGTGGTTCAGACGGTAAAGAATCCACCTACAGTGCAGGAGACTTGGGTTTGATCCCTGGGTTGGGAAGATTCCCTGGAGAAGGGCATGGAAACCCACTCCAGTATTCTTGCCTGGAGAATCCTATTGACATAGGAGCCTGGTGGGCTACAGTCCGTGGCGTTGCAAAGAGTCAGGCATGACTGAGTGACTAAGCAGAGAACACATTATTCTATCATTCTAAACTGTGGATGTATCACACTTTATTTATCCATTCACCTACTGAAGGACATCTAGATTACTTCCAAGTTTTGACAGTTCTGAATAAAGCTGCTATAAACATCCATGTGAAGATTTTTGTGTGGACGTGAGTTTTCAACTCCTTTGGGTAAATATCAAGGAACACGATTGCTGGGTTGTATGATAAGAGTATGTTAGTTTTTAAAAAACTGCCAAATTATCTTCCAAAGTGGCTGTACCATTTTGCATTCCCAACAGCGACCAGTAAGAGTTACTGTAGCTATACATCCTCGACAGCATTTGGTGTTGTCAGTATTTCAGATTTTGGTCATTAAAAGGTTGTGTCTTATCACTTCTTTTTCTTGCCTTATTGCACTGGGAGGACCACCAGCCCAGTACTGTATAGAAAAGAGTGCTAACTAACATTCCTCTTCATCTCCAGTCTCATTGGGAAAGCAATCATTTCGCCATTGAGCACGAAGTTACTGAATGGGTTTTGTTTGTTGTTTTCTGTATCTTGGAGGGTTTGAGGGTTTGGTAAGATACCTTCATTATATTGAGAAAACTCTTTACTATTTCTAATTTGCTAAGAGTTTTTTGGTTTGTTTAAATCGTGGAAGATTGTTTTCTGAATCTTTTGAGAACATCCTATGATTTTCCTATTTTTTCCTCCTGTTAATGTGGGGCCTTATATACCTCTTGTCATTTGGATGGTAAACCAATCTTGCCAACTTGTTTTCCCATCAGGGTTTGCAAGTTCTGGTGTATTCCACTAAAATGACCTCCTGAACTGTGGGTCTGGAAAACAAAATGTAAATTCCATCCTGCGCAGTGTCCTAGGGTCACCCCACCACCACCACCTCCTGAAACACCGACTCCGCATTTCAGGGACCACGAGAGGCTCACCTTGGAAAACCACAGACCCCTGGCCCGTGAGGCTCATGCCAACCCCGGAGGGACCCTCTCCCAATCGTTGGACCTCATCGTTGCAAGGGCAGCTGGGTGCGGAGAGTCGAACAGGTCAGACCCCAGCCCCCATCACCCGCGACAATTAAAGAGTCCCGGAGCTCGCGCCGCTCGCCCTTACCCCACCGTCCGCGGGAGGCTCCTTTAAGAGAGTCCGCGCTGAACGCGTCTCTGGGGCGGGAGGCGGAAGGCGCCAAGAATGCGGGACTCCGACGGGAGCGCGAGGGCTGAAGCCCCGCCGGGCGGCCTCCCCGCCGCGTCCCGCCAGGGTCGTCCCACTCCTACTCCCAGGCCCCCACCCCCAGCTTCGAAGGTCCCCTCGCCGCCACCCCCGCGCGCCGCCACGCTCGCACCTCGCTGCCCCGCGCGCAGCCAGCCCGGGGCGCAGACCCCGTCGGAGGCCGCGGGCGGGGGAACACGGGTCGCCCGGCGCGGCCTCATCCACATTCAGGGGACAGCGCGTCGCGGCGGCCGCCAGGAAGGGACAAAGGCTGTTCCGCCGCCGGCCGCACCGTGCCAGACTCTCCCCTCCCGCCGCCCTGGTGGCCCCCGACGCGGCCGCCCTCGTGTCTGCTCCGCCGGGCTGGGTCCGCAGTCCTGACGGCTTCCGGGAGGAGGAGGAGGCGGCCACCTCTCTTGGACCCTGCACACCCGACCCCCGCCTGTGACCCCAGGGGCCAGGGCCCCCTTCTCCGCGTCTCCGGGGCAGTTGAAGTGGCCTCGTCTCCTGCTGCGGGCTGGACTGCGCGGGGCCTTCGCCAGAGTTCTGGTGCACCGAGCCCAAATCCTCACCTTTGGCCAGGCGTCTACGGGTAGAACCTGCCAGGCTCAGCGAAGAGCTGGGCTGGGCGGAGAGCGAGGGAAGGTGGGGTTTTGAGCCGAAGCCCTTCCAGGCCCCCCACGAGGCACTGGCTCCCCTCTGGATGGCCGTTGAGGGCTCCAAAGTCTTCACCCCGACCCCGTCTCCCCAGACTTTTGATGGTGTGGGCTTAGGGTCTCCTGACCCCCTCGAGGGGATCCCGGACACAATCTATACCCCTCGGAGAACTGTAGCTCCTACGCCCTCCACCCAGCGTCTGGAGGCCAAGGCGGCCAAGGCGGCATGGGAAAGGGTTTGCGCCTCGGCGCAAGCCACTCGGTCAGCTCCCTTTACTATCCCGGGAGCTCAGATTCCACCCGGAGAATGGGCCCAGCCTCCATCCCTCTCCTGGCACTCGCGCTCTAGGGACCCGTGCCAGGATTTAAGGGGTCCGGCAGCGCTGGCGCACAGTGGATCTCAGCACACAGACGGCTATGATGTTGGCCAGCTTTCTTCAGTCTCCTTGAGGGCAGGGACAGTCCTGCCTTTGAGCCCTGCTCCCCTACCCCCACCCCAGGAATGGCTGTAACTCAGGCAGCGGGAAGACCCACTTCTTAAGCCTTCTTGGGTCTGGGAAGTTCTTCCTAAGTCTGCCCCAAGTCCTCTCCTTCCTTCCAGGCCCGGGTTGGGAGGGGGAGAGCCATGGGGAGGGGGGGAGAGTTCCCTTTAAGGAAGGTGGGGGAGGGGGCTGCCGGCCGGCCTTGCTTCCGCCCCTCCCTGGCCCGCGCCGCCGGGGCTCAGGGCCCGGGCCCCGCGCCCGCGCATGCGCCCGCCTGTGGGCGCTGTCCCGGCTGCGAGGGCGGCGCGCACCGACAGCCGGCCTGACGGACGGACAGGCGGCCGGTCGGACCGACGGGGCAGCGCGGGGAGCGGGGACGCGGCGGGACAGCGACATGGCCGGCCACACGCAGCAGCCGAGCGGGCGCGGGAACCCGGGCCCTGCGCCCTCGCCCTCCCCCGGCCGGGGTCCCGGCCCGGGCGCCTCGGAGCGGGTGGCGCTCAAGAAGGAGATCGGGCTGGTGAGCGCCTGTACCATCATCATCGGTGAGCGGGACCGGGGCGGGCGGGTGCCTGGGGCGGTGAGGCCTGAGGCGGACAGCGGCTGGGCACAAGGAACACCCCTCTCCGGGTGCGCCTAGCGGTCCGCGACGGTGGACCATGGATGAAGGATGCACGCCCGCGGGCACATGCAGCGTCTCCCTTCACACGGCAGCCGCAGAGTTCCCAAGTGCCCTGAATTTATGCGCTCGAACGAGGTGCAGGTCCCATCCACCGCTGGAATCCTCTTGCTGTCCTTATTTCTTTACTCTAAACTTCTGCAGGGCAGTTACCCTCAGTCTTATCATCTCTAACATGTGGTCCTGCCTTGAGTGCGGGAGCCTTGCCAAGTTTGCGGACTCTGTAAACTGGCCTCCTGCTAAAGCCCCCCATTTCTGGGTCTTGTGGCTCAAGCAGAGTTCCTACGGTGTGCAGGGTCCAGGCGCCATACGGTGTGAATGATTTCTTCTTCCAAAGCAGTAGGGACTGTGGGTAGCTTGGACAGGTAGAACCAGCCCAGAGTGGAAATGGAATCAGAGTGTGTAATTAGTGCCAAGATTGGCAGCTGGACACTGGTGCAGGGGGTGGAGCAGCAGTAATGGGGCGGCTGAGTTGGGGTGGGCAGACACTGCCTGCAGAGATGCTTCCTGGGCTGGGACCCCACTGGCATCCTCTCTGGCCCAGCTTCCCCACCTGAGACTGAGTGCATACATCCTGCCCCCATATGGGGACTTCTGGGTAGGCAGAGGGCTCAGGGCCCAGTGAAAACAGTGGTGGGATTTTCTTCCTTCTGTCCCAAGTCATGAACACTGACACCTCAAGAAGTGGCTAACCCAGACCTGTGCCTGTGTCCACACAAGGTGTCCCAGACACCCTTGTGGGAGGAGTCTGTTCCACCTCCAGTGTCCCAGGAGACAAGGGCTGGAAGGATGAATGGAATGGATTGTGATTGCTCTCCCTTTATCACCTGCTCGTTCTTTCCATCCCTAGTCAGTGGGAGCTGCTTGTTCATCCTCGGATCCCTGGAGATGGAAAAAGTTGGGGGCTCAGGAGGACAGTCTAGGGTCTTCACTTCCTCCTCCTCTGCACCCCCACCCCCCGCACTGTCACTCCTGGGCCACGGCTGGGGTCTAGCTCTTGGTCAACCCCCACATTCACACTGAAAGTTGCCCCAGGACACAGCCCCTGTGCAGGTACCTCTCTGTCTCACCTCCTTGCACCTGGAAAGGTATCTTCTAGGAGCTGATCCTGACCTGGTCCAGAGCCCTTCTTGACCTCGAGTGCCCCTACCTGTCTGCTGGGAGGACAGGCTCCTTCCAGGGATTCAGTCAGGATACTGGCTAGAGCTTTGCCCTGACCCACACCCTCTCCAGGAGCTGTGCCCCCAGAAAGAGGAAGCCCACACATCATGGGTGGACCAGGGAGTCCAGAGGCTGACCAGCTACAGTGCCCAGAAGGGGCAGAGAGAGACGTGATTCTTCCTGGGCTGCCTCAGCTAAACCCAGCATCCTCGAGCGTAGACCTACTCTGCCTTCTCCCTGTATCCCATCCCCACTCCCCTAAGTCAGGCAGAGGCTGCTGGCTCATCTCACCTCCTGAGGGGGCCCTGGTGGTGATGGTGGGAGCAGATGAGGCTAACTCAGCAGGAGTTTTTCTGTGCAACACAGGTCTGCCCTCACAGCTTCCCCACCTTTTGTGCCATTTTTGCTGTTCCAGGGCCACTGTTCCCTAGGCCTCAGGCCTTGAAGACTGAGCTGGGGTTTAGGAGTGACTTAGCCAAGGTTGGCAGACTCAACAGCAGAGCCCAGATGATCTGACTGCAGCCCCAGACACTCAGGGGTGGTCCTATAACCCTATTTGGGGAGTTTTGAAGGGTTTCAGCAGGCGGGAGGCTAGACTGGGCAGAAAACAGATAAGGGGAGAATGGACCTGTTCCAGAAGGTGACAGACAAGGCAGGCGTGGGCTGAATCACTGCGCTACCATCTCCCTCCTGATACCCTGAAGGTCCCCCTCTTCACTGTTCCAGGGGCCCCATCTCCCATATCTTATCCCACTTTCCTGCTCTGGGGAGCCTGGTCAGAGTAAAAAATATCTTCAAAGTGTCCTATTTTAGCCTAAAAAGTCTTGAGAACTTTATAGCCTTCTTCGTAATCTTTCTTGTTTGTTAGCAGCTACTCTTCTTATCTCCAAAACTTCCAAATAAACTCTCTCAGAAGAACCTGTAATTCTCTCCCCTTGCAGCCCCTACCTCAGGCTGAGTAGGGCTTTGGGTTGGAAAAAGACTCCACCTAAAATGTGCTTAGGACCACTGAAGCAAGCACAGCTGGAGGGGAATGAGCCAGCCTGGAGGAAAAAGAGTCCTCTGGGGCCGGAGCTGTGCAAGACGTCACCACATCCATCTATTCAGAAAAACACGTCTGGCTACAGTATGAAAACACAGTCCCCCTTTATCTCACATGATTGCCCACCTTGCAAGATGGGAATTTTCATACCCCCTTTATAGATATAGAAACTGCTGTTGAAAGTTAAATGATGCTGCTGCAAGGGGTGGACTTGCTATTTGGAACCAGAATGGGACTCTTCTCCCAGTCCAGCACGCTTCTTCACACTGCTCTGGTGCAGAGCAAAATCGGAGCCAGATTCAGAGCCCATGATAGGGGAAGGTTGAGGATTAAGCTGGGAGCTCATCCAACCAAGATTTACTGAACTCCTCACTCTACTAAAAATAGACAAACAGGTGGAGAGAGACATCTCCTGTGACTCCTCACCCCCACCCAAGGCTGCATGTACAAGATCCCTTGTCCTGACTTAGGGACCACAAACAGCTACCTCCCCAATTAATGCCCAAGGAGGGACTGTGCCCAGGTTCAGAAGAGTGAGAATCACTTGGGCCTTCTGACCAGGCTGTCCTGGCCTCCACTGTCTCCCTTTGACTCAAATATCCAGCCTATATTTGTGGATCAGGCTGAAGTGTGTCCTGGGACTCTGGGGTCTCTTTTTGACCCCCATCTCCTTAGGAGCCAGTACCTATGCATCCAGCCGTGGCCAGGTCCCTCCGTTGTCTCCAGGGCTGAAGATTCTGGGCTGCTCAGGATAGCCTTCTTCAGAACCCTCGCCCACCAGCCTGTCTTTGCTTCACCATAGCCCCAATTTACAGATGAGGGAAGTAGGGACCTGAGGCTGCCACCAGCCCAGGGTCAGATGCTTTTGATGTCCTCCGGAACACCCTTGGGGGCTGAGGCAGCTCCAGTCACAAGGATGGGGCTGGCCAGCGCTGGTCATGTTCATGCATCTATTCAACAGTTAGGTACCAAACAGTGCAGGGACCTGTTCTCGGTGCTAGAGAGCTGAGGAGCTGACGTTCCAGCATGAGAAGTCGAAGAGTGAACAAGATAAGCCAGCTGAACGTTTAAGTGACAGGTCATGATTAAGTACTAAGGTGAGAAGATGTTAGAGAGAGATTCGTAGACAGGAGATGAGTCAGGCATGGGATGGGCTCAAGTCTGTGTGGGTCTTGCAGCCACAGTAAGGACCTTGCCTCTTTTTCTTTGTCAGATGGGAGCCCGAGGAGGGCTTTGAGCAGAAGAGGGATGGCGTGGGTTGGAGTAGGATGGAATAGAACAGGATGGCATGGCATGACATGGCCTAGGGCTTACTGTGGGGGAGAGGCTGCGGGCAACAGGGGCTGAAGCCGGAAGTCCAGTCCGGAGTCACACGGGTAAGACATAATGGTGGCAGACAGCCGGGTGCTGCTAATGGAGGTGCTGAGAGGAGGTTCAGTCCTGGGCATGTTCTGGAAGATTGAGCCAAAGGACTTGTGATGAACTGGATGAAAGATGTGGCCAAGTAGAGTCCAGGTGATAGCGAGTTGGAGCCTGAGCAGCTAGGGGCCTGGTTTGTCATTCATTGATCTGGGAAGACTCTGAGATGAGTAGGTCCAGGGAGGAGAGTTCTGTCCTCCTGCTCGTCACTCTTCCAAAAGGAAAGTGGGTCAGTCTGGTGGTACACACTGGCTGATTGGCAATTTCCGGCATGTCTTGGAAATGTCCCCGCTCACCTCCCTGGAGTTCTGCCACGACTTCAGCGGGCACTTGTGTCCCCCAGAGGGGTGCCTGACACGTGCCCACCACCAGGACACTGGGAGGCAGAGGCTTCACCCAGAGCAATAGCAAGGCCCCCAAAGTAGGTCTCTGGCTGCTGACCCCAGAGTGTTGAGGTCCCAAGGGGCTCAGGTCTCCATAGGCCAGCTTGGGTGGCTGGGTGTCTCCAAAGTAGATGGCAATAGGGACTACCCATGAACACTTCCCAGGACCTCTGAGGTAGCAGACGGGATGAGTACAGACCCACTTCACTCCCTCATCTCCCCATCTTACATATAAGAAGGTTCAGAGAGTGAAGCACCTTGTCCACAGCCCCCCACCGTGAGGGATCCAGGGTCTGAATTCAGATTTAGGGGTTCTCAACTAGTCATTGGCCCTGCCCATGGTCCCAGGACGCTTGGGACTTACCAGCGGGAATTTTGAGTTCTTCCCTGGAAATCTCACGGGTCACATCCTAAAGGGGAGGTGCTGAGACTCATTGCCCAGTGCAAGGGAAGGAGGCCTGGCCCATGGCCAGTCCCTGACAGGGCCCAGGAGCCCCGGAGCTGCTTTCTGTCGGGCCAGCAGGCCAGTGTGACAGGAGGAGCCCCCGTCATAGCCATGCTCACTGAAAAGACAGGCATGTGTGAGAAGACCTAGGCCCTAGGGGTTCCCTGTCCTTTTAGGGAGCTCAAACTCCTCATCTCAACGGGTCAGGGCATAGTCCCTGCCCTCTGGGCCCTGTCCACCCAGGATGGCAAATAAAGTAATCACTTCCTGGCCATTCTTCAGGTACTGTGGGAGAGGAGGAGGGGCCATATTATAGAGATCATGATGGGATATCAGGGAGGGCTTCCTGGAGGTGGCATTGCTTCTCGGAGGCCAGTGAGCTGAGAAGAGACCTGTCACAGGGGAGGACAGAGGGCCCTGAGCAGACCATGTTTCCTCTGGCAGCTGTTCAGGACACATCCATCCTGCCCAGCAGTACCCCTGCCAAAGTCAGGGTTGCCCCAGCCCTCTGCTACCCCCCTAGCCCCATGGCCCTTCCTGGCAGAAGGGGAAACTGAGGCTTAAAGGGGGCAGCACAGGCCTGAGGTCACAGAGCTGACTCCTGTTTGGGGATGGGGGTGGTGGTGACAGGACCACCCCGACCCCTCCCTGAATCAGAATCTGCACATTCCCCACACACACACCCAGGGCAGCCAGCCCCTTCCACCGGCACGACCTTCGCGGTCTACCCCGGCGACCTCCATAGTCGGCCACTGCCTCCCAGAAATAGGTCAGCACGCACTGCAGCAGCCGGGGGAACAATGGCCCTTTCTTCATTCCTCCACGGAGCCGGGTAAGCCCCATCAGGCCAAACATCTTAATGTGATAAAAACCACCCAGCTCGGGCTGAGGGAAGAGGGCGGGAGGATACTGGAGGGGGGCCCCCTCGTCGGGGGGACTCGTCCTCACCACCCTCCTGGGAGCTCTGGCCCCACCGAGGACCCATGGGGACCACAGAGCAGCCGTCCATTGGATGGATGGGAACGTGGAGGCCTCGGAACACACATTCCTCCAGCCCACTGTCGGTGAGACACCTGACCAGGCGCTCAGCAGTATCTCCCAGCCCATCCCACCTTCCATAGTCCCTGCCCTTCCTCCGCTTCCTCCAGAGGAGGATCCCCCAAAGGTCAGACTTGTCCACTGTGCTTAGTCACTCAGTCGTGTCCAACTCTTTGCGACCCCATGGACCGTACCCTGCCAGGCTCCTCTGTCCATGGGGATTCTCCAGGCAAGAATACTGGAGTGGGTTGCCATGCCCTCTTCCAGAGGATCTTCCCAGCCCAGGGATTGAACCCAGGTCTTCAGCACTGCAGGGAGATTCTTTACTATCTGAGTCACCAGGGAAGCCCATGAATGCTGGAATGGGTAGCCTATCCCTTCCCTGGATCTTCCCGACCCAGGAACTGAACCGCGGTCTCCTGCACTGCAGGCAGATTCTTGACCAGCTGAGCTACCAGGGAAGCCCAGACTTGTCCACTGCTGTTCACCAAATCTGTCAGAGCTGATTCTGCCGGGCCTGAACATGGGGGCTGAGAAGGGAGGCCTGGACCCTCCACCACCAGGAGCGATAGGCAGGCATCCCTTATGGCTCGGTGGTCCCTTTTCCACACCCCTAAACATCTACTGCTGGAGGCGCCCACCTCAGCAACATCCCTCCTCCTTGCCCTCTGCCCCTCATCTAGTCTTTTTGCTCCTTGCATAGCCCCGTCCCATCCACATGGTACCAAGAGCAGCCAGTGGACTTTGACGGGGTTTTCTGCCACCTTCCAGCGCAGACCCAGGGCAGAGGCTGAGGAAGAGGCCCCCAAAGACCTCAGAGACACCTGCTGGCACACGTGTCCCTTTGAGCCTTGTGGGGAGAAGTCCTGCACTGTAGCCTGAGGCCACATGTCTAAAACAATAGCAACCTCCACCCCTGGCCCATCCCCAGTTCCCAGCATACAAGTCTCCAACCAGTAGGCAACGACTAGGGATATGTCCCTTTCAGAACCCAGCCTTGGGAGACAGGTGCCAGGTGTGGCTTCCCCAAGAGCAACCCTGGTGAGGCCTTGTCAGGCTGAATTGCGCAGGGTGGTGGGGGTCCCCACGGCGGGGGAAGGGGACACGTGGCTCAGGGCCCTGGATGCACCCAACTCCTTCCAAGGCCACCCAACCCCCGCTGGCTTCCAACCTCCCTGGCTTTTGGCAAATCCTGCTCCACCAGGTCCTGAGAACAGAGGCTCTACTGCTGGACAGAGTGAACTCAAAGACCCTTTAAAAACCTGAGAGCCCACCAAGGCCCCAGGCCCCATAGTGGGTGAAGGAGGTGGCCCTTCTCCCCCTGGAAGCAAGCTGAGGACACAGCCTACCTGGGGGGAGGCTGGGAGACAGGAATTCTTTCCTCCTTATCTGGACGTATTTAGGGCTCCTGGGATGTGACTGGAAAGCCAAGTGGGGCATCGTGGCTGTCCAGACTGGAAATCTGTGTCGACCGGGTGGGGGTGGGATAGGACTATGAACAGGGAGTCCATGGAGATGGGTGGCCCCAGCTGTGTCCTCATCCAGACCCGCTTGTGAGCCCTGCAGGTGGAGCTGGCAGACTCTGCCCTCATGGTCATGCGTTCCCCACCTGGGCCCCAGCAGATGGGGCCATTTGTGGAGGGGGCTGAGGCCCAGGTTCCAGCAGCGTGACTTTTTTATTCATGTGGCCTGTGGGTGTGTATGTGCTCAGTCGTATTTGACTCTTTGCAACCCCTTGAACTATAGCCCGCCAGGCTCCTCTGTCCACGGGATTCTCTAGGCAAGAATACTGGAGTGAGTTGCCATTTCCGTCTCCAGGGGATCTTCCTGACCCAGGGATCGAACCTGTGTCTCCCAGGGATCGAACCTTGGTGGCCGGGTTCTTTACCAGCTGAGCCACCAGGGAAGCCCATGCCCTGTGGGTTCTGGGGTTATCTCCTCTTGGGCAGGCCCTAGTGTACATCACCGGTGATATGACTAGTGATTCATTAGCACAGATGATGAGGCCCAGGTCACCCAGAACATTATCCTCTTTGCCCTAACTGCCAGGGAGCTCAGGGTTAAGTGGGAGCTCAGCATTTTGCTCATTCTGGGAGCCTGCCCTGCAGCCCACAGCTTGGCTCTCTGAGGGTCTCCTATTGTTCTGCTCCCAGATCCCACCAGTCAACAGAGAGTCCCTCCCTGACCAGCGACCGTCCTTCCAAGACTCAAGAGTTGGTCCAGGGCCAGGCCAGGCTTTCTGTGACCCATGACCTGCCAGATTCCACTGGCACCCAAACCTAGAAAGCAAGCCACCTCCTCTGCTCCTGCCTTCTGGGAGGGCCGAGTGGAGATGGCTGTACCCACTTCACAAATGAGAACACTGGTCCCTCACCTCGTGGCACGGGTGCCATTTTGGATCTCAGGCCATTCACTCATCCCATAGTTTGCTCAGCAGATGTGTATTGACCACCTACTATGTGCTGGAGGCCCCAGATGAGGTTTCAGACAGTGCACACAGAATCACCGAAGATGCAAAGAACATCTGGATGCAGCTGTGAATGAGCTGAGGCTTCCCATACAGTACTTCACTGAATCCTCACAATAGCCCTGTTGTGCAGGCAGGACTCGAGAGGTGAGCTGAGCTAGGAGAGATTCCTGGCTTTCTGAGCCCCTGCCAGGATTTCCCACTGTGGTCCTGGGATTTGAGCAGTAACTCCTGTTTGCTACCAGTGGGCTGTTCCCAAGGGAGAGGCAGCTGCGCCCAGACCCCAGGCTGAGCCAACCAAGTCCTGCCAGCCTGCCATCGTCCACCCCATCCCTGAAAATGCACCAGGTCCTCTCCCTCACCCCACTGCCCTTTGCCCAGAAGCTGAACCATTTTAAGAACACCAGGAAACCAGATCTCTTCTGAGTCTGTGTCCACAGGCTGGGTCCTAGGTCAGGAAGGAGCCCAGCAGGCAGAGGGCTCTCTGACAGGGAAAGAGGAGATGGAACATAAAGAGAGAATGGAGCAGGGTCTGGGGCTGTGAAGTGGGAGGAGGAGCCTTACCAGGTGGTCAAGAAGGGCTTCCTGGAGGAGGTATCAGTCCCCAAGACACTGTGAGTTTGGATTTCGGCCAATAAGAAAGTGGCAACAGTATCATGGTCAATGTCTTGCTTTAAGTGACCGGCTCTGCAAGCAGGCTGAGAGGAAGGAGGTGGCTGGAGGCTGACAAGCCTGGAGGCCTTGGCCAGGGTTGAGGAGCTGTGCTTGGGCCCTGTGGGGAGGCACCAGAGTGGCTGCCACTGCTTGGGCTTGGCCCACCTCGTGGGAGTGAGAGGCAGAGGAATTTGGAACAGGATGCATCTCTGGTAGGGAGCCTGTCTGGACAGACAAAGGTGTCACTGCCCATTGTCAAGGCCTGGGGAGGGGAAATGGGGCAGCCAGAGTGGCGCTTGCAAGGTTTGAGGGGCCCGTGGCATCCGCATGCCTCCAGGCCCACCTCCCCGGAGCAGCCCAAGCTCCTCTCCTCACTGCAGCGTCTAGAGCTACACAGAGAGCCTGGCCTGCTGGGGGCACCCCAGACCTGATGCCTCCCTACCTTTCCCCACTACAGGGAACATCATTGGCTCGGGCATCTTCATCTCCCCCAAAGGGGTCCTAGAGCACTCTGGCTCCGTGGGTCTGGCCCTCTTCGTCTGGGTCCTGGGTGGGGGCATCACTGCCCTGGGCTCACTCTGCTACGCGGAGCTGGGAGTGGCCATCCCCAAGTCTGGAGGGGACTACGCCTATGTCACTGAGATCTTTGGGGGCCTGGCTGGGTAAGTGTGGGGCTCCAGCAGCTGGGGGTGGGGACAGCCTCTCCAGAACCGATGGGCTGCTGGGCCCCGGACCCCAGCATCCTCTTCTGCTTCTCACATTCTGGGGAGGTCATGGGAGTGGGTGGAGGGAAGGAGGGAGTGTTGGATGGCCTTCCAAGGCGAGGGTGTGTGGGACCAACACCCACACCACTCCAGCCAGACACTAGCTGGCCCCTGACCTCTCTGTGCTTCCTTTTAAATAAGCCTCACCTCCCTCCCAGGTGAGAAGGGCCTCACTATGGAAACCTCTAGATGCTGTTAGCATCCAGGCAAGCAGTGAGGGGCATGATATTCCTATTAACGCTCTGCAAGAGCTTTCCTTTAAGTAACTTCTAGAGTTCCTTTAGTCACCGTGAATGTTAGCTAAGCACCTACTGCTTGCTGAGGGCCGGGACGCAGTGATAAGACAGTCCATCCCAGTCATCAGGTTGGTTACAGTGCAGAAGGGAAACCCCTCAGATGTGATCAGGACCAGGAGGAGCCTCGCTCTGAAAGTGTAAGAGGTAGCTGCCCAGTAGCCAAGAGAATAGCTGCCCACCACCGGGAGAAGGCTGCCAGAGAAAACACGTTTGCGCTGAGGCTTGAAGGGGGAGGTAGGGTCTTTTTTGGCCGACCAGGGAGGAAGGATAGGGTGCACGTACAGAGGGTGGTGGCCTGGTCGAGCTCAGACTGTCTTCCGCAGCCAGAAGCGAGCTCACATCCACGGCAGACACCAGGGCTCGGTGGGGACCAGGCAGCCTGTGGGTGGAGGTGAACCCAAGCTCCATCTAGCTAAGTCATGCTGAGGGCCTGAACAAAGGCTCAGGAAGATTCCAGAACCATTTAGGAGTCCAAATCGCGGAGACGTGGTGGCCGATGTGGCATGAGGGAGGGGTTTAGCGAGACTCCACTGATGGGGGTTCCTGATCAGGAGGGGGAGATTTCAGGCTGGGGTTTGTCACTTGGGTGGGATCTTTGTCACACCCGGGAGACGTGCAGTCAGGCCTTGGGTGGGGGATCTGGAGCACAGAGAAGTCTAGGCTGAAGAATTTAAAGTGTGGTTCTGAGCGATGTGGTCAAGGGCCTTTAAGAGGATGGAGTGTGGCAGAGCGTGCACACTCCTCTGGGTGTGTCTGGGGGTGTTCTTCTCTGGGGAGGGGGTCCTCAAAGGGGCCTGGGACCCACGAAAGCAGAAGAATCATGTTGTGTGGCTGGAATACTTGAGAAGATGGGAAAGGAGGGCCCAAGCGCCACCCCAGGGACACCTAACATCGAGTGGGTGGGTGGGTGGGTGGGCAGTATGAGAGGGGGGCCAGGGCGCTGGGATGTCCCAGAGATGAAAGGAGTGGGGGGGGGGGCTGTGGACAGCAAGGAGCAAGAAAGCAGGGCTGCAGAGCAAAGGTGAGGACCAGAGGAAGCCACTGAGCTAGGTGCACCAGAGGCCACTGGTATCCTCAGATAAGGCAGTGCCCACCCTCAAGGTGGGATGGACAGGGGGCCAGCACCACCCCCATGGACAGGCGCTCCCCTGGGTGCAGCCAGAGCCCCCAGGAACAGAGCCTCACTCCAACGTGGACACCCTGCAGAGGGGAGTTTCTGGCAGAAGGAACCTGAATCCTTCCCACCCTACCAGGGTACTTTGCAAGGTCCGCCCCCTCAGGGCTCACAGGTCAGCCATCTGTAGCCACAGGGCTCTGCTGGGGACTACTTCTGGAGCCAGGACTGGAGGTCCCAGGAGAGCCCAGCCCAGCTCAGGAACAGCCTGTGGCCAAGGACCTGGTGCCCTTAGAAAAGGGGTTGGTTCCCTAGTCTCCCTCCACGCCTGCCCAAAGGCAGCCCATAGCTGTGTGTGCTGAACAACCATCTCTGTTGAAACAGTTCACCATAGAGCAGAGACCTCGACAAGGTGGGCCCTGCCTCCCTGGACCGAAGCCGGCCTCTGGGTGCCCGCAGCAGCCCTGGGTACCGGGGCTCAGGGTGCAGCCCCACTCCCCACACCTGGGCCCACTTGGCCCAGAGGGTCCTGGGAGGCCCGCCCCACTCGGGCCCTGGCTCATTCCAGCTTCCTGCTGCTCTGGAGCGCCGTGCTCATCATGTACCCCACTAGCCTGGCCGTCATCTCCATGACCTTCTCCAACTACGTGCTGCAGCCCGTGTTCCCCAACTGCGTCCCGCCAGCCGCCGCCTCCCGCGCACTCTCCATGGCTTGCCTGAGTGAGTGCCCAGTGGTGGGGTTGGGCAGGGCTTCTGTCCCCAGGACCCGCCCTGCAGGGAAGACTTGAGGGTTTGTCTTTTTTTTTTCCAATGTGGACCATTTTTAAAGTCTTTATTGAATTTGTTGCAATATTGTTTCTGTTTTATGCTTTGGCTTTTGGTCCTGGAGGCTTGTGGGATTGTAGCTCCCCATCCAGGGATCGGACCCACACCCCCTGCGTTGGAAGGCAGAGTCTTAACTACTAGACCACCGGGGAAGTCCCCTGCTGGAGGACTTTGGGAGGGGGCATCCCTTCAGCTGCCAGCCCCCCGTGAAGCTGGCCTCAGGGGGTGGGCTTCTGGCTGCTGCACGGGACACCCCGTCCTACCGCTGGGGCTGGACTTGGCCATGGCCCACCACGAGGGGCTCGGCCTCGGGTGCCTGCTCACCCACCTGCCCTCCTGTCCTTCCTCCGCAGTGCTCTTGACGTGGGTGAACAGCTCGAGCGTGCGCTGGGCCACGCGCATCCAGGATGTGTTCACCGGCGGGAAGCTGCTGGCCCTCTCGCTCATCATTGGCGTGGGCTTTGTCCAGATCTTCCAAGGTAGGGCCGGGCGTGGGGCTGGGCGCAAGGCCAGGGAGACGACGCTGACCCTTGGCCTCCGGACCCCCCAGGACACTTCGAGGAGCTGAGGCCCAGCAACGCCTTCGACTTCTGGATGACGCCGTCCGTGGGCCACCTGGCCCTGGCCTTCCTCCAGGGCTCCTTCGCCTTCAGCGGCTGGAACTTCCTCAACTACGTCACAGAGGAGCTGGTGGACCCTCGAAAGTGAGTGGGGCACTGGCCCAGCCCTGGGAGAGGCAGCCTCCCCGCACAGGCCCGTGGTCAGCTATGGCCGACCGGGCTGGTCATCGGCCTGGCTGCGCTACTGATCCCCATGAGCGGCTCTGGAAAGGGAGCCGGGAGGCCTGTGTTCCAGCCTGACCCTACTCGGTATGGTCGTGGATGAGTCACGGCCCCTCACTGGGTCTCGGAAACACTGAGCCTGTCTCCCTGTAAACGGATCCAGTTATGTGCTTGGCCAAAAAAATCACACATATGCACACAACCTGGTCCCTAGCAAAGAAGCCAATGGCTCTGTCTGATGCTCGGCTGGGACCTTGAGAATGAACAGTTACAGCTGGGGCTTGGGGCGGTGCTGATGGGAGTCCCACGGGACCCTGGCCTGTGGACTGAGCTCTAAGGACACTCAGGATCTTCAGAGCTGACTTTGGCTGTATGCAACGTTCTTTTCATGTGCAGACATTAGAGCCGCCCCCTTCCCCAGGATATTAGTGGCTCCTCCTCCTACCAGGCTGTGCCAAGGCTCGGCTGCGGACTGGTGGGGGGACAGACAGACAGATTGCAGGGCTGTCCTCTTCCCTGCCCCAGGGTCCCCCAGGAGGTAGGCTCATAGCCCTATACCACCCTGAGGCCCCACCTCAGCCCCCCAAGGACCAATGCTGACACGCTCCACCTCTCTCCCCAGGAACCTACCTCGTGCCATCTTCATCTCCATCCCCCTGGTGACCTTCGTGTACACCTTCACCAATGTTGCCTACTTCACTGCCATGTCCCCCCAGGAGCTGCTGGCCTCTAATGCCGTGGCTGTGGTGAGTGGGGGGCCCCCGCCTGGTCCCTGGCTCCTGCCCGGCCCTTCCCCACCTCACACGCCTCTTCTCCTCTGTGCCCACCCAGACCTTCGGGGAGAAGCTGCTGGGCTACTTTTCTTGGGTCATGCCCGTCTCCGTGGCACTTTCCACTTTCGGAGGGATCAATGGCTACCTGTTCACCTCTTCCAGGTGACTGGGCTAGAGGGAGGGTGGTCAGGGTGAGGCCAGGCAGCCGCCCTGGTGCACGGGAGCTGTGCTGGGGGAAGGGAAATCCCGCCTGGTAGAGCCTGCCCAAAGGTGGGGTGAGGAACTCCCGGGGAACAGAGATCTGATCCCACTTCTGAGGAGCAGGAAGCTGGGGCCAGGCAGGCTGGATGAGGGGAAAACTGCCCAGTGGAGCTGCTGGAGCAGGCGGTCAGAGGTGACAGCTCAAGAGGGCCATCAGGTCCAGAGCGGAGGTCGGGATCTGGCCAGCGGGGAGGCCCTGGGCCAGGCTCATGGCCCCCAGCCATCTGTCCCCATCCCCCAGACTGTGCTTCTCTGGAGCCCGAGAGGGGCACCTGCCCAGCCTGCTAGCCATGATCCACGTCAGACGCTGTACCCCTATTCCCGCCCTCCTTGTCTGTGTAAGTTGGGGGACCAGGCTGGCAGGGCAGGGAGCCAGGGCCATTCAGCAGCCTGGGTGGTGGCAGGGGGTGAGGCCTGGCCCTGTGGGAGGGGAGGGCCGGGCTCACCAACGTCCTGGCCCGAGCTGGCCGGCCCAGGGCCCCTCCTGGGCTGACAGGAGGCAGGTGGGAGCCAGCCCTCAGCTCGGTCCTCTCCCAGTGCGGGGCCACGGCGGTCATCATGCTCGTGGGAGACACGTACACACTCATCAACTACGTGTCCTTCATCAACTACCTCTGCTACGGTGTCACCATCCTGGGTCTGCTCGTGCTGCGCTGGAGGCGGCCGGCGCTCCACAGGCCCATCAAGGTGAGGCCGGGAAGGGCTGGCTGGCTGGCTCACGTGCCAGAAGTAGTCAGGGCCACCCCTTTACCCATTTGGGCACCGGGGACAGCGATGGCAGCAATGGGGAGGCCAGACGTTGCCATGTGCCCCGCCCTGCCTGGGGCCCTGTGTGCACTGGCATATTCAGTCCTTAAGCAGCCCTGTGAGGTGGGTGCTGTGAATACTCCCACTTCACGGACAGGAAAATAAGGCTAAGACATGGTCACAGAGGATTCCACGAGCCCACACCAAACAGAAGCCCCGAAAGCGAGCTAAAAGAAAAGCCCTCCCATTTGCATCTCAATCCTTGAGCTGGAGAAGTGCTCAGTGCCTGAAATGTGGAACACTGAAAATCATTCACCTCCAGCCAAGTGTGAGCAGCCAGTCCACATACAGTCGCTGTGGGGAGCTCAGAGCCGCTGAAGTTGACAAACCCTCAACAGTTGGGCCAACTGGGCTCCTCAGGTCTCAGCTCCCAGGAAATGGCCCGAGACCCCCAGGGTTGGGGGGTGGGCAGGAGAGCTGGGGGTGTGCTGCTGCTTGCTGTCCCCCAGGTGAACCTCCTCGTCCCCCTGGCGTACTTGGTCTTCTGGGCATTCCTGCTGGTCTTCAGCTTCATCTCGGAACCCATGGTGTGTGGGGTAGGCGTTATCATCATCCTCACGGGGGTGCCCATCTTCTTCCTGGGAGCGTTCTGGAGAAGCAAACCAAAGTGTGTGCACAGACTCACAGGTGAGCTGGGCAGCTCCCCGAGGGCGCGGGGCCTGGAGATAGGACCCTCTTTGGGGTTTGCCCTAGAGTAGGGATCTCCTGGCAGCCGAGGTGGCCACACAGGGCCCAGCCACCACCAGACGTCTGCCCATGGCGTGGCTCAAGTGTCCAGGTCCCGCGTGCAGAGAGCAGCTTCCTGAGGA
The DNA here is from genome assembly GCF_049115385.1 of Moschus berezovskii. Classification (NCBI taxonomy): domain Eukaryota; kingdom Metazoa; phylum Chordata; class Mammalia; order Artiodactyla; family Moschidae; genus Moschus; species Moschus berezovskii. The sequence goes on from NC_142481.1 coordinate 19,669,271, forward strand.
CCCCTATTCCACGGGGTCAGACCCCAGCGTCCATGTGTTGGTCTGTCTGTCTGTCCTCAGAGTCAGTGACACGCTGGGGCCAGGAGCTGTGTTTCGTGGTCTACCCCCAGGGCTCCCCAGAGGAGGAGGAAAATGGCCCCTGCCAGCCCTCCCCACTGCCTGCCACAGACAAGCCCTTGAAGACACAATGAGACATTTGTGGAGCCTGAAGCAGCTGTTTCTGTTTACATGTTGTTTATTGAGGAGGTGTTTTTGCAAAAAAAAAAATTTTTCCTGGGGAAAAATAAAAAGAGCTCTGACTCTTAGAAGGGCTTGTAAAGGAAGCCCTGAAGCTGTGGACTGGGTCCCCTGTCAGCACTGCCCTGCTAGCGTTTCCTGGAAAGATCTGTGAATAAAACAGGACTGGTGGTACACCTGTCTCAGGAACTTGTTGGGTCCCCCTGGGTGGTCGGGCACGTGTGGAACTGGCTGGAGTAGGTGGCCTGGTTGGCTTGGGAGGAAGCTCTTGACTTTTGGGGGGTTCTGATGCTTGAATCACACATTGGAGAAGGAAATGGCAACCCACTCCAGTGTTCTTGCCTGGAGAATCCCAGGGACGGGGGACCCTGGTGGACTTCTGTCTATGGGGTCACACAGAGTCGGACACGACTGAGGTGACTTAGCAGATGCTTGAATCAGACACTCCTTCTCTGGGGTTGGCACCTTGGGGTCCGGGGCCAACCCTGCCCTACAGGGACGTGGAGGACTGAGAATTGGCTGGGTGTGCCCCTCTCCCCCAGACCCTGCTGGAGGCTCAGACACCCAGAAGAGCATGGGGTTCCCACCAGAACTGCCTTTCTTCCCATAAATCCCCACGGAGTGAGTGTCAGGACTCAATGGCCTGGCTTGGTTTACAGGTGGGGAAACTGGGGCTTTGAGACGGGATAGCATGGGTTTGGCTGCTGTCAATTGGTACCTCAGCCTCTGCCCTCTGAGAAAGCATCAGGCACCATCTTCTGGGGGCCTCGGGGCCTGTAAGAGATCCTGTGAGTTTTCTCTACCCTGTGCCTACTTTCTCAGCCCAGCATCAAGCTGATCAGGCCCACACTGACCCCACACGCATGAGGTTGGGGGCAGAAGCCTCCTGGCCCAGCTTCTCCGGGGCCTGTGCCACCAGAGCGCTCACCGTGGACTTGGTCTGATGCACCCATGGCCACGTCCAGTCCAGGGACAGCTCTGGCGCCCCACAGAGTGAATGGAGAGAGAAGCCACAGGAAACATTCTGGGGAGCCCTGGCCTGGCCCTCCTTCTTCTCTGGAAAAGAATTCCCAGAATGGAGTCAGGGGAGGCAGAGAGAGACCCCCCCAGGGGTCTTGTGTACACTGGGACCCTGGAGAGGGGCTCACCACTCCACCCTCTTCCCGCATTCAACCCCCGGCAAGTCCCTCTTCCCACCATGTCCACCCGGGGGCCAGGGTGCTGACACAGGAAGCTGGCAGGGCTCCCGGGTGGGCCTCTCCAGTAGAAAGAAGGACACAGAGGCAGGGTAGAAACGACTGTGTATTCCCTGGTTACAAAGCGGGGCTGTGGCGGTCATCAGCGTGTCCGGCGGGTCAGCAGACCAGCAGGGCCTCATCGTCACTGGCCTCCAAGGTTGGGGAGCAGGGTGGCGGGGGGCTCCTGCAGACACCCAGTGGTTCTGATGGGTGGGGGCCGAGGGTGCTACCGGCAGTGAGGGCCGGGGGGTGAGGGTCCTGGCCCGAGCAGGACTCCTGAGGCACGTCCACAGGGGCTGGGCTGTCCACCAGAGGGTCCCTGCCAGCCTTTCTGTCCTTGTCAGCCGGCCTGGACTCCAAGGGGTTCCGCAGGCCGGAGGGGGGCGGCACGGAAGGTTCCACCTCCGAGGCGTGGCTGGGGACGCCGGGGGACCCCTCCCCTGCTGCCCCCGGGCTGCTTGAGTCCGTTAGGGGTGCCGGGGCATCCCGGGCAGCCCCCGGTGCCGGCTGGAGGAGCCCGTCACCCAGCACCGTCTGGGAGGTGCGCGCGGCCGTCAGCAGCGGGATCTGCCCGCGCGGCGCCCGCGGCCGGTGAAACAGCCGGTTCCAGAGGCGGCCGAGGCGGCGGCGGGAGGGCCCGCGGCGGGAGGCGTGTCTGCGCATCTGTCGCCGCATGGCCGTGCGCAGGTTCTGTAGCACCGAGGCCTGGAGGGTGGGGCGGCGGCTGAGGGGGCAGAGGTCAGCACGACCCCCCCCCCCGCCGAGTGGCTCCGTGTCCCGCCCCCCCCCCGCCCCCGCCGGCCGTTCACCCTGCCGAGGCCTCAAGGCCTCATCTCCCCCCTCCCTCAACCCCAGGCCCAGCCGGGCTGCACGCTGTCGCACCCGGCCGCTGGGCCTCCCTGTACCCGCGTTCTCGGAGGTCTGGCTGGGCGGGTCGCGCGGGGGCGCCGGCCTCACGCTCTCCGGCTCACCTGGGATGCACTGTAGACCGGAAAGTCCTCGACGGGCGGAATGAGGCCCTGTGCGATGAGCTGCCCGTAGGACGGGGGTGCCTCCCGCCGCACAAACTCAGCCTCCAGGCGTGTCATCTGGGTCTCAAAGGCCCTGAGGGCAACGGCAGAAGGGCAGCATGGCAGGCCGGCCAGGCGGGGGTGGGGGTGGCACTTCCCGCTTCCCACGCGGGCCCCCCCACCCCCGGGCAGGATGTGCGCCCGCCTCCCTCCATCCGGGCCCAGACCGGAGAAGGCCAGGGTGGGTGGCCCACAGCTGCAGGAAGCCTGAGCCCAGGCCCTCTCTCCAGGAACAGGGAGGAAGCGAGACTCCGGCCCCGGCGCCCACCTGTACTCCTGCGTGCGCAGGGAGTAGAGCTTGAAGGCACAGCCCAGGGCGATGACGAGCAGCAGCCCGCAGACCAGGCTGCCGATGAGCGCGGCGGTGATGACCTTGCGGGGCACGGCTGCCAGACAGCCGTGCTCATCGCTGCCGTCCTGGCAGTCCTCTTGACCGTCACAGCGCCACGTCTCGAAGATGCACAGGTTGGTGCCGCAGTGGAAGGTGCCCGGCTGGCAGGAGAAGCAGTTCTTCTCGTCCGCACCGTCGGGGCAGCTCTTCTGGTTGTTGCAGCGGTCGGCGGGCGTGTAGCACAGGCCGCTGCCCCCCTCGCAGGGGTACTGGTCCGCAGGGCAGGCGGGGCAGCCCTGCTCGTCCCGGCCGCTGGCGCAGTGCCACCAGCCGTCGCAGCGCTGCGGCTCCGAGAAGCAACCTTGCTCGCCTGGGTCCTCCGCGTCGCCCTCGTGGCTGCTCCCGCACGGCTGCTCCCACGGGAGGCAGTAGCCCTTCACCTGGTAGGTGGCATTGAAGCCGTGGCCGGCGCTGCGGGCGCGGGCGTGGTAGGCCACGGTGAGGCGGCCCTGGGCGGCCTCCAGGCTCACAGGCCGGTGGTTGCTGCGGTAGGAGAGCGTCTGCAGCAGGCGGTCCCCGCGCTCACCCAGGCCCTCGTACACCTGCACGTAGTCGTCGTAGCCCAGCCGCAGCTCCAGCTGCAGCAGCACGCGCCGCGGGTCCTGCGTGTCCACCAGCCATGTGCAGTGAAGGTCCGAGGGCCCACGGGCAGCGCCGAACAGGTCTGGGGAGGCGAAGGAGCCGTAGAAACTGCCCAGCCGCCGGCCGCAGGCCAGGTCGGGGCAGCCGGCCTCGTCGGAGCCGTCGCCACAGTCCTGAATGCCGTCGCAGCGCCGCTCGGCGGGCAGGCAGCGTGTGGAGCGCTTCCCGCTACAGGGGAAGGTGCCCCCGGGACACAGGCTGCCTGGCGGCTCCGAGGCGGGTGCCGAGCAGTTGCCCTCATCAGAGCCATCACCACACTCGTCCAGGGTGTTGCACTGCCAAGGGCCCGGCAGGCACTTGCCGTTGTCACAGCGGAACTCATCAGCCTGGCAGGATGCCTGGCCCAGCTTCCCTGCAGGGCGAGGTGTGTAGTGGAGACAGTCAGGGGCGCAGAACCACCCTCCTCCTTGGGGACTGGGGCCAGCAGCCTGCGGAAGGTCCCCCCACCCCGCCATCCCAGCAAGGCCTCTACAGGGTCCAGGGAAAGGCAGGACCCAAGGAGAAAGGCCCTGGACTCTCTCTCTCCCTGGCCACCTGAGGGGCCTCGAATGCCAGGGAGTCTCAGTTCCTGACCTGAGCCAGGGTCTATAAAGTGCGGTCAGTGATCTCAAGGGGTTCCAAGGCACCCCGAGGCAGCAAGTTGACCAGTTCCTGTCCCAACACTGGGACCCAACTGTTGGGCTACTGGGGGAGACCCTGAGGGTAGGGGGCAGATGGAGAGTACCACCCCCACCCCCGGGGAGCCCATAGGTGCGCCCTGCCATTGGTGTTACCTCGGATGTAGGAGAGACGGAAGCCCTGGGCCTGGCCAGAGCTGGAAGCGTCGGAGTGGAAGAAGATCCAGACGTGGTCCCGGGCAGAGATGAAGGCGGGCGGGATGGCAGAGCCACAGAACCGGAAGGCGTCCTGGCGAGGCGGGGCCGGAGGGCCCAGCATGAGCCAGTCCAGGGAGCACTGGTGGGACTCCTCCACGTCAAAGTTGCGGAAGCTGCAGGGGGTAGGGAGGACTGCAGACGTGAGGGAGTGGCCAGAGACCAGCAGGTCATGCCTAAGCTCACAGCAAGGACAGCCAGCCCAGCATGCCTTCTCTCCTCCACTCCCAGCCGCTCAGCAGGCCCCCAGGGGTCCAAGAGTGGCTCCATGAAGAATCAGGACAATGTGGACAACGAGGAACATGTCAGCCCCCATGCAGCTCTGTGAAGGCCTCCTCTCGTGCCTCTCCACCCTCCATCAGGACACACATGGTGCCCCAACCCAAGGCCACATGGAGGTGGAGACAGGAGTCCCCTGGTAGGCAAGTCCCTCCACATACACTCTCCCCTGAAGGACAAGGTCCAAAGGTCCAGAACCCCCTACACTGGCTTTGCTTTGACAGACCCGGCACAAATTCCTGGCCAGGGCACTGAGGGGGCCTGTGTGCACAGGGTGGGCCTAGGCTAGGGGACAGTTCATCCCCTGGGGAGCACTTGCCCAGGCTGTGGATGAGCAGGGCCGAGGAGGACTCCAGAAGTGGCCAAGAGGGCTGGCGTCCTTGAAGAGATTCCCAGTGGCCACAGGGAAACAGGCACAGACCCTGATGTGTTCCCATCACACCCCTGGCCTTGGAGACGTGGAGCGACGGGGTCTTCCAGGCTTTGCATTTACGGGAGTGACACCCCAGCCAAACTCCAGCCTCGGTTCCACCATCCGCTCGCCTCACCCCACTTCCCTCTGCACATCCCCGCAGCTTGAGCACCTGGCTCCTCCCTGTTTCCCTCTCCTGCTGAGATGGCCCCTAGGGCCTGGGGGAAAAACTGCTCTGGGCTCAGTGCCAGTCTGGCCTCAAGCCACCCCTGCAGGACAGACAGGACACCTCTGCCACCTCACAGACGACTGGGCCATGCCCTCCAGTCCCAGGGCTCCCCTCCCTGGCAGGCCTGAGGTGACACACAGCCTCACAAGCCCATGAGAGAGGCCCAGGTCTGGGTAGCCAGCCCCAGAGACCCACACCCACATATTCACATACACACACACATATTTGCACACCTACACATCTCACACACATGCCCTCCACGCCCACACACACGTGTGCTCACAAATGCACATACCCGTGTCCTTCATACCTGGTCAGGTTGGGCTCACACACACACACAAGCACATGTGTGTTCATACACACGTACACACACATCTGGCCACTGTCCTTGTCACAGGCACTCACATACACACCATCACACATGCAGAACGTGCAGGCCGGCATCGAGTCCCTCTGACACCCCCGTGCCCACGCACCTGATGGTGATCGTGTCCCCACGGTCACCCTGTATGTACCAGCTGCAGTTGGCGCCCGGCGGGTAGTTGAGGGGCCAGGCTGGGCTGTAGATGACGCCCCGGCGTTCAGTGCGCTGCTCCAGCTTCCCGCTGCAGGCGGCTGTCAGGAGAGGAGGCTGAGAGGCGCTGGCTTCACCTTTGGGTGGGAGGGGGCAGTGAGGGTGGGGGACATTGAGCCCCGCACCCCATGACCTGAGCACAGGCCTTCCCCAGGTAGGATCAAGGCCAGCTAAGGTGGTCAAGTCCAAGGGCATGGGCGCGCCATGAGACTTCAGGGAAGTGGTATGTATGGAGCGGGGAGAGGAGGACCCACATGGACTCAGGACAGTCCACCCTGTGCCCCAGAGCCCAGCTCTTCTCCCCTACCCTCCGCGGGGCTGGGAGCCAGCCCACCAACTCTCCTTGGCACCTCACAGGTAAGGCCTCTAGGCCTCGGGTCTCAGCTCAGTGGAGAATCCTGCAGCCCTAGGCCTCTTGGCCTAGCATAAGCAGACCCACTATGGTTCCCTGCCTGCCACCCCACCACCCCAGGGCTGGCCTAATACAGGCCTCACCCAACACATGCCTTTTGAGGACCTACTATGTGGCAAGCACAGTACTAGGCATGCTCATAAGACAGGTAAAAGTCTGGCTCTGTGGGGCTCACAGACCGGGGGAGGAGCAGACAGACAGTGCAGATTCCCTGGGCAAAGTGAAGTTTATAAAACGGGCCTGAAGGGAGGGGCCGATATCCTGAGGTGGCTGGAAACACAGGCCGGGTCTGATGGCATCTTGTGTGGCATCAGATTTTATCCTGAGTGTGAGTGGGAGGCCACCAGGGGGGGATGGCATAACCAGATGAGGAAACCAAAGTTCAGAGAGGATCAGTGAGTTGCCCATGGCCACACAGCGGGTAAGTGGCAGAGTCAGGGCCCACCCTGGTCCTCTAGTGGGCTGGGCATCTCATTGATAAAGTGTCAACCGTCCACTGTGTCAGTGAGCACAAAGCATCGCCCTGGCCAGCACGGGTGATGAGTGCCTCTATGCCCAGCCCTGCAGGCCTCATTGTACCCACTTCATTGGTTACACGTGCCCTCTGCACCCAGCCAAGCTCACCTAGCCTAAAGGTGGCAAACCCTGCCCCAGTGTGCCCTGGCCTTTGCAGGACCAAGCAAGGCCCCACACTTGGTTGCCCCTGCCCCTCATAGCCCCTCACCGTACTTCTTCATCTGATCTTCACAACAGCCTGTGGCACAGGCAGACCCATCATACAGATGGAGAAACTGAGGCCTGGGGAGACAAATCATAGTGCTTTTCCCAAGCCCAGTGACACTACCTACCTCTTCACTCTCCCTGACCCCTGACTGTTGCCCTGCAAGCAGGGTCTCTCTGCTGGCTCTCAAGAAGACTCTTTGGAACCCCAAAAAACTCAGCTGCAGAAAGAATTGTGAAAGCCCTCCAGCAGCCTCCCATGCTCCACCTGTGGAGGTCCGGGTGATCCAAGGCTTTGACCTACAGGGGATTAACCCCCAGCACTGGCCCACAGGAGCATCAAGGGCTGGAAGAGAAACACCCACACTGACCCTAAAGCAAGGCTGACCATGTCAGGTCGCCGTCAGAGCCTTGACAGCCCCAGGTTGGTGAGATACCAGCCAGGGCTGCCCACTTGGCACTCACCAGGGCCTGGGAGGTCAGCCTCCCTGAGCCTCAGTGTTCTCACAACCCAGGAGGGTAAGGACTAAACAGGTGATCAGGGGCCTGAGCAACGTGTTTCCTTGGCTGGGTGAGGCTTTGTGGGTTTCACAGAGATGCTGACCTGGGGACACCCTGGCAGGTGTGAGGTCAGGGCTCCTCCTCCTCCAGAATGCTGGGTGGGGGGTCCCTAGGCAGGGTTGGGAGCACATCCTCCCCCAACATTGAGTCTCTAAAGCAAATGTTACACCTGGAGTCAGATGCTCCATCAGCCAGTGTGGGAGTCACCCTGTCCCCTCAGCCTCCAGGACAGGCCTGAGGCAAAGCAATACCCACTGTGGCATAGAGGCTTTCCCCACAGGATGAAGCCTTAGTGGAGGCTGAGTTTCTTCCCCACACTGGCCAGAGAAAGCCAGGCCTGCAGGGACCCAAGTCTGGCCCTCTTTCATGACAAGGGGAAGCCTGTCTCTCCAGACCACCAGCCTAGTCAGGAGCAGATAACCAGACACTGCTTCTCAACAATCCCCTGACAACATGTTCCCCAAGACATGCCTCACCCCAAGTGCCCCTTGGATGCCCCAGACATTTCCCCATTGGGGGCAGCAATGTCCCTGAGTTGCTGTTAATTCTTCTGCAAGCGGGGTTGGGCAGAGAGACCACGGTCACTGCAGCCGTCGGCCTGGCCCGTGCAGAGTGACCGTGGAGGAGGAGGGAGGCCAGGGTCCCTGCAGGACCCCAGACTGGACACTGCCTGGCCATGGGCCTGGAGGGCATCACCAGCTCAGACGACCAGCCCCAGGCTTCTCTGTGACGGCAATCTCACTCCCATCCCACCGCCACCCCAGCACTCAGGCGCAGGCAGGAGAAACAGCTTTGTGAATCCAGTCCAGTCCTGGAGTCCACACTGCCGGTCGCACCCTAGGCCCCAGCTTGCCCATCAGTGAAATGGAGTCAGAGGGTGCTACTCATCTCAGGGTGGCTGGGAGCTGTGGGGGAGCAGCAGTCTGTGGCAGCCGTGCGTGTGGGGTGAGCCGGGGGGAACACCTGTGGGGGGTAAGGGCAGAGATGGCGTGTGTGATGAGGGGTGGGCAGTGAGGGCAGCTGGGAGATACTGATGCAGGATGGAGGCTCTTGGGGGTTTTTAGGGGCCGTCAGAGAAGTCTGTCTGAGCTTAATTGGAAATGACCTGTGTTCACTTGGACAGAAGTTTTACTCAGGTCAAGGTGGTCTGCTCAAGGGAGCAAGGGGTGACTGAGCACTTTCAGACCAGCATCCTTCTTTCCTGCTCCAGAGAAATGTCAAATACTCCCGAGAGGGCATGAGCAAGCCTGAAGACACACAGCTTGCCAATCCGGTTTCCAGGCGCTGCCAGCACTCTGGACAACCTGCCAGTGTGCTCGATGACTGGGAGCCAGGAGCCCCAGCAGAGCACCTGGGCGAAGCTGCCAGATGAGCGGAGAACACCCTGAAGACCCTGCCCAGGCTCACCCCCTGGGTCACAGTGGCCAAAGTCTGGGATGCAGGGGTTGAGTTATCCAACCCAGTTAGTGCCTGACAAGCTGGGGCAGGATGGGGGCTGAGAGGCAAAAGCCTGTGAGGTACCCCAGTGGCCCAGCTGGGCCCTGCGGAGGGACTGAGCCCAGTGAGGGTGGGGAAGCGGCAGGCGAGACAGTGATGACCCGGGCTCCTCACGGTAGGAATCACACAGAAACCCTGCAAGTGCAGAGGCACGGAGCTTTGGGTGGGAGGAGACACTGGCAGCCAGAAGCTGGTCTCCACTTCTCTCAGCAATGCTAGAGGGTGAGAGACAGGCTCTAGGACAGCCTCAGCTCAGCCCAGCCCCTGTGGCAACACAGGCTCTGTGTGCAGCTTCAGGACACGGCGGTGGGGGGTGGGGGATGGGGGCAGGCACAGACAGCTTGAACCCTGCTGGTAGTCAAACAGGAGGCTGAACCTGGATGGATTTCTCTCCTGGCTCTACAGATGGACTTTGTCCCCGGAGCATCTCTTTTCAAACCCGGGACAGACATGTTTGGAGCCACATGCCCGCCCACACACCAGCAGGGGGACTGGCCTGGTACTCACATGTGTAAGACCTGCCACCCCCTTGCCCCCTTCCCCCTGCGCCCACTCTCTACCATGGCCACAGACACCTGACCCAGGTGAGGCTAGTCTGTCTGGTCCTGGAAATTGGGGTGGGGAGACTGGGTGGTTAGCTGCGGGGGCCGTGACATCAGGCAGGACTGAGGCTGGCTCAGCGCTGAGCAAGGCCGGGCCCTGAGCCAGCGCGGTCAGCAGCGGAGGCCAGGCTGCAGGAGCAGGAAGGAGCTGGTTGAAGGGAGAATGGGAAGAGAGGCTGAGAGTATGCATCTAACATCTAAGAGACAAGCCTCTGAGAGCAGCTTCTGTGAATCCGGAGCCTCCCCATCGCAGGGACAGCGACCAGGAGACACCCACCCCGCCCCACCCCTCCGCCTCCCTGAGCTGCCTCAGTGGGCCCCTGCTGCCAGCCAGGCCCTGAGCAGAACTACTAATAAAAATCCCAGGTACCTCCTGCCCCACGACGCAGCTCAGGACACAGCAAACAAGCCCCCAGCCCCCAGACTCTAGCTCCCGAGGCCCTTCTCAGATGTCTCCCCTGGCACCAAGGGACCCAGGGCCTGGGCCTATGCATTCGCCAACCCCTGGCAGCCCCCTCAGCAAAGGGCAAATGCCCCTGATGGCCTCAGCCCTGAAGGCTCCCACTCCTGGCGGCCTTTGCTGTGCTCGGCACTAGGCCCAAGCATGAAGACAGCCAGCGGATGGACAGACCCGCTCTGACAGGCAGGAGGCAGCCACGGAGTTCAACTGTGTTTTCTTAGATCCCGTGTGTCTATTTGGCACCTGCTTATCACAGGGCCAAACTATCAGCCAAAGTGTTTACGTCTCTCCTGCAAACCGGTGTCCCTGAAACTGGTCTTTCCCTGGCAGACAGGCTGATGCGAGAATGAACCCCTACAGACTTCTTACCTAATTCACACACCAAGCCAATATTTCATCCCAGGGTCAGGTACCAGGCATGGAGAGACCACCCTCCTAGCCCAGAGCCCTTGGGGATTAGCCAAACTAGCCAGCCTTAAGATGTTTACTCTGCCCTGTCTTGCCCTTCTCACCGAAACTTTGATCAAGGCTCTGGCCAAAGCCTTCCCCTCACTTCTGTCTGCCTTGACTAGACCTGGTGTTCCCCAAGGGACCCTAAGTGGCATGGCATGTCCCTTCCTCGCAAGACACGTAAGTAACAAATTTCTCCATCAATGGCTTTGGCCTCTCTGTGTTGTCACTCAGTCATACCTTCATAAACTAAATCCCAGGTATAATTTTAAAGCAGGCAGGCATCTTATGGTGCTCTTTGGTTCTCTGGGATCCCCACTGCCTGCACGAAGCACAGTCTGCCAAGTGTGCAGGCCATGACAGTTTCCTAGTGGTATGAGGCTACCACGTGCAAAAGCTGTGCGGAACACCTTACCTCACTGGCCCATTTAACCAGGCTTCATGGTTAAAGGCACCCATTTTACAGAAGAGGAAACTGAGGCTCAGAGAGGTATAAGCTTGCCCAATACCAAAAAACTCCTTTATGATGCAAAGATGCCCAGGAATTGAGGTGGAAAAAGTCCAGGTGACCTCAGGGGTGGAGCCAGGATCCTGAAGGTTGGTACTCAGCGGTCACTAAACCAGGAGAGCAGGGAGGAGAGGAGGAAGGGGAGAAGCATGCTACTCACCTAAGGCAGGAACGGCGCTGCTGAACCGCCCAGTGAGAACAATGTTCACTGCGGAGACACAAAGCAGGTTCAGTGGCGTGAGGGAGGGGAGGAGAAGAGAGGGTGGCTCTTGGGGCTTAAACACTTGGGGTGCAAAACAACACAGCCCAAACTCCAGGCTGATGCTCCTCATCTCAAAGGGTAAAGCCTAGAGCACTGTTACAGTCCTGCTGGGATGGGCAGAACGAGAACCCCAGGGGATCTCAGGACTCATGCAAGCACCCATAGTGGGAGAGAGCAGGGTGCAAGCCTGGCTGCACCAGGCCACTCCCGCTATTCCCCACGCTTGGGAGTTCTAACTCATGTGGGAGGGGGTTTGCTTGTATCTTCTCAGGCTTGGGACCCACGGGCCTTGACCATCCTTCAGGGCAAGACCTGGCTCAACCCAGGCAGGGGCCCTGCTTGTGAAGGGGGCTCCTACCACACTGTAGGGCTTCCTCCCTCTGAGGGGCCTTGCCAGCCAGCCAGGGAGGGAGGGAAGCAGTTCTGATCACCTCCATTCTACAGGCACTCACAGCTACCAGGGTTCAAGGTCCTCCTCACTGCGCCATGCTGACCTTTCAAAGAGAGGCAAAGAATTTGCCTGCCACCTACCCCTTCAAGTACCCACCACCATGGGATCTGCCCTTTGCTTTCACCGAATGTTTTCCTGCAGCGGTTATGGGAGCAGAAGACGTAGGCACACTCAACTTCCTGAGGTTCACGGTGCCCCCTTCCCCAACATCAAGGATGCGAAGGGAAGCAGAGAACATCTCTACAGGGGTCAGCCCACATCTGGTGAAGAAGAGAGCCAGTTGCCCCCTCGCAGGACACCCAGGCTCTGCTGGGTGGGGAGGGCCTTGGGGGAGGCCAAAGGGTCTGTGTTTTGCCTTGTACCCCGGGGGAAGCCAGGCACTCAGGAGTAAGGGACCATACTGATAGATTGGGGAGTGAGTTCTCTGGGGGCCATGAAGCTTACTAAGATCTGCTCACGCAGCTAAGGCAGGGGCCTTCCCCTAGCTCCTAGATTCTTGGGGACAGAGGAGATTGCACCCTAAAATGAACAGTCTTCTTTTTTTACTTGGTCATTTCAGTGGCTTCAACAAACCTGCTGGGATTACAGAGCCTTCACTGACGACACCATAGGGTGTCCCCTAATGACCCCGGGCTTGGATAATGGCCTCCCTCCTTCATCATGGTAAATAAAGGAGCCATGTGGCTACAGGATTTAACCCCTTGCTCCCCCTCTCCCGCACACAAGGCCCTGGAAAGGTGGACAGAAAAGCTCTGGCAGGGCTGGATGGGTCCCTCGGCCCTCCCCAGACAGATCACCCTGGGCTGCTGAGGCCTGCCCTGCTGGGTCCGTGAAGACACAAAGGGAAGACAGGAGTCATTCTAGCAAGTGCCTCCTGCCGCGCATCCTGATCCCGGCTCCGGCTGGCTCCCGCCCCCAATCCACTCCAGGCAGGAAATAAATCCTTGTTCAGGGGACCACCGGCCCCAGCCCCGCTGGCTTCGCCTTTGTCCGCAGCTCCGGAGGCCCGGATCCCCCATCGCCGCCAGGCTAAGCGCGGGGAAGTCAGGCAGAAAGCCACTGCCCGCCAATCCCAGGCGCCCGCACAGCGGGCCGCCCCGCACGCCGCTCACCCGGGCTTCCGGACGCTATTCTGAACCCTGCTAGAGCCAGGGCTCGGCGGCCGGAGTCGCCCTCCCAGGCCTAAGACCCCAGCAGGCCGGGGCGCCGGGGAGCCGCAGTCTCTTCGGCCTCTGGCGGGAGCTCTCGCCGTGCCCGCTCCGGGAACCCCAGCCGCAACCAGGAGAGAGCGGCGCCCCGAGTCCGACCAGGGCGCGGCGCGGAACTACGAGGCAGGGGACCGATCCCGCCGCGGCCGCGCGGCCCACTCACCCAGGCAGACGACGGCGAGCTGCGCCCGGGCGCCCGGCGCCCCCTCCGGCCCCGCGGCCGCCCGCTTCTCCATGCCGGGGCCGGCCGGCCGCCCGCGGGCGCCGACTCCCGCCCCGCGCCTGCGGCTCCCGCGGCTGCTGCGGCCCGGATGCGGGCGGCGGCTCCGGCGGCGTCTTTGTGAGGCGGCGGTGCAGGCCCGCAGCGCGCGCGGGGCCACATCGGCCGCGGCGTCACGGGCCCCGCGGGGGCTCAGCGGCGGCCGCCAGGGAGGACCCCCGCCCGCCGCTGCCCCCGCGCCCCGGGCCCCGCGGCGCGGCCGGCCCGTGCCCGGGGGCCCCCGGCGCGCCCATGCCCCGCGGCGCGCAGCCCGCCCGGCCCTGGCGCCCCCCGGCCGCCCCGCGCTGCGCCCAGCCCGCCCGGCCTGTGCCGCCGGTGGACGTCCGCGGGTCTGTGGGTCCCGCCGCCCGGCCCCTGGCCCGCCCGAGCCCGGAGACCGCGCCGCGCCAGCCACGTGACGCGCCCGCCGAGCCGCAGTGGCGCTGGCAGGGCGGGCGCGGGCGGCCGGGGCGGGCGGGGGGCGCGCGCCCCGCCTCGGGTGCTGGACAGCTCCGCGCAGGCGGCCCCCGGCCAGTGCGCGCCCTCCCGGCCCGAGCCGGGCGCTCCCAGCAGCCTCCTCCCCGCCCAAGAAGCGGTCCCTCCTGGAGCCGGCTGAGACGGAGGGGAGGGGAGGGGTGATGGGTAAGGGGAAGCAGAGAAAGGGGCTGCGAGGAGCTGCTAAGGGGACCTGAGGGCAGACCGCGCCTGGTGGCGCAGGACTAAGGCCTGTCTTCTGTGTGAGGACCTGCCCCCCTCATTGACCACGGCCAAGCAGACCCACCACATCCCTGAGATGAATCGCTCTGCGCAGAGCGAGGCCTGTGAGGGGACACTGCTGACCAGGTGACCATTCTAAGAGGCCTCTGGAAACCCACCCCTCCCGCGGGCCCCAGAGCCCACGGGGTCATCCCGACCGGCACTGGGAAATGGAGAAAAGGCCTGTTTTCCAGCCTCTTCCATCCAGGAGTGTTGTCAACCAAGGGACTGGGCCCAGTAGAAGCTGAAACCCTGGGAAACAGTTTGAGGAGACCACCTAAGGGACCAACCCTCCTTTCTTGAAAACCTTGTGAAATGGGAGGTCCCCAGAGCGTCCCTCCCCGTCCTGGCTGATGGGTATAACCTTCCCTGCCTGACTCCCCAAGCCAAGGCTCAGGATTCGTCTCCCCTTGATGTTCCCTGTTTTGCAAAGAAGGTAGAGAGAAACCGGTGTTATGTTAGTGAACATTGTAGACATTGTAATTCAACTCTCATTTTCACAGTGCAGGCCAACTGGATTTTAATTTTTAAAAATCTGGGGGAAAAAAGAACTTTTAGGTTTTTTGTCTTCCCTTGTTCTCTCTCTCTTCTAATTCTTCTGGTGATATCCAAAGATTCTTCTGGTGATGTATTAAAGGATTTAAGAATCAAATAACAGGATAAATGACTCATTTATGGTAAAGAGCACTAGCCTGCTGTAATTCGGTTTCAAAATTTCATCAGGCTGCTGACCACCCTGTAATGGGTGTTTATGCTTGGCAAAAATGTTGAGCAGAAGTAGGGATAGGCAGAGTCTGCAGTTCTGTTTCCATCTGAAGATGCTTTCTGCCTCAGTGTATGTTTTGCAAGCTATGTAAAGAATCCAGGGTTGACACCAGTGCCCTGGGGAGTGCCACTGGAGCTTGTGGGGAATGGAAAAATAGCCCCTATGTACACTTCTCAAATACAAAATATGTTTAACCAAGTGGGAAAGCATGGTTAGATAAAAAGCTCCAATTTGCCCAGTGTGTTCACCCTCACTGTCAACCCTCATAAACCCACAGACCAGAGAACAGACAGCCTGGGACCCTTCGGTCAATTGGGAACAAGTCTTCCCACTGCCCAGTAGAGTAGGGTCAGAAAACAGCAACCACCTAACTTGATGTAAACTTTTGATAATTTGTTCAGCATGAATTTTTTTGCATTTATATACATTTTAAAAAATATAACTTACCTTGGACTTCCCTGTTGGTCCAGTGGTTAAGAATTTACCTACCAATGCAGGGGACACGGATTCAACCCCTGGTCTGGGACGATTCCACATACCACAGAGCAACTAAGCCCGTGTGCCACAACTACCGAAGCCTGATCGCCTAGACTCCATGCTCTGCAACAAGAGTATGCGTGCTAGTTGCTCAGTCGTGTCTGGTTCTTTGCAACTCCACAAACTGTAGC
The DNA here is from genome assembly GCF_049115385.1 of Moschus berezovskii. Taxonomy (NCBI): domain Eukaryota; kingdom Metazoa; phylum Chordata; class Mammalia; order Artiodactyla; family Moschidae; genus Moschus; species Moschus berezovskii. The sequence continues at coordinate 19,684,795 of NC_142481.1, forward strand.
CTGCCAGACTTCTTTGTCCATGGGATTCTCCAGGCAAGAATACTGGAGTGAGTTGCCATTTCCTTCTCCAGGGGTTCTTCCCCCCACCCCCCACAGGGATCAAACCTGAGTCTCCAGGGTCTCCTACATTGGTAGGCAGATTCTTTACCACTGAACCACCTGGGAGAAGACACCACAGTGAGAAGCCCACGCATGAAAACTAGAGAGTAGCCCCCCCACTCACTGCAACTAGAGAAAACCCACGTGCAGCAATGAAGACCCAGCACAGTCAAAAAATAAAATAAAAAATAATAATCAATGAAATTTAGAAATATATGAAGAGAAAGGCAACCCACTCCAGTATTCTTGCCTGGAGAATCCCATGGGCAGAGGTGCTTGGCGGGCTATAGTCCATGGGGTTGCAAAGAGTCAAACATGACTGAGCGACTAACATAGAAATATATGTGACTTATCTTGATTACTGGGGCTTCCCAGGTGGCATTAGTGGTAAAGAACCCACCTGCCAACGCAGGATACGTAAGAGACTAAGTTTTGATCCCTGGGTTGGAAGGGAGGAGGAAATGGCAACCCACTCCAGTATTCTTGCCTGGAGAAGCCCCTAGACAGAGGAGCCTGGTAAGCTACAATACATGGGGTTGCCAAGAGTTGGACATGACTGAAGCGACTTAGCGCATACACACATCTTGATTACTGAGTCTTCTGGCACAAACGTAGTCTCTGCCTATGCTGCTGCTGCTAAGTCACTTCAGTCGTGTCCAGCTCTGTGCGACCCCATAGATGGCAGCCCACCAGGCTCCTCTCCCCATGGGATTCTTCAGGCAAGAACACTGGAGTAGGTTGCCATTTCCTTCTCCAATGCAGGAAAGTGAAAGTGAAGCCATTCAGTCATGTCCGACTCTTCGTGACTCCATGGACTGCAGCCTACCAGACTCCTCCATTCATGGGATTTTCCAGGCAAGAGTACTGGAGTGGGTTGCCATTGCCTTCTCTGAACCCTGCCTATATTGAGACCTTAACTATCTGACATCCCCTTCCAGTGTAGTCTCATGGTGGCCTAGTGCCCTCTAGAGGCTACTGCCCCAGGCAGGGCCTCTGTAGGGGTCTCCAGTGTAGCCCTGACCCAGTCTTCTCCTGTAACCCTTCTAACCACTGCTGGAGCAGTTTCTGGCAGCCTAATCTCTGCTGCAAGACTTGACAGTCTGGTTGCAGTCACCAGGTCCCCCACAACTTTTTAACAAACATCCCACCTTGGCTTGATTGTCTCCAGGAGGTCTGTGTCCCTCACAACCAAATCTTGCAACTAATGGAGAATTTAGTACTGGAAAGGGGTGATACAAGTAACAAACCCCGAGACCCTGCAGACCTGCTGGGGCAGATGAGGACGCAGTGGGGTGGAGGGACCCAGGCAGGGATCAAGGTCTTCCTGGCAGGAAGCTGACCTTCCTAGTTAGGAGGAAGGGAAGTTGCTGTTCCCTCCACATGTCCCATGAGCTTCAGCATGTGGCCCACTGAGGCCTTCGGCAATCTTCTCCAGGAGTGAGGTGAGGAGGGCAAGTAGAGAGACAGAAGGGGCTTGGAGGCATCCCACATAAATCCCCTTCTGGAACAACCCCTCACCAAAATGTGGGCACAACTCAAGCCTGCTCTTACCCAATGGTTGCCGGACTCTATGTAGAGGACGCCAAGTTGGCTGCTAATTGTCTTTCTCAATCTCACAGAGTGAGCATCGTTTTGAAGAGCAAAGGCCAAATGTGGCTTTGGCAAGTCAAACTGAAAGAAGGGCTTGTGATCACTTGGTCCAGGTTTACTGCAAGTGCCTTTCAGGATAGGGGGCAAGCTCTTCACTGTCCAGACACTTCCAAATCTGCCGTCTGTACCTTCGCTACTGTGTCCATGAACCATCAGTTCATGGTGGCATCATTTGCTGAATTGATCATTTCTACTCCAATCCCCCAGAGCCATCCATCACTAAGTCCTGATAGCTCAACCCCACAATGTGGGTGTCTCAAATCAAATCTACCCACTTCTCTTCATTACCACAGCCAGCTCCCTGGGCCCAGCCACCATCTCCTCTCTCTTGGGCCTCCTACATGGTCCCCTGCCTCCCAGTTAACAGCTCACATTTTTAACATGCAAAATGAATCATGCTTGCTACAGAAAATGCACCAGGCAGACTTTGAAGTTTTTAACCTGAGCTTTGTGATCCTGTGGGACTAGCCTTGCCTACCACCCTCTCCAAGCCCCCCTCTCTACCAACTCATTCTGGCCTCAGAATGTTTCCACCTTAGCCAGAGCTAAGGTCTACTTTTCCTTCTTGGCCAGAAAAGCAGACAAGAAGCAGAGAAGGAGAGCATTTGGAGAGATGCTCTTAGCCTTGTGAGCAGCCCCTCCAGTGTGTGGAGGTCCCAACCGTTGCTACATGTCCAGGGCCACCTTGGAGAGAAGCGCTCCAAGCCCCTGAGGATGGCCACTCACTGGAGCCAGCAGTGGGAGAGTTGTTCTGTCTGCATTTAAGTCTCTCTTTGGGCACAAACAATCCTTGAATGCTTTATAAGATCCCTCTGGGACCCAGCAAAGGAGTCTCACAAGACAGCACTTTCTCTATTTTGCTATTTCTTCGCTATTTTGCTCTCATATACATCAAAACCCATGTTTCTCAAATGATATTTTAAAATCTCAGCCTTTTAGGTAGAAACTAACAGGAAAACCTGCAACTATGGGACTTCTGAATGGCAGCTAATGTTGTACAGCTTTAAGATAAGATGGTAGAAGGACAGGAAAGAAGCAAGAAGAGAAAGAATAGCCTCAGAGAAAGAGAGTTAAAGTTTATTTGCCTTAGAAGTACTACAGATATCAAAACCACAATGAGACACCACTTTATATCCATTAAGATGGCTATTATAAAAAAAAAAGAAAGAAAATATCAAGTGTTGGCAGGAGTGCAGAGAAGTTAGAACACTTGTGCATTTCTGATGGGAATGTAAAATGGCACAGCTGCTGTGGGAAACAGTTTGGCAGTTTCTCAAAAGGTTAAATATAGAACGACCATATGATCCAGCTATTCCACTTCTGAGTATGCACCCAAAAGAATTGAAAGCAGGAACTCCAGGAAATGTTTGTACACTCATGTTCGTGGAAGCATTATTCACAATAACCGACAAGTAGAAACAACGTAGGGAAAGTGAAAGTGTTAGTCCCTCAGCTAACGACTGAGGTGACCACCACGACTCTTGGTGACCCCCATGGACTGTAGCCCACCAGGCTCCTCTGACCATGGAATCCTCCAGGCAAGAATACTGGAGTGGGTAGCCTTCCCTTCTCCATGGGATCTTCCTGACCCAGGGATCAAACCCAGGTTTCCTTCATTGCAGGCTGGTTCTTTACCATTTGAGCCACCAGGGAAGCCCAGAAACAACATTCAGTTCAGTTCAGTTCAGTCGCTCAGTCGTGTCCGACTCTTTGCGACCCCATGAATCACAGCACGCCAGGCCTCCCTGTCCATCACCAACTCCCGGAGTTCACTCAAACTCATGTCCATTGAGTCAGTGATGCCATCCAGCCATCTCATTCTCTGTCGCCCCGGTCTACTCCCGCCCCCAATCCCTCCCAGCATCAGAGTCTTTTCCAGTGAGTCAACTCATCGCATGAGGTGGCCAAAGTATTGGAGTTTCAGCTTTAGTATCAGTCCTTCCAATGAACACCCAGGATTGATCTCCTTTAGAATGGACTGGTTGGATCTCCTTGTAGTCCGAGGAACTCTCAAGAGTCTTCTCCAGCACCACAGTTCAAAAGCATCAATTCTTCAGTGCTCAGCTTTCTTCACAGTCCAACTCTCACATCCATACATGACCACGGGAAAAACCATAGCCTTGACTAGACGGACCTTTGTTGGCAAAGTAATATCTCTGCTTTTTAATATGCTGTCTAGGTTGGTCATAACTTTCCTTCCAAGGAGTAAGCGTCTTTTAATTTCATGGCTGCAATCAGCATCTGCAGTGATTTTGGAGCCCAAAATAATAAAGTCTGACAGTTTCTACTGTTTCCCCACCTATTTGCCATGAAGTGATGGGACCAGATGCCATGATCTTTGTTTTCTGAATGTTGAGCTTCAAGCCAACATTTTCACTCTCCTCTTTCACTTTCATCAAGAGGCTCTTTAGTTCCTCTTCACTTTCTGCCATAAGGGTGGTGTCATCTGCATATCTGAGGTTATTGATATTTCCCCCAGCAATCTTGATTCCAGCTTGTGCTTCTTCCAGCCCAGCGTTCCTCATGATGTACTCTGCATATAAGTTAAATAAGCGGGGTGACAATATACAGCCTTGATGCACTCCTTTTCCTATTTGGAACCAGTCTGTTGTTCCATGTCCAGTCTAACTGTTGGTTCCTGACCTGCATACAGGTTTCTCAAGAGGCAGGTCAGGTGGTCTGGTATTCCCATCTCTTTCAGAATTTTCCACATAAGTGCCCATTAATAAGTGAATGGATAAGTAAAATGTAATATATAGTTATAGGTAGAGATGTAATGTTACTCAGTGAAAAAGGAAGGATGCTCTGATACATGCTTCAACATGGACGAACCTTGAGAACATTATGCTAAGTGAAACAAGCCATTCACAAAAAGACAAATACCATGTGACTCCACTTACATGAGGGACATAGAGCCATCAAATTCACAGAGACAGAAAGTAGGAAGGTCGTTGCTAGGGACTGGGGGAGGAGGAGCCAACCAGGAGTCATCGATGAACAAGCAAAGAGTTTCCCTTTGGGAAAAAGAAAGTTCTGGAGATGGAGAGTGGTGATGGCTACACAACATGACTGTAGTTAATGCCACTGAACTGTACACTTAAAAGTGCTTAAAACAGTAAATTTTGTGTAACAGGCATTTGACCACAAATAAAAAAACCTGAAAATAGGGACTTGCCTGGCGTTCCAGTGGCTAAGACGCCATGCTCCTAATGCTGGGTACCTGGGTTCGATTCCTGGTCAGGGAACTAGATCTTCCATGCCGCAACTAACAGTTTGCATGCTACAACTTAAAAAAAAAATCATGCATGCCACCATGAAGACTGAGGATCCTTTGTACCACAGCTAAGAACTGGCATAGCCAGATAAATAAATACTTATTTTAAAAAGTACTAAAACGGGCAAAATTCCGAGTTTGTGACATTTCCACCTGGGCTCTGTGGGGTGAGGTAGCCAGCCTAAGTGGCTGCTCTGGATTTCTGGATTTAATGTGTTTCCCAGCATCCCTGCCCTCCCAGAACCTCACAGAGCTCAGAGAAGAGTGCCTGCTCCACCCTGTGCAGCCCAGGGACCCCGCCTGCCGCATCTGCAGGCACATTGGCAATGGGTTCAGTGCAGCAAAGTGCATCTACCTATAGACACTCTCCAGGCCGCCGTTGGTTCTTCCAACTTTAATAGACCAACAGCAGTAAAATCATTTTACCTTCAGTATTGAGCAGTAATTTTCAAATTATAGCCCTGGAACAGTGATCGTATGCTGTAAGAGCCTCATTCCAAAAAAAAAAAAAAAAAACAGGCTTTTTACTGCAATAAAAATGTTAGTGCCAGGTCACCCCCTTGGTTTACATAACCCTCCCCACAGTAATTTTGAATAAGGACTGCAGTTTCAATTTTCAATCAACAATCTCCCCCTTGGCCTTGCTGAACCACGCAGAAGTACCCTGAAACAGTAATCATTTTGTATATTGATTTGGGGGGGGAATCAATCCAATTCAGTCCACCTCACTAAATTATTAATGGAGCAAAGTACATCAGAACCCCGAGGTGAGTAAACAGGTACTGTTTGTTCTTTAACTCCATTGCTGCCGCAGGAATGAAGGTGACAGGTTGAAAGCCTGAGTCCAGAGGCAGGTGTACAACTCTGGGAAACCCAAGGGCAGAGGGAGAGACAAGGAAAGCCCTGGGGACAAGCCCTCACAAGCCAAAGTGTCTCCTTCATGGTCAAAGTCAAGAGAGGGGAGACTCAGCTCCCTTCCAGCATGCATGCGAGATGAAAGCAGCCTGTTGAGGAGCCCCAGGTGGCTCCTAAGGAGGCCACTTTTCCGTGTTGAGTTCAAAGGACTCCTGGGGGACAATGGGGAGCCTACTGCAGTGCTGCCCGGGCTAGGAGGACCCCTCCCCTACCATGGTGGATTGTGAGCCTTTATTATGGACTTAGTAGTTGTATTTAAGTCAGCTCATTCTAAAATAAGAAATGTACTTAAGTGTTTCTGCTTCAGGAAGAAATCTTATATCATTACCCTGAACATAAATCCAGATCTCTAGCCATAACTTAGGAACTATGATCCATGATCCAAACAAAACATTGCACTTTTTTTTTTTTGCCTACATCCCTGTTTTCTCCACCAAGAACAGTTAAGAAGTAATCTAGAGAATTGAAGATGCACTAGCTTCAGGACTTCCCTGGTGGTCCAGTGGTAAAGACTTCACCTTCCAGAGCAGGAGGTATGAGTTAGATCCCTGGTCGGGGAGCTGAGATCCCACATACCTTGTGCCAAAAACAGAAACAAACAAACAAAAAAACTAAAACATAAAACAGAAGCTATCTTGTAACAAATTCAATAAAGACTTTAAAAATGATCCGCATTAAAAAAAATTTTTTTTAAAAACATACTACCTTCAAAGCAAAGATTTTCTCCTCGATCAAATGAGAAATGCTGGAGAAGAATGAAGAGAGAGGAGCAGCCTAGCATTGTGGCTCAATAGTGTTTATGGCCTTCGGACAGCAAGGAGATCAAACCAGTCAATCATAAAGGAAATCAACCCTGAATACTCCTTGGAAGGGCTGATGTGGAAGCTGAAGCTCCAATACTTTGGCTACCTGATGTGAAGAGCTCACTCACTGGAAAAGACCCTGATGTTGGGAAAGACTGAGGGCGGGAGGAGAAGGGGTCACAGAGGATGAGATGGCCGGATGGCATCACCGACTCAATGGACCTGAGTTTGAGCAAACTCTGGGAGGGAGTGAAGGACACGGAAGCCAAGCATGCTGCAGTCCTTGGGGTCGCCAAGCATCGGACATGACTGAGCAACTGAACAGCAAATATTTATGGCAGGATGCAACAGCTCTGATCAGGATCATCCCAGTCACACTAGAAGTCATCCCACGCATCCCACATCCCACAAGCAGGAAGATGGACATGTACGGAGTCAACCTGTGGAGAATTCAACCTATCTCCCCATGGACTCCCCATGTGAGCAGGTGTAACTGCTGTGAATCTTGGTTTCCTCCTCTATAAATACGACCACAACAGTACCTACTTTTCTAGATGATGGTAAGAGCTCAAAGCATTAATACCTGCAATACACTCACAACAGAGCCTAGCATAGAATAAGCACTCAGTAAATATTAATACTAGCCATTATCCAGCTGCAACTCCCTTCAGAAAAACTGCTGTTCAGTTTTCAGAACCCAGGCCAACGATCCTCTGTCCATCCTCCCAGAGGAAGATAAAACTCCCTCCCACCTCACTGCTTCTTCTATATCTTAAACAGGGTTCTGGGACTGAGCACATCCTCCTCTTGTAATTTACAAGGTTATATTCACAGCTATCTGTGTCCTTAAGCTGTCAGTTCCTTCCTAGAGATGTTAACTACTTTTTATATCCTAATCATCCAGGGCAATTCTGCCCACACTTACCTAGTAGGTGATTAGCAGGTGTTGACTGACTTAGGTTGAAGCAGGTGACAGCCTGGCTCAGGCTGCCTGCAGAAATACTGTCTTCCATCATGTCTCCAATCTTTGATTCCATAAATCACACACCCCCTCCCAGAGGAAAGTGGTCCACCCAGCATCCCTTGGAATCAGCCATCACCTCCAGAGAATTCTGCCCCATCCCATTCTCCTTCACTAACCCAGCCTGAGTCTGGTATACATATTTAGTCTTCATTTTTATACTTTCACTACATAGTATATACCCATGACCAATGTATCATATTGGGGTTTTTTCTGAGTTCTTTTTTTAATTGGAATATAATTGCTTTACAATGTTGTGTTAGCTTCTGCTGTAGAACAGCGTGAATCAGCCATGTGTATACATACAGTCCCCCCTCACTGAGCTTCCCTCACACCCCCACACCCCACCCCTCTGGGTCATCACTGAACCCTGAGCTGAGCTCCCTGTGCTATGCAGCAGCTTCCCACTAGCTAGTTTACACAATAGTGTGTATATGTCATGCTACTCTCTCAATTTGTCCCACCCTCTTCATTTTGTATTTGACATAAGTGACTATTCTCTGACAACTTGCTTTTTACCCAGTGTTATATCTACAAGATCTATCCACACTGATATGCTCAGACCTAGTTTATTCACCTCGGAGCCATAAAAATGGACGGGTCCCATGCCACACTTCCTGCACACTGGTCCCAACCAGGGGCTGATGGTAGTTGGGATGCTAATGCTAGTCCTCTGCTGCAAGATGCAGTGGGATGAGGGCTCCTCTAATGGGCAACTGTGACTCAGCCTGGCCAGACTGAGCCTCTTGCCACCCACCCACTCCTCCTCCCCAGGGTAAGGTCTGCATCTGACAGGCTGCCCCCCCCTTTCTCCAGCTCCCTCCCCTTTTATTGTCCATGCATTTTCCCCAGTAATTATCTTGAAGATCTAATATCATCTTTTATGGCTGCTTCTCAAAGGACCCAAACAAGCACAATTCCTTTTAAGTTCTTATTATTCTATATATATTTACGTATGCATTTCATGGGCTTCCCTGGTGACTCAGTGGTAAAGAATCCACTTGCAATGCAAGAGACTAGGTTCGATCCCTAGGTTGGGAAGATGCCCTGGAGTAGGTCATGGCAACCCACTCTAGTATTCTTGCCTGGAGAATTCCATGGACAGAGGAGCCTGGTGGGCTACAGTCCATGGGGTCACAAAGAGTTGGTCATGACTGAAGCAACTTGGCACGCATGCATGGGCATTTCATACTAAGGGACATCCAGGCTGTTAAAACAGTGTTCTGCTATTGCCAAGAATGCTGACACCTGTAATGGTTTCTAAATGGTGGGGGATGAACAATGAGAGTTTCCTCCTTAGCTTGGCGTCAGGGTATCTGTGTCCACAGTGGTCCCCAATGATCCCAGATTCCTGACAGTCATGCTCCTCTGAGTGTCCCCATCCCTGCTCCCTTTGAAGGTGATTCTCTTCCATGACTAGCAAAAGCGATGATGCCACTTCCAAGATTATGGCCTTCACGCATCTTGGACTGCTCTCTCCCACCCTCCTCCTCGGAGGGAAGCTGTGAGCAGACCTGCTGACACCTTGATCTTGGACTTCCAGCCTCTAATACTGTGAGAGAACAAATATCTTTTGTTGAGTTTCCCCAGTCCATGGTATTTTGTTACAGCAGCTCTAGGTGACAAACACAAGGACCAACGGAGAGGTGACCCTAAACATGCAGGTAAGTGAATACAACACCATCAGGTGAAGATATGTACCTCAGAGAAAATGAGCTGTGGGATCAGGATGGAGGAATCTTCAACGGCCTGCCAGAGGGATGCACCAAGATGGCCTTCAAGCTGAGACATGAATACAAGGAGGTAGTGAGGCAAAGGTTTGGAGACAGATTGTGGCAGGCAGAGGGAATAGCTTGTGAAAAGTTTTCAGGCTCTGGAAGTTTGCTGCCAAGTGGGCGGCTGCCAGGGTTTTAGATGGTCTCCCTTCCTGGTCCCAGCCCCAGTCTCCTTTTGAGGATGCTCTGCCCCGGCCATTGCTAGAAGCGCGGAGGTCTGTTAGTGATACTCTCTTTTCCAGTCGTGCAAGCACTGACATGCACACAACCAAGATCAGCCAATCACCACACTCTCAGGCCCTGGGCCCAGGGCAGGGAGGGTGGGGGGAAGTGGGGGAAGAAGGGTTGGTGTTACCAAACCAAACTGGGTCCCCTCACCTGTGCTCAGTAAAGCCAATCTAGTGACACCAAGCTGTGGTGAAGAAAAGCACAGCATTTTTGCAAGGCATTCAACATGGGGCCAAACAAAGAGAATGGGCAGCTCATGCTCAAAAGATCCTGAACTCCCCAAAGTCTCCTAGGGAAGGGTTTCAAAGACAACACTAGGGCTGAGGGTCGCAGGGTACCTGATCAGCTGGTGGCCATTCTTCTGATTGGTTGCTGCTGAGATAATCAGGTTCATCAACCTTCTGGTTCCAATCAGTCTGGAGTCTGCGTGCTTGTGGTCAGCATGCAGTCAACTTCTAGCTGGTAGTGGGTACTGAGTTTATGGCTCAGGATATTACCTATAACCCTTGAGGAGGGAACTAAAGGTCCTTGACTTTGTTCTCTGGCTAAACTCTTATTATTTTGTCTTGCTAACTATTTTCCTTTGTTTCTGTAATTTTTTTCATTTCCCTGATTCAATTTGCTCTTTGGAACTCAGAATGGGTCCAGGAGGGTAAAGCTTTTCTACAAATGAGAGGCATGAGACACAGAGGGTTCTGTCCCTGGAGGGGCCCTACAGGACCCTGCTTCATTGCAGTGGGGAAGAGGGGTCTGGTGGCTGATTCCTGGGACTGCTCTGCCAGTGAGTGCCAAGCTGGTGTCCATGACCTTGCTCCATCCCCAAATGTCCTCCTCTCCCTCCTCAACAAACTTCCCTGGCAGCTAGAAGTCAGTGGTGCCCACCGTGGGTAAGAGCAATCTGCAGGCCTGAGACTGACATTCTACAAGGCTGTGTGGCAGGACCCATGCCAGAGTGTTCCCCCTCAGCTAGGGGAAGTTTGGAAAGTTTGTGGGGCGGGACGGGTAAGCAGGGGTGGGGGGTGGAAAGGAAAAGAGGCAAAAATCATACATTTGCTTCTAAGGGAAAATTTGACAGAAACACCCCCAAAGAGATCACGGGTGCAGGCTTCAAGTCAACATAATAGCATTTTAATTCTTTAATGGGACTAGATGTAGTTAATGAACCCATAGCTCACTAGCTGCCCACAAAATAGAAAAGTAATGTATGCATGTTACAAAGAAAACAAAGACCAATCATACAGGTTATTTTGGCAAAAATCCTTTCAGCTTCTTTTAAAACAAATCTTCTTGTGGTAAAATATACATAACATGAAATTTACCATTTTAACCTTTTAAAAGTTTTTTTTATTGAAGTATAGTTGATTTACAGTGCTGTTAATTACTGCTGCACAGCAAAGCGATTCAGTCACACATACGTATACATTCTTTTTTAAATATTCTTTTCCATTATGGTTTATCATGGGATATCGAGTATAGTTCTCTGTGCTAGACAGTAGGACCTTGCTGTTTGTCAGTGAGCCACTCTAACCATTTTTAGAAGCTTTTATTTTATTGATTTATTTGACTGTGCGGCTCTTAGTTGTGGCACATGGAATCCTTAGTTGCGACATGTGGAATCTAACCAGGGATCGAACCCCAGGCCCCTTGCATTGGGAGCACAGAGTCTTAGCCACTAGACTACCAGGAAAGTCCCCCATTTTAACTATTTTTAAGTGTACAGTTCAGTGGCACCAAACTATCACCATCATCCAGCTCCAGAATTTTGTCCCAAACTGCATCCATGTACCCAGTAAACAGTAACTCCATCCTCCCACCCCCACTGCCCCAGCACCCCCATTCTCCTTTCCTCATCGATGAGTGTGACTATCACGGGTACCCCGTCTGATTGGAGTCATACAGTATTTATACTTTGGTGACTCCCCAGACTACTTTTTGAAAACACACACACAAATGTTTTACAGAAACGAAATCACAATGAGCACAGATTTGTCGCTTTTTTCCACTTGGCAGTACACAGACCTCCTGTCCCCACATTTGCATATGAGTATCTGCACCCTCATTCTTAGCTCCTGCCCCACGCTCTGTGGAGAGCCGTGGAGAGCTGTACAGCATGCTCACCCGTCCCTGCTGTAGACGTGAGGTTGTTTCTGGTCTCTCTCCTAAGCAATCTTCAGTCAATGGCCTCAGTTTCCATCCTCACAAAGGGCTTCAGTCAGGGCTTCAAGACTGTGCTTGGAGGTACAGTTTATGAGCCAAAGGGAGCAGTGTAAACCCTGGTGAACATTGCCAGATTGCACCTGGAAGGTGGGATATAAAAAGTGCTCATTTTCTCAGCAATGCAGAATTGCCATCAGCCTTTATATAATATTTTCTTATGTGGCTGGAGGAAAAAAAACCTCACTGCTTCAATTTGCATTTGATCAATTGAACATCTTTTCATATGCTTTTTCCCCCATCTTTTATTTGCTTTTCTTCCTTGCCTATTTCTCCTTTTTGCAACTTTTTTGCAATTTTTTTTCCCAAGGGAAAAATTATTTAGAGAGAGTGAGAGGTATGTGCACTACCTTTAGGAACAAGAACAAATAAAATCGTGCCTCCATAAGCCTCTCATAAGGGCACATTTGTCAACAGAATGAACACGCTTTGAAATTCCTCCTTTAGCAGGTTTCTAGGATATTTTATTCTTTCAATATGCGAATCATTAGCTTCACAGTAGTTGAAACAATCAGTGCCAAGAAGTTTAGAGGTCTCCTTCCAGCTCCTAAATCTCAGGTAACAAAGAAAATGAGCAGGTTACGTGGCACTGGAAATACAAGTTTACATTCTCTCAGGTAACTGAAGCCAGGTTCAACAACATCCCCGGGACTGGAAGTCACCGAGGAGCATGGGGCTGAGTTTCGTCCACTCAACTCCCCATGTTGTCAACAACGGAAGTCATGCAAAACACAAGGGAATGATGTTTTCATCTAGAGAATGAGCATCAGAAATGTCCATCCCAAAAGCTCATTCAACTGTTTATGTAAATAACATTCTATACCAACTAGAACACCAAGAGATAATGTGCTTTTCATTTTTCTTTTTTTTTTTAATTTCTATAAATAAAGAGGAGAAAATAATCTCAGTTTCCTTAATTTTGTTTGCAAGATCCAAAGTCTAATCGGTTTTGACCTAAGGTTCGGTCACAGGTCGCCATGAAGTCGTCAAATTTGGAAGGCGGCAAAGGAGGCCTAGGGCACACCTAGAACCACATGAACTCAGGGTGCTCAGTTACGTCTGGCTGCAACAATAATGGCAAGGACAACCACAATCATAATATCTGCTCTAGGGAGGGTTATAACAACTTCAAGGCCAACTAGGGAGGCAAAAATCGTTTTCTGCTCCTGGGGAGACAAAAATCCAAAATCATCATCCCCATTATCATCATCACTGTTGGATAAGTGTGTGCGCTAAGTCGTTCAGTCGTGTCTGACTCTTTGTGACCCTAAGGGCTGTAGCCCACCAGGCTACTCTCTTGGATTTATCTTAGCCCCAAATTCAGATGATTGAATTCTTGGTGGCCCTCCTTCCAACATCTTTGTCCTGGCAGGCCTTTGAATACCCTCTCCGTGCAAGATCCCTGCATGAAAGTCAGAGAAGATTTCCTTCACTTTATGAAAGATGAAAATGAGAATCAGCATGGTGTGGCTCAGCCACGGTGATCCCCAACTTAGACTAAGGAGCAGGAGGCCAGTTGAAGGAAAGTGACCAGTGATATTTATGGCTGCAAGTAACAGAAACCCAACTCAAGTCTTCCTAAGGGACTGTGGCCTGAGGTATATCCAAGAGCTCAAACGTATTTGCTCTTTTTCCTAAAGGTAGTACACATACCTCTCTGTCTCTAAATACTTTTATCCCTTGAAAAGAAATGCAAAAGGTAGAAACAGGCAGACTGTGTAGTTTGGGTCTCTCATCCTAGCCCTTCTCCCTGTAGCTGATCTGTTCTCTTCTCCAGCATCTTCTGTTTCTTGCAACTACATAGCAGAAAGCATGGCTCCCCACCACCGCCACCATCACCCACAGCACCAGGGTCTTCATGCTACAGGCCAGCCAATCAAGTTCCAAACTCTATGGAAGGTCTCTGATTAGCCAAGCCTGGCCAGGTGCTCTCCTGTATAGGCCATCCTGGGACAAGTGTCCAGCTCTGGTCAAAGGATAGTGTAGTGGTGTCTGATCTTAAAACCCTGGGAATTGGCATCAAACCATGCCACCTGGCACAGCCAAATGTTTTTTTTTTTTTTAATTTAATACAGCAATATATTAAAAAGATACTAAATGGAGTTTATCCCAAGAATGCAAGGCTGGTTCAACACTGGAAAATAAGTGTGTGTAATTTGTCAAAAATCCATAGATCCGTATACCACAAAGACTAAATTTTATGATATAAATTTTTTTAGAAATCATCCAGAATGTCAAGGGAATCCAAAGTGAAATGCATACTCTGAAATTTGAAAATGAAAAGCAGACAAATAAATCTGCTTACAAATGGATGGTTCAGCCACAATGAAACTGGTGAGGAAGAAAAAAACTATGGCAGTGTACTGACTAGATATGGTAAAACTAAAGAAAAAAAAAACTGTACATAAACTGTACTCTGGTTGGAAGATTTGTTTCTCAAACAGATGTGTGTATGTGCTCAGTCGCTGAGTCGAGACCGACTCTTTGTGACCCCATGTGACTCCATGTAGTCCGCCAGGCTTCTCTGTCCATGGGGATTCTTCAAGCAAGAATACGGGAGCAGGTTGCCATTTCCTTCCCCAGGAGATCTTCCTGACCCGAGGATCGAACCCTCGTCTCCGACATCGGCAGGCAGATTCTTTACCACTGTGACACCTGTGAAGCCCTCTCAAACAGAAACAGGCTATGAATTCTGAAACCATTTTACAGGCCTAGTAGAACTGAACAAAGAGTAAATGTATTGGAGATAATGAGAGAAATAGATTTTTCACTGAGTAAGAATGAAATTACCAGAAAAGCAAGGGGAAATGCAGAATGAACAAGGTGGTGGGTCAGAAACTGTACTCTGGTTTGGTCTGGTCCCTTCAAACACTTCGCTTGTGGTCTACTGGTGAGGAATCCGCCTGCCAGTGCAGGGAACATGGGCTCAATCTCTGGGCCTGGAGAACCCCACATGCCAAGGAGCAACGAAGCTCGTGTGCCACAACTACTGAGCCTGCGCTCTAGGGCCCATGAGCTGCAATGCTGAAACCTGCAAGTCCTAGAGCCTGTGCTCTGCAACAAAGGGAAGACAGCAAAATGAGCAGCCCACACATCACAACTAAAGAGTAGCTCCCGCTTGCTACAACTAGAGCGAGCCGGCTTCCAGCAAGGGCAGCCAAAACTAAATCAAAAAGTAATAAAGAAGGTCTCCCGAGTCATTCAGGAGATGATTCTGATGTGTTACCAGGACCAAAGGGAACACTGTGGGATTCACCCACCGAGCCCTCCCTCCTTTCCTCTGGGTGACAGCATCTCACCCAGGAAAGGCCTGAGGCCCAACTCTGGCTCACAAAGATGAGCCTAAGATTTCAAAGCTGGAGAAACTCTCTACCCTGAGCTGGTGCGGCAGCGGGTTGTCCATCTGAGGCCACTGGCAGCAAGCTCCCCTCCCACCTGGAAGGAAGGCAACCCCAATGGAAGCAGAGCCAAGCAATAGGGAATACACAGAGCCTGAGGCACTATGGAAAGAGTGGGCCACGCAGCCAGAAGCCAGGGCCACCCTGGGACTTCCCAGAGTCTGGACCCAACTGAGTTCTCTTTTTTCTTCAGTGGAAGAAGTGCCAAGGAGCACACAGGGACCAGGGGCTGGGCTCCCAACCAAGAGGTCACCTCCCTTCCCACCAGGGCTTCAGTCCTGTGAGCGGCCACACAGGCTGCCCTCAAGCCCTCTGTCTCTTGTGCCTTGACACCCTCTCCTTCGTTTGGCCCTGCCTCCAAAGACACTGATGACAACACCAGGAAACAAAATCCTGCCAGCAGCAACACATACTTGGTTTACACCCACCTTATCGGTCGGAACCCATTGGCCCCTTTGTCAGAGACTGCCCCCCACATTTGCATCTTCTGTTTCATCAGGTTGTTTGTTTCAGTTTTGGGTGGTGGATGGAGTTTGAAAGAATTTACTATTATTTTTTAAATTGTTACCAAAATCATAGATTATAAGATGCAATGATACATGTGGCCGGTTGTGAATATAAAACCCAGTGTTCTCTCAAAGTTATTGGGAGAAATTGTATGTATTTATGTAGCTAATGCTTCCCGGGTGGCTCAGTGGTAAAGAATTCCCCTGCCAATGCAGGAGACCCAGGTTCAATCCCTGGGTTGGGAAGATCCCCTGGAGGAGGAAATGGCAGCTCACTCCACTGTTCTTGCCTGGCAAATCTCATGGAGAGAGGAGCCTGGCAGGCTACATTCCATAGGGTTGAAAAGAATCGAACACGACATAGTGACTAAACAACAACAAATGTAGTTAAAGGATCACCAAGTGCTAATTACAAATTCGTTCAAGTTTTTTTGGCCTTGCCCCACAGCAAGTGCAATCCTCATTCCCTGACCAGGAATCCAACCCATGCCCCTCTGTATTGACAGCATAGAGTCTTAACCACTGGACTGCCTGGGAAGTTCCAAATTTGTTCATTTTAGAATGTAAAGAATAACGCAGGTATCATAATTGCAAGTATCTTCATTTGTTTATCTCCAATCTCATTTTGAAGTGCTATGATCTAGAATAAATTCTTATCTCTATGATATTTTACCACCAGGGATTCCCTGGTGGCTCAGACAGTAAAGAATCTGCCTGCAATTTGGGAGACCTGAGTTCGATCCCTGGGTCTGAAAGATCGCTTGGAGAAGGAAATGGCAACCCACTCCAGTATTCTTGCCTGGAAAATCCCGTGGACAGAGAACCCTGGTGGGCTACGATCCATAGGGTCGCAAAGAGTCGGACACAATTGAGCAATTTACAAATTTGGAAAACATGGTCTAGAAATACTTGTTTGATGAAATGGGTTTATGTAATTATATTCTGTACTCCTAATTTATGGTGATTCAAACAAAATTCTTTTACTCTCATGCATTAAAAAGAACTTTGGGAGTCACTGAAAGAGGGAATTCAGGGGTGCCCATTCCACCAGGAAACTGATCACTCTGGCTTTCTCCAGGGCTTGATTCTCATAGGGGTGGATTTACTGAAAGTCACTGGCTTGACAGCCATCCCAGGAATCCGCCCCACCCCCAGGTCACCTTTAGCTGTGTGCCCTTGGGGCTGACCTGCAGAAGCTCCACTGAGGCATTCATCAGAAGACTTGCTCCCTGGAGCATCAACTGGCCTCCTGAACTCTCCTTAAAGCAAAGTTCCCAGTTCCTTTATGCACTTCAGTCCCACGTACACACAGGTATGCCAGACACTGCATGGCGCAGAGTAAGCACAGTTAGCAGCTGCCTTGGTACCACATTATTGTTTAACATACCAACAGTAGGACTTCCCTGGTGGTCCAGTGGTTGACATTCTGCCTGCCAATGCAGGAGGACAAGGGTTCGATTCCTGGTCCAGGAAGATCCCACATGCTGAGGAGCAACTGGGCCGGTGTGCCACACCTACTGAAGCCGAAGCGCTCCAGGACCCACTCGCCACCACTACTGAAGACTGAGAGCCCTAGAGCCCGTGCTCTGCAACAAAGAGAGGCCACCACCATGAGAAGCCCTCACAGCACAACTTGCAACTCAAGAGCAGCCAGCCCCTGCTCGCTGAAACTAGCGAGAGCCTGTGTGCTGCAATGAAGACCTACCACAACCAAAATAAGTAAAGCTTTAAAATAAAAAGTAAAATACCAACAACAAGGTCCTCCTGTATATTAACAGCACAGGGAACTATTTTCAAATAAGTTATTATGGGAAAGGATACAAAAAAAAAATAATGTATGTGTAAGTACAACAATCACTTTGCTATATGGCAGAAGTTAACACAACAGTGTAAATCAAGTATACTTCCATTAAAAATAAAATAACTGATTGCAACCGCCTTCTGAGAAGCCACTCTGTTCAGAAGTAAGTGATAGAATATCTCAGGGATGCAGACCAGTGAGGAATCAAAACATGAAGGCTGGAAACCAGTCCACACTAAATCCTACACCTGCCCTTCCCTCTCCATTTTAATGCCCCTCTGGCTTGAATTAGGACACTCCCCCTACAGATCTTCCAAGCTCATGTTACAGCTCCCAGAGCACAGGGTAAATCATTTCACGTCTAATAGACACTCCATGCTTGCTGAGTTTCAGTTAAATTTAGATGAGTTCTTATATTAAAGTATAATCTGATTATAAGAAATATAATGTAGTGTGAAATGTTTTCTGTTTCTCTGTCAGTTACCTATTAGCTTAAATAATAAAATCTTGTAAATATCATTTGTACAAATACATTCAACATTACAGTTTGATTTATAAAAATAACTGGATGATTGAACAGAGCTGGAGTGAGGGAACTCCATGATTGATTTTGTCTCCCTAAGAACCCAGCACAGTGGAGACCCCAGTCCAGACTCTTCCCTGATAACCAGGCTTCTTCCCCAGGAGGATGTCTAAGGTTCATCCCCAAGGCTGAGGCTGCTCTCCAGATGATAACTAAATGTGAAACCCTTCCCGGGAAGCAGCTAATGGGGTGTGTACATCCCTGTCCTCATGGCCCAGATGAACCCCTATCTGGAGCCCCTTTTAAGCTGGAATTACACAGAAGGTAGAAATAGAGGGTGATGAGACAGCCCCTAAATGAAGGCCTGGCCCTGCCATGAGGATGCAGGAAATAGGCAAGAAAAACTGGTGGGTCAGACTGGGGTAAAGATCCAGATTGTTGCTAACACGATTTTGATTATTTTAATATTTTAATTGAGACTAACTTTCAAGCAATAAAATGCATACATATTAAGTAAACAATTAAATGAGTTTTGGTAAACATATCCCTACCAAGATGAAGAGCATTTCCATCATCCCAGAAAGGTTTATTTTTTGTTCCCCTTCTTAGTCAGTCCCTCCACCATATAGGCAACAATTGATCACAACTGAATTTATCACTGTGATAAATTCACATTTTCTCAAGTTTTACATAAATGAAATCATAAACCCTGTGCTGTTTTACTATCTCCAATGTGAGATTTTGTTCACATGAGTGAAAGTATTGGAAGTCCATTCCTTTTTGTGACTCCACAGAAATTCTCTGTCTGGATATGCCACAGTTTATCTGTGTCCTGTGACAGACACCTGGTCTAGTCCCAGTTTTTGCTATTGTACTTAGAGCATCTGTGAACATTTGTGTACAGGTCTTTGTTTTAATTTCTCATGTACAAATGCTAATTTTTCTTTGATAAATACTCGGATTGTTGATAACCTGTCTTTTCAAATTCTGATTCAATTCTGTTCAGTCGCTCAGTCGTATCCGACTTTACAACCCCATGGACTGCAGCACGCCAGGCCTCCCTGTCCATCACCAGTTCCCAGAGTTTACTCAAACTCATGTCCATTGAGTCGGTGATGCCATCCAACCATTTCATCCTCTGTCGTCCCCTTCTCCTCCCGCCTTCAATCTTTCCCAGCATCAAGGTCTTTTCAAATGAGTCAGCTCTTCGCATCAGGTGGCCAAAGTATTGGAATTTCAGCTTCAGCATCAGTCCTTCCAATGAATGTTCAGGACTGATCTCCTTTAGGATGGACTGGTTGGATCTCCTTGCAGTCCAAGGGACTCTCAAGAGTCTTCTCCAACACCACAGTTCAAAAGCATCAATTCTGCGCTCAGAATTCTTTATAGTCCAACTCTCACATCCATACATGACTACTGGAAAAACCATAGCTTTGACTAGGACCATTGTTGGCAAAGTAATGCCTCTGCTTTTTAATATGCTGTCTAGGTTGGTTATAACATTCCTTCCAAGGAGTAAGTGTCTTTTAATTTCATGGCTGCAGTCACCATCTGCAGTGATTCTGGAACCCAAAAAAGATAAGGCCTGTTACTGTTTCCATTGTTTCCTCATCTATTTGCCATGAAGTGATGGGACCAGATGCCATGATCTTAGTTTTCTGAATGTTGAGCTTTAAGCCAACTTTTTCACGCTCCTCTCTCACTTTCATCAAGAGGCTCTTTAGTTCCTCTTCACTTTCTGCCGTAAGGGTGGTGTCATCTGCATATCTGAGGTTACTGATATTTCCCCCAGCAATCTTGATTCCAGCTTGCGCTTCATCCTGCCCAGCATTTCTCATGATGTATTCTGCATATAAGTTAAATAAGCAGGGTGACAATATACAGCCTTGACATATTCCTTTCTGGATTGGAACCAGTCTGTTGTTCCATGTCCAGTTCCAACTGTTGCTTCTTGACCTGCATACAGGTTTCTCAGGAGGCAGGTCAGGTGGTCTGGTATTCCCATCTCTTTCAGAATGTTCCACAGTTTGTTGTGATTCACACATTCAAAGGCTTTGGCATAGTCAGCAAAGCAGAAGTAGATGTTTTTCTGGAACTCTCTTGAAATTCTGATAAGATGAAGTAATTTCTACAACTCTGCTAACACCACTGGGCCCTTCCTCTGCCAAAAATTATTTTGTTACTTATATGTATTGCAGATGTCTTTTTCTAGTTTGTTGTGATCTTTTTTCCCCTTAAGATTAACTTTATCATTCAACATCCCAATTTGCACAACCCAGGATTTGCCCCCCACCAAATCTAACAAATTATTGAAGAAACTATCAGCAAACTGTAAGAGACTCAGGCAAGAAGACTTTTTTAAAAAGCCATATCAAAACATAAAGGGCAGTCCTACATAGCAGGAGTATAGAAATTTTAAAATAATAGGAATATTATCCCATTCACCATCAGTTCAGTTCAGTTCAGTTGCTCAGTCATGTCCAACTCTTTGCAACCCCATGGACCACAGCACGCCAGGCCTCCCTGTCCATCACCAACTCCCGGAGTTCACTCAAACTCATGTCCAACTAGAAATAAAACTCGGCAAGAAACAATACAAGACCTAGATTAAGAACACTGTAAACTGACCAAAGGACTGGAAAGAGGACATAAATAACCGAAAAGATAAAACTGTAATAGTCCAAAGGCAAATGGCATACTGAGAGAAAATATTGATGACACCTATAAAAGGCAAGGGATTCTTATCTAATATAAATTCACCTGCAAATCAATAAGAAAAACAAACAACACAACTATAATACTGAACAAAGGATATGAATAGGCAATTCACAGAACAAATGCCATGCCCAACAAACATATAGAAGGATACCCAACTCCACTTGTAAGCTAAGGAAATGTGGATTAAAACAATGAGACCTCATTTTACAAAGCTACCCCTGATATTGGCAGTCTCCAGTGCTGGCAGATGTGGAGGAGTGCGTTTCCCAGAAGAGCTGCAGGAGGAGGGAAAAGTGTGACCTGCCCGCACTACACTCAGCAATCCCTTCTCAACGTTGTCTTAGAAAGACTCATTCATGTGCAATAAGAAACCTGTGTGTGAGGGGAGTGATAGCCCAGATTTGTCCTTGGTGGTGAGATTCAGAGAAAACCGCTCACTGCCCTGATGTCCACCAACAGGGAGGGGTCCTTGTTGGTGCAATGGGACCAACGGTTCATGCAATTCCTGAATTATATGCGATATAATTCATGCAATAGTCATGGCTGGGGTTGGGGAGTGGGAGGGAGGCTCAAGAGAGAGGGAGTCTATGTATACACATAGTGATTCATGCTGTTGTAAAGCAGAAACTACCACAACATTGGAAAATAAGTTTACACCAATTAAATAAATAAATAAATGAAATTTAAAAACAGCCACAGCCAGGCCGGAAACACAAGAGAGTGATAAATGAGAATATAAGGAATTTAGGGGCATGCACCGTGAAAGACTTCCAAGATAAATTTGTTGATTACATATGTTAAAAACACATCTATGTGAGATTTATCACAGGAATGCAAAGTTGGTTAACATCTGAAAATAAATTAATGTAATATAACAATAAAATAAAAAGCAATACAAAATTATCTCAACAAAATCTTTTCATGGAAAAATACTCAACAAACTAGGAATAGAGAACTTCCTCAATAAAAGACATCTATAACAAAATCACTGCAGATGCTGATTGCAGCCAGGAAATTAAAAGACGCTTACTCCTTGGAAGGAAAGTTATGACCAACCTAAATAGCATATTAAAAAGCAGAGACATTACTTTGCCAACCAAGTCCGTCTAGTCAAGGCTATGGTTTTTCCCGTGGTCATGTATGGATGTGAGAGTTGGACTGTGAAGAAAGCTGATCACCGAAGAATCGATGCTTTTGAACTGTGGTGCTGGAGAAGACTCTTGAGAGTCCCTTGGACTGCAAGGAGATCCAACCAGTCCATTCTAAAGGAGATCAATCCTGGGTGTTCATTGCAAGGACTGATGCTGAAGCTGAAACTGCAATTACTTTGGCCACCTCATGAGAAGAGTTGACTCACTGGAAAAGACTCTGATGCTGGGAAAGGTCAGAGGTGGGAGGAGAAGGGGACGACAGAGAATGAGATGGCTAGATGGCATCACCGACTCGATGGACATGAGTTTGAGTGAACTCCGGGAGTTGGTGATGGACAGGGAGGCCTGGCATGCTGTGATTCATGGGGTCGCAAAGAGTCAGACACAACTGAGCGACTGAACACTGAACTGAACTGATGAAGAATCCATAGCTGACATCATACTTAATAGTGAAAGGCTGGATGCTTTGCCCCTGAGATCAGGAAAAAAACAAGAATGTATGCTCTCACCACTTCTATTCAGTATTGTACTAGAGGATCTAGCCAAAGCAATTAGGTACAAAAATGAAATAAATGATATCCCGAATGGAAAAAAGAAGCAATCTTTTCTATTCACAGAATATATGAGTTGTATATTAAAGCTCTAAAGAACTCACTAAAAATGTACTAGAACTAATAAAAGAGTTCAGCAAGGCTTCGGGATATAAGATAAAGATGTTTTTAAAAACCCAATTGTATTTCTATATATTTGCAATGAACAATATGAAAAAGCAATTAAGAAAATAATTCCATTTATAATAACATCAAAAAGAAGAAAATAGTTGGCAATAAATTTAACAAAAGTCCAAAATGTATACTCCAAAAAGAAAAAAAAAAATGTTGAAAGACATTAAAGACCTGAATAAAGGAAAATGAATGATATGTTCATGGATTGGAAGAGTTAATATTGCTAAGGCAGCAATTCTCTCCCCCCCAATTATCTACAAATTCAAGGTTCAGTTCAGTTAAGTTCAGTCGCTCAGTCGTGTCCGACTGTTTGCGACCCCATAAATTCAAGGTAATCCTTAACAAAATCCCAGCTGGCTTCCTTGCAGAAACTGAAAAACATTCTAAAATACATATGGAAATTCAAGGGACCCAAAGTAACCAAAATAATCTTGAAGAAGAATTAAGCTGGAAGATTCAAAATGCCCGATTGGAAGAGTTAATATTGCTAAGGCAGCAATTCTCTCCCCCCCAATTATCTACAAATTCAAGGTTCAGTTCAGTTAAGTTCAGTCGCTCAGTCGTGTCCGACTGTTTGCGACCCCATAAATTCAAGGTAATCCTTAACAAAATCCCAGCTGGCTTCCTTGCAGAAACTGAAAAACATTCTAAAATACATATGGAAATTCAAGGGACCCAAAGTAACCAAAATAATCTTGAAGAAGAATTAAGCTGGAAGATTCAAAATGCCCAATTTCCAAACTTATTGCAAAACTGCAGTTATCAAAACAATTCAGTACTTAAATAAGGATAGACATATAGATCAATGGATTTGATTTAGCTCTTACCTGAATGGTCTAGTAGTTTTCCCTACTTTCTTCAATTTAAGTCTGAATTTTGCAATAAGGAGTTCATGATCTGAGCCACAGTCAGCTCCTGGTCTTGTTTTTGCTTTTGAACTCTCGTGTTGGAGAAGACTCTTGAGAGTCCCTTGGATCACAAGGAGATCCAACCAGTCCATCCTAAAGGAAATCAGTCCTGAATATTCATTGGAAGGATTGATGCTGAAGCTGAAATTCCAATGCTTTGGCCACCTGATGCAAAGAACTGACTCATTTGAAGAGACCCTGATGCTGGAAAAGATTGAAGGCAGGAAAGATGTAACGACAGAGGATGAGATGGTTGGATGGCATCGCCAACTCAATGGACATGAGTTTGAGCAAGCTCCAGGAGACAGTGATGGACAGGGAAGCCTGGCATGCTTCAGTTCATGGGGTCGCCAGGAGTCGGACACAACTGAGCAACTGAGCTGGAATGAACTGATAGATCAGTGGAATAAAACTGAGAATTCAGAAGAAAAACACTCATGTTTATGATCAATTGATTTTCAATAAATGGTGCTGAGATACCAGGATATCCACATGCAAAATAATGAAGTTAGACCCTTACTTCACATGATATACAAAACTAACTGAAAATGAATCAGAAACCAAAGTAAAAGAAAAATTTTCAAACCCTTAAAAAAATGTAATTGTAAAACTTTGTGACCTCGGATTTAGCAATGTAATCTTAGACACAAAAAAGCAGCAACAAAAAGAAAAGAAAAAAAAACAGATAAATTAGACTCGATCAAAATAACAAGTTTTTGAACTTCAAATGATGGTCAGGAAGTTCCACATGCCTCAGAGCAACTAAGCCTGAGCAACACAATTATTGAAGCCCACACGCCCTAGAACTTGTGTTCTTCAACAAGAGAAGCCACCACAACGAGAAGCCCACGCCCTGCAACACAAGAAAGCCCATGCACAGCCATGAAGACCCAGTGTAGCCAATAAATACATAATAATTGTTTTAAATGACAGTATGAAGAAAGTGGGCGCTTCCAAGGTGGTGCTAGTGGTAAAGAACTTACCTGGCAATGCAGGAGACATAAGAAATGCATGTTCTATCACTGGGTGCAGACGATCCCCTGAAGGAAATGGCAACCCACTCCATTATTCTTGCCTGAAAAACTCCATGGACAGAGAAGCCCGGCAGGCTACAGTCCATAGGGTTTCAAATAGTCAGACACAACTGAAGCAACTTAGCTTGCATGCATGCACGCATGAAGAAAGTGAAAACTCACAGAATGGCATGAAATATTTGTTAATTATGTATCTGATAAGGAATGTGTATGAAAAATAATTAAGTGCAATAAAAAAGACAACCCACTAATACTTTAATGGGCAAATGATCTGAATAGATATTTCTCCAAAGATATACAAATGGTCAAAAAGCACATGAAAAGATGCTCAACATCCTAAGTCATTAAAAACATGCAAATCAAAACCACAGTGAGATATCACATCAACCTTACTAGGATGGCTATAAAAAGATAATAACAAGTGTTGTCAAGGTTGTGGAGAAATTAGAACCCTCATAATTAAAGGATATGTTTTATGGGTTGTTTTTTTTGTGTGTGTGTGTGGGGAAGGGCAATTTTATTTGTCAACTTGACTGGGTCACCAGGGTGCCCAGACATTTGATCAAACATTATCCTGGGTGTGTCTATGAGGGTGTTTTTGGATGAAATTACACATTTGAATTGGTAGATTGAGTAAAGCATATTACGAAGTAATTACTGAGTAAATTGATTCTTAAGTTAATTACTGGGTAATTACCGAGTAATTACTGAGTGAAGCCTATGAACTCAGTAAAGCATATTACTCCCTAACCTGGGTGGGCCTTATCCAATCAATTGAAAACCTAACAGTAAACCCTTATGAAGTACTTTCTCTGTGTGATCTAAGGGTGAAAATAACTCATTTAGTCTTTAGGACAATCAAATGAGGCAATTATTATTATTCTCATTTTACATGCGCAGAAACTGAGCCTCAGAGAGGATAACAAATGTGCCCAACATTTATCACTGGCAACAAACACAGAGCTGCTGCTGCTGCTGCTAAGTAGCTTCAGTCGTGTCCAACTCTGTGCAACCCCATAGACAGCAACCCACAAGGCTCCCCCGTCCCTGGGATTCTCAAGGCAAGAACACTGGAGTGGGTTGCCATTTTCTTCTCCAATGCGTGAAAGTGAAGTCGCTCAGTCATGTTCAACTCTTAGCGACCCATGGACTGCAGCCCACCAGGCTCCTCCATCCATGGGATTTTCCAGGCAAGAGTACTGGAGTGGGGTGCCATTGCCTTCTCCGAAACACACAGCTAGGACCTGGCAAAGCAGTCTGGTTCCAGAGTCAATGTTCTTACCCATTAACACAGATGATGTGCTGTGCTTAGTGGCTTAGTTGTGTCCAGCTCTTTGTGACCTCATGGACTGTAGCCTGCCAGTCTCCTCTGTCCACGGGAATTCTCCAGGCAAGAATACTGGAGTGGGTTGCCATGCCCTCCTCAATATAAACTATACTGCTTTGTATATATATTGGTCTATACACTTCTTTTTTAATATTTATTTATTATTCCTTTATTTGACTGTGCTAAATCTTCGGCTGTGGCATGTGGGATCTAGTTCCCTGATCAGAAATCAAACCCAGGCCCCCTGAATTTGGAGTGTGTAGTCTTAGCCACTGAACAAGCGGGGAAAATCCAGTCTATACATTCTTATTTGAACTTTCATCAGGAGGCTGTATTGGTATGATTTCAAAACTTTACTTAAATCATAATTTTGTCATCAAGATAATTCATTCAACACTATCAAAGGAGTCATTGGTCAATGAAAATGATGCTGTCACCACATTCCAATCCTCAGTTACCGGAGGCCTGGCGTGCTGTGATTCGTGGGGTCGCAGAAAGTCGGACACGACTGAGCGACTGAACTGAACTGAACTGAACTGAAAGTTGTTTCATTGAGGGGAAGGCATGCAACCCCTCACACATATCCCAACACTCTCTCTTATCCCGCCTCTCTTAAAATCCTTCAAGGCTCCAAAAGGTTTTTCATTAAAACAGTGGTTCTCAAGTCTTTTTACCTTGAGATCTCTTTGTACTCTTAAAAATTACTGAGGATCCCAAAGAAGTTTTTATTTGAAATATATCTATCAATATTTGAGATATTAGAAATTAAAATTGAGAAAAATTTATAAATATGCATTAATGTTTAAAAGTAACAGTAAGTTTTAACAATAACTTTAAAACCACATTTTAAAGTAACAATAATTACAAGTTAAATAACATTTTGCATGAAATGTTTTACAAAATAAAACAAAACTGAGAAGGATGGCATTGTTTTACAGTTTGCAGATCTCTTCTATGTTGGGTTTAACAGAAGGCAGCTGAATTGTCATACCTACTCCTGCATTCAGTCTGCTGTGATATGTTGTCTTGGTTGAAATAGAAGACAATATGCCCTCAGAGCGATATGTAGATGGAAAAGGGAGGAGTATTTTTCATAGCCTTTTCCAGAAAATTGTGGATATTCTTCTTTTATCCTCTACCTAGTACCCCCACCAAGGATCTAAGGCGGATTCTTAACCACTGGACCACTAGGGAAGTCCCAGAAAGTTTTTAAATACTGGAAAACTGTCGAGCTCATGATGGTGGATACAACTTTTCTAAAACTTGTGTCTTGGTTTGGAAATCCACATTTTATCATTCACAACAAATACTGTCAGTTGGTTTCCTTGAAGTGATGCTGCTGCTGCTAAGTCACTTCAGTCGTGTCTGACTCTGTGTGACCCCATAGATGGAAGCCCACCAGGCGCCCCTGTCCCTGGGATTCTCCAGGCAAGAACACTGGAGTGGGTTGCCATTTCCTTCTCCAATGTGTGAAAGTGAAAAGTGAAAGTGAAGTCACTCAGTCGTGTCCGACCCTTAGCGACCCCACAGACTGCAGCCTACCAGGCTCCTCCACCCACGGGATTTTCTAAGCAAGAGTACTGGAGTGGCTTGCCATTGCCTTGAAGTGATAGGTTCACTTTATTCATTTTTAAGAAGATGTCTATTAAATACCCAAGTGTGAATAAGCATAGTTGCCTGTCGGTTATCTTTTCAAGTGGAAATGGTGTTCTGTGAAAACCATTGTCTTGTCACCTGATAAACAATTACACCAGTACTTTTTCTCAAAACAACCACTGAACCATGATACTTGGCAGAAGGGCTCTTTGCCTAATTCCCATTTCCTCACACAAAATATTAAAGTACTTGTGTTAAGATTTTAAAAAATTAATAATGCTTACTGCTTCATAAGCACATTCTTAAGGGAGACTGGCTTTTTTTCTGTGAAAGTGTAGTGAAAGTGAAGTTGCCCAGTTGTATCCAACTCTTTGCGACCCCATAGGCTGTAGCCCACTAGGCTCCACTGTCCATGGGATTTTCCAGGCAAGAATACTGGAGTGGGTTGCCATTTCCTTCTCCAGGGAATCTTCTGGGCCCAGGGATCAAACTCAGGTCTCCTGTATTGCAGGCAGATTCTTTACCATCTGGAGAGGGAAATGGCAACCCATTCCAGTATTCTTTGGAGAATTCCACATACAGAGGAGCCTTTGCTATAGGCCATGGGGTCTCAAAGAGTCAGACATGACTGAGTAAAACAAACAAACATCTTTACCATCTGAGCCACCAGGGAATTCTGAAAGTGTAGTAGTGAAGAATGAATATAATGATAACTAGGGCCCTGTGGCGCCACTGCCTTGAATTTACCCGCGTCTATGCTGACGTGTTGCAGCCCATCGATGACAATGTCAGCACAGTGAAAAAGTGACATAACAGTAAAATCATGAAAGTAGATTTGACCACCTAAGAGAGTCTTAGGGACCGCTAGGGTTCCAGGAACCACATTTTGAGAACTGCTGCCTTACAGTATTTGAAAAGGCCGAACTAACTGTCTAAAAAATGCATAATCCAATCAATATAATATGTTCAATTTTTAAAAAGTCGTGTGTCCAAGGGCTTCCTTGGCAGTCCACTGGCTAAGAGTCCATGCTCCCAATGCAGAAGACCCAGGTTCAATCCCTGGTCAGGGAAACAGATCCCATATGTCACAACTAAGAGTCTGCATGCTGTTAGTAAAGATATCCCTTGCCATAATGAAGATCAAAGATCCCGCATGCTGAAACTAACACCTGGCACAGCCAAACACATATATTTTAAAAAAAGAGTCATGTGTCCACCAATACCTATTACGGTCCAAGCACCATTAGGTAGACAGACATATGAGGCTGCCCACCTGCCCGGGCTTAATGCTCTTTGAGGAAGTGGACAAGAGACAAAATGATTTCAGGCTGTGAAAAGGCTATAAGGAAATAAGCAAGATGAGGTATGGGATGCCGACCTAGAGGAACCTGTACAGAGCCTGGTGACAGGAGGCCTCCCAAAGAGGTGATATACTTATTGACTGCCAAGAGAGGAGAAAGAGCCATTTCTGCAAAAGACCCAGGAAATAGCATTCTAAGTGCAGGGCACAGCAAGTAGAAAGGCCCCAAGCAGAAACAGCATGATATTTTTAAAAGAAAAGAAAGAGGGTTGGGCTCAACCCTGGGCCTAAATCTCTTTTCTGGCTTTGCTCACTGTCCAGGAGTGCTCACCCAAAGGACATCTTCAAAGTTACCTGCTGCAGGCAAGACTGTGTGTGCTTAGTCACTCAGGCGTGTCTGACTCTTTGCGACCCCATGGGCTGTGTAGCTCACCAGGCTCCTCCATCCATGGAATTCTCCAGTCAAGAATACTGGAGTGGGTATTGGCACAAAAACAAATATAGACCAATGGAACAAGATAAAAAGCCCAGAAATAAACCCATGCACCTATGGGTACCTTATTTTTGACAAAAGAGGCAAGAATATACAATGGAGCAAAGGCAGCTTTTTCAATAAATGGTGCTGGGAAAACTGGACAACTACATGTGAAAGAATGAAATTAGAACACTTCCTAACTCCATACACAAAGATAAACTCAAAATGGATTAAAGTCATAAATGTAAGACCAGAAACTCTAAGACTCTCAGAGGAAAATATAGGCAGAACACTCGATGACATAAATCAAAGCAAGATCCTCTATGACCAACCTCCTAGAGTAATAGAAATAAAAATGAAAGTAAACAAGTGGGACCCGATTAAACTTAAAAGCTTTTGCACAGCAAAGGAAACTATAAGCAAGGTGAAAAGACAACCCTCAGAATGGGAGAAAATAATAACAAATGAAACAACTGACAAGGGATTAATTTCCAAAATATACAAGCAGCTCATACAACTCAATGCCAGAAAAACAAACAAAAAGTAGGAAAAAATGGTACTGAATCAAAAAGTAGGAAATCACAAAGTAGGAAAAAGACCTAAACAGACATTTCGCCAAAGAAGACATACATATCGCTGACAAGCACATGAAAAGATGCGCAACATCACTCATTATTAGAGAAATGCAAGTAAAAACTGAGATATCACCTTACACCAGAATGGCCATCATCAAAAATAAATGCTGGAGAGGGTGTGGAGAAAAGGAATCACTCTTGCACTGTTGGTGGGAATGCAAATTGATACAGCCACTGTGGAAGACAGTATGGAGATTCCTTAAAAAGCTAGGAATAAAACTACCATATGACCCAGCAATCCCACTCCTAGGCATATACCCTGAGGAAAGCAAAATTGAAAAAGACACATGTATCCCATTGTTCACTGCAGCACTATTTACAATAGGTAGAACATGGAAGCAACATAGATGTCCATCAACAGATGAATGCGTAAAGAAATTGTGGTACATATATACAATGGAATATTACTCAGCCATAAAACGGAACACATTTGAGTCAGTTCTAATGAGATGGATGAACCTAGAGCCTATTATACAGAATGAAGTAAGTCAACAAGAGAAAGATAATTATCGTATTCTAATGCATATATATGGAATCTAGAAAAATGGTACTGAAGAATTTATTTACAGGGGCAGTAGTGGATAAACAAACATAGAGAATAGACATATGGACACAGGGAGGGGGAGGAGAGGGTGAGATGTATGGAGAAAGTAACATGGAAACTTACATCACCATATGTAAAATAGATAGTCAATGGGAATTCGCTGTATATCTCAGGAAACTCAAGCAGGGGCTCTGTATCAACCTAGAGGGGTGGGGTGGGGAGGGAGATAGGAGGGAGGTTCAAAAGGGATCGGGTATATGTGTACCTATGGCTGATTCGTGTTGAGGTTAGACAGAAAACAACAAAATTCTGTAAAGCAATTATCCTTCAATTAAAAAAAAAAATTTAAGGTTAAAAAAACAAGAATACTGGATTGGGTTGCCATGCCCTTGTCCAGAGGATCTTCCCAACCCAGGAGTCAAACCCAGGACTCCTGCATTGCGGGTGGATTCTTTACCTTCGGAGGCAGCAGGTTAAGCCAGCACAAAGGGATGACAGATCCCAGATGCTTTTCTCCAGCAGACTTTCCCTAAGGCCCAGATTCACACTCCCCAACCAGGGACTGCCCTTATCTATCTAATAGGCAAATGCTCAAAACTGACTTCGAATATCTCAGGCTAGCAGTAAAGATGTGCGAGGAAAAAAATGCAGCACCACAATGACTCAAGCCCTATGACCTATAAAGTCTTCTCCAATTGGGTTAGGAGGATTCTCCTATCAGAAATGCAAAGCCTCAAAGTATTCCTACAAGTTTTCCTTTGCAACACCAAACAAAACCAAACAAGCTGCAAAGGGCAAGAACCGACCCCCAACAAAGAGGGAAACACACACACACACACAACTGAGACCCATGGGAGAAGGCGAGAAAGGTGCAGCTTCTGGAGCAGGTGATCTGGTTACAGACGCTGATGCCATAAACTGCGGTTTCTGCAACTCGTCGGGACTGTCCTGAAGCATCTATCAGGAATATTGTTGAGGCTGACATGAGAATTCCTGGATAACTTGTTCTTTTCATTCCAAGGCCTCATTGCCCCCCGCCAGAGACTCAGATGCAATTGCTCGGGGTCAGAACCCACAATCATCTATTTACTTGTGCAGCTCCGGGCCTTAGGATTCAGCCTCACAGAGGGCACCTCGGAGAAGCTGGCTTTAAACTTGGCACAGGGAGTCCCATTCGAGGCTCCCTCCCTGGAAATGTCATGCTTTCATCACCCCGAGAGTCGCTCTGGCGGGGTTCAACCCTCCGCTCTCCCCGGCGACTCTGGGCCTCCCTTGGCCTCGTCGAACCCGTCTTTCAGTCTGGGGAACGGTGATCCGGATGGTGTGGCGGGAGAGAGGGGCGTAAGTCGGGAGGCTCGTGTGAGGGGCGCCCAGAACGGAGAAAGCGATGGAGGAGCGCGAGGGCTCGGCCTTGCCACGCCGCCGCCGCGGAACCTGTGCAGGCCCCCGACCCCGGAGCGTTCCCACGGCCAAAGGGAAGTCGCGCGCCGCCTCCCGCGGGCGTCCCCTCGGCACCGAAGCCCCGGTCCGTGATCCCCGCCACTCAAGAGGCTCTAGGGACCCCGAGAAGGGCCAGCGCCCCACCGCGCCACGAGCAGGTGGTGGCTAAAGTGGCTTGTTAAGCTCTCTCTTTTCCTTGATGCTAGGAAAGACTGAAGACGGAGACAGAGGGTGAGAGGGTCGGAGTTAGGGCGGATGGCATCACCGACTCCACCGACCTGAGTCTGCGCAGACTCCAGGAGATAATGACGTCCAGGGAGGCCTGGCGTGCTGCCCTCCATCGGGTCGCAAAGGGTCAGACAACCACAGAGACTGAACTGCAACAGAGCCTCCGGTCACACCCGCAAGGAGAGGAGGAACGGGGCAGAGGCGCAGCAAAATCAGGTGAGGGTAAAAAGAGAGCCGGGACGCTCGGTTGAGGCACCGCTGGGATTCGAACCCAGGATCTCCTGTTTACTAGACAGGCGCTTTAACCAACTAAGCCACGGCGCCATCCGCGCTCCTAGTCTGCAAACCTGCTCCTCATCACTGTTTACTATATAGGCTGCGCACATGCGCACAAATTTTGTTGGTGGGGGACGCATGCGCAGTGTAAGATCTCGGTCACCGGCGACTTAGACCCGGAGTGCTCTGAAACCGGAAGCTCGGACAGTGAGCCGAGGGGGCCGGTGAGGCATCTGCTCACCGACCGGGTGCCAGGGTGGCCGAGCTTTAGGGGCTGCTCGCGCAAGGTCCGGTCCCCGGCCCTCCATAACTGGTGCAGGGAAGCCCCAGGCTGTCCGGCAAGGCCGAGCCCCTGCCGCTCCAGAGATCCCGGCCCCGCGAGCGCGGCCTGCTGCCCCTGCGTCGGGTCTCGGCTCACACCCGGCGGTGGCCCCACGGTGGCCACGCGTCGGACCCATAGCACCTGGGAGGCCGCTTGCCCTCCTCAGCCGCACCTAGCCAGCGTGACGTCGGGCGCCGCCAGTTCTGGGGGCTCATTCGCCCGCCGGTCGACCCCAGACCTCTAGGTTCCACTGGGCCTCTTCCGCGGGCCCTGAGCACAGAAAGAATCCGGGGGCACCGAGGGGACCCTGAATGAGCACTTGGAGCATCAAGTGCTGCCGCCCTTGGAGCATCAACACCACACGTGGGAGGATTCCGCTGCCCGAGAAAAGCAGAGCCCTGCCCACCGAGGCTTCTTATTTACGCCTTCTGGGGCTCCTCACTCAGACACATCAGCCCCTTCGTCCCAACACTTTTCAGAGGGCTTTTGAGCAGCAACAAACCCGAGGCCTGCTAATTCATTGACCCAGAGATTTCTCCAGCGGGAGAGCTTCATCCACAGGAGGAATGTCAGTCTCTGCAGACCTATGTACACAAGAAGGTTCTTTCCAGAACTGTTTGTGATAGTCAAAAAGGAGAGGCAACTTAAGTGTCCGTCCCTGGGGACAGTGTTGGTACATGCAGCCTGTCCGTCCTCCTCCGCAGTGAGGACAAATAATCTCTGCGTCTCTGCGAGAAGGGATAAGACTTCTCTTCCAAGAAGAGTCCATTTACTGGGAGGCCATTCAGTGGAGTTTTGCCGTGTACCATCCATCATCATTCTTGTAAATTAATGGATGAATACTAAACAGTCTGCTGAAGCTGGGCAGTCACCCCGCAGGTGTGGAGGGCAGCACCAAGCACAGGGCCTGCCCAGGCAATGACTACCAGGTTACGGTGCTCTTGGACAGAATTACAGGATGCCACTCAATTAACATTAAGTAAATCAGTCCTGCACCTAAGTTTTTAGGAGAGACCAAGGGGCATACTAATGATATTTGATGGAAATCCTGTGCTGTGCTTAGTCGCTCAGTTGTATCGGACTCTCTGCGACCCTGTGGGGGTAGTCGGGATGTCGCCTGCCAGGCTCCTCTGTCCATGGGATTCTCCAGGCCAGAACTCTGGAGAGGGTCGCCACGCCCTCCTCCAGGGGATCTTCCCAACCCAGCGATCGAACCTAGGTCTCCCGCACTGCGGGCAGATGCTTTACCATCTGAGCCACCGGGAAAATCTGATGAGACTCCTGTAAGTCGTACCAAATGGAAAAGGGAGCCCTTTTTGTTTACCTGAAACCTTCACTCTTTGTGAAGTAATCGATTTATGTTGTATTCGATGCTGTGGAAGGAGGCGGTACACATGCTTGGGCATTCGGGAAATTGAAGACACGGGTGAAAAACAAGCAGCATTTTCTGATGGAAATGCCCTCACCTACCTGCCTAACCAGACCTTCCTCAGCTCTGGGCAGGTGACCATCTGGGCGCATCAGCCAGGGAGGCACCCACAGGGCCACAGTACAGTCCCTTCCACAGAGGGGGCTACACAGCTTCCTCTTCATTCCACAGACCCTTCCTCAGGGGTTGCTGGCACCAGCACCCAATGACTGCTTTACAGGGCAAATCCAGAGACCAGAATATGTTCCCAGAATGAGACAGGATGAACACCAGGACACAGAAATAGCAAAAATGTTTCTAGAATTCACATGCACACTGTTTTCCAAAAGCATCTAGATTTATTCTGCATGAAAACTACAGACAAAGGGATCCCCGAGGTGCTGTGGAGCTGAGGAGGCCAGCAGTGGTGGGAGTCCAGCCAGAGCCTGGCCTGGCCCCTACCTTAGTCTGATGGGCCCACCCACTGGGGAGGGGCCCCAGAGAAAGGTCTCTGCAGAGCCCCCAAGCCTACGTGACAGGTGACCTGGGCTCAAGTCACCCAAAGGGTCTTGTGGCCATCAGCCGTCCTCATCTGGGCTGCTCTCCCTTGACAGTGAGGCCTCCCCTTCTGATGATGGCCTCTGTTGACAAGTCTGTTGCATTCATCCGGCAGAACACACATTTGGTGACTGTTTCAGAAAAGATGTCGCTTTCGTAGATGGAGAAAGGACTGTCACATTCTTCACACTGACGTGAAATATTTTAAAAGAGTAGAAAGGAGGCGCTGATCAGAGGAGATCGAGCCATCCAGTTTAGAATTCTTCCCCCTGATCCAACCACCTGGGGCCGGGCCGAGGCAAGGGCTGCCTCCCCTCTCTGGGGTCTCTAAGCCCACAAGGATGGAAACTGAGAGAGAATGAGCTCAGGCTTTCCCCTCTTTTCCCTCACAAAAGCTACACAGGTCCTGCCAACTCATGTCCCTTGCTGTGGGGTCCCAGCAGTGGGTGGGTGGGGGAGTGGAAAGCCACTTGACAATGGCAAGTACTGGGGGTGGGTGTCTAACTATCACCCTCTGTGCAGAGCCAAGGGGTATCCTAACTACCTGACATCCTGGGTACACCTAGCTTTTGAGCATCAAGTAGGCAAGACTTCTGAACAAAGCAGGAACGTGATAAAGATGCTGAACATCCTCCTCTGTCTGAGCCTGTTTCTGGCCGAAGCACCCAGAGGACAGTGGGTACAATGGCACAGCTCGCTCCACCAACAAGAGAGCAGCACCATGGGATGGGCTCTTAGGCCATGAACAGAGGTCTCTCAGAGGGTCCCACCACAGCACGGTACCCTGAGACCAGCCTGCAGGTGGCAAGCCTCCACCCTGGCTCTCCAAGCCCCTATGCTTTGCCACCCTTGCTCTCTCTAGAGCCCAAAGCCTGCAGGGGAGGTGAGGCAAACCCCA
The DNA here is from genome assembly GCF_049115385.1 of Moschus berezovskii. Classification (NCBI taxonomy): domain Eukaryota; kingdom Metazoa; phylum Chordata; class Mammalia; order Artiodactyla; family Moschidae; genus Moschus; species Moschus berezovskii. Next base: position 19,720,545 of record NC_142481.1, read on the forward strand.
CCCAGGGTAGGTCCTCTGGGAAACCTGGCCTCCAGGATTTCTCACATTGATTCAGAGCAAGTCAAATGCAGCAAGCTCATCTTTGCTATAGCTTCGAGTAGGTTTCTTTCTTTCTTTCCTTCTTTTTACAAGAAAGAAATGTATTTGATTCTCTACCTACCTTATTCTATAGCATAATTCCCCACGACCCAAGCCCAGGACAGCAGGGCTCAGAGGAGGCAGTCCCTGGATCCCGCCCCGGTGGCAGGTGGAGACATAAGCACTGCTCTGTGGCCAGTCAGCCTCCAGGGCCTAAGGGCCAACATGGCTGCAAAGACCATGAGGATCAGCTGGCCACAAAGATGCGGTTCCATGGCAGACCCACCTATCACCTCCCTGCCCCCAGTGCCATTCCCCAAGTGCTATTGTTGTTCCATCACTCAGTCATGTCCAACTCTTTGCAACCCCATGGACTGCAGCACGCCAGGACTCCCTGTCCTTCACTGTCTCCCCAAGTTTGCTCAAACTCATGTCCATCGAGTCAGTGATGCCATCCAACCATCTCATCCTTTGTCAACCCCTTCTCCTCCTGCCTTCAATCTTTCCCAGCATCAGAGTCTTTTCCAATGAGTCAGCTCTGCGCATCAGGTGGCCAAAGGATTGGAGCTTCAGCTTCAGCATCAGTCCTTCCAATGAATTTTCAGGACTGATTTCCTTTAGGATGGACTGGTTTGATCTCCTTGCGATCCAAGGGACTCTCAAGAGTCTTCTCCAAAAGCACAGTTCGAAAGTGTTCATTCTTCAGCACTCAGCCAATTAGCCATCCCCAGAAGCCGTAGCTACCAGTTGGGTGACCTTCTGAACAGAGACAAACCTGGGGGATTCCAGGATTCGCAAAGGCCGACAGGGACTCCTCATCTTCGTGAAGGGGTAGCCAGGTGCCTGCACTGCAAGGCCCCAGCAGGAACTGGCCTCCACTGCCCAGGGCTAGTCCTGCTACACCTGGTGAAACAGCTGTGCCCACCATGATCATCCACCAGAGAACTGGGACTTGAGTTCCATCCATGGGAAATGGGACACTGGGGACCTGGCTGGGGTTCTGCTGATGGAGCTTAGGAGGCCCACATGGAGTCTAGCTGTGTGCCAGCCATTCCTCCAGGATGTCCTCGGGCCTCATCTCCTCCCACTCATTCCACTCTTCAGCACCAGGCTCAGTCCTGCCTCAGGGTCTCTACATGGGCTATTCCCTCTGCTGGGATGTTCTTCCCCTAAAACAGCTTCACAGCTCACAGCTCACTCCCTCCCCACCTTCAAATCTTTGAACAAATGTCACCTTCTCAATGAGACCTCTCCTGACCCCCATTTAGAATGCCATGCCACCAGCCCTCCCATTTCCCTTCCTGTTATTTTCCTCCAAAGTACCTATGACCATGTGACTTACTGCATACATTTCTTATTTCTTTATTCATTGTTTATCTCCCCTTTTAGAAATGTAAGCTCCCTTGGAACAAAAATTTCAGTCTGTTTGTTCATAGTTTTATCCCCAGTTGTCCAAGAAATACTTGTTCAAAAAATAAAGTAATTTGTAGAGAGAACTAATGAAAGCCTTCATTTGGCTTTGTTTTACCCAATACCAACCTGTTTCACCTTTAAGCCCCGGGTCTTTTTGTGCTCGATTACCAAGGGAATTTGGTCAATTTCTTCAATATTCCATAGCCTCACAGTCCTATCCTAAAACAAGTTAAACAAGAAACCAGCAGTCACAAAATGGGCTCATCAGGCTTGGACGACCCAGGAAGGTGCATAGCAACCAGGTTACATGCAGAGAACTTCCATCTGCAGAGTGACAGAGTTAGGGTGACCAGATGTCCCAGTTTGTCTAGCACTATCTTAGCCTTAGCACTGGAACTCCCACATCCCCAAGAGTGGAAACAACCAAGATGCCCCTGAATAAGAGACTAGAGAAACTGTAGTTCATTTATGCGATGGAATATTATTCAGTGAGAAAAAATAGAAGACAGCCATCAAGTCACCAAAAGAAGGAGACTTAAATACTTATTTCTAAATGAAAGAAACCACCTCTGAAAAGGTTACATACTATATGATTCCAACTATATAACATTATGCGAAAGGCAAAAATATGGAGCCAGTAAACAGGCCCATGGTTGCCAGGGGTTCTGGGGAAGAAGGGGAGGGGTGAACAGGTATAGCACAAGAAGTTTTGAGTTTTTAGGACAGTAAAATTGTTCTGTATGATACTGTGATGGTGATAACATGACGTGATTTTGGCAAAACCCACACCATACAACATCTGCTGGATCAGCGAAAAAGCAAGAGAGTTACAGAAAAACATCTATTTCTGCTTTATTGACTATGCCAAAGCCTTTGACTGTGTGGATCACAATAAACTGTGGAAAATTCTGAAAGATGGGAATACCAGACCTCCTAACCTGCCTCTTGAGAAACCTGTATGAAAGTCAGGAAGCAACAGTTAGAACTGGACATGGAACAACAGACTGGTTACAAATAGGAAAAGGAGTACGTCAAGGTTGTATATTGTCACCCTGCTTATTTAACTTATATGCAGAATACATCATGAGAAATGCTGGGCTGCATGAAGCACAAGCTGGAATCAAGATTGCCGGGAGAAATATCAATAACCTCAGATATGCAGATGACACCACCCTTACGGCAGAAAGTGAAGAGGAACTAAAAAGTCTCTTGATGAAAGTGAAAGAAGAGAGTGAAAAAGTTGGCTTAAAGCTCAACATTCAGAAAACTAAGATCATGGCATCTGGTCCAATCACTTCATGGCAAATAGATGGGGAAACAGTGGAAACAGTGGCTGACTTTATTTTCCTGGGCTCCAAAATCACTGCAGATGGTGATTGCAGCCAGGAAATTAAAAGACGCTTACTCCTTGGAAGGAAAGTTATGACCAACCTAGACAGCATATTAAAAAGCAGAGATATTACTTTGTCAACAAAGGTCCATCTAGTCAAGGCTATGGCTTTTCCAGTGGTCATGTATGGATGTGAGAGTTGGACTATAAAGAAAGCTGATCACCGAAGAATTGATGCTTTTGAACTGTGGTGCTGGAGAACTCTTGAGAGTCCCTTGGACTGCAAGGAGATCCAACCAGTTCATCCTAAAGGAGATCAGTCCTGGGTGTTCATTGGAGGGACTGATGTTGAAGCTGAAACTCCAGTACTTCGGCCACCTGATGCGAAGAGCTGACTCATTTGAAAAGAGCCTGATGCTGGGAAAGATTAAGGGCAGGAGAGGAAGGGGACAACAGAGGATGAGAGGGTTGGATGGCATCACTGACTCAATGGACGTGGGTTTGGGTGGACTCCAGGAGTTGGTGATGGACAGGGAGGCCTGGTGTGCTGCAGTTCATGAGGTCACAAAGAGTCAGACACGACTGAACTGGACTGAACACAATATAAAGTGTGAAACTTAAACCATGGACGTTAATTCATAATTGTGTATCAATATTGGTTCATTAATGGTGATAAGTATACCACACTTAATGCAAGGTATTAATAGTACTGGCAATTGGAGGGTAGGGCTATAATATAACTCTGTATGATTTGCTCGATTTTTATATAAACCTAAAATTGCTGTAAAAAATAAAATCGATTTTAAAAAAAGAGTTCTATGCTCCTTTAACTCCTTATTGCGAAGTTCAGACTTAAATTGAAGAAAGTAGGGAAAACCACTAGACCATTCAGATATGACCTCAATCAAATCCCTTATGATTATGCAGTGGAAGTGAGAAATAGATTTAAGGGACTAGATCTGATTGATAGAGTGCCTGATGAACTCTGGACGGAGGTTCGTGACATTGTACAGGAGACAGGGACCAAGACCATCCCCATGGAAAAGAAATGCAAAAGAGCGAAATGGCTGTCTGAGGAGGCCTTACAAATAGCTGTAAAAAGAAGAGAGGCGAAAAGCAAAGGAGAAAAGGAAAGATATAAGCATCTGAATGCAGAGTTCCAAAGAATAGCAAGGAGAGATAAGAAAGCCTTCCTCAGTGATCAATGCAAAGAAATAGAGGAAAACAACAGAATAGGAAAAACAAGAGATCTCTTCAAGAAAATTAGAGATTCCAAGGGAACTTTTCATGCAAAGATGGGCTCGATAAAGGACAGAAATGGTATGGACCTAACAGAAGCAGAAGATATTAAGAAGAGGTGGCAGGAATACACAGAAGAACTGTACAAAAAAGATCTTCACGACCAAGATAGTCACGATAATATGATCACTGACCTAGAGCCAGACATCTTGGAATGTGAAGTCAAGTGGGCCTTAGAAAGCATCACTACGAACAAAGCTAGTGGTGGTGATGGAATTCCAGTTGAGCTATTTCAAGTCTTGAAAGATGATGCTGTGAAAGTGCTGCACTCAATATGCCAGCAGATTTGGAAAACTCAGCAGTGGCCACAGGACTGGAAGAGGTCAGTCTTCATTCCAATCCCAAAGAAAGGCAATGCCAAAGAATGCTCAAACTACCGCACAATTGCACTCATCTCACACGCTAGTAAAGTCATGCTCAAAATTCTCCAAGCCAGGCTTCAGCAGTATGTAAACCATGAACTCCCAGATGTTCAAGCAGGTTTTAGAAAAGGCAGAGGCACCAGAGATCAAATTGCCAACATCCGCTGGATCATGGAGAAAGCAAGAGAGTTTCAGAAAAACATCTATTTCTGCTTCATTGACTATGCCAAAGCCTTTGACTGTGTGGATCACAATAAACTGTGGAACATTCTGAAAGAGATGGGAATCCCAGACCACCTGACCTGCCTCTTGAGAAACCTGTATGCAGGTCAGGAAGCAACAGTTAGAACCGGTCATGGAACAACAGACTGGTTCCAAATAGGAAAAGGAGTGCGTCAAGGTTGTATATTGTCACCTTGCTTATTTAACTTATATGCAGAGTACATCATGAGGAACGCTGGGCTGGAAGAAGCACAAGCTGGAATCAAGATTGCTGGGAGAAATATCAATAACCTCAGATATGCAGATGACACTACCCTTATGGCAGAAAGTGAAGAGGAACTCAAAAGCCTCTTAATGAAAGTGAAAGAGGAGAGTGAAAAGGTTGGCTTGAAGCTCAACATTCAGAAAACAAAGATCATGGCATCTGGTCCCATCACTTCATGGGAAATAGATGGAAAAACAGTGGAAACAGTGTCAGACTTTGTTTTTTTGGGCTCCAAAATCACTGCAGATGCTGATTGCAGCCATGAAATTAAAAGACGCTTGCTCCTTGGAAGGAAAGTTATAACCAACCTTGATAGTATATTAAAAAGCAGAGACATTACTTTGCCGACCAAGGTCCGTCTAGTCAAGGCAATGGTTTTTCCCGTGGTCATGTATGGATGTGAGAGTTGGACTGTGAAGAAAGCTGATCGCCGAAGAATCGATGCTTTTGAACTGTGGTGTTGGAGAAGACTCTTGAGAGTCCCTTATACTGCAAGGAGATCCAACCAGTCCATTCTAAAGGAGATCAATCCTGGATGTTCATTGGAGGGACTGATGCTAAAGCTGAAACTCCAATACTTTGGCCACCTCATGAGACGAGTTGACTCACTGGAAAAGACTCTGATGCTGGGAAAGGTTGGGGGCGGGAGGAGAAGGGGACGACGGAGAATGAGATGGCTGGATGGCATCACCGACTCTGTGGACATGAGTTTGAGTGTACTCCAGGAGTTGGTGATGGACAGGGAGGCCTGGCGTGCTGTGATTCATGGGGTCGCGGAGAGTCGGACACGACTGAGCGACTGAACTGAACTGAACTGAACTGATGCTCCTTTAAAACTGGTCACGGAACTAATTTGGGAATATCACTCAGATCCATTGTCTCATCATTCCTTTGAGTATGAAACTGAATGTGGTCAGCAAAATAATGTTCTCCCCCAATCCTACCCCCACCCTCAAAGAGGTCCACATCTTAATCCCTCAAACCTGGGAATACAAGGTTTCATGACAGTGGGGAAGTAAGACTGCAGAGGGAATTAAGGGTGATAAGCAGATGATCTTAAAAGAAGAAGATTATTCTGGTTTATCCATATGGGCCCAAAATAACCACAAAGTTGTCTAAAAGTGGAAATTCTAGTCAGAGGAATAAGTAGCCACTGAAAAAAGGCACAGAGAGATTCAATGTTGCTGGCTTTGAGGCCGGAAGAAGGGGCCACAAACCAGGGAATGTGACTGGCTTCTAGAAGCTGGAAAGGTCAAAGAAGTGGATTATTGCCTAGTGCCTCCAGCAGGGAATACAATCCTACTGACATGTTGATTTTATCCCAGTGAGAACTCGTCATACTTCTATCTCACAGAACTCTCAGATATTAAATGTATGTGAAGCAGTGAAGTCCATGGCGATTTACTAATAGCACACTGAGTCATGTTACTTTTTCTGACTCTGCACTTGCAAGTAAATATCCTGTGGGAAAACAAAAGGAGAAAGTTTGGTGACATACATGTTGGCCCTTACAGTGCAGAGCTGTCAGATTTTATCAACAATCATGCCCTCCACAGCAGGGGTCCCCAAACCCTGGGGCATGGTACTGGTCCATGGCCTGCTGGAACTGGTCTGTATAGCAGGAGATGAGTGGCGGACCAGCCAGCGAAGCTTCATCTATATTTACAGTTGCTCCCCATCACTTGAACTCCATCTTCTGTCAGATCAGTGGTGGCTTTAGATTCTCACAGGCAAGAAAACCCTACAGTGAACTGCACAGGCGAGGGATGTAGGTTGCACACTCCTTATGGGAATCCAATGTCTGATGATCTGGTCTGCATTATGGTGAGTTTCATAATTATTTCATTATAGATCACAATGTAATAACAATAGAAATAAAGTACACAATCAATGTAATATGCTTGAATCATCCTGAAACCATCCCCCACTCCAGTCCATGGAAAAATTGTCTTCCATGAAACCAGTCCCTGGTGCCGAAAAGGTTAGGGACCTCTGGTCTGCAATATATCAAGTGATTTGTCCAGCCATGACAATGACAACAATGAAAAAGCTCCCCCTAGCTCTTAGACTGGAGAAGGAAATGGCAACCCACTCCAGTGTTCTTGCCTGGAGAATCCCAGGGACGGGGGAGCCTAGTGGGCTTCCGTCTATGGGGTCACAAAGAGTCAGACACAACTGAAGTGACTTAGCAGCAGCAGCAGCAGCAGCTCTTAGACACTTTGATTCAAAAGGTGGGGTTTCATATCGTTTTCGTTTCTATAAAGATTTTAACGAAACTGTAGAAAATATAAAACAGAAACATGTTGACATCTTACACAAATACAAACTAGATGCTGCTCATCTATCTACATATTCCTCAGACATGTACATATTCCTACAAATTCCCAAAATGTGAATTTCGGTAAATTCCATTTCATCTATTAACTAACCAAAATAAATGAAAATATCCTATCAGTCGAAGGGCCTGCACATCCTACAAAGGAATCTTATTTGCTTACCTGTGGTGTTGGGCCTCTCCCAAGAAAAGTTTTTTTTAGTCATTTTTCAACTTTCTCAAAATGTGCAGAAGCACTTAATACTAACAAAAACGGTGGTTTTACGGAAATGGACGAAGATATCATCCTTAAACCTGTGCCTGCAAGATGGCTATTATCATTGCTGGTCATAGAAAGGATGTTAAAATGTTAGCCTACCATAAAATCACATATTTTAAGCATGAGGCAAGTTAATCCTAAAGGAAATCAATCCTGAATGGTCGGTCATTGGAAGGACTGATGCTGAAGCTCTGCTCCTTCGGCCACCTGATGCGAAGAGCCAACTCATTAGAAAAGCCCCTGATGCTGAGGAAGATTGAGGGCAGGAGGAGAAGGGGTTGACAGAGGATGAGATGGTTGGATGGCATCACTGACTCAATGGACAGGAGTTTGAGCAGGCTCTGGGAGATGGTGAAGGACAGGGAGGCCTGGCATGCAGCAGTCCATGGGGTCGCAATAAGTCAGACAAGCCTAAGTGACTGAACAACAACCATCGTAGCCAAAATAATATGGTATGTGTTAAGTCACTCAGTTGTGTCAGACTCTTGTCCACAAGCTGACCCCCTTCCCTCCAAAGCCCCCAGCTGGCTCCATCATTTGCCAGTCTGAACAGGCTCTTGCTCCAACAAAGTTCAAATAACGATGGTGCAAAGAAATACCTGGCAACTTCTCACTTGAGCAAATGGAAAGACCCAATTTCCACATTTTCAGGCAGCTCCTTGGATGGGGACAACCTGGTCAGGTGTGGCTTTCAGACTGAAACGCTCAGGAATTTTACTTGACAATATACTTCTGCTAACAACAATTCTCACAAATGTGATAGAGATTTTAAGTCACTCAAAGGTTGGCCGCTTTTACCTTTGAAGCAGAGAGGATCCATTTCTTGTTGTTGCTAATGGAAACATCCATCACCCAGTCATTATGGCCCTAAAGAAAAGTAGAGTTTTAAGAGGATCTACAGGGGAAACAAAACCTTTGAAAGAACAACAAGATCTGAAAAATAAAGTCAAGAATTCAACATTGCTTACTTTTGAAAGCAACTAATTGTGCATCCCTGGTTTTTACCCACGACATTTAAGGTGGAGTACAAAGTGTAAAGGCTTGTGATTCATGTGTATCTCACAACACCATATGTGTTTTTAAAAATAGTACTCTGGTGCTTAACACAATGGGGAAAAAATTGTATTCCCAGCTGGTCACAGAGCACATTTTGCAGTTTTTTTGTCTGCTTTCTTTGTTCTAGGAAATATCACTCAGTGGTCCAATTGCTAAGGGAGCATTTGGCTTCAAGTAACTGCAAATCTACCCACTGTGACTAAAGTACATGGGGTTAATTTCCTCCAGTAAATGGAGTTTAGAGGAGATAAATACTTGCTGGTTCAGACACTTAATGATGTTGGAGCTCCATGTCAGCATCTTTTTCATTCTTTGGTCTTTCCCGAATGGAAAGAGATAGATGGTGAGGTATGGTAAGAAGAAAAGAAGTAAGAGTTAGGTTAAACTGCTGTGCATTTAACAACAGGGCAGGAATTTGAGGGTAGAATAATAGAGAGAGGAGAGAAGAGGAAAAGGAGAGTAGAATGACCTGATGGGAACACAAAGGGACTTTGAACCACAGTGAGGTTGAACATTTATGTGCTATGGATGGTGTAAGCTCCCCTGGCCTCTCCAAACCCACAGAGAAGAGGGGGACACAGAACAGCCCTGGGAGTCTCCTGCATTCACAGCCAAAGGTGGCCATGCGATCACAAGACCAAGGTGGGGTGCAAAAATCTTGGCGTGGGGCAACTGGAACAGAGGCGCCAGTTCTGGAACTCCTACCCTCTGGATTCTCGCTGTGCTGGATAATCCATCTCCATATCACAAAGCCACTTGGAGTTGAGTCTCCTCTAACTTGCAGCCAAAAGCACCCAGTTGACACACACCATTCGGGAGCCCACAGCTGTCTGTGCATGCCTCATGATGACATTCAGTCCTCTGTATGGGGATTCCTGCTGTTTGCAGACATGGCCCCTACTCAGAGTTTTTGCCTTTACTGCTCCATTTTCCTGGAATGCCTTTCCCCAAGATCCTCACGCATCCAGTCTTTCCTCGCCCTCCAGTTCTCAGCTCAAATGCCACCTTCTCCCAGAGGCCCTCCTGGCCCACCCACTACGGATTAATCCCTGGAATCTATTACATCACCCTGTTGTGGGTTCTCTCTGTCGCTCATCACTATTGAGGATGTGTTTGCTGTTTTTCTTGTCTGTCATTCCCCACAGAGGTGTCAGTTCCATTGGGAATATTTAGGTCTGTCTCACTGTTGTATCCCCAGCACCCAATATGAAATGACTAAAGAATGAAGTTCAGGGACTTACCTGGTGGTCCAGTGGTTAAGACTCCACATTCCCTGTGCTGGGGACCCAGTTCAATCCCTGGTCAGGGAACTAGATCCCACATGTCACAACTAAAGATCCAGCATACTTACTAGTTCCTTGTATGTGCTGAGTCGTGTCTGACTCTTTTGCGATCCCATGGATTGTAGCCCGCCAGGCTCCTCTGTCCATGGAATTTTCCAGGTAGGAATACTGGAGTGGGTTGCCATTTCCTTCTCCAGGGGATCTTCCCAACTCAGGGTTCAAACCCATGTCTCCTGCACTGACAGGAGGATTCTCTACCACTGTGCCACCTGGGAAACCCAAAGATCCAGCATGCTGCAACTGAAAAAAAGATCCCACATGCTACAACTAAGACCTAGCACAGTCAAACAAAGAAATAAAATAAATATATTTTTTTTAAAAAAAAGAATGATGCTCAGATCCTCTATCGGCTCAAACCCATGTCTCCTGCACTGACAGGAGGATTCTCTACCACTGTGCCACCTGGGAAACCCAAAGATCCAGCATGCTGCAACTGAAAAAAAGATCCCACATGCTACAACTAAGACAGTCAAACGAAGAAATAAAATAAATATATTTTTTTAAAAAAAAAGAATGATGCTCAGATCCTCTATCTGATACTGGCATCGGTACCTTCAAGGAGAGCTTCCGGTAGCCTTCTTCTACATCCCAAATAGCCACGGTCTTGTCGAACCCTCCAGACACGAGAAAAGAGGCTGGAACACAAATGAAAGCATCTCAGGGGGTAACTTTCCTCAGCCAACTGCTTCCTCCTCTGGCGAGGCCAAAGCAGGCTGAGGATGCATCTGTGAGGTGCCACTGTGGCTGAGAACACTGTGGACACTCAACCCTCTTCCTGGTGTGACTCAACAGCCCCCAGTCAATTAGAGTTGGGCTTCCATGGTGGCTCAGATGGTAAAGAATCTACCTGCAATGCAGAAGACCCAGGTCCGATTCCTGGGTTGGGAAGATCCTCTGGAGAAAGGAATGGCAACCCACTCTAGTATTCTTGCCTGGAAAATCCCATGGACAGAGGAGCCTGGTGGGGTACAGTCCATGGGGTTGCTAAGAGTCAGACACGACTGAGCAACTAACACTTTCACTTTTTCTCAATGTTCACAGTAGTTATGCTCTACAAAGTCATCTCAAACACTCACTGAATGACTGGCCATAGGCAAAATGTGGGGTTGTTCCCATGAGCCTCTGGTCACAACATTTTCATCAGCCAATCAATACTTAACTTTGTTTTCTGTCTGATTCTGTTTAAAGATGCCGTATCTAACACATACTGCTTATTTGTTAACATTGAATCCATGGCCACTGGCATTATAACTCATGCCTGAACAAAGCTTATCTAACTTGTGTTTCCCTGTAAAGCACATCACAGGTTTCACACAGTTAGGATCCTGGACAGTACTATATCACTATGTTTGGGGGCCTCTTTAAATAGCAAAATCATAAACAAAAACCACAAAATGGAAAAAAAAAAGGTGGAACTAAATAGATCACAAAAAAGACAGCTTATGATAGGAGAACTGAAAGAAGGCAGAGGGTCACCTCATTCAATCTCAGTTGGGAACACATGCATGTGGCAGATTGGTCGCTGCTCTGTACATATCCGTGAATGGCTGCAAAAGTGCCATAAGTATTGATTTTAGGGCCACAAATAAATTTTACCCAGTAGGTAACTTCACAAATACAGAATCAGCAAATAGTGATGGTTGACTATACACAACTCTGAAACCTAAATAGAAAGCCAAAGACAGAAGCTGGTGGGATACCTCATAGGAGGGTCTAAGAGATGCTACTTCTAAAGAAGGACACATTTCTCAAGTCAGGCCCTGACTATGTGCATATTGGTTGGGTAGCACACTGCCCCCAGCCCCTGTCACACAGAGCAAGCCCCACTCCCCACAAGGATTGGGGAGTACAACATTTTGGCTCCTGGATGTCAGGAACAGTCATGGCCCTCACTGAAGCCGGTTGCCCTTGGCTGTTTCCTGTCATTGTTCCTGGTCACATCTATGCCTCTTTATCTGGAAACAGCTCCACAGTGTCCCATGGGGAAACACCCCTCACCTATTCTCAGTGCCTCTGGTTCAGAAGGCACGACTCTGACCTCAAGCTCCAAGGATGGGCAAGTCTCCCAGGCCTGGCCAATCAGAGACTTCCATTCCCTGTGAAAGGGGCGGGTTCACAGATGGGCATGAGTCCCTAGCTGAACCAATGGGAGTCTTCCCTGGATTTGTGTGGGTGCCATCAGAAAGAGGGTCTCTCTTCCTCTAGGACTGTCAGTAGCCAGAACCGTTGTTGGCCTAGACCACCAGAGGCCATCTTTGCCTCTCTGAGGAGAAAGGACAATACAAAAGAGAAACTGAGCTGGGCGGGGTGTGGGGGGGTGGGCAGAGTGGAAGAGTTTACTTTCTGATTGCATTGTCTGAGTGTCTGGATCCAGCTACTCCTGAAGGGAGATCAGCTCTTGGACTCGCTCATTACATAACTTAATAGATTTACTTTGCTGCCTTGGCTACATCAAGTTGAGTGTCTGTCACTTGCAAACTTGTGCATATGGATCTCTCTCTTGATTCTTGAGGAAAATAAATCCACCCTCGCTGTGGGCATCATTGGAAAGCCTCTCTGTACTAAGGAGGATCCATGTGAATGGAACATGAGGAGCTTGGCCCCAGCAGTCCCACAGTGAGGAATTCTTCGATGTGTTAATTACTCACTGTCTCTGGCAAAGTGGCAGGAGCTCACGCAACCTTCATGGCCCTGCATCAGAGTCACACAGGCTCCACGGTTTCGAAACTCCCCAGTATGGATGTTCCATATTTTCAAGGTTTTATCCCAGGAGCTTGTACACAGGAAATGGCCACTGAAGGTGAAACAACAGTTTGAGATGGCATTGTTATGGGCCCTGCAACACATGTGAGAGGGTGCACACATTAGCATGTCACTCTTGGAGAATCTGGAGACATACTTAAAGTGGAGGTGAGTGGAGTGGGCATTGGAGCTGATGCCTTGTGACCTAATGGCTATCACTTTTTATCACTGCCTACTATGATCCAAATATTAATTAATCTATGTTACACTATTCTAGGAGGTCCCAATAATGGCAATATTGACCTTTTTGGCTGAATAATTTTTTGTGATAGGGGGATGTCCTATGCATTGTAGGATGTTTAGCAACATCCCTGGGCACTCCTTAGCACATGCTGGTAGCCTCCACACACAACTGTGACAACCAAAAGAATGTCCCCCAGACACTGCCAAATGTCCACGGTGGGGGACAAAATTGACCCTGGCTGAGAACCACCACCCTATTCAGAGCTGCTTAAGGCTTCAGAAAAAAGAGCAGGTGGGAACATTGTCAGTGATAGTTAACGGACTAATAGCCTTTCAGGTTTACGGTGGGTCTCCTCTGCTCCCGCTTCCCCTCCTTTCTGTCCAAGACGGGGGGCATGGCTCCTTCCCCCATCTTCCCCACCCCTCTCTCACCCACTCCCCTTCTCCTCACACCAAATGCTCTCTTTTCCCCTCTCCCTCTCTCCTTATCTGTCTTCAGTGCCACTAAAGCATATTTTAATGTTGGGCATTTGATTAATAAAGTTCTGAGCTATTTATTCTCACTTTTTAAATGTCTTTTTAAATTTTATTTATTTTTGGCTGCGTTGGGTCTTTGTTGCGTCATGGGCTTTCTCTAGTTGTGGCAAGTGGTGGCTACTCTCTGGTTGTGGTGTGAGGACTTCTCATTGTGGTGGCTTCTCCTGTTACAGAGAATGGGCTCTGGGTGAGTGGGTTTCAGAAGCTGTGGTATATAGGCTCAACAGTTGCGGTTTCTGGGCTCTAGAGTATAAGCTCAATAGCTGTAGCACACAGGCTTAGTTGCTCCACAGCATGTGGAATCTTCCAGGATCAGAGACCTAAGCCATAGTTTAGGATTAGGATTAGGATCCTCCTGCATTGGCAGGCAGATTCTTTATCACTGAGCCACCGGGGACACCCAAACTATCTTATTTTTTAGGAAAAAAAAATTGTCAGAATTCTGCTTTTTGTTTTGTTTTATGATCCTCAAAGTATGTTCCCTATGATTCTCATCTACTGTAACAAATAGGGTTTTCAAGCAAAACTGTACACATAACCAAGCTTCTCTGAGTAGCCTGGATTATAATATAAATTCATCTAACTGAAGGAAAGGTTGGATAAATTGTTTTCTAGCACCTAAGTCAGAGTTTTAGACTCTGTGTTGGTTCCTTGAAATGAACAGAGTAGGATCAAAGGAGAAGAAATATCAGCTTCTCAGGGTGTCCAGGCTTAAAATGTCCAAGTCCCAGTGCCTAGTGGGGTAAGAACCATAATAGCATTTACTGGAGATAAATAGCAAGCCCTCCTCTGAATCCAGAAACTGTCACTGAGGTTTAAACCAAGGGTCTCTACTCCAGAACCGGACTCTCGTTTCAGATCAGTTCCATGTATCATAAAAGACCATTTTACTTAGTACAAAAGCTTGGGGAAAGTGTTTGTGTTGCACTTGCAGTTCTGGACAAGATGGAGTCAATGCCCTGCTCCCCATTCCCCCTGTTAAGCACAGCTAAGAACTTTGGGCATTTATAGAGCAAATAGAAAACTGTGACCAGTGGAGAAGAAAAGGAAAACTAGCTAAGGATCTTGGGACCCAAGGATGGCATGCTGTTGAGTACCGACAATTTTTTTTGCTTCTTATATCCTGAACTGAGTACTGGGGAAGCTGCAACCCCCAAAACAATGGGGACTGGATAAAAGGCTCCCAAGAAAAGCCTGTTCTGCTTAGCCAAAGAGATAGCCTAGTAAGACAGAAATGCTTTAGACAAATACCTGCCTTACTCCAACCAAAAATCTTAGGGAAAACTGTAATCCCATCCCTAGCACTGTCAGCAAAGGCTGAGAGGGAGTCTAGACTGCCACTCTTGCCAGGTTCTAATGAGGTAGCCTGCTAAAACAGAAGATTTAAATAACATTAAGACTCTCATAATATTCAAAATGTCCAAGATGAAACTGAAATTCACTCATCATACTAAGAGCCAGGAAAATCTCAACATGAATGAGAGAATCAACAGCCAATACCTAGATAATACAGATGTTAGAATTATCTGACAAGGATTTTTAAGCAGCCATCATAAACATGCTCTAGGGCTTTCCCAGTGGCTCAGTGGTAGAGAATCCGCCTGCAGTACAGGAAGCATAAGAGACACAGGTTCAATCCCTGGGTCAGGAAGATCCCCTGGAGAAGGAAATGGAAACCCACCCCAGTAATCTTGCCTGGAGAAGCCCCATGGATAGAAGAGCCTACATAGGGTCACAAAGAGTCGGACACAACTGAAGTGACCTAGCATGTGTACATAAAAATGCTCTAATGGACAATTATAAATGTGTTTAAAATAACCAAAAAGATTGAAAGCTTTGCAAATAGAAGATATAAAGAATGACCAAATGGAAAATTTAGAACTAAAAAATACAATAACAACAACCAAAAAGTAAAACTCAATAGAGATTATATAGGAAATAATCAGTAAATATGAAAACAGTCACTAAAAATTAACCAATCCAAAAAACAGACTGAAAAAAAAAAAAGAGAGAGCCTTAGGAACCTACGAGAATATAATGAAATATCTAACATTTGGGGCATCAGCATCTCAGAAGAAAAGGAGAAATAAGATAGAGCTGAAAAAATATCAAAGAAATTATGTCTGGAATTTTACCAAATTTGGCAAATAACAGATTCAAAAAGCTGAGTGAATCCCAAGTGAGATAAACTCAAAGAAATCTATATTCAGACACAGTATAATTCTACTTTTGAAAAGTAGGGACAGAAAAAAAATCTTGAAAGTAACAAAAGAGAAATGACCCCTTACTTTTAGGGGAAGAACAATTTGAATGACAGTGGATTCCTCATCAGAAACCATGGACGCTAGGAAAAAAGTGACATGATAGCGTTTAGATGAGGAAAGAAAACAACCGTCAATCCAGATTTCTATATCCATCAAAAATATCCTGCAGGAATGACGGGAAGATCAAGACATTTTCAGATGAAGGAAAATTTAAGAGAATTTGTTGTCCTCAGAACTACCCTATAGGAATGGCTAAAGGGAATTTTTCTAAACAGAAAATGGTGAAAAAGGAAAACTTGGAACATCAGAAGACAGAACATGGTCAGCAAAAACATGGGTAAGTACGATAGATCTTCCTTCTCCTCTTGAATTCTCTAAACTACATTGGACAACATTAAAAAATTATAACAAAGTACTTATGCTCCTTGCAAGCTTCAGAATCAGTTAAGAGTATGGATTTTCAAAATTATCTAGTAAGAACAGCTATATGATTTGCAAGACCCACTGCAAAATTAAAATGCAAGTTCCAAGTTTCTCAAAAAGCTATACACAGTAGTATGACATGATGCAAAAATTTGTCTCCTAGGTATATAGCCAAAAGAATTAAAAGCAGGGATTTGAACAGATATTTGTATACCAGTGTTGACTGCAGCATTATTTTCAATAGCTGAAAGACAGAAGCAATTCAAGGATTCCCCAACAGATAAACAAAATGTAGTTTATACATGCAATGAAATATTGTTCAGTCATTAAAAGGAATGAAATTCTAGTACATGCTATAACAGGTATTAGATGAACCTTAAAAGCATTATGCTAAATGAAATAGCCAGACACAAAAGGAAAAATAATGGATGATTCTATTCATATGAAATATCTAGAATAAACAAATTCATAGAGGCAGAAAATAGAGGTTACTTTGTTGTTGTTCAGCCACTAAATTATGTCCAGTTCTTTTTGACCCTATGAACTGCAGCATGCCAGGCTCCTCTGTCCTCCACTATCTCCTGGAGTTTGCTCAAACTCATGTCCAGTGAGCCAGTGATGTTATCTAACCATCTCATCCTCTGTTGCCACCTTTTCCTCCTGCCCTCAATCTTTCCCAGCATCAGGGTCTTTTCCAATGAGTCAGCTCTTCGCATCAGGTGGCCAAAGTATTAGAGATTCAGCTCCCACACCAGCCCTTCCAAGGGATATTCAGGGTTGATTTCCTTTAGGATTGACTGGTTTGATCTCTTTGCTTTGTAGTCCAGGGGAATATCAAGAGTCTTCTCCAGCACCACAATTCGAAAGCATCAGTTCTTCAGTACTCAACCTTCTTTATGGTTCAACTCTCACACCTGTACATGACTACTGGAAAACCATAGCATTGACTATATGGATCTTTGTCATCAAAGTGATATCTCTACTTTTTAATATGCTGTCTAGGTTACTAGAGACTAGGATTGAGGGAAGTGGGGAATTATTGTTCAATGGGTACTGAGTTTCTGTTTGGGTAATAAAAGAGTTTTGGAAATAGTGGTGATGGGCGTACAATATTATAAACATAATTAATGCCAATAGAAAAACTTTTGCACATTGTAAAAAATTTGTACATATAATAAGACAATTAAAAATAATAATAATAATATCCCCCAAACCACTGAATTATGTACATGAAATGGTGAATTGTAGGATGCGTGTAAATTATATCTCAGTAAAACTGTTAAGAGAGAAAGGCAGCTAACAGGCAGGAAGGAAGGAGGAAAAGTGATGGCTTCTCAGGAAACAGTAGTTATGAGACAGCTAAGAGAGAATTTTTCACTCTGTATTCTTTTGTACCTTCAAAATTTTATACTGTGCTGCACGTTTTACATTTTCAAAAAGTAAATTACATATTTTTGAAATAAAAGCATTTTAGGTCCCTTGTTCAAAAATGAAGAATTTTGGGACTTCCCTGGTGGTCCAGTGGCTTCCCAGTTTTCAATGCAGGGGGTCTGGGTTCCATCCCCGGTCAGGGAACTGGATCCCATTTGCTGCAAATAAGAGTTTCCATGCCACAACTAAGACCTGGTGCAGTCAAACAAATAAATACAAATATTTTTTAAAAGTGAAGAACTTCAAGACGTTGACAGCAGAGCAGTAAACCAAGTATGAGCCCTCCTGTGGGGGACCCTGTGTAACTTCAGAATTTCATGCCACGAAGCCAGTCCTGTCCTGCAGCACTGAGAATCCTTGTCTCTATATTTTCTTGCTAAAATATACATTTCCAGAAAATTTATAAATGTGGTTCAATCAAATATACCAGTAGACAGTTTCCTTATTTCCCTTTCCACCATCCTTGGGGAAACAAAGCAGAGTTCCAGCTCACAGCTGTAGCCGCGGTCCCCTCTGCTGCCTCACCCTCCTCACTGCCACCACTGAGCAGCTCTAACGAGCAGAGCAGGCATCCACGGCCCCTGCTGACCCCAGCATCCACAGAAGTCAGTCTCAGTAACAGAGCCGGTGCTGAGTGGCCACCATGCATCCCATGCTAAGGACTTCCATCTGTTGTCTCCTTCAGACCCCACTGGGGCTCAGTTTGCAGGTGAGGAAACTAAGTCACTCAGGGTGCACACTCTTAAGCCCTGGCCAGACCCCACTGGAAAGCCTGGCCCAGGCCAGCAGGGCTCGTAACTGAGCCAGGTGGGCAGGATGACACATTGCGAGGTCACGACACAGCTGGTGCTGGTAGCCACAGACAGAGTGACCCTGCAGGCCCTAGAAGATCAGATCTTCTCATTTTGCAGGAGATGCTGGAAACCCACATTTGGGGAGGCAGGGGGCAACTCAGCACAATGTTTTCCAGTGTTGGCTCACACTGAAACAAATGCATCTGAGGCCCGTCCCAGCCCATAGGCCACAACTACAGTAAGTCCCCTATGTAGGATTAATTTCTGTTCTGAGAGCGTGTTCGTAAGTCTAATTTGTTTGTAAGCCCAACAAAGCTGGCCTCAGTACCCAACTAACACAATCGGCTGCATAGTACTGTCTTAAAATACTTTGCACACAAATAATATGTACATGAAAAACAAACACAAAAAGTAAAACATTTAATATTACAGAACCTTGAAAAGTACAGTAGTACAGTACAACAGCTGGCATACAGGGGCTGGCTCAGACGTTCACATCTCTGAAAGCTCACCACCTGAAGGTTCATATGTAGAGGACTTACTGTAGTGGTTTCCCCTTGCTTGCCTGTCCCCTTCCCATTCTCCATCTCCAGCCTCCTCGTAGCACCACAGTGGACCACAGCTGGAGATGCCCCACGTCCACACTGGTTGGGGTGCTGAAGGTGCACAGGCCAAATCCAGGATGGTGTGAGTCCCGCCCACCTCCCTGCTGCAGCATGCTGCCCAGCCTCCTCACTTGGTGATCGTGAGCAGTGTGGTCTGTGACGTCACGTCCCAGATCTTGATGCTCCTGTCAAAAGAGACGGAAGCCACCTTCTGGCTGTCGGGGTCAAAGCAGCAGGCGGTGAGCGACATCATGTGATGATCTGAGACACAGGGACAGTGACTTGATACCGCGCCTTCTGCACTCTAGGCCACACGCGCCCCTGGGACACTGAGCTTACTCTCCCAGACAGCGACAGTATAATAGAAACACAACTCTGGTTTTCACAACGAAGGGACTCTTCACTTGCATAATCATTTCCTGAATGCCTGCTGTACACCAGGCCTTGAACCAGGAGCTCTGCCCCCTTCCCCCCTCAGAAGTCACAGGCAGACACCTCTGAGCAGGCAACAACCTGCAGCCAATGTCACAGCTCCAAACCAACAAAAGGAAAGCTGGCCCAGCCCTGAGAGATCGCTGAAAGTTATGGAGGGAAACAGGAAAGGAAGAGTGCTCTAGGCAGAAGGAACAGGGTGTGCCAAGGCTTGACATGAGGACACAGTGTGAAGGAGCGTGGTGTGCAGACAGGGCTCAGAGTGTGAGGAGAGAGAGTACTGGGTGACACGTCAAGGGAAAAATGCAAGCTGTGTGACTTCATGGTTCCGTGGTGATAAAAATAAACATTAAATGTATGTGGGAAATAGTACTGTGTGTGTGTGTGTTTGCACATACACACACTCACGGGAAGACCACCCAGCAGTGTACTGTTAATGATAGGTACCTGCACAGATGAACCTATTTGCAGGGCAGGAACAGAGACACAGACGTGGAGAACAGACTGTGGACACGGTGGGGAAGGGGAGGGTGGAGTGAACTGGGAGAGGAGCACTTACATATATGCACTACCACATGTGAAATAGTTAGTGGGAAGCTGCTGTATAGCACAGGGAGCTCTGCTCACTGCTCTGTGATGACCTAAAAGCGTGAGACGTAGGGGGTGGGAGGGAGGCTCAAGAGGGAGGGGAGACATGTAAACATACAGCTGATTCACTTTGCTGCAGAGCTGAAACTAACACAGCATTGTAAAGCAGTTATACTCCAGTTTTAAAAAAAAATACTATCTCACAGTACAATTTTAAAAACACTTCTTCCATTGAACTTGAGGGATATAAAAATTCACATCAGAAGAAATACTGTGGAAGACTAGAATAAATAAATTATAAGCAAAATTCTTTAAATTAAAAATGATCCTAATAATAGGTCCCTCCGGGCTTCCCTTGTAGCTCAGTTGGTAAAGAATCTGCCTGCAATGCAGGAAACCTGGGTTCGATTCCTGGGTAGGGAAGATTCCCTGGAGACGGAAATGGCAGCCCACTCCAGTATTCTTGCCTGGAGAATCCCATGGACAGAGGAGCCTGGCAGGTTGCAGTCCATGGGGTCACAAGAGTCAGACACAACTTAGCGACTAAACCACCAACACCACTGGGGAGAAGACAGGACAGGCGCAGCAGTCATGTCTCACTCTGTGACTCTATGGACTATCGCCCACCAGGCTCCTCTGTCCATGGGGATTTTCCAGGCAAGAATACTGGAGTGGGTTGCCATTTCCTCCTCCAGGGTATCCTCCTAACCAGGGATCAAACTCACGTCTCCTGCACTGAAAGTGGATTTTTTACCACTTAAGCCACTGGGGAAGCCCACTGCTTACACACTTCCAAATTTTTTTCCAATGATTATGTATGCTTTTGTTTTTTCTTCTGAGTTAACTGTTAACTCACATGCAGTTGTAAGGAATCCTACAGAGAGATCCTGTATGCCTGTCACTCAGTCTCCCCCAGTGGTAACATCTTACACAATGATTGCACAGGATCACAACCAGGAAATTGACATTTGATGACTGTTTTTTTTTATTAGAAAACTGAAATTTACAATGTGTTTACATCACTCACTGAGTACATGGCATTTAAAAACAACATCATTACAGAAAGATAACAAAAATACAAAGTCTTAAAACCTATGGGATATGGAAAACATTATCCACTGAGGCCTTAAATGTAGTAGACTTTATTGATGACTGTTTTTTCAGTAGTTGCCATTCTAGTCTTTATCTGAATTTGTTTTTTTATACGTGACAATTGATAGCAATAAAATTGCTAATCATCACTATTATTAAACATTAGAATAAATATGTGTGTTATTAATAATCGGTGATTATTATTTTTGTGGGCTTCCCTGGTGACTCAGCAGTAAAGAATGAAGGATGTGGGAAAATACACATAAAATATTAAGAAGCCTGGAAAGAAAGAAAGTGAAGTCGCTCAGTCGTGTCCAACTCTTTGCGACTCTATGGACTGTAGCCTCCTGGGCTCCTCCATCCCTGGGATTTTTCAGGCAAGAATACTGGAGTGGGTTGCCATTTCCTTCTCCAGGAGATCTTCCCAACCCAGGGATCGAACCTGGGTCTCCTACATTGCAGGCAGGCTACCATCTGAGCCACCAGGCAAGCCAAGAAGCTTGGGTCTTCATTCAATAGAAGATGGACTTCAAATGTCCTTGTGAGGCTGGAGCAGAACAATGTTTCATTTATTATAAGCATGAGACTGAATGGAAAAGCCTTAACCAGTCTTGATTTTAATTGCTCATGTTTTTATCCATCAGGGCTTTCCTGATAACTTAGTTGGTAAAGAATCCACCTGCAATGCAGGAGACCTGGGTTCGATCCCTGGGTTGGGAACATCCCCTGGAGAAGGGAAAGGCTACCCATACCACTATTCTGGCCTGGAGAACTTGGGTTCTACCCACTCCAGTACTCTGGCCTGGGTCACAAAGAGTCGGATGTAACTGAGTGACTTTCACTTCACTTTTATCCATCAGTGTCCCATCTTTAATGACATGATTTACAGCATTGCTGATTTACCAAATAAAACAATAAAGTCACTGTCATTCAAGTGACAAGTGGCTATTATCATAATAGACAGAACAGAGCAGGGAGCCCACGCAAACTCACCTTTGATACGGGACACGGTGGTGGAGTCTTTCGCATCTATTATAAAGATTCCATGATCCACATCCAAGCCCAAGACCACGTATTTACCATCAGGGGAGAACTTAGCGGAGACTATGAAGGTTTCATAACCGAGCTTCCACTGAAATAGGGCAACAATCAAAAGGTTTCTCTCTAACCCAGTGTTCCAGCAGCACTTTCTGAAATATTCTATCTATGCACTGTTGAATATGCCAGCCACTGGCCACATGTGGCCACTGAGTTCTTGTAATAGACTAGCGCGAACAGGAACTGAATGTTTATTTAGTTTTCATGAATTAATTTTTAACTAATACAGGTAATCAATGTGTGGCCAGGAGAGATGAACAAGGATAGGGGGCACCTAGCAGAACGAGCAGCAAGGTTCTAGTAATAGCCAACTTGACTCTTGTTCAGTTTGGTAAACACGTCTGCCTTGAGGACAAGACTCCACAGTCCCAGCCCCTCAGGACAGAGAGCTACTCAACATTCTAGGAAAGGAAAATCTCTCTGTATGTTATAAACTATGGTATTGCTGTTGTGAAGCTTTTTAAATATGCTCCCCAATTCTTTGACAGTCCTCTCTCCACAAAAGTGAAAGTCTCTCAGTCATGTCTGACTCTTTGCGACCCCATGGACTGCAGCCCAGCCGGCTACTCTGTCCATGGAATTCTCCAGGCAAGAACAGTAGAGTGGGTGGCCATTACCTTATCCAGAGGAATCTTCCCATTCCAGAGATCAAACCTGGGACTCCCGGAATGTAGGCAGATTCTTTACCATCTGAGCCACCAGGGAAGCCCCAAGGTGGAGTCTAATAACCGCCCCAAGGGTGTGAGCTCAACTCAGTGAGTTACTTCTTTGGATACAACATAGCAAAAGTGATAGTCTGTGACTAGGTCACAACAGAAACCAGGTCTTTCTCCAAAGAAAACATACAGATGGCCAATAGGCACATGCAAAAATGTTCAACATCACTAATCATTAGAGAAATGCAAATCAAAACTACAAGGAGCTATCACCTCACACCAGTCAGAATGGTCATCATCAAAAAGTCTACGAATAATAAATGCTAGAGAGGGTACGGAGAAAAGGGAGCCCTCCTATATTGTGGGTGGGAATACAATTTGGTGCAGCCACTACAGAGAACAGTATGGAGATTCCTTAAAAACTAAAACTAGAGCTATCCTATAATCCAGCAATCCCACTCCTGGGTATATATGTGGAAAAGATGAAAATTCTAATTCAAAAAGGTGTATGTGGGACTCCCCTGGTGGTCCAGTGGTTAAGAATCCACCTTCCAATGCAAGGGATGTGGATTTGATCCCTGGTCGAGGACCTAAGACCCCACATGCCACAGAGCAACTAAGCCTGCACACAACTACCAAGCCCACACATTCTGGAGCCTGTGTACCACAACGAAAGATCCTGCGTGACCCAACAAAGATTCTGCCTGTTGCAACTAAGACCCGACACAGCCAAATAAATAAACAACAAAAAGATACATGCACCCCAATGATCACAGCAGAACCATCTACAATAGCTGTGACATGAACACAACTAAAGGCTCACTGATAGATGAAGAGATTAAAAAAAGATACGGCAAGTATATAAAATGGAATACTACTCAGCCATAAAAAAGAATGAATTATTGCCATTTGCAGTAACATGGATGGACCTAGAGATAATATCATACTAAGTGAAATAAGTCAGACAGAGAAAGACAAATATCACATGATATCATTTATTGTGGAATCTTGACAAAATGATACAAAATAACTTATTTACAAAACAGAAATAGACTCGCAGACATAGAAAACAAGCTTATGTTTACCAAAGGGGAAAGTGGGGGTGGGATAATGTCCTATAATGGAAAAGAATCTGAAAAAGAATATATGGGTTTATATTCATAAATATACACATTTATAATGTACACATATATACACACACATGCACACAAATACATATCTGAATCACTTTTCCATACACCTGAAACACTGTAAACCAGCTATAACCACAAAAATTTTTTTGAAAAAGCTGGAAACCAGGGTTTCCTCCTGTCCTCTCTTAAATCACTTGCTCTGAGGTAGTAAACCACCATGTCCTGAGGACACTCAAGCCACCCTATGGAGAGACTTGGGTGCAGAGGAACTGAGGGCTCCTGCCAACAGCCATCATGGAAGGAGACCCTCAGCCTCAGTGAGCCTTCAGAAGACTGTAGCCCCAGATGACATCCTAACCGTGACCTCACAAGACACCTAAGCCAGAACCACTGGCTAACCTGCTCCAAAAGTTCTGCCATGAAACTCTGCAAGGACTTCCGTGGTGATCCAGTGGTTGAAAGTCCGCCTGCTAGTGCGGGAACACAGGTTCGATCCCTGGATTGGGAAGACCCACAGGCCGAGGGGCAACTAAGCCCATGCGCCACAACTACTGAGCCTGTGCTCTAGAGCCTGTGCTCTGCAACAAGAGGAGCCACCACCACGAGAAGCCCACACACTGCAACTAGACAGCAGTCCCGCTCGCTGCAACTAAAGAAAGCCCACGTGCAGCAAGGAAGACCCAGTGCAGCCAAAATACGTCAATTAATTATTTTAGAAAAAAGAAACTCTGAGCGGCAATAAATGCTTGTTACTTGAAAATAAGTTTTGGAATAGTTTGTCAAGCAGCAGTGGATCACTAACTCAGCCCTATAGATGGCAAGTGGCATGGACATCCTGTGCAACAAAAATAATAAAAGTACTAAAACAAGTTTACTGAAGACAAGGGAAGGGACTTCTCAGGTGGTCCAGTGGCTAAGACTTCTCACTCTCAATGCAGGCAGCCTGGGTTTGATCCCTGGTGAGGGAACTAGAGCCCGCATGCCACAACTAAAGATTTCACATGCTGCAACTAAGACCTGGGGCAGCCAAATAAATAAACAAATATTAAAAAAAATAAAAACATCCTGGGGAGAGTTTTTAAAAAAGAAGAGAAGGAAAAACATGTCAAAACGAAAAAGAGGCTAGAGACAAGAGCAGGACGTTTATGTGAGATGAAATAAGCATTTGGGAAAATGCTAAAAGTCAGGAGTAATCAATGATCGTATATGATGATACTCTCTTGTCAGCAGAACATGTCACGTTGTCATGCTGGCCCGTGTTCACATGTAACGTGCATACAGGGAAAGAGACACGCAGATGTTAACTGTAGCACTATCTTTTTTACACTTCGTTTCTCTTTCTAAAAATGTTTCACAATGAAAATAAACTGATCTTTGCACTAAAAAGAAAGTTGTTGTGTTTTTTTTAAGGAGAAAACAGAGGAGAAAGGAAGAAGGGAGGTGATGAGAAGCTGCCTGGGGTGGGGGTGGCAGAGCGAAGGGCAGTGGGGATGGGGCAGGAAACCCTGCGGAGCGCCTGAGCAGGCTCAGGGCTGCCCGGACACCAGGCAGGAGACAGAGGGATCCTGGGCCCATCTGGATGGATGGATGGATGGTGGCCCCTTCTCAGATGGAGAACAGACTGGGAACCAGTGGCCTTGTACTTTGACCACGTGGCCTCCACCCCATGGCCTCAGCTCTACTTCCTGCCCCCATCAAAAGCCAACACCCCACAGGCGAAGGCCTCTTTTCACACACAGTTCTCTGTCTGTAATGCCACCCTCCCTACCCTCTTCCCCTACCTCTACTTCTTCCCTTATACACATCCTCCCCATCCCTGAAGCAGAGCCTCCTCTGCCCGCTTCAGATAGCTTCCCTTCCCTGAAGCCCACCATCCATCATGTTGGGTCTCTAAGAAAATTTTCCTTTCCCAGAAGATTGGCTACTCTTCCCAACCCATGACCAGCTCAAGAACACCTAAGGCCCAGCAAAGAACCTGTGTTGTAGGCAGGGAAGGAGAGAGTGAGATGAACTGAGAGAGCAGCATTAACATATATATATATATATATACTACCATGTGAGAAACAAAAGCTGGCAGGAAACTGTACAGCACAGAGATCTCAGCTCGGTGCTCTGTGATGACCTAAAGGAGTGTGATGTGATGGGCGGGGAGGAAGGCTCAAGAGGGAGGGGATATATGTTTACATAGAGCTGACTCACATCACTGTACAGCAGAAACTAACACAACATTGTAAAGCAATTATACTCCAATTAAAAAATTGAAAAAAAAAAAAAAACCCAGAAGACCCTGTGCTGTGACATCTCCACCAGGGCAAAGCATACATACCAGTAGCTTGCCTGTTTCAAGGTCCCAAGCCCTCACTGTTTTGTCATAAGATGCTGCAACAATTCTGGAAAGAAAATGACAGAGTCTTAATGACCCAGACTATTACGCCTGTGGGTTTTTAAGAAAGATCAAATATTTAACAGAAAGTTTCTACGGTTTCGGACCAAGATTGCAAAAAATACTTGAATCTTTCTGAAGATATTTCATGAGGCCCCTGGAGAACTGGGGGTTCTCAGTGAAAATAGAGAGATCCTAACACAGAAGGCACCATGACCCCATTCTCTTCCTTAATCCTTTAATCGGCCACCCAAATATGTCCTTTTCTATCTAGGGCATTGAAGGTATCATTTCTTCTCTTCTGTAATTGACTGCTTTTAGAAGGATAGCTACAACTCACAAGGATCAATCACTTCTTCTACTAATTTCACATTTTTTTTTTAACGGGAAAAGACTGTCATAGCTCATTTCATTCTGAATGTTTTCTTGTACATTTACAATATTGGGCTGGTTAGAGAGTTCATACAGATTTTCCCATAAGATGTTATGGAAAAGCCCTAATGAATTTTTTGGCCAATCCAGTAATATAAGTGTACCTTTGCCTTCTTATATGGCATGTTTCACTGACAACGTGTCCTCTATATGAGATAAATTCCCATGAAGCTTACCCTGGAGTAGGAAATGACAACCCACTCCAACATTCTTGCCTGGAAAAAGAGGAGCCTAGCAGACTACAGTCCATGGGGTCGCAAAGAGTCAGACATGCCTGAGTGAATGAGCATGTACATGAAGCTTAAATTTCCCCACGCCTTTTCACTGCTAAGTCACTTCAGTCATGTCTGACTCTGTGCAACCCCACAGACGGCAGCCCACCAGGCTCCGCCGTCCATGGGCTTTTCCAGGCAAGAGTACTGGAGTGGGTTGCCATTGCCTTCTCCACCTTTTCACTAGTAGATTAATTTTGGAGCTGCTGCTCAGGGTAAAAGCAAATCCATTTTAAAGCAAACCCCCTTTCAAAGGCTCATCTCACATCTGTGTGAAGCGTGAATGCAAATGCACCCCAGGGTGGCCTCCCAAACCGACTCTCCCCAGGTGACAGTTCAGGCTTTCTTCCTGGGCCCCAGTTTCCCCCTGTGACATGAGGGCCTGCACTGAATTGCTAGTGAACCTTGCAGCTGCCCCGGTCCACAGGCGTGACCGCCGGAAAGAAACTCCATGAAGAACATTCAGACTGGCTTCAGTCACAGTACATTTCGTCTTTTTGGCATTTTAAATGTTCAGAGTCATCACATCTACTTGGTTCTCACAGCAAAAGATGGAAACCATAATAAGACCAACATATGGGAGTGTAAGGTCAAGTGTTTGCTGAAAAGACAGGGAAGGGTTCTTGGCATGCTGTGTGTGGGCCTGCCTTTCCCTCTCACCTTCCTGACCAGAGTCAAAAGAGGGCAAGTCACCTTCTGCTGTCAGCTGTAGCGCTGCATTCTAAAACAGGACCTTCAGGCACCGGCTCAAAATCCCGAACAATGGATCCATCCATAGCATCCTTGGATCAGCAGGAGAGAGCGGGAGAGGGTCAGAGGTCATTGAAGTGTCAACCGAAGCAGTGCGCTGAGTTCAGCATCAACCCTGAGCTTGTCTGAAATCCACGATCCCATGACTCTTCCCCCAGCTCAGAAGGGTGAAAAGACTTCCCCACCACTCCCAGAGCAAGAAGGCCACTGTCACCATCCATGGCATCCCCAGGAAACTCCCCCTCCAACCCACAGTGGCCTGTTGAAACGGGCCACTCTGAAGGCAAAGCCGCAAATAGGTAATATTCTCGTTCTCTCCTGGCCAAAGAGGCTTCACGGAATCTAGCAAGATCTTTCAAGAAATTTCTAAAAATTCCCACCATTTGACCCAGCAATTCTATTTGAGGGGAGGGAGGCGCACAGGGACAGTCTTCCCTAAGGAAATCATCGAAATTGTGGTCAAAGACTTGTGCACAAAAAAGGTTCATCAACGAACTTATGGCTGCCAGGAGGGAAGAATGGGGGGGAAGAGATAGTTAAGGAGTTTGGGATCAATATGTACACACTGCTATATTTAAGATGGATAACTAACAAGGTCCTATTGTATAGCACAGGGAACTCTGCTCAGTGTTATGTGGCAGCCTGGATGGAAGGGGAGTTTGGGGGAGAATGGATACATGTATATTATAAGTATGGCTGAGTCCCTTTGGGTAGGGTAATAGCTGGCAATATGATGGGAACAATGAGGTGAAACCAACGTGAAAGGTGCTTGAGTGACAGAAATAAAAATGCTTTCAGTAAATGAGGAGACTTCCCTGGCGGGCCAGTGGTTAAGATTTCACCTTCCAGTTCGTGGGGTGCGGGTTCAATCTCTGGTCAGGGAGCTACGATCCCACAGGCATCATGGCCAAAAAAACAAAATAAAAACAGTGTAACAAACTCAATAAAGACTTTAAAAATGGTCCACATCAAAAAATTCTTTGGAAAAAAAATGTGTCCACAACTTTTCAGGATAAGCTGAGGTGGAAAGTCCCCTTGAAACAAATGCTATTAGCAAGACAATGAATTTCTAGAAAGACCCTGCACTGTTATGTGAAATTATGGCACCTGGTTGGGAGAGCTTTTGGGCTGACCAGACCAGGCCTGGGACAATTCTCCCTGATATGCAGAGATCAATTCACATTAAGACCACAAGCCTGCTGGGAGGCAAAGGGCTCTCTGTCAGGGGTCCCCAGGACCACCCTCACAATTGATGATCCTCCAGGATTCACAGGACTCAGAATATAGGCATGCTCACAGCTAAGATTTACAGCAGTCAAAGGAGACAAAGCAAAACCAGCAAAGGGAAGGGCATATGGGGCGAGGTCCAGAGAAAACCAAGCATTGCTTCCAAGAGTCTCTCCCTAGCAGCATGGAAGCATATACACTGCTATATGTAAAACAGATAGCCAATAGGAATTAGCTGTGGACTCAGGGATCTCAAACAGGGGCTCTATAACAACCTAGAGGGGTGGGAAGGGGTGGGAGGTGGGAGGGAGGTTTAAGAGGGAAGAGACACATGTATACCTCTGGCTGATTCGTGTTGATGAATGGCCAACGCAATATTGTAAAGCAATTATCCTTCAATTGAAGGTAAATTTTGAGTAAGACAGAGTCTCTCCCTGTGGGTAGCATGGGCTGTGCTTAGTTCCTTCAGCAACCGGCCGGAACAACGCATGTCCGCTGCTGTCCTCTAGGGAGGTGCACCTGAGCCTTGGGACCCAGATTTTTCCTGGGGTCTGGTCACACAGGCATCACCCACGTGGTTTGCACAGTCTAGACACAGCAAGCCCCGTGGATCACTTAGGGAAAGATTCATATGACTGTCCGTTCCGTTCTGTCGCTCAGTCGTGTCCGACTCTTTGCGACCCCGTGGACTGTAGCCTACCAGGCTTCTCCGTCCATGGGATTCTCCAGGCAAGAATACTGGAGTGGGTTACCGTTTCCTTCTCCAGGGGATCTTCCCGACCCAGGGATCGAACCCGGGTCTCCTGCGTTGGAGGCAGACGCTTTAACCTCTGAGCCACCAGGGAAGCCCGGACACTATTAACCAGTGAAGTTCCCAGATGCCAGCCAAGGCCAGCCTTGCCAGTGGGTCTTTGCAAGGACAGCAGCCTCAGGCCACCTGTGCAAACTCTTGTCCGCACAGATCCAGTCTCTCAATCCCTGCTCCATGAGACTCTAAACAGCCGAGTCCTTAATCAAAGCCCCCTGGCAGGAAGAGATCCCAAAGAGGAGCTCATGGGGGCAGGACACATCCAGGCTGGAGGCTCAGCTCATGAGCCTCATGACTTGGGAAGAAATGACTGGCTCTGATGGCGGGTGATCCAGCCTCCCTGGATGCTGGGAAAAAAATATGTGCCTGGGGGCTTCGCATGTGGCTCAGCTGGTAAAGAATCCGCCTGCAATGCGGAAGACCTGGGTTCGATCCCTGGGTTGGGAAGATCCCTGGAGGAGGGAAAGGCTACCCACTCCAGTATTCCGGCCTGGAGAATTCCATAGACTGTATATAGTCCATAGGGGTGCCAAAAAAAATGTGTCTGGGGACTGAAAAAAATGATCACTGTGGGTCCTGAGGATGAGGCCTATTGCAGTTTGTGGCCTTAGCCCTGGGCCAGCTAACGGCAGCACTGCACAGGTTCAGTGCTCGATAGTGCCACCATATGGCCAAGATGGAAAATAGCAATTGCGGACTGATGACCCTCTTGGCGGAGAAGGCAATGGCAAGCCACTCCAGTACTCTTGCCTGGAAAATCCCACGGATGGAGGAGCCTGGTGGGCTGCAGTCCATGGGGTCGCTAGGGGTCGGACACGACTGAGCGACTTCACTTTCACTTTTCACTTTCACACATTGGAGAAGGAAATGGCAACCCACTCCAGTGTTCTTGCCTGGAGAATCCCAGGGACAGGGGAGCCTGGTGGACTTCCATCTATGGGGTCACACAGAGTCGGACACGACTGAAGTGACTTAGCAGCAGCAGCAGCAGCAGCAGCAACCCTCTTGGAAAATGAGCACTGCCATGAATTACTTGGCAGAAGAGCTACATGGCAATAGAGCCAGATGTTGCCAGTGAATTCCAAAGACAGTGGAAATGTCTATACTTTGTACTGAATGTTTTTTGAAATAACTGGGCCATTGGCTAGGGGTATTGGGAAACAAATAGAGACAGTTACCCCTTCACTTGGCCTTTGGGACCAGGAACTCTTTCTGTGGATTCAGATAATTTAAGATTGACTGGTTGGACTTTGAATGAATGGAGAGAAAGTGATTCTAATAAAGGAGGTGAGACTATATTTGTAGTCCATGTTTACTGTCATTATATAAACAGTTTCACTGTGTGTTCTCAATTTCATAAATATGTCTATACATGTTCAAACAGGAAAAAGAAACTACACTCCAACCTTTTCACAGCAGTTTACTCACGGTTCATGGAATGATTTTTTTTCTTTATGTTTTTGTGTTTTTTGGTGATAAAGCCATCTTACCTTCATAATATGAGAAAGACTGGCAAAGTGGTTTTTTCTATAATGATGAAAAGAGACGTACCATACTAGAGGACAATTGGGCGTAAGATAAGGATAATTTTCCCTCCCACTTCTTCATACACTGATGGACTTTCTAAATTATTCACAATGATCTTCAGTTAGGAGAAGGGGAGCTTTTTTAAAGCTTAAGCCAGGGGACTTCCCTGGTGGATCAATGGTTAAGACTCCGCACCTCCAATGCATGGGGCCCAGATTTGATCAATGGTCAGGGAACTAGATCCCACATGCTGCAACTAAAACCCGGGGTAGCCAAATAAATAAATAAATTTTTAAAAGGCTAAGCTAGATGTTTGGGTTTGTGGTAGGTTGAGAGGAAAAACAGTGATGAGAGTTGAGGAGAGAAGACAGGCAAGGAGACTTTTTCCAAAGATACCTCGATGGAGAAGGCAATGCACATGGTAATGACTTGTCACCCCCTGAGGGAGGGCTCGCCCAAGAACTGTAACTGGGGCAGGGAGAGCCACTAGGAGGACCCAGGAGCAGAGACAAAGATGGAGAAAAGACAGCCAGGAGGAGCGAAGAGGACCCATTGGAGGGGCAGCCAAGGCAGGGAGGCCAAAGAACTGGGTGATTTTGCAACTAGGCATGGAGGTATGAAGGAGGGCAGGGGGTGGAGAGGGAGCAACTGGAGAAGGTGGCATAGAGTGGTAGGGCTGTGAGCAAGTCAGGTACGGAGGGAGTCTGGACAGGTTGAGGTGACTGCATCCTGGAAGAAGCATGGAGTAGGCAGGAAGCAAGGGCAGTGAGGCTGCTGTGGGGAGTCAGGGATGTCTTGATGGATGGTCCCTAATGCTGGGACAAGGAAAAACAGGCAGACTTCCCCCTAGAGCGAGAGAAACCCTTTGGCCAAAATAGACAGAAACCCCTGTGAGTCTTTCCACTGACTCAAAAGGTGAGAAGAACACGAGAACAATCTGAAGATGGTAAAGCAAAACGCACACTTAGAAAGTCACCAACCTCCCTCCCTACAGGTGATGACAACCAGCAGAAGCCCCCGTGCTTCTAGGCCTTGTCAGGCATCCTAGAGGACTAAGAAAGGGCCTGGGGTTTCCAGAGGAACTGGTGGCTTTCCCAACAAGAAGATGATGGGGCTGGGTGGCTGGGGTGGTGGATAAGGCCACAGAAGAGAAGGGAGTGGATGTCGGTAGGGACTTGGCATGGGCCAGGCAGGCCCTGGAGTAGCCCCAGATCTCAGCTGATCCTGAGTGGCCTGGGGAAATTCAGGGAGGCCTAGGAGGTCATGTAACCACACAGGGTCAAATATCTGGTAGGACCCTACCGTGGGGCTTGAACTATCTGGATAGCTCCCAAACCCTCCTGGCTAGTCTTCCTGGTTTGGTACCCACCAAGGCCCAGAAGATGTTCCTCTAAGGGGATCTGGAAGGTGAGGATCTATCCCCTACCTAGTTGCCCACACTGGAACCCAGGAATCAGCCTTAACTCACTCCATCCTGTCCCCCTCATGCTCCTGAAGCCAGAGGAGATAGCAAAACTCCGAACTGACTGTCCTCCCCAGTGGGCCCAGCCTCACCACACAGCTGTCTGCGGAATGGCCCCCCATGGTCATTGCCATCTTCCAGCCCTGATACCTCCCCACCTTCTCCTGACTGACCAGCAGTACACCCAAGCAGGCCCACCAGGGTCTTCTGGCTAAGCCCTGAGGCTTTGAAAGAGTTCACAGTGGCCCCCTCTCTATAACCTCGTCTGACCATCACACCCCTGGTCCTGTGCCCCTGCTCCCTGCATCTTACAGCGCTGACCTATCCTCTGGCCTGCCTCTCCCAATCACCCTTCATGGACAGGTCCCAGGTTTGGCTGCTTTTCTGTCCTCTTGTGATCGCCCAGGCCTGGACATACCATCTCTGTGGATGGAACTGAATATTCCAAGTGAGAAGGAGACCCAGAAAGATGACACAGCTCAGAGACCCGCAGGCACAGCCTCCAGCAAAAGCTGGTTGAGCTCCCGGTCCAGTGGTCTCCACCCCTGCTCCCACTATTTCCAAGTCAACAGGCTGACAGCAGCCACACTAACTTTATCTCTCTTCAGTGACTTAACACTAGAGTGAGCCCTCACTTTGTTTCTTCTTCTTGCACTTTGTTCAGAAAGGCTTCTCCAAATCTTTGGAATCCTTGAATGTCTGAGAACTCAGTACTGGGGAAATCTCATAAGAGGTGACGTAAGCTTACAGGATGTTTTGGCTCCACATAACACAGGGCCACCTACCCACAGCTTCACGGTACAGTCATAGGAGCCACTGAGGACCTTAGTGTCATCCACACAGAAGTTACAGGAACTCACAATGTGCTCGTGTCCCCTCATAATTTTAAATGGGATCTGAAAAAAGAATAGACTGAATGAGTTCAGAAGGTTGCAGAACACCAGATCAATATTTTTTAAATCAATAGCATTCCTATACACTTGCAATGAACAATACAGAAAAAACTAAGAAAAAAAATGCATTTACAAAAGCATCAAAATAGGAATAAATTTAATCAAAAAAGTGTAAAAATTATACACTGAAAATGACAAAACATTGTTAAGAGAAATTTTAAGAATTAAATAAATGGAAAAGCATCCCATGTTCGTGGATTAGCAGACTTACTATTCTTATGAAAATACTCTCCAAAGTGTTTATATTAATATATTTATTATTTATCATTTATTCAACATCATCCTTCTGGTAGACTTCTCTTCTGAAATTGACAAGCTGATCCTACAACTTATAAAGAAACTCATGGGAAGCAGAAGAGCCAAAACAATCTTGAAAAGGAACAAACATAGGGGACTCACAATTTCCAATTTCAAAACGATGTTCAAAGCATACAAAGTGACAGTAATCAAGACAGTGCAGTACTGGCGTAAAGACAGACATACGGATGGATGTACTAGGGCTGAGAATCCAGAAATAAGCACTCATAGTTTTGGACACTTGATTTCAACAAGGGTGCCAAGACAAATAAAAAGGGGAGAGAAAAATCTTTTCAACAAATTGCGCTGGAACAAGTGAATATCCACATACAAAAGAATGAGGTTGGACACTTATTTCAGGCCATATACTAAAATTAACTCAAAATGGATCAAGACCTCATGTGAGTGCTAAAATTACAAAACTCTTAGAAGAAAGCATGGGTGTAAACCTTTGTGGATCTGCAGTGATCTCTTAGACATGACAGCAAAAGCACAAGCAGCAGCAATGGCAACAATGACAAACTGGACATTATTGAAACTAAAACTTTTGTGCCTCAGATGACACCATCAAGAAAACAGAAAACAATAAACAGAAAGAAAAAATGTTTGAAAGGAAATAAAAAACAACTCACACAATGAAAGAAAATGTTTGCAAGTCATATATCAGATTAAGGATTTGTATATGGAATACATAAAGCATTCTTAAAACTCAACAAGAAGGAGACAAACAACACAAATTAAAAATAGGAAAAATATTTGAATAGGCATTTCTCCAAAATAGGTATGTAAATTATCTACAAACACATGGAAATACGCTCATCATCATAAGCCATTAGGGAAACGTAAATCAAAACCATATTGAGCTAAGAGAATAAATCCTAAGGGTTCTCATCACAAGGAAAATATTTTTAATCTATTTCTTTAATGTTGTATCTATTTGAGATGATGGATGTTCACTAAACTTTTTATGGTAATCATTTCATGATGTATGTAAGTCAAAACATTATGCTGTATACCTTAAACTTTTGCAGTGCTGTATATCAATGACACCTCGATAAAACTGGGTTAGGTACATTCAACTGCAGTATACCTAAATATAAAAAACAGAACAAACCACATGAACAAAGAAACATATTGAGGACTTTCCTGGTGGTCCAGTGATAAAGAATTCACCTGCCAATGCAGGGGACACAAGTTGGGTTTCCAGTCTGGGAAGATTCTACTGGAAGAATCTTCCAGTCTGGAAGATTTTGTTGTGATGAGAGAAGACACCACAACAAAAAGCCTGCACACCACAACTAGAGAGTAGCTCATGCAGAGCAGTGAAGACCCAGCACAGCCAAAAATGAATAAATAAAAATTACAGGGCTGCTATATAGATCAATCTAATAAAAGCAACAATTATATGCATCTGCCACAAACATCTACAAAGTAAATTAAAAAGAAACATATTGAGATACCACTTCATACCTAGAACAATGTCTATAATAAAAAACATCAGATAATAACAAGAACTGATACAAATGTGGAGAAATCAGAACTCTCATATGTGGCTAGTGTGATGTAAAATCGTGCAGCCACTTTGGAAAATAGTTCAGCAATTCCCCAAAAATTTAAACACATGTGTTAACTTACGATGCAGTAACTTTACTCCTGGACTTGTACCTAAGAAAAATGAAACCATATGTTCAAACTTTAACATGGGCCTTCATAGCCGTGTTAGTCATAATACAAAAACTTGGAAACACCACACACCCATGATCAACTAATCTTCAACAAAGAAAGCAAGAATATACGACGGGGAGAAAACATTCTCTTCAGCAAGTAGTGTTGGGAAAGCTGGACAGTTGCATGTAACTCAATGAAATTAGACCACTGCTTCACACTGTACACAAAAACAAACTCAAAATGGCTTCAAGACTTCAATATAAGACATGACATCATAAAACTCCTAGAAGAAAATGGGCAAAACATTCTCTGACATAAATCATATCAATGTTTTTCTTAGATCAATCTCCCAAGTAAAAAGAAAAAGCAAAAATAATGAAATATGACCAAACCAAGCTTATAAACTTTTACACAGCCAAGAAAACCATTAAAAAATGAAAAGATAACCTATGGAATAAGATAAAATATTTTAAAATGATGCAACGGACAAGGACTTAATTTCCAAAGTATACAAACAATTCATACAACTCAAACAAGTAAACAAAAAAATGGGCAGAAGATCTAAATAGATATTTTTCCAAAGAAGACATCTGGGTGGCCAATAGGCACATGAAAAGATGCTCAACATCACTAATTATTCAGTTCAGTTCAGCTCAGTTGCTCAGTCGTGTCTGACTCTTTGCAACCCCATGGACTGCAGCACTCCAGGTCTCCCTGTACATCACCAACTCCCAGAGTCTACTCAAACTCATGTCCATTGAGTTGGTGATACCATCCAACCATTTCATCCTCTGTCGTCCCCGTCTCCTCCTGCCTTCAATCTTTCCCAGTATCAGGGTCTTTTCAAATAAGTCAGTTCTTTGCATCAGGTGGCCAAAGTAATTGGAGTTTCAGCTTCAGCATCAGTCCTTCCAATGAACACCCAGGACTGCTCTCCTTTAGAATGGACTGGTTGGATCTCCTTGCAGTCCAAGGGACTCTCAAGAGTCTTCTCCAACACCGCAGTTCAAAAGCATCAATTCTTCGGCTCAGCTTTCTTCACAGTCCAACTCTCACATCCATTCATGACCACTGGAAAAATCATAGCCTTGACTAGACGGACCTTGGTTGGCAAAGTAATGTCTCTGCTTTTTAATATACTATCTAGGTTGGTCATAACTTTCCTTCCAAGGAGTAAGCGTCTTTTAATTTCATGGCTGCAATCAGCATCTGCAGTGATTTTGGAGCCCCAAAAAATAAAGTCTGACTGTTTCCACTGTTTCCCCGTCTATTTCCCATGAAGTGATTGGACCAGATGCCATGATCTTAGTTTTCTGAATGTTGAGCTTCAAGCCAACCTTTTCACTCTCCTCTTTCACTTTCATCAAGAGGCCCTTGAGTTCCTCTTCACTTTCTGCCATAAGGGTGGTGTCATCTGCATATCTGAGGTTATTGATATTTCTCCTGGCAATCTTGATTCCAGCTTGTGCTTCTTCCAGCCCAGCATTCCTCATGATGTACTCTGCATATAAGTTAAATAAGCAGGGTGACAATACCGAGCCTTGACATACTCCTTTTTCTATTTGTTCCAGTCTGTTGTTCCATGTACAGTTCTAACTGTTGCTTCCTGACCTGCACAGGTTTCTCAAGAGGCAGGTCAGGTGGTCTGGTATTCCCATCTTTCAGAATTTTCCACAGTTTATTGTGATCCACACAGTCAAAGGCTTTGGTATAGTCAATAGAAACCTTCAAAACTGAAAAGCAAATAGGAAAAAGACTGGGAAAAAAACCAGAACAGACCACCCAAGAACTGTAGAACAACTATAGGAGGTATAACATATACATAACAAGAATACCAGAAGAAGAGAGAAAGGAACAGGAAAATATTTGAAAAAATAATGATTTAGAATTTCCTGCAAATTAATTTCAAACACTAAATCATAGATCCAGGAAGCTCAGAGAACACCAAACCGGATAAATACAAAACAATAAAATAAAAACCTACTCCAACAATTTAAAGCTACAAAATATCAAAGATAAAAAACCCCAAAGAAGGACTTCTCTGATGGTCCAGTGTCTAAGACTCCATGTTCCCAATGCAGGGAGCCCAGGTGTGATCCCTGGTTGGGGAACTAGATCCCATATGCCACAGCTAGGGGTTTGCATGCTTCAACTCCTGGAGAAGGGAAAGTCTACCCGCTCCAATATTCTTGCCTGGAGAATTCCAGGGACAGCGGGGCCTGGCAGGCTACAGGCCGTGGGGTCGTAAAGAGTTGGACATGACTGAACGACTAACACTTTCTCTTTTTCATGCTTCAACTAAAGATTCCACATGCCACAATGAAGATTAAAGATCCCATGTGCCACAAATAAGACTCAGCAAAATAAATAAATATAATTTTTTTTTTTTAAAGCCTGAAAGAAGTCAGAGGAAAAAGACACTTTACCTATTGAGGAGCAAAGATAAACCTGACATCCAGGTTTTCCTCAGAAGCCATGCAAGTAACAAGAGACTGAAATATTTTAAGTAGTGAGAGAAAAAACTTACCAACCTAGAAATTTGTATCCTGCAAAATTACCCTTCAAAAATGAAGGAGAAATAAAGACTTCCCAGACAAACAAAAATTGAGGAAACTTGTTACCAGTAGATCTACCTTGCAAGAAAGGTTAAACGTTCTTTTAAGACAAGGAAAATGATATAGGTCAGAAACTCAGAGCTATATTAAGAAAGGAAGAGTGTGTGTGTGTGTGTGTGTGTGTGTGTGTGTGTGTGTGTGTGTATACGTGTTTTTCCCAGCAAAAAGTTCACATATATCCTGACTTCTCCCTTACCTCTTTGGAGCAGTCCTTCAGAGCTTTCTGAGAGATCATCTCCCATGCTATATAGTCCTTAGTAAGCTCCAGGAATAAAACTGAACTGGTAACTCTTACGTTTTGCATT
Source organism: Moschus berezovskii (assembly GCF_049115385.1). Taxonomy (NCBI): domain Eukaryota; kingdom Metazoa; phylum Chordata; class Mammalia; order Artiodactyla; family Moschidae; genus Moschus; species Moschus berezovskii. The sequence goes on from NC_142481.1 coordinate 19,759,244, forward strand.
TTTTTTCTAAGTTGACAGTGCTGAGTTGTGGGGACCTGGGAGGAGGGATTTGAGGCTCCACTGCCAGGCAGTGCCCGCACAAATACAGGAACTATGGATGGGGAGGACCAGGTTGGGGTGGGGCAAATTCAGCCCGAGGTTCAGGGATGAGGGAGCAGTTTCGGGGTTGTGGAAAACCCGCTGGTGTGGGGCTGTGAGGAATGAGACGGCCTTTCCCCTCTAGGTAGCTGGGGAAAGTGGGACAGAAACTGGGCCTCCAGGAGACTAGCTAAGAGGCTCCAGGTCAGGGCTGGGCCACCAGGGGGCACAGGCAAACTGAGCCAGGCTGCGGGTGTGTGAAGCAGGGCCGGCAGGCGCGGGGCGGCTCAGGGGGCGGGGCCGGGAGCCCAGGGAGCCAGCAGCCTGGCAGAGTGCGGTCCCCGGGAGAAGCCGATCTGTGCTCTGCTCTACGCTCCGCAGCCAAAGCCCGCACTTTAAAAGCGGTGCCCCCCACCCCCACCCCCAGCTCCCTTCTCTGCAGCTGCCTCCGCCTCTAGACAAAACTCTTCTTGTTTCTCATAACAAAAACAGAACTTTGGTCTGGGAAAACATCTACCCTCTTCTGGACCTTTCTGGGCAGAGTTCTTTTGGGGTTTACGGGGATGGAGAAGGAAACGGCAACCCACTCCAGTATTCTTGCCTGGAGAATCCCATGGACAGAGAAGCCTGGCCGGCTACAGTCCACAGGGTCGCGAAGAGTTGAGTTTTAGGCCAGCTTTTTCACTCTTTTCTTTCACCCTCATTAAGAGGCTATATGTAGCATCCCACAAATACATTCTACAAGTTTGCCTGCCTGCCTCTCTGGCCAGAACTTGGTCACAGTTCTGCAGGGCATTGGGAATCCAGGAGCAAAGACCTCAGCCCAGGAGTGTGTGATGGGCTCCTGCTCTAAGGAATCAGGGTGGGAGATGGGCAAGGCCACCGCACAGGCGGTACCTGATGTCAGGTCACTGCCAGAGCCAGCTGATCAGGGCTCTAGATGGAGCGCAGGGAGAGACTACCCCCACCGCGCCCCCATCCACCAGGAGTGTCAAGAAGGACAGGGGCAGCTGGACTGGCTTGAAGGTCAGCAAATCAGAGGGAAGAGAACTGAGAAATGAGCTCGAGCCAAAATGGCTTGGAAGATTATGGTCAGATCTTCCAGCTTCATCTTAAATGAGCCAAGGAGAGGTTTAGAGTCAATTATTTTTAAAATTTGTGACACATCTGTGTGTGAGTGTGCATTATTTAAAGGCCAGAGTGAAGCATTAGCACTGAGAATGTTCTTTAGCAAACCGTCTCAGGAGAGTTGGAGGAACTCGTCAAACATTCTTGTATCCTGCACCTTCATTTCAAAAGATGATCTGTAACATTTTCACTGAGCTACACAACCACATTAACCTTGCTGTATAAACACCTCCGAAGTGTACTGTTCTCAGTCACTGCTCCCTTCTAGTTTTCCTGAACTGCTTTCTCTTACTCCAGTTCTTAATTAGGACTTTTTTGTTGCTGTTTGCCAGAGTACTCTCTTGAGTAACTATTTCTTCAAAGAGACGCATCCTTTCTGAGTTTTCGCAACTCAAAAAAAAAAAAAATGTCTTTTTGTTGGCTTTATCAAAGACAGCAGATTGGCCAGGCAGAGAATATTAATACCTAGGTCACAAAGTTTCCTCCCAGAGCTTTATATAACTTCTCAACTTCTGTTAACTTAATGGATCATAAAATCCTGCAGCCAAAAAAAATTTAAGCCACCTGAATATGCAGGCACCCAAGACTAGCTAAATCCATCAGGGGGCAACCAGTCAATGGAACACTCTTCAAAAAAAAGAACAAGGGGATACATGTATGTGTATGGCTGAGTCCTTCACTGTTCACCTGAATCTATCACAACATTGTTAATCAGCTATCAGTCGAGTTCAGTCACTCAGTTGTGCCCGACTCTTCGCGATCCCATGGACTGCAGCACCCCAGGCCTCCCAGTCCATCACCAACTCCCAGAGTTTACTCAAATTCATGTCCATTGAGTCAGTGATGCCATCCAACCATCTCATCCTCTGTCGTCCCCTTCTCTTCCTGCCCTTATTCTTTCCCAGCATCAGGGTATTTTCAAATGAGTCAGATCATCGCATCAGGTGGCCAAAGTATTGGAGTTTCAGCTTCAACATCAGTCCTTTCAATGAATATTCAGGACTGATTTCCTTTCGGATGGACTGGTTGGATCTCCTTGCAGTCCAAGGGACTCTCAAGAGTCTTCTCTAACACCATAGTTCAAAAGCATCAATTCTTCAGTGCTCAGCTTTCTTTATAGTCCAACTCTCTAATCAGCTATACCCCAATACAAAATAAAAGGTTTAAAAAAAAAGAACAAGGAAGTTGTTTATTAATACGGAAAGAAAAATTGTTAAACCAATTGCAGAAGAGGTCTAAGGTATCCTTCCATTTATGTTAAAAAAGGGAAGGATCAGAATACACTTGTGGGTATGTGCATAAAATTCCTCTTTAAGGATGCGGAAGGAACTAGAAACATTTGTAGTCTCTGTAGAGGGAAAGGGGGTAGTTGGGGAGGCAGGGATGCTACAAAGACTGAATTGAAAAAAAATTCAAACAAAACACTTTTTATATCTATTGAATTTGATCTTGGGGGTATTCTATGGACAACAGAAGTAAAACACAACTCCTATGACCTCTAATTTTACTTAAAAAATCAGAATAACTAACACAAATAAGGTAAACAAAGCACTGGTACACCCTGTGCTTTCTGTTCAAGCAGCCTTCCCCATGGAGATCCCAATGCATCCCTGCAGGGGCTGCTGACTAAGGCAGTCAGCCATTCCACAGATCCAGTTGTGGACTTGGCTCTGAGGTCCTCTGACAGTTGCAGAAACCTCCATCTCAATTTGATCGCAGGCTTTTCCATCTGTCTGGGGACAGCCTTGCTCCTGTTCGTGCAGTTCAGGCATTGTCCACCTGTAGATTATATGTCCCTCCAATCTTGCATTGAACTTGACCATCTCTTTCCACATGAGTACTCCATTTTTTCTTCACCTCAGAGACATTTCCTTGTTTCCTTCTCTATTTCCCCCACCCCCAACACCTCTTATATATGTAGGGTTGACCAGAAATTTCATTCAGCTTTTTCTGTAACTTCTTATGGAAAAACCCCAACAAACTTTCTGGCCAACCCAATGCATTGACTTTTCTGCATCTCCCCTGCATTCCTCCTTACTTTTCTCTCATACTTATTGTTCCTTTATACTTTTTTTTTTTTTTTCAGAGAATCCCATGTGCTTGTTTTCTAATTTTCTGTTTCAGTTCTCTGATCTGATTTTTAAAATCTCCTTGGAGGATTTTGGCTTTGAAAATCCTCTTTTTCATCCCCAAGAATTCTCCCTGTTCTGTTCACAGATCATTTCCTCTTCCCAGCCAAGAGCCTTCTTTTCTAGCAATGCATTGTCTCTCAACTATCACTTCGAATACATAGTAGTGTTGTTGGGTTTTTATTCCTGTATTTTATTGTTATTTTCTGTTGCTTCTAGTGCTGTTTCATGGGTGACAGGGCTCCTTCAGTCCTCCGAGGGCATGCACGTGGGAGTGTCACCATGGGGACATTTGAGGGGCTCAGAGTCCCACAGGGTCTGGGTTGAGTCGGGGCCTCTTTCCCAGGCTGGTTTCTAAGCTGCCCGCCTCTCCTCCAGCTGCCCCCCTGCAGGCGCTTGGTCCTCTAGGTCCCCATCCTGCTCTTGAGCTCTCACCCACTATTAGGAGCAAGCCACAGCCCCTCCCCTTGGGGGCGGTTCTTACCTTGGAGAGGGGCTCCTGGTCACCCCATACCGCCTTCTGGGCCATCCAGGGCATCCAAAGAGTGTCAGGCGGTGGCGATTCATCGCCTATGGCCAGGGGGTTAAGCGAGGGCAGCAGCCGGCCGCGCCGCGCCTGCAAGAGCGATAGCCTGAAGCGGCCACAGGCCCTGACCACGTCTACCCAGGGCAGCGTGCTTGGCCGGCGATACGCAACATCGCGGATGAGGAGCAAAGAGAGCGGCAAGTTACTTTTCTGGGGCGTCTCCTTCCCATCCTCGCCGGGCTTTTTTGAGGAGCCGGGGGTACCCGGGGACTGGGAGGCCATCTCGGAGCCCGGCCTGGCCACGAACGGCGGCGCCACGCGCCCCCGCCCCCACCTTGGGCCCCACGCGCCCTCCGTGAGCCCGGCGATCTCACTGCCTCCTCTCGCCCCGCAGCATGGGTTACTCCCAGGAAAATGGGCTTCGAGTTTCCGGGCGCAAGAGGAATGATGCCAAATGTGTGAAACCGTTTGCAGGGGCTCCTGGCCAACCCACTTCACGTTCCACAACAGTAATGACCCATACGTTATAGAATGTACCCTGGATAAATTAAGACGCAGCTGGCAAGGGTGGGCACACACAATATATAAGGGCATGAAGGAAGTATCTGTCATGACGCTAGTGAAAAACCAAAGAACAAAATGTCACCACTCGGCCTGGAGCAGACTCAGTGCTAGAAAATGACTGTGTGAAATTAGAACAAAAGAGCAAGGGTCGTCATCTCTGGGGTGTAGAAGAATTGCCTTTTTTTTTTTCATTTTTTACAATTGTTCTGATCATTCTATGATGTTACTTTGATAATGGAAAAAAACCTCTTCACTCTACTTTTTAATTTAAAAAAACATATTTACTTTGCTAGTTTTGGCTGCATCAGATCTTAGTAGCCCCACAGTATGTGGGATCTTAGTTCCCTGATCAGGGATCGAACCCATGTCTTCTGCATTGGAAGGCAGATTCTCAACCACTGGACCAGGAAGGAAGTACCCCCTTCTCTGTTCTAAGTTGTTTGTTTGTTTTTAACATGGACCATTATTTTACAGTCTTTATTGAACTTGTTACAATACTGCTTTTTCTTTTTAATGTTTTCTGGTCGTGAGGTATGTGGGATTTTGGCTCCATGCCCAGGAATCAAACCCACACCCCCTTGTATTGGAAGGCTAAGTCTTAACCACTGGATGGCCAGGGAAGTCCGCTGCACTTTCCTTTTCCCAAAGTCTCATCAGGGCAGATGAGATGGCCTCAGAGCAGGGACCCAGGGCTACAGTGAAAACACCTGGAGCCTGTGTGATCCCAGATGTGGGCACACACTCTTCCACTCTTCCAGCCTTCCTCAGATACTTCGGTGGCTTCTCCCTCAAGAGGCTGAGGCCACCTGCCCGGATCCTGGGGCTGTGCCGCCCACTGGGCTCCTGGCTCCCAGCACCAACCATGGGAGGGAAGGAACCACCCCCCCAGGAAAACAACAAGAATGGGAAAGAGACCACCCTGCTCCCACATGATTCCTTAAGTAAGTCAGACTGTCCTTATCTGAACCTAGCTTTCTTCACCACAAAACCAGAGAAAAGCCTTCACTTTTCATTTCTTTTTTAAAAGTTTCAGGGAATGAAAAATCAAGAAGAAAATAGAAAAATGCCATTTTAATTAAACTGTACAGTCTGAATTTCTTCCTCTGACACTAACAGAAATTAAAAATAGAAATCAATTTCAGCAAACTTCCAAGGCAGGCTTTGAAATGTCAAGGTTTAAAAAAAAAATTTATTTCACAGCATGAATTTACATATAAATACAATCTGTACAATGTATTAACTGAGTGATCAATGAACTTCCATTCTGGAGGAGATCTGGTATTGGGACAGGCAGGGGCAGAATTCAATTACTGCCTCCTTAGTGGAAGACGCTTCAGCCTGGAAGAGGAAATAAAAGAGAGAGAGTTAGATACAAACAGAAAAACTAGATGGTTCAGCAGGGGAGGAATATGAAAACACCAGGCCTTTCCCTGAGTCAAAGTGGCACAAAATACAGAGAGTGACCCACACCATGAAAGAAAGCAGCATTTAATGTGCACTCTTAAGATTCTGTTCCCCCCAAAACACACAGAGAGACTCACTCCACCTCTTATGTTAAGACCCATTTATAAAAACAAGTTCTAATCCTGGTTTCACTTACCTATCTCATGTATGACCCTTGGGAAGGAACTAAAAAAACAAAAAACCATGCTTGCTCTGGGGCCAAAAGCTCCTGAGCTGCCAGTCTTAAACTCAGCTTTGAGCACACAAGAATGTTCACGGCAGCTCTAACTTACCAAGCAGAGCTGGGTCACCCTGACTCTATATCCTTGCTCTACAGCCCCAAACTGGAACACCAAAGGCCCCCAACAACAGGATAGAAGAACACTCTGTGGTGTATCCTATTAAGGAATACTCCACAGCAATGAGGACGAACCAGTTGTTACTAGGACAGTACGGAGGAATCCCACAGGCCAGATGCAAGAGCTCCTAGTATACAGGTCCCTTAAATAAATCTCAAAAACAAGAGTAATCAGTGATGACAGAATGGCTGCCTCTGGGGCTAGGAGTGGGGATCGTAAGTGAGCGGGGGTTTCTGGAGTGCTGGTTTAGTCCCTGATCTAGGTAAATTCAGGTAGTGAGAATGCATGCAACGATGAGCTTAAGATGTGAGTGCACAAAGAGGGTACTCCACTGTATGACTCCAGGTCTGTGAAATTCTAGAATGGGCAAAGCTAACTGAGAGGGACAAGACGCAGATCAGTGTCTCCTGGGGAGAGGATGGGGTTGGGGGAGACGGGGTGGCAGACTGCAATGCCATCTAGAACTAGGCCGTACCATCACTGAAGAAAAGCATCAGGGGCCCTTGACAAGAGTGAGACCTCAGCCAGGTGCTGGCGATGCAAGTAAGACCTATGTGGCTGTGACCCTCAAAATGCTTCTTGCAGGAGGAACTTCCCTGGTGGTCCAGTGGTTAAGAACCGGCCTTGTAAGGCAGGGGATGTGGGTTCCATCCCTGGGTCCAGGAACTAAGATCCCACATGCTGCAGAGCAACGAAGCCCCTGTGCCACAACCAGAGAGTCCATGTGCTGCAACAAAAGATCCGGCATGCTGCAACTAAGACCCAACACAGCCAAATAAACAAAAAAGTAAATGGAAAAACAAAAGCGCCCCTTGCAGGAGACAGATGCAGACAGGTAACACACACAGTGGAGAGAGGCACAAAAGATGGACAGACTCTCTCTGCAGAGAGTCTAGGAGGCTTAGGGTTGAGGGACTATGGAAACTATACCTTTCACAACCAGAGAGTAATATTTAAACACACCTCACACCTCTGCCCCTGCCCTCCCCCCATCCCAGGCCCTGCCTCAGGGACAAGGGCTCTCAGGAGTATAAGAATCCCTCCAGTCCTCTTCTCTGCAAAGATGTACATACAGGTGTACACAGGGAAATCCAAAGGAGTGAGGATGATAGCACCAGCTGTATACACTATTCTGTAGCTTTTGGCCTCTTATTGTTAAGTTTCAGATGCCAGTCAGCAAGCAGCCCATGTTTTCTGACTGCTATGCTCGGCACACTCCACCACACCCTCTAGATGGACATCAAGGGGCCTCCCTGTGTGCAAGTGCCTCTCTGCAGGAATGACTCATTACGTGGCCCCAAACAGTCAAGGGTGATGATATCAGGTGTTGGTAACAGCCTCTCTGGGCCTTGCTTTCCCTGCCAATGAACTGAGGGGACACGAGTCACAGGGTGTGAGGGTCTTAAAGGAGCCCACACCCATGTGGGTGCTTCACAGTGCCTGGCCCATCAAATCAGCACTGGCACGTGCCTTGAGAAAAGGGAGACATGAGACAGCAGAGCTGCTTCAGGGGGGCTCTGGATTAAACTGAAATGCTCATATCTTTGTGTTTTTGAACCATGAGAATGTCCTGTCTACTGGGAAGACATAAATGAAAAGGAACATGGGGCTGGCACTTGTCTTTCCAGATAGCAAAATAACTATAAGGCCATAGGAATTAAAACAGAGTGGACGGGCTTCCCTGCTGGTCCAGTGGTTAAGATCTGCCTTGCAGGGGACACCAGTTCGACCCCTGGTCCAGGAAGATCCCACACGCCTCGGAGCAACTAAGCCCGTATACCACAACTACTTAGCCTGTGCTCTAGAGGTTGGGAACCATGGCTACTGAGCCCATGCTCCCAGAACCCATACTCCACAACAAGAGAAGCCTGTTTCGTCTCTCTTCATCCTGGGCCCACAGCTGGACTTCCCCTACCCAGTCCTGTGGAGGACAGCAGGGTCATCGAGCTGCCCTGGGCTATGGGCTGGAAGGGAAGAGAAGCCAGGACGTGCGGGCAGGGCCATAACAACCTCCAGAACCATCTTCCAATCCATTCCCCTCCTACTGGGATCCTGAGTAACTGGCTCAATCCCATTTATGCTTCACTGGCTGAGCCACTGGGATTCAGGGGTTCTTTTAAATCACAGCTCATTTACTCAATCTCATTAATATTTACAACTGGCCTCTATCTGGAGAAAGTTAAGTTGGATGCCTATACTACTCTGTTCACAAAAAAAGGAAAATGAAACAACTCAAATAAACAAATGAAAACAAAACTGAAAAAGCATGAGGACAGTCTACATACATATACAAAATCTTACATTAGGGAAGGCCTTTAAAAGACAAAATGTAAAACACACCACCACTGCCAAAAAAAAAAAAAAACAACTAGTAAAATTGAGTGTACCAAAAATTAAAGCTTCTATTCAACAAAAGTCATATAATAGGTAACACTCTAGGACACAAAGGATGACTATCCAGAATTATTTTTTAGTTTCTAAAAAAGTTTTTATAAATTTTTAAATGCTAAAAGAAAAAAAGGGTTAGGGGGATACTTCTCTGGCGGTCCAGTGGTTAAGACTCTCTGCTTCCACTGCAAGGGTCATGGGTTTGCTAATATCAGACCACCTGACCTGCCTCCTGAGAAATCTGTATGCAGGTCAAGAAGCAACAGTTAGAACTGGACATGGAACAACAGACTGGTTCCAAATCAGGAAAAGAGTAAGGAGTATGTCAAGGCTATATACTGTCACCCTGCTTATTTAACTTATATGCAGAGTACATCACGAGAAATGCTGGACTGGATGAAGCACAAGCTGGAATCAAGATTGACAAGAGAAATATCAATAACCTCAGATATGCAGATGACACCACCCTTAGGCAGAAAGTGAAGAACAACTAAAGAGTCTCTTGATGAAAGTGAAAGAGGAGAGTGAAAAAATTGGCTTCAAGTTCAACATTCAGAAAACTAAGATCATGGCATCCGGTCCCATCACTTCATGGGAAATAGATGGGGAAACAGTGAAAACAGTGGCAGACTTTATTTTGGGGGCTCTAAAATCATTGCAGATGGTGACTGCAGCCATGAAATTAAAAGATGCTTGCTCCTTGGAAGAAAAGTTATGACTAACCTAGACAGCATATTAAAAAGCAGAGACATTACTTTGCCAACAAAGGTCCGTCTAGTCAAAGCTATGGTTTTTCCTGTGGTCATGTATGGATGTGAGAGTTGGACTATAAAGAAAGCTGAGCGCCAGAGAACTGATGCTTTTGAACTGTGGTGCTGGAGAAGACTCTTGAGAGTCCTTTGGACTGCAAGGAGATCCAACCAGTCCATCCTAAAGGAAATCACTCCTGAATATTCATTGGAAGGACTGATGCTGAAGCTGAAACTCCTGATGTGAAGAATTGACTCATTTGAAAAGACCCTGATGCTGGGAAAGATTGAAGGCGGGAGGAGAAGGGGACAACAGAGGATGAGATGGTTGGATGGCGTCACCAACTCAATGGACATGAGTTTGAGTAAACTCCGGGAGTTAGTGATGGACAATGTGGCCTGGTGTGCTGCAATCCATGGGGTCACAGAGAGTCGGACACGACTGAGCAACTGAACTGAGCTGAACTGAACTGAACAGGGAACTAAGATACTACCTGCATGCCTCACAGTGTGGGCCAGAAAAAATTGTTTTAAATTTTTTTAATAATAATTCCTAAAAATCAGTAGAACAGTACCTAAAAACCAGAAAAACAATCTAACAGAGGACAGAACATTGTGGAATGTTTCAGTTCAGTTCAGTTGCTCAGTCGTGTCCGACTCTCCGCGACCCCATGAATCACAGCACGCCAGGCCTCCCTGTCCATCACCAACTCCTGGAGTTCACTCAAACTCATGTCCATAGAGTTGGTGATGCCATCCAGCCATCTCATTCTCCGTCGTCCCCTTCTCCTCCCGCCCCCAACCCTTCCCAGCATCAGAGTCTTTTCCAGTGAGTCAACTCGTCACATGAGGTGGCCAAAGTATTGCAGTTTCAGCTTTAGCATCAGTCCTTCCAATCAACACCCAGGATTGATCTCCTTTAGAATGGACTGGTTGGATCTGCTTGCAGTACAAGGGACTCTCAAGAGTCTTGCTATTCACAAAGGAGCCCACAGCAAACGCTGAGACACAAAGCAAAGGATACTCGGCCTCATTATTGATCCAGGAAACACAATGAAGATGACATGCCATTCTTAATCCATCAGGCTGGCAAACATCTCCATGCTGCTTGTAGCTGATGTAACAACAAGGTACTTTCACAATTCAAATGGATAGAGCCACTTTTGACAACAGTTTGGTGGTATTTATTCCTTCTAAATGTTTATGCCTATAGATTTATGTTAAAAATGTGAAACAACATGTGTGTGTACCTGTGTGTGCGTGTATGTGTGTAGTTGTGTAAAAAAGTCTTCAAAGTTACAAAGCAACTGACAACAGAGGGGACTGTGGAGAGAAGAGAGATTTGGGGAACTGGTCACAGTTTTACCTATAAGATTTGAATTTTCACAACAATAATAGATTTACATATTATTTATGCAATTAAAAGTTAACTTGATAAAAAGCGGAGTCAATACACAAATATATCATTCCTGACATTTGCCTCTAAGCAACCATGGCGAGGCTTGATCAGCGTCTGAAGTGCCTACCGTCTCAGCAGCTCCTGGGGTGACAGGTCTGTGGGCCCGTCTTCACTCTGGCTGTCGCTGCTGTCTGCACTCTCAGAACTACTACTTCTCTCTGGTTTTTTATTCTTTTGCTTGCCTTTGTGTTTGCGCTTCCGGTGTTTCTTTTTCTGAAAAAAAAAAAAAAGAAGAACAAATGGGTGTTTCCATCCCTTATTCAGCACAATTACAGGCTAATGAGGCATTTGGTTGCTGGAGTCATTCAAAAACAAAAGCGAAGGGGCCTTACCTCGTGGTCCAGTGGTTAAGCAGGAAGAAAAAACTGGAGAAGGTTAGAGAACAGCACATAGGCCGTTGAGAAAGAAGAGAGTTTGGTTTTCAAACCTGTCAGCACCAGTTCCTTTCCTTTCATTCCAGGAGAACTCTGTTATCTTCCATGCTCGAGAATCCTGTTTTCTGGGAGCTAAAAGTGGAGCTGTTTCTAATCAGTTTTCCTACTGCCCAGACCACTGTGGGAGCCCAGCACTAACGTTAACTAAATTAAATGGCTGCACCATAATGCAAGAGAAGATACCGATGTCGAGGTAAGGGATGTCAACGGTGTTCTTCAAGTGTCCATCATGTCAAACGACAAGCTACAGACCCAAGTCTCTATTTGTAGTGACGACAAAGTAGTTGAGAAATAGTCAAACTAATGCCTTCTTTTTATATTGAATAATAATCAATATTAAATGTTCTTATTATTTAATTATTTAAACAATGGTTTTATTAAAGTTAGTAATTAACTGTTTTATTACTTAATACTCAACCATTACTCTAAGATATTTATTTATTTTAGACTGCATAACTTGTGGGACCTTAGGTCCTTGACCAGGGAGAGAACCCAGGTCCCTGCAGTGAAAGTGCTGAGTCCTAACCACTGGACCGCCAAGGAATTCCCAACTGTAAGATATCAAATGTCCTTATTTCCTGCTTTTTAATGTTTGTGAATTAAAAAAAAAATTTAAGTACAACTGAATAAATTAAAATATTCTGTCTGAAAGAAAAACGAAGTGTGTTTGAAAATCAAGGGGCTACACTGAATTGATATTCAGTCAAGTCAGTGAGAGACCTGTGGCCCCATTCCTGGGTCACTCCGGGAGGCTGGGGCATCTGACGCCACACACCCGGAAGTTACTCACCTTCTCTTTCTTCCGTCTATGCTCTTTCTTGGTCTTGTGTTTTTCTTTGTTCTTTTTATGTTTCTCTTTGAGAGGTGCCTCAAGTTTTTGACGTGCATCTGAAACACAGACGTAATAAAGACGTGAACTAGAGGCACCATGGGGGAAAAAAGACTAAATTACTGAATTCAGTAATGACGCAGATAGAATGTTTACCATTAAGGCAGAACTCCAGCCCTACCTCACGGGTAAACAAGCAGATTAGCGTGTCACACTGTAGCTCTATATTTAGAAACTGCCAGAAACCTCAACCTAAGACCTGTTCGATCCAACTGGTGTTTGGCCACAGCCTTATCTGCCAGATGAAGATAAAGTCAGACCAGAATGCCTACAAGCTTTCTGTAATTTAACATCCTTGGGTAAACTCAAAGACGGATCAGAATCTGCATCTGGCTCTGTCACCAGCTCTGTGATCTTTGACATGTTGTTAAACCTCCCCAAGTCTGTTTTCCCATCTGAAAAAAGGGGAAAACAAGAATCCCTGTCCCCTCAGGGACATAGAGAGGATCAGAAGGGACCATAAACATGAACCCCGAAGCCATAACTGCCAGCCCCTCTGAAAGCCTCCTCCCTTGCCAAAAGCACATTTCATATGAGTTCATCTTATAACTGGAAACACTAAAAAATTAGCAGCAAAAGAACATAATGTACGTGATCATTAAAAATGACTAAACAAGTTACATGAGCTCAAATTCTGACCGAAACGTTTTCATGAACTTCCAGTCATCAAACCAGCAGAAAACTATCTAGAATAGAAACACTGTAAGACATTAAATCAACTTTTATCTACCTAAAAAAAGCTCCAAGGTATTTCACAAATACAGTTTATTTTTCAAACCAGGTTAACGGATATCTGCAACTTTCTAGTATTATATTTTGGTCAGATATTTCCAAATTTGACCTCCCCAAACTATTCTTTTTAATGCTAGATTTTGGAAAATAACTCATAGACCAAATTATGTTATTAACTATTACAAGGATATCAAGGGCTGTACTGGGAAACAGCCATAAGTAACTTAGCTTTCAGGTACTGACACACGTATTTTAAACTAAAGATCTGAACAACTATTGAGATGAGAAATACATTCACCACAATTTTTCAAAACCTCACACCTTTTACTCCTCTCTGCTTTCTATCATTTCTTTGAAGGCTGGGTTAATTAACCAAACCGATATGTGTAAGTGGGCACTACAGGAAACTATAAAGTAGGTAATAGAATTTTATGTCATTTATACATCTGGGCCCTATTATCAGATGTGTGTTAACCCAGCTTTCAAAGAGATGATAAACCAGTATAAACATTTTAATGTGAGAAGTCAATCTAAGCTGGCAACGAACAGAAGTTGCCAACAGACACTGGGGGAGGAGGATGAGCTGTATTTACTGCTGAAAGGATTAGTTTTATTTATTTTTTGCTACATTAGCCAAAGGATTAAAAATGTCTCAGAATATCCTTCTCTCTACAATCCCTGTTCCATCTTTGTGTCCTAGATTTTTAATTTTTTAAAAAATTTCTATAAGTGGCAAAATTTGAGATACTCAGGACACTTCTGTTAAAAAGGTTGTTTTTTGTTTTTTTTTTTTTTCAAAAAAACTGAAGGTGTCTGAGACTGAAGAGCAACTACTATCATTTAGGTACAAGGTGGAAGCATTGATTCTCCAAGTGTGGCTGAGAACAGATAAGCAAGGAAGAAATGGATATATTTGGGCAGCCCCGTGCTGGATTATGTTGATGGGTGGAACGATGTGATTAGAGTTGTCCTATCTTAGGGGGAGACTCTGGTGTCCATGCAAACAGATGACGCAAAGCACTCTCGACTCACTGGGACAGAAGACTGGGGGCAGCCGTGGGCCGAACTCCTCTCTTTCATCTATCTGCATCTTCTGAATTGGGAAGAATGGTGCAGGCTCCTGGGGTGCTGGCTCGCTAGCTGAAAAACATCAGGGTATTAATTACATACACATGCCAAACATCAATGTACTCGAGTCTGAAACTGTCTTAGTTTCACCAGATAACATGTGCTTTTCTTCAGTACCCCACTTAACCAGCTCACGCCAAATGCTGAGGATACAGAGAGAACATGCAGGCCCGACCTCTGACCTCATGGACATGTGAGCTGAGATGTCGGTCACCCAAGGACACCTGCAACCAGGTGCCCCAGTGGCTGTACCCCCGAGGTGGCGAGGGTGCTTGTAGTACACACTCACATCACCTGAGACCTAAAAGGTTGAAATACATCCTTGAGGGAGGGCCATCTCAGGAGAATAAAGACTTAGAAATAAACAGGATATCAGACTATGTCCCAGCTCAGAAGGCTTCACATCACTCAATTGTCAGAGCAGAAAAACTGAATATGAACAAATTATCATGTTCACACTAATAATCTCATTTTTAAAGAACAGATGATTTGGTTTTCAGAGATAAGAGAGAAAGATGGGACAAGTCTAGAAAAATATGTATCGAAGTGTTGGTGGTTATCTCTGGGAAAGGGGGATTCCAAGAGACTTAAGCTTTCTACATTTCTAAATTTTTTAACTTTTCAAGTAATGTATAATTGTGTAATTAAAAAAATAAGCTGCCTTTTTTTCATGGAAGAAAGAAAGAAATAGGCTGACATTTGCGGTCACCTACGAACAAACAGTATCTTATATCTCTACATAACTTTTTAGTTAAAGGCCCTTAAAAATTATACCTCAGTCCACCACAGGCTGACAAGGGCAAGAAGAACACTCTAAGACTGAGATGGGAAATTCTGTCCACCCACCCAAGCATCTGAAAAGTCTCCCACCCTTGCAGATGGCCTCCATTCCTATGCCAGAACCCCTGGCTGGGGTAAACAGAACAGGTAGAACAGGCTACTAAGCAAGCATCAGACTCATTATAGTGAGAACAGACACCATCTACCAAGTGCTACTTATGTGCCGGGCAATGCCCATCTGACGGGTGAGCCGGAGCACACAATCTGCCCTACAGAGGAGAAAGCAGAGGAACCCCTGTGCATGTGATGACCAAATGTTTCCCACTAATCCTGGCATTGTGTCATCAACCACATGAAAAAAATTTAATTCTCAACTAGCACACACAGGAAAATCAATATTATCAAACAAAGCCATTCTAAAGATATACCATAGATTTATGCCAGAGAGGAGAAAAGAAAAAGAACTCTGCTCCATCTCAATGAAAAATACAAAAGATTATGAATGAGTGAGTGAGTGAAAGTCGCTCAGTCACATCTTACTCTTTGTGACCCCATGGACTGTAGCCCACCAGGCTCTCCTCTGTCCATGGGATTCTTCAGGCAAGAATACTGGAGTGGGTTGCCATTCTATAAATCATATAAACATTTTTGGATCTGTCTACTAAGGAAAGCAAAAGTAAACAAATAAGACCTAATTAAACTACAAAGCTTTTGCATGGCAAAGAAAACCATCAACACAATGAAAAGACAACTGAACGGAACAAATATTTGCAAATGACATGACTGATAAAGGGTTAATAACCAAAATATTTAAACGGCTCATACAACTCAACATCAAAAAATTTTTTAAAGTAAACAACCCAATTAAAAAATGGGCATAAGACCTGAAGAGACATTTTCAAAGAAGACATACAGATGGCCAACAGGCATATGAAAAGATGTTCAACATCACTAATCAGCAGAGGAACGCAAATCAACACATGATGAAAAAAAAAATACACGATATCACCTTACACTTGTCAGAATGCCTACCATCAAAAAGACCACAAATAACAAATGTTGGTGAGGATGCAGAGAAAAGAATTCTTGTGCATTGCTGGTAGGAGTGTAAATTGGTGCAGCCACTGTGAAAAGTAATACAGAGATTCCTCAAAAAACTAAACAGCATTATCATATGATCCAGCAATCCCACTCTTGATCGTATTTCCAGAAAAAAAAAACACAACAACTCTATTTTGAAAAGATACATCTACCCGAATGTTCACAGCAGCATTATTTATAATAGCCAAGATATATAAGCTACTTAAGTATCCATCAACAGGTGAATGGATAAAGAAGATACGGTGTACACACACACACACACACACACACACACACACGTGTGCACAGGAATATTATTCGGCCATAAAAAAGAAAAGTTTGCTATTTGCAACAACATGGATGGACCTGGAAGGTATTATGCATAGTGAAATAATTCAGACAGAGAAAGACAAACAGAGTACATTATCACTTACATGGGAATATAAAAAATAAAACGAATGAATGAATACAACAGAACAGAAACAGACTCACACACGCAGAAAACAGTCTAGTGTTTACCAGTGGGGAGAGGTAAGGAGACAGGGGCCAGAGAAAGGTAGGGGATCCGGTGATACAAACTACTATGCATAAAATTAGTAAGCTACAGGGTATTCCCTGGCGATCCAGTGGTGAGAACTCCGCACTTTTCTGCCGAGAGTACGGGTTTGGTCCCTGGTCAGGAAACTAAGATCCAGTGAGCTGCAAGGCACTACAACAACAGCAAAAAAGCTACAAGGATATATTGTACAGCAGGTATAGAGCCAAAATTTTAGCACACCTTTAAATGGAGTATAACCTATAAAACTTTTTTGAATCACTATGTCATATACCCAAAACATAATATTATAAATTAACTATACTTAAATAAAACTTGTTTTAATTTAAAAAAACATAAAACTTAATAATATCATCAGTTGCTAATTATCCTGCTTAAAAATTGATACCAAATGAAGAAGCAGCTTCTCTATAGACACCATTGTTTTCTTTTTCAGATTCCAAAGTCTGAAATATTTGACATACCTTGTGCCACAGATGATGCTTCAACTAAGTCAGTCTCTTGGGAACTTTTGAAGTCAGCCTCCCTGTGACCCTCCTGATCATCCTCACTGTCACCTTGCTCATCCTCAGAGGATGAAGACTTCTCATCAGAGGAGCTGGCAAAGATGGCTTTGAATAAGTCCATGGATGGGCGGCTATCCTCTCCTTCGGTCTGTGAATCCACATCTTTATTTACCACCTGTATTAACAGTGAAATAAGAATCAGAGGTGAATAGGCAAGGATGAAAAGAGCTACACATTCTAGAACATGGCACACGCACACACACAGGTACTTATGTTTATACTCATGTGTGTGAGTCTCCATATCCACACATTTGCTAACTAAACAATGATCACTCACATATTATATCATCTTCTGGTATTTTTCTGATTCAATACCTGTAGACCACGCTGACTGGTAGAAGCAACTGAAACCGCTCATGGAAATAGGTCATTAATCAGAATTGCAAAGGACCCAGAAAAAGGCAGCAGGGACTAGCACAGCACCTCTGTCCTGTTTTCAAAAGTCTATCTGAGGCTTCTGTGGTGGTCCAGTGGTTAGGAATCCACCTTGCAATGCAACAGACACCGGTTCGATCCCTGGTCTGGGAAGATCCCACATGCTGAGGAGGAACTAAGTCTGTGAGCCACAACTACTAAGCCCACGTGCCCCAGAGGCCGTGCTCCGCAACAAGAGAAGCCACCGCAGGGAGAAGCTTGGGCACCGCAACAAGTAGCAGCCCCTGCTGCTGCAACTAGAGAAAGCCGTCGTACAGCAACGAAGACCCAGCACAGCCAAAAATAAATAAATGAATAAAATTTTAAATGTCTATCTGAGCATTTAGAGGTCCAAACATGAAAGGTAGTGAAGACAGTGTACTCATTAAAAGGTGTTGAAAACTGGGGACCTCCACACTTGGACAGCAAGACCAAACCAGTAAATCCTAAAGGAAATCAACCCTGAATATTCATTGGAAGGACTGATGTTGAGGCTGAAGCTTCAGGAGTTTGGCCACCTGACTTGAAGAGCCAACTCACTGGAAAAAGACCCCGATGCTGGGAAAGACTGAGGACTGGAGGAGAAGCGGGTGATAGAGGATGAGATGGTTGGATGGCATCACTGACTCCATGGACAAGTTTGAGCGAACTCCAAGAGATAGTGAGGGACAGGGAAGCCTGGCGTGCTGCAGTCCAGGAGTCACAAAGAGCTGGACGTGACCAAGTGACTGAACATCCACACAATGGGGAGAGTGCAAGGAACACACTGACAGTGGTCCTGGAGCCCTCCTCTGCAGTCACAGCTCACCCTGCCGAAAAGCAGCCTCAGGATGGAGGGCCAGGCTAGTGGCTTTGTACATACTCCAGCCTATAAACAGGGACAAAGGTATGAAGAAGGCATGGTTCCCACATCCCAACAGCTTATCACCAGATAGACACGGGGCGATCTAAAGTGCTAAGTGTGAACAGCAGCCTCAAGAGCGGCTGAGATCAGGATCCACTTCAGCCCTTCCGTTTTACCACTGGAGAGTGTAGGTCAGGAACGACAAGAGGCTCTGTCAACAACGCACGTGCCATACATACACACATGTGCTAGATGCCCGGGGGACCTGGACTCTACCTGGCAGAGCGCTCGTTCTCAGCCAGTAGTCCCTCCCATGTCCCACACCACCTCCAATTTCTGAAGCAGAATTATAAATACGCGAAGGAAACAATACAAGACTGTGTAAAATCCTTTCCCATAGAAAAAAATTAAGGATATCATTGTCCACTAAAAATAACCAGGGCACCGTGGAGTAAGGACTGACTCTAGAATTGGGGGTGAGATATATAGAGGAGCTTAGGACATCTCACTGTGCCCAGAAAGTGAGGACATGCTCATAGCGTAAGAGGGACGTACCAGCGGCACACAGGAGCCAAACTGAAAGGGCTTCAACTAAACAAACCAGGACAGCTGGAGCACTAAAATAAGTTGGGGCTTCCCTGGCAGTCCAGTGGTTAAGACTCCACGCTTCCACCGCAGGAAGCATGGGTTCAATCCCTGGTCAGGGAACTAAGATCCCACATGCCACACAGTGCGGTCAAAAAAAATGACAGTACTCAATCATCCCTTTGGATAAAATAGGAAACCATGGGTCCACAGTGATAGAAATAATTTGATGAGAGACAGGGTATTTATATATTTCAGAGCTCTTAAATTTGTATTAAAAACAAAGCAAAAAAAATAAATAAGTGTACTTAACTACAAAAGGGAAAAGACTAACTTCATAGTGGAGAAGTCTGGCAGTCACCACCTTAATTGAGTAATCAAAGTGAGAATCAGGAACAGGACAAACCAACACCATGTGCCACTTTGGCAGGACACACTGAGACCACAGCAGCGCCCCTTCTGACGTGTTCCTGCTGCAAATGCAGGCGCGGATCGAGTCCTAAGGAAAGGCAAGATGAGCCCAAACTGAGGGCTATTCAACAAACCACCGGCCTGCAATCTTCAAAAGTATCAAGATCATGAGAGTCGAGGAAAGACTGAGGAACTGTTCCAAGAATGAGGGAGACTAGAGAATCGCGACAGCTCAATGCAGCAGTGATGCCAGGCTGCACTCGTGCTGTAAAGGACAGCTAGTGGATCTCGAACAGGTTGGAAGACTGGGCAGTAGTAACGCATCAGTGTTAACTTGATGATTTTGACGGATGTACCGTGGTTATATAAGAGAACGCCCTTCTTGGGACTTCCCCAGTGGTCCAATGGTTAAGAATCCTTGAAATACAGGGGACAAGGGTTTGATTCCTGGTCAGAGAACTAAGACCTCACATGCCGCCGGACAACTAAGCCTGAGAGCCACAACTAGAGAGTCGGGCACCGCAATGAAAGATCCCACGTGATGAAACACAGATCCTGTCAGCCGCAACTAAGGCCCGATGAGGCCAAATAAATACGTAAAAACAGAATGCCCTTCTTTAAAAGAAAATGTGGGTGTGATGGGGCATCCGGCTGGCAATTTATACTCAAGTGGCTCAGGAAAAAAATTATCTACACTGTATCTAAACTTTCAAGATTGTTTTAAACTTTTCAAAGTTATAAAAATGTCAGAAGAGAGGTTAACAGCTGAAGCACAGGAAATCATAGCCACAGTTCCCTATAAAAGTCATGTATTTGATATTTTTATGACAAACCACAGACACCAAAGTCACATGCATGGACGATTACTGAATGACATAGTGTTTGCAGACAGTCCTGACCTTTAATAGTGTCTGTATTATTAAACGTCCCTTGGGGTAGGAAATGGCAACCTATTCCAGAATTCTTGCCTGGAAAATGCCATGGACAGAGGAGCCTGGTGGGGTATAGTCCATGGGGTCACAAAGAGTCGAACACGATTGAGCAACTGAGCAAATATGCACATTATTAAATGTACATGAGTATTTAAGACATTCTACACTTAGATAGCCACAGAAGATGATTTTCTTGTTTATATTTTTTCCAGAATATAATAGGAGCTGTACTGAAACTAAACAATAACAACATACACCAAACACACAACAACTATATCTACAAAGCTCCCTAACCACCACCACCCCCACCTTCCAACAAAAGTGTGCACATTCACAATTGTGGTGATTCAGAGAAAGAAATTAAGTAACTCAGAAAGGGGAAGAGACCCTCCTAGGGTCACAAGCTGATAACTTAAAAAGCAAGAACCAAGACATTTCGGCCAAAATTATCTAAATACTATCGCAACATGATTTGAGAAAATCTAGAAGGCTTTCTAACCCAATGACCATATCGCAGAGTCAGAACCCCTGGGTTTTATACCATTAAACCCCAAATGGCATGGTTCCAAATCCATGGTGGCATAGGGGATGGCTGCTGCTGCTGGGTTCAAAAGGAGGGGGACCATTTTTTCTGACCATAGGAGCTGTGGTTCTAACAGTCTGGAGTGAATTTCACTGCTGTCTTCCCCAGCCTGCCCTCCTGCCACTTGAGTCCAGACAGAAAAAGTCAACGGGAAGTGCAAGGCAGAGCAAGGAAACAAAATCCCCGGCTTTCTGACTAGAGGACTTAAAGGGCATGTCAGCAATATCAGGAAGGAGAGGAGCTGGATAGGGTGATTCAGGGTTAGTGAGTTTCTTTCTGCCTCACCTCTGAGCTCAGGGATCTGATTCTGAACCAAACCAAAGCCTTTGACAACAGAACTATGGGATTAACTACCAGCCAGGTCCCAGACCAGCCACGAGGAACAGCACATACAGGAGAGATCTGAAGAGTACTATAAAGGCTTTGAAAACTAGAAGAGCATTTCAACCAAGATGGGTTAGAACTTGTAGCCTGAACCTAATTATGTCCACTGTCCACTTAAGCAAAACAAAACAGAACAAAACATCGAGATTCTCCTTAGAATTCAAACAAGACCCAGAATCTCATAACACTAACATTCAAAGTATCTAGAATGCAATCCAACCCTGAATAGGGAAAGTGTTAGTCGCTAAGTCATGTCTAACTCTTTGCAACCCCATGGACTATAGCCTGCCAGGCTACTCTGTTCATGGAATTCTCCAGGCAAGAATACTGGAGTGGGTAGCCATTCCCTTCTCCAGAGGATCTTCCCAACCCAGGGTTCGAACCCAGCTCTCCTAAATGACAGGCAGATTCTGTCCTGACCTACCAAGGAAGCCCAAAAAGCCTATAGCACCTGCTATTCCCAGGCATTCTCCCATCCAAGTACTAACCAGATCCCTGCTTAGCTACTAAGATCAGATGAGATTGGGTGCATTCAGGATGGTATGGCCAGAGACAAAACTTACTTGGTACACAAACAAACAGGAAAATCTCAACTTGCAAAAAATAATCAACAGACGCCAACCTCAAATGACAAAAATCAAAATGACAAAAATGTTGGAATTAGAAGATAGATTTTAAAGCAGCTATAACCATGCTCCAAGAATAGAGACAAATAAATGAAAAGGTTTTTTAAGTCTTAGCAAATAAATAAAAGATATAAATACAATAACCCAAGTTAAAAATTCACTGGATGGACTCAATAGCAGAATGGAAATGACAGAGAAAAGACTCAGTAAACTTAAAAACAATTCAAGAGAAATTATTTGTTGCAAACAGAGGGGAAAGATTGACAAAGAACAGAGGCTCGGAGATCTACAGTACAAATTTATTTAATGTCATCAGTCTCAAGAGAAGTATGAGAATATGTGCAGAAAAATGTATCTGGGGCAATTCCCTGGTGGTTCAGTGGTTAGGATTCTGCAGTTTCACCGCTGAGGACTTGGATTCCATCACCAGTCAGGAAACTAAGATCTCATAAGCCACTCTGTGTGGCAAAAAAGAATTTTTATAAAAGAAAAATATTTGAAGAAAACAATGGCTGAAAATACCCCAAATTTGTTCAAACACAAACTTAAAAGATTCAAGAAACTCAGCAAACCCCAAACAAAATAATCTCAAAGAAATTCACACCCAGATACATCGTTATCAAACAGCCAAAACCGAAGACAAAGTGAAAATCTTAAAAGGAGTCAGAGGAAAAAAATCACATCGTTACAAGGAGAGGAACAACAATGTGAACGGCTGCCAGTTTCTCATCAGGAACCAGGAGGCCAGAAGGAGGTGGGAGAATATTTTTAAAGAACTGAAAGAAAAGAACTGTTGACCCAGAATTCTACATCCAGCAAAAAATATCCTTTAGGAATGAAGATGAAATACAGGATATTCTCAGATGAAGGAAAATGAAGAGAATTAGTTGTTGGAACTGCTCAGAAAGAAATGCTAAAGGAAGTAAGGAAGGAAAGGATAAGAGGGAAACTTGGAACTTCAGGAACAGAAATAGTAATATCCAAGTAGATCAAACATATTATCTCCTCAGCAGCTCTCTAAAATATGTATAATGATGGAAAGCAACAATTTAAATATTGTCTGCTGAAGTTTTTAGAGAATATATATATATATTAATATGTAGTATATAAGACAACAACATAAACTAGGGAGGGTAAAGGGATTGCACATTCCACTCAAAGTGATAAAATATCAATTCTAAATACATGGTGAAAAGGTTAAGTATGTGTATTGTAACTGCTAGGGCGATCACTGAAAAAACAGAGTGAAAAATTAGACAAATTAAAATGGAATACTAAAAATTATTCAAGTAATATGAAAGAAAGTAGGAAAGGAGAAACAGGAATGAAAGAGTGGGAACAGAATACAAATAATAAAATTACAAACCAAATTCAATTATATCAACAAATTACGTTAAATGGAAATGGTTAAAACATACAAAGATTAAAACACACAGATTATAAAAATGTTTAAAAATAAAAGACCTAACAACAATGACACACTGTTTATTAAAAACCCATTTTAAATGTAATGATAAAGAGTAATATTGCATAATGATAAAAAGGTCAATTCACCAAAAAAATCTAACAATCCTGGGAATTCCCTGACAGTCCAGTGGTTAGGACTCTGCACACTCACTGTCAAGGGCCTGGTTTCAATCCTGGTTGGGGATTGATCCTGCACCCCTTACAGAGTAGTCAATAAAAATATAATACCTCTATATAAAACAATCCTCAGTGTGTATGTACCTAACAAGAAAAGTTTCAAAATACAGGAAACAAGCACTTGGGAATACAGTATGGCAATTTCTTACAGTTACATCTGTATGAACATATTACCCACCAATCCCACAATTAGCTATTTACCCTAGAGAAGCGTAAACTTACGTTCACACTCAAATCCACACAGGAATATTCACAGCAGCTTTAGTTATGATAACCAAAAGCTGGAAACAACTCTATGTCCTCAAAGAGTGAATGGACCAGGAAGCTGTGGTGCACCCACACAATGAAACATTAAGCAACAAAAAGGGTACACAGCCAGTACTGAGGAATCTCAAAAGCACGACACTAAGTGAAAGAAGCCAGTCTCAAGAGGCTATTTATGCACATTGTCTGACTCCATTCATATATCATCCTTCAAGGAGCAAAACTATGGAGACAGAGTGGAGATCAACAGTTGACACGGGTTTAGGGTGATGGGAGGGTATGACTACAAAGATTCGGCAGGAGGGAATGTTTGAGGTGATGGTGCCTCTCTGCATCCTGATTATGGTGGTGGTTCCATGAACTTACATATGTGCAAAAACTCACTGCACTGGATGTTTTTTTAAACAGTCAAGTTTGAGGTGTGTTAAAAATAAAATAATTTTAATGAAGCTATTAGAAATAAAACCAACTTTTTATTAAGCTCAACTTTTAACTATTAAAGCAGTCATTTATTTATTTTTGCAGGGGGGACAACTCACAGCTTGTGTGATCTTAGTTCGCTGACCAGGGATTGAACCTGAGCCCTGGCAATGAAGGTGTGGAGTCTTAACCACTGGATTGCCTGGGAATTTCCACACCAATAATTTTTTAAAAACCCAATGAATATTTTCTCTACAGTCTCCATAAAAGGGAAGCTTGTTACTTGAAAAAAATCATATTTTCTATACAATACACTGAGTTTTGTTTCAGTGTCTGACATTCAGTGAAAGCCATTCCAGGTAGAGATGTTCATAACCCCTCCTCAAATGATTATGGCTATGTCTGAAATTGGTGAACTGCAGAGCAGGCGCAGACAAACTACAGCCCATAGGCTAAAGCCAACCCACTGCCTGTTTTTGTAAAGTTTTCCTGGAGCACAGATGAACTCATTTTTTTTTTCCATATTGCCTGCAGCATCTTTCACACTCACCAGCAAAGGTGAACAGCTTTGGTACTGTATGGCCCACAAAGCCTAAAATATTTAATATCTGGCCTTTCACAGCAAAAGCTTGCTTACCACTGCTATCGAATAACAACAAAGCATCTCCACTGGGAAAGGCAAAGGCCACAGTCAGCCTCGCAAAGACAGCTTGAAAGCCCTGAATACCTTATTCGAGACTGATTCCATTGCACGCTCTTCCTCTTTGTTTACTGATGGACCGGGCTCTGGTTTAGCTGGACCAACTTTTGATCTAGCCAAACTTAAAAATTCACTAATGGAATCTTCTTTCTTTTCTTCTTTAGAAGTATCCCATCTGGATGGTTTTCTCGATTCTGAAAGGTCAGACATAGACCTGATGTCAGAAGCAAGCAAAAGGCAAGCTCTACATTATGGCTCTTTAATTCATTCAAGAACATCAGTGAGCCTTTATGGTCAAAGCACTGTGTGAGGTGGTAGGAATGTCGCAGATGCTGAAGCAGAGCCCCAGTCACAAATGGTGTACACCTGGACCATGTCAGCATGAGCTGATGTACTCTTATATATAAACAATCCTTTTAACAGGAGAGTTTGCACTGCTTGTACCCTACGGGTTAGATGAGTATTTGAACCGCTTGTACCCTTGACTTCTGTCTTCCCAACAGGGTAGGGGCTGAGACCACAGTCAGCACATGGACCTGGGGAAGCCCTACTCACTGTCGGAACCTCGGTGCTGTGGAACTTTTTCACTTGATGCTTGAGTCACAGGTGAGGAAGCTGTCTCAGGGATCGTCAGAAAGTTGAAGACTGAGTATTTATCACGTTTCACTCTGGGTAAGCCAACTAAAGTTGAACTGAGGGTTGAAAAGGAAATATATATATAATTTTAATAACTGTAAGGATAAAATCAAATTCCTGTGAAGCTGCTCATCTCCTGTTTTTCCCCAGCAGCCCTTCTACTTGACTGAAAAGATACCTTAAGATGTTTTTGCTTCTCGAAGCAATTTTAGAATTTGGAATGTCCGACTTTAAGAGTCAGGAGTTTTTTCTTATTATAGTAAGAGCCAGAATTTAACTCTTGACAATGGATTTCCATGAAGAAAAAGTTCCATTGCTAAAATATGCCTAAATTTTCTGATAAAATCTCGGATTCAACTGGATATGCTTTCCTGCCATGTTTACAATCAGATAAGTTGTTGAATTCATGTAACAAATCAGAAAACATAAGTTTCATTTTAAATGTAAACTCTATGTGCAGGATTAAAAAGGTGACAAATTAGACAGACATTTTGTTTTTCTAACTTGACATATCTGAGTTTCCTATCTTCAGTACAGAATAAAGTTTGCTAAATGGAGGTCTGCTTATTTTTTTAGTAACAAATTAAAACAAGTTAAATCTGCAAAGTCCGCAGTTCCAAGCACTTACAAGTAAGTTCACCTAGAAAAAGGAAATTTAAATGAGTATGTAGGGGGAAAGTAAGTTTTAACACAGGAGCATAAGTACTGACATAAAGGCAGGTTTATCAAACTTACTCTGGATAAGGGTCAGGGACATTAAACCTCTTACACAGAAGCTTGTCAGGGTGCCACTCAAATGTGTCTCGGATAAGCTTCCCAAACATCTTCATCTTCACAGCTGACTGCTTGTCACTGACGTCATTCTGGGAAAAGACAGTCATCTGTTCTATCAAGTGCCCACACAGCTGGCCTGCTTCCCCATTTACGAGTTTTCGAACAATCTCGCAAAATTTCAAAACAGCTTATGCTATATATCTGCTAAAGTACATTGGAAGTTAAAAGAACAAACCTATTTCTTACTCTATAGTGCCATGTATATTTTGATGCTTTTCACCAAAAGATTTAATGTATTTGGCTACACAGTGTTTTCATTTAAAAAATTCAGCATTGTAGTAGGTACTTCCCTGGTGGTCCAGTGGTTGAGAGTCCGCCTTGCAATTCAGGGGACGGGGGTTTAATCCCTGGTTAGGGAACTGAGATCCCACATGCTGTGAAGCAACTAAGCCCACGAGCCACAACTAGAGAGCCTGCGTGCTGCAACTAAGATCTGAGGCAGCCAAATGGATAAATTAAGTAAACAAATAAATAATTTAAAAGAATTAAAAAAAAAAAATTCACCACGTAGGGAATGGTGGCAACAGACCTCTTGGTCCCGAGGGACTTCCACCTGATCAGAGTCATCCTCCTCCTTGGCGTGAGTGAACCGGGAGGACAGCGTCGAATGGGAAGACGCGTACAGCAGGGCTGCCCGGGAAAACTCGTCCCGCTCTCGGCCTCGCTCCCACTCTGTCATACTGGGATCCAGGCAACGTTCCAGAGCATCTATGGGGGAGAACAAGGAACTGCTTCACTCCTAGGGAAAAAACAGGGAACTTATAGGAGAACAAGTTGTGCGCGCCACTGTAGAGTCCATCAGAGGAAACACAAATCGTCAGCCTGGTTTTGAAGAGCACGGCACCGAGGTACTCGGCAGGTAATTGTGCTCCCTTCCTCAAAACGATGCTTTTATCCAAAACACCAATAGTCTACCATGGTAAGCAGTTTGATAATAAAACAATTTGTTAAATAAATGTTTTATTAACCTCAAAGAATGATGCTTTTGTTGAATTCTGCCTCCTGCATTTAACAAAGAAAAATATTGGGAGACTAGACTCTGATGCTGGGAGGGATTGGGGGCAAGAGGAGACGGGGACGACAGAGAATGAGAAGGCTGGATGGCATCACCGACTCGATGGACATGAGTCTGAGTGAACTCCGGGAGTTGGTGATGGACAGGGAGGCCTTGCGTGCTGTGATTCATGGGGTCGCAAAGAGTCAGACACAACTGAGCGACTGAACTGAACTGAATGCTTGATTCAGTTTTCAAAGCCAGCAATTTATTACTAGTACCAGACAGTGAAAATTCATCCATATACTGTATTCTGAAGTTTGAGCAGAAAACACTTCTCTTTTTTTTTTTAATTTAACAAGAAAACATCAGGGATGTAAAATCTTGGCACAGTACACAAGGATATGGCACAAGGATATGCTTTGAAAAACCAACCCCTCTAATTTGAGGACAAGCTCTCTTTGGACTTCTGCGTATATGAGCAAGCTCCTGCCTCAGCCTTGCCATATTTACTTCATAGATGACAGAGTGACTTTTTTCCCATGCAAGGGTTCAACAGCCAACTATCTTTGTAAGTCAAACTTTAGACTATGATTTAGAGCTACATGGTTAGGATCTTAAGACAGAGTGGGAAATGACCTTGTTCTCTTGGCAGGAAGTGCAACCCTCACACAGAAGTCAAACATTTGCAAACAGAAAATGGTCTGTAATTTAGCATTAGCCAAGGCACGCTCTCTATTTAAACAGCTATCTTTGGGACCCAAGATAGAGAGAAACATAGGCTAATTGTTCTTGCTTTCTTAGGTCAAGAGCCAGGGCCTGGAATCTTTACAGTGTTTACAGCAGGGCAAAGTAAAACTGCCAGAGCAGGATACCTCAGTTCTGAATCTGGGCCTCAGGTCAGAACAGTAAGAACACTCCCCCTGGTGACATGTGGGAGGCCCAGGCCTAGCACCCACCTTTCTGACCCCGTTTCATATTCACTAAAAATTCTTCATATCGTTTTTGCTTTTCTGGATCTTTAGCGAAAGGTTTGAAGTTGCTGGTTCTTGTGGTGGCTGTCCCTCCACCCAACGCCACGTGCCACGAGCAGTGTCCGACGTCTGGAGACGAGGGCTGCGGTCTGCTGCCTGAGGCACTCTGGGCCAAGCTCCTGGCCCTGAGCTGAGCGGCTTTAAGGTCAGTTGCCTGCTTCACTTCTTTGAGTCTCTCTTTATCTTTTTGGGACAGAAATTCTAACACTGAAGTGGGTGCCCCTACAAAGAAACAAAACGAGCAAGAGATGAAAAATGTTATTAAGACATCTATATTCACATTCCTCTGCACATACACATTTTCAATATCACAAATTTATGTAACTGGAGGGGAGTATTTTACATGCAGTGTCATCTGTATTCACACTGCCCCTGTGAACTAGACAGGAATAAAATAATGACACCTCCATTTTACACTTGGCAAGAGTCGGGGCCAATACTTCGATGTTTATCAGGCCAGTGAGTGCTCCTAGAAAGAGGAACCTGACATTGCAGTCTCCGGGCCTCCATTAGCATAAGCCCGGGCTCAGAGCACAGTTACCCATCACACACTAGTGTCACAAATGCGCCCTGAGCATCTACTCCATGCTGGGCCTGGGGCTGGGAGAACAACACATATGAGGTCCTGCTCTCATTAGTGAGGGAGACGGACTCCAAGGAAAGCAAGAATCAATGCCAGAGGACCGCCATGAGAGGAGGACTATAGGGGGAAAAAGTAAAAACAGAGTGACATAGATGAGAGGACTGGTCATAGGGGCAGAGAGAGAGATAACTAACAAACAGTCGGCAGGGAAAGCCTGGAAAGCCTCTCTTAAAAGAGAATATCTGAGGTAAGTTCTAGTAAAGAGGAGCTGGGAATTCCCTAGTAGTCGAGCAGTTAGGACTCTGAACTTTCACTGCTGAGGGCCTGGCTTCAATCTGTGGTCAGAGAACTAAGATCCTGCAAGCCTCACAGCAAGGCCAAAAAAAAAAAAAAAAGCCAAAACAGGAGAGAAAAGAGAGGCAGAGGAAAAGTGAAAGCCCCGAGGCACATCACAGTGGCAGGTTCAGAGGGCAGGAGCGGGGATCACAAGGCTGGACCGCAGCGGGGTTCAGGGAAAGTGGAGGAGGCTGTGGCCTGAAAGGCAGGCAGGGTGGGGTCCTCAGGGCCCCGAGAGCAGTAGGGGAGTATTTCAGGGGAGCAGGAGGGGAGTGATGTAATTTGGCGGCTGTTGAAAGGAACTAAGGAGGCAGGGAGGAGGCTGCTACAGTGATCCAGGTGAGAGAAGGTGGGCGCAGAGACCGGGCTGGCAGCAGTGCGAATGCAGAGAAGGGGATGGGGTCCCCACGTACGGTGAGGGTACACTGAGAGGACTTGCTGAGGGGCTGGGTAGGGCAGGGGGAGGCAGGGGGAGAAAGGTGCTGAGAGTTAGGATTCCCGTGTTCTAGGCCGGGCAGGGGGTCACTGTGGTACCACTAAGAAGGGGAAGGCTGGAGAAAGAGCAACTTTGGGGAAGGAAGTGGGGAACCAAGAGTCCTCATTCGGTCTACTGTATATGAGGCTCCCAAAGCAAGTCCAAGTCCATCTCTCAGTGCGTCTTTGGGCTCCGGCCTACAAGGGGATTCTCCATAGCTATTCATCCTTTCAGACACATTCACTCCTCTCAGGCTTTCAGGAAAAGACCCACAGTACCCTTTGCCCCTGAGGAAAAGAAACCATATGTTCCCAGGCTGTGCAGAAAAAATGAAGATACACATGGCCCTGGTCTTCACCTCATTCTTGGACAACTACCCGAAGTCTGGAAACTGCTGCACTTAAGACAGGGCTTATAATTTTAATGACACAACTCAAACTGACGATAGGAAAATGACAAGTACTAAGTAGAGGATGTGTGCAGTTAAGTATGCCATTCACAATCAGCAATTTTTATTCCCACAGCCTGGGAATACAAAATTATGTAAAAAACTTCAATGAAAAAAGGACTTTCCATTTTGCTTTGGGTAGCTCAGGATGTTAGAAACGTCATGATTTTAACCTTCTCCATGGTACACACCTTGAATAGGCGTCTCTCCTAGCAACTCTCCCCGCTTGCAGGCATTCAGTTGGTGCCTACTATGTGTCCCTGGGTCATCTGTTGGCTTCCCGGCTGACTCTGATAATACCTGAAGTAAGTGGGAGTTCTCTGAGGTTGCAGCCACCACAGGTCTGAAATAATGCACTGGTCGATAGTCTCTTGGCAGTTCGGGTGGTGGATAAATCTTAAAAAAAAAAATACAAAAAAGCAAACTTCAGAATATACAGGCAGCAAGGTGATGACGTTTTACTGAACCAAGAAAGCTCATTACGTCTGGGCATTGTTAATCCCACCCTTTCCTAGGCAGGGCGGCAGCCCCAGGAAAAACAGCCTGCACAAGTGCCCAGGCAATACCCATCCTGGATGTGGAGGGGCATCAGAACCACCTTGTTCTCAAGGTCAGACATTTTAGATCTCACCCCTGATCAGTCTTAACAGAGATGCTACTGTGCAGGCTTTATATCATGGGAACAATAATGATAACCATGATAACTATAGTTAATGCAACTGGTTCACGCGGAGACAGTTCTCCACGTGAATCAGAAAACTTAGAAAAGTATGATTCATGGCCTAGCTTTTAAAAAATAACTTTAAATAAATTTTTTTTTCCTGTAATCTCTCCTAGTTTAATGTTCAAATAGTATGACTGATTAAAAAATGTTATTAGGGTACTGGAGATATATTTGAAGAGTATTATGTCTCGGCTTAACTTAGTTATTTTTAAATTCAGTATTCTTTTTCTGGTTATGTTTCAGTTTCAAATGGGAGTTTCAGGCCTTTTTTTTTTTTTTTTTGATCAAAGAATTTTTATTTAATTTCTGTACTTCACTGAAATTAAAGTACATTTGGGAAATTCAGGCATTCCTGATGGTGGAACAGATAAGCTAAAAGAAAGCACTAAACATTTAAAATTACTGCTGTAAATGGTCTTCCATGCTCCTGGTCTAACAAATACATGTTTAAGGACAGTCATATTTAATCCATTTTCTAGATTTTTCAGCTACCTGGCATTCTGAGCTCTGTAATCAGCGAATCACTGAATGTTCTCAGCTCCAGCCACACACTGCACTCACCTGGGGGGTTTAACACTACTGGTGCCTGTGTTCTGTTCCATAAAAAATGTCAGCTGGGGTTGGAGTTTCCCAGTTTCCCAGGTGGCTGTAAGGTGCAGCCTGGGGTGACCACCTGGTCCGATGAGAGTCATGAAAGAGTGCTATCATCATTGTTAGCAAATCTCATTTTTATCATCTTAGTCTGACTGCCTTCTCTGAAAACCACAGGCTCCCAAATCAGCCAGGAACATTCTCCTGTTACCATGACACAAAAATCCAGAAAAGCGTGGCAGAAAAGAAGTGTGTGTATACACGACTCTTCTTGATTCTCCTCTACTGCATTCAAGGGCTACCCTGAATGAATCCGCCTGCAATGCAGGAGACCCTGGTTCTATTCCTGGGTCGAGAAGATCTGCTGGAGAAGGGATAGGCTACCCATTCTGTATTCTTGGGCTTCCCTTGTGGCTCAGATGGTAAAGAATCTGCCTGCAATACAGGAGACCTGGGTTAGATCCTTGGGTTGGGAAGATCCCCTGGAGAAGGGAAAGGCTATCCACTCCAGTATTCTGGCCTGGAGAATTCCATGGACTGTATAGTCCATGGGGTCACAAAGAATCAGACACAACTGAGCGACTTTCACTTTCACTGCATTCAAAGCATTTCACTCCCTCTGCTCTGTTTTGCCTCTGGATGCAGAGCCTGGGTTTTTAGGCACATACCTGCCTGTCTGTGAGAGGTTCAGTGAACACAATCCCACTCTGAATTGTTCATGCCCAAAGCCCTCTCCACTGAGGAACCACCAGTGTCCTTCTCTCCATTTGTACATCCTGCCCACAACACTGGGTTTGTCTGTCTAGCATTCTCAATGAGCAGGAGCTACTTGGGGGCCAAGACTTAGCCTTGAACACTGAGTAGAATAAGTACTTCTTGACCGTTTCAAAGATTTGTTTTTAATGTGGATCATTCTTAAAGTCTTCATTAAATTTGTTACAATATTATTTCTGTTTTATGTCTTGGTCCTTTGGCCATGAGGCACATGTGATCTTAGCTCACTGACCAGGGGTTGAACCTATACCTCCTGCATTAGAAGACGAAGTCTTAACCACTGGACCACTGGGGAAGTCCCTCTCAACCATTTTAATGCTCCCTTTCATTCGTGTAAAAAACTCCTATTCCCCTTTGACATTTCTGGTAAATGACAGCAGCTTACTATGTGCCCCATACTGTTCTGATATATTCTGCTCACTGCTCCATTAACTATCACAACTAAACAAATCAAAGCCACTGTAATACCATATATAATTTCTCAGGCTGCGTTGTTCCTGACTTCCCAGGTTCTGGAGAACTATAGGTCAAGCCACAGAGATACTTAACAAATGTTTACTGAGTCAAAATAAAAAAACCCATTAAAGTGTGGAACAATCTTACGTAAGGATGCCAAGGAGGCAAATGGCCAGACACCCCCCTGAACTACCAACCACCCACCCAAACCTATGAGCATGGGCCTCTGATAGATGTTAAAGAACCATGTGTCCAAAGCTGTAAAAAAGATCACAGGGACAGGACTGTCTGGAAAGGCATGGAGAGTTCTCCCCAGGACTCGACCCACATGCTGCCAGCTTTTCTCCCTTCCAGTTGGCACAAGCAAGGAGCCCAGGGAGCCCTGCCCATAGCAGCTAATGTGCTCCATGGCTGCCAGGAGCAGTCGGGACCAGGAGCTGCTATGGCTCTTTGAAACTTTCTATAAGTTACATTGCCCCTAGGGTTGTATCAATTCTATTCTCCTACCAGCTTCTAATATAATTCTTCCTTAATGGAAATAACCACTCACTTGAAGCTCAGATTTAAAAGATTAGCAGTTAGGGACTTCTCCAGTGGTCCAGGAATCTCTAGTGGTTAAGAATCTGCCTTGCAATGCAGGGGACAGGAGTTTGATCCCTGGTCGGGGAACTAAGACCCCACATGCTATGGAGCAACTAAGCCCAGACCAGAACTACTGAAGCCCATGCACCACAATGAACGGTCCTGTGTTCCACAACTGAGACCCGACGCAGCTGAACAGATAAACATATATATACTAGGAAAAAAAAAAAAAGACCAGCAGTTAGATGTTTTGAACACAGGGTGGCTGCTGACTGACATTTCCAACGTAGACTGTTTCCCTGGACCATTAATAGTCACCAAGCGTTGCATCAGTTAACTGAATTTATTTATCTTTTCAATTGCTAATATAACAACTGAGATTACACAGCAGCAGATATTTTAAACATTAAACCAGCAAGAAAAAAAAAAACAAAACTTACTTTTTTGGAAGACAAAGGTTTAGAAGCCAAGGAAAAGCCATCTAAAATTTTGCCAATGTAGCGAAGGTCTTTCTCTGATTCTACAAAATGATGTAATTTGATTAGTTCCAGAGGCAAAGAAGATTAGAATAAGACAGAAGACCTTAGTTTTTTATCTCCAAGATCATAAAACACTACAGTGTTCACTGCTATCAGTAAAAGGGAGGAAAGAATGGCCTGTAAAGCCCTCACACCTCTGTTGACTCAGTGACCAGCAGCCCAGAGCACACCGCCCTGTGCAGATTAGGCTGCCCGTGGCACCTCAATCAATATTGTTGAGAAAAAGTACCTGAGGTCCTAAGCTAAGGGGTACCAGAGAATATACTCTATGGAGTAAAAGATCTCAAGACCATCAAGAGAACAATTATGGATTAAAAACTACAAAGAACTTTGAAAGAGTCATGAAGAACCATGGGGCGACAAACCTCCCAGTTTCTTTAGCAACCATCCAAACAAGGCACAGAAGGCGGTACAGCCAGGTCAGCCTGTAATCTAATCACCGGACTAATTAAAGGTGCTTTTGTCTTCTTCTCAATTGAAATTCAAGCAAGAGATAAAGATCACTAACCCAGGATACGACTAAGGCCCTCTGACTTGCAGCTAGGGATGGTTTTATTGGTCTCAGAGACAAGCCCTTTGATTCTCAAGGACTGTCTCCACTTAGAGGTTATGCTGAAAATCCATATGCATGAACTGCATTTTCTGTAGCCAAAAAAGCCCCTGCTACATGACTGCCAGCACTTACACAAGCTGGGTGCCGAAGCAGGCATGGCTACGTGCTGTGTAGGTGGTGCTGAGGTTTTAAAACCATTTATGTCGCAGCACTGGCCAGTAACTACCCTCCCCTATAGCCTCATTCTTTGTACTTGAGCTGACTTAGAATGTCTGTACCAGCTTCTGGAAATCCCTAAGATCCTGTAGGGAGATATAGGACTAAATTTTACATTCTCGGAATTTTGTATTCTTTTAAAACCCAGCAATTTCACTTTTATGAATTTGTTCTGAAGAAATAAATTAACGTCTATACACAGAGAGCCCGTGAGACTATTACAGCCCTACTGATCAAAAAAATAACAACAATTTAAAAATCAGCTGTGGAGGCTGGCTACATAAAGACTCACTCAGTGAAAAACCGTAAGGTCAGAACTGTAGATGGTGTGACCCTAAGGGGAGGGGAGGGGACTGTGGCAGACAGGTAATAAGGGGAGGGTGGGGAGCTTAGAGGGAGGCACCAGCTCAGGCTTGATGGGGAGAGGAAGGGGATTTAAGGCAAAGGTGCCATACAAAGAAAGAGCCAAAGATTTGGCGGAGAAGGCATATTTAAATATGTATTTATTCTAGATTAGTAATTACTATATAAATAATGTTAACATTAGTAATATAGTGTATATATATATGTATATAAAACATATATAACAGTATATATTAATGTTGATATAGCTAGTATTGGGTTGGCCACAAAGTTTGTTTAGGCTTTTTCATACACATTATGGAAAATCCCAAATGAATATTTGGCCAACCATAAGGAATAACTAGCATATGGCAATACAAGTTATCATATCAATTAATATGTTATATTATATATATAACATATATTAATATGTTATAATATAACATATTAATTGATATGATAACTTATATATATATATAATATATATAACGTTAATATTATATGTCTTCTTTTCAGTTAAAAAACCAATAAGTAGTCTTGGGAGAAAAATCTGAAAATACAGGTGAGCAAAAGGAAGAAAAATAAAAGCAGCCTAGTTCCCACTCGGATGTGACGTCTACTAATATCTGGCTACACACCCACCCAGCACCTTGTATAAAACCCTATTTGTTGGGCTTCCCTCACAGCTAAGTTGGTAAAGAATCTGCCTGCAATGCAGGAGACCCCGGTTCAATTCCTGGGTTGGGGAGATCTCCTGAAAGAAGGGAAAGGCTACCCACTTCAGTATTCTGGCCTGAAGAATTCCATGGACTGTAGCCCATGGGGTCCTAAAGAGTCGGACACGACCAAGCGACTTTCACTTTTTTAGTGGTGATGAGGACAGAGGCCACTCACACACATAGTGCTGGGTTTCTATGGGACAGGTGAGTCACTGCCACACCCACTGTCCAGAGGCACAGGGAGGTAAAGCAGCCTGCCTAAGGTCACAGCCGATTACTGAGGACAGCCAGGACTGGAGCCCAGGAAGTCTGTCTTCAGAGTCCGTGCTCACAGCCATCAAGCAAACTACTTCTGAAGACTGTTTTTGTACCTGATATTTTCTCTTCTGGAAATGAGAAAAATTGGCATTATTTTGGGGAGTGATGCTTAGATTATTTAGATATATTTTATAAGTATTAGATCAAGCTTGACCTGACTATAGCTAAAAATGTCTAAATGGATTGTTTTACTTAGACTCTCGTCTCCTTACTTTAAGCGGTTGTTATAGGAGGTGTCATTTATTCACCATTTATTCTTTGGGGCAGGTTCTATGCCAAACCTGTGATGCCATTTAATCCTTACAATGCCCTCAGAGTGGATTTTATCCTCACTTTACAAACGGTTATAAGCCTCATGCAGCTGGGCAGTAGACAGGTGGGATTTGAATTTAGGTCTGATTGAGGAGAGAGCCAGGATTCAAATCCAATTCTGACTGGATTCAAACCACATGTCATTAAAACCTACTGACTCCTCCCTATACCTTCTCTGGAAAGAAAAACTGAAATCCTACTTAGATCCATAAGGTCTGAATCACTCTAGACTCTGACTTGAAATTCCAGGTGTACTGAGAGAAGTCCATCTCCGAGTTCCACAAGAGCCCCGAAGAGCCAGATACACAAGTGAAGAGATGGGCTGGACACCAGTCTCCATCTTGCTGCAGGCTCTCTGGACGGACCGCCTGGTCCCCACACCTGGCTTCCTGACCAGTTTCTTGAGTTGGCCTCCTTTGGCCACCAGCCCAGTTCCTTGAGCAGGGAGTGCTACCCTCTGACCAAGTGTCAACTCTGACTTGCAACATGAGCCAGCACCTGTCCACATACTTGCTGCATTCTGATTCCAGCCCCCTCCTCCTCCCTACTCGACCTTGCCTTGACAGCTGACTTCGGCCTTGAACAGGTCTAAATCCCACTTCTTACTCCCCACAGTGGGCCTGTCTTCTCCCCACTATGTTTCTCTCTCTGCATCTTTGACCAGTGACTTCCTGCTCCACAGAGGCTGACCCTCCAGTATTGACTGGGCAATCCCTTCTTCCTGAGGTCCAGACACTTGGTCCTACCATCAGTTGTGGGCCCATGGAATTACCTTTCTGACTCTTATACTGCCTGGGTGCTGTCCAGCCATAGAGTCCATCCCCGGGCTCCTCATCCTTCAAAACGGTATCGTACTTGGATAGAGTTTCTGTGGCATAGATATCATCATCTTCTTCTTCCAGGGCACCTACACCAAAAGCCTTCAAAAACAGAATTTCACACTGAGCAATTTCAGGTTTTTAGTGTATGCTTTCATTGAAGGATGAAGCTACTATAAGGATATGACTGATCAGAACACATTAGCACTTGGAGGTCACTAAGACGGAAGCAAATGGAGCCCCAGATTAACACATGGATCCCGGTCTTTTGGAAAACAATGACCAGAGGGGAATGTCCCGCCTCCTGTGCTGCAGATACCCTCCAGGCTCAGCAGCAGCCAAGGTCGGGGTCCCAGTGCAGGAAGATAAGTGGAGAACACACCCAAGCAGCCGTGCAGGGGGGTAAATGAGACCTCCAAAAGAAGAAAGGAAGAATGTTCATCTACTGAGGCCAGGGTTGGTGACCAGGGTCTAAAGACCACTGTTACTCAAATGGCTGCGAAAGGAACTCCTAATCTTTGTAGGAAATGGCCAAGAACAAGTATTACTTTGTGATTAAAGGATTGGGTAAAAAAACAAAACAAAACATGTATAGGAAAGAAAAGGATCTCTGAATCAATTTGAGAGAACAGCAATCAGGAAAAGCTCTCCATCTCCTCAAAGGTCAAAAGCAATTCTCCCAAGTAAACCCTACACCCAAGTTCCTGACTTAGGGCTTGCAGCACTGGGAAAGAGTTGGAAAGGTAGTAAAACATGGACCTGAATTTGGAGCGGCAAACTGTGATTTAACTATTAATTAAATCAAAGAGGTAAGTGTGGTTTTCTGCTCAGCCCAGCACGGGTATGGGAAAGCAGTTCTCACACTGAGAAATGCGCAAACTTCACCATTAGGTCACAGGCTCACATATTCAAATCAGGAGGGTATGTTTTAAATATCTTCAGACAAGCTCTTAAGGAAAATACAAACCCTTTAAGGTCTTCATTTAGTCAATCAATAATGAGTGCTTACTATGGGGCAAGGGCTTCGAAGGTGGCACTAGTGATAAAGAACCCACCTGCCAATGCAGGAGACATAAGAAATGTGGGTTCAGTCCCTGGGTTGGGAAGATCCCCTGGAGGAGGGCATGGAAACCCACTCCAGTATTCTTGTCTGGAGAATCCCATGGACAGAAGAGCCTGGTGGGCTATAGTCCGCGGAGTCGCAAAGGATCGGACACGACTGAAGCAATCTTGCACGCACTCACATGCATGCACTATGGGGCAAATACAACATGACAAGAATTCTTCTTTGTCAATGATTCCCTGTCTATAAAACAGAAAACACTTTTACCTGGCCTGAAATTCCCAATTTTCTCCCTCTATTCACACCAATGTCTTCAAGAAGATGGCTGGTCTCTTCGGGTCCCCCACTAAAACGATTAAAATGTTCTCCTGAGGTTCCAAACAGTGCTTGGTGGGGATCCAGGCCCTTGTAAGCCAGTCCGTGTACATTATCTTTGGGTGTGAAATCCACAGGTGTGACATCCTTGGGTGCAAAGGTCACATTTTCTGGCAAGTAGTCATCATCTTCATCCTATTTTCAGCATTTAAAAAGTGGAATGCAGGTGAGTCACTGCTTGGCGTAAAGCCTGTAAAATACCATTTTCAAATGCCATGATTCATTTCCCAGACAACAGTAATCATACTTTCGTTTCCGCTATCACAGATCACTAAATCAAGTCCCCGAACAAGTGACACGAACACAAACAACTCCATACTTTGTAACCTTTTTTTTTTTTAATTGAAGTACAGTTGATTTACAATGTTGGGTTAGTTTCAGGTATACAATAAAGTGATTCAGTTTAATAACATATATCTTTTTCAGATTTCTTTTGCATTATAGGTTATTTCAAGACGTTGAATACAGCTCCCTGTGCTACACAGTAGGTCCTTATTGTGAACAACTAAGCGCGTGCACACACGCACAGTGTATATATTTTAACCTCAAACTCCCAATTTATCTCTCCCCCTTGGCCCCATCACTATCTCCTTTGCTAACCATAAGCTTGTTTTCTGTATCTGTGAGCCTATTTCCGACAAACAATTCCATTTTAAGAATCTGAACAGACTGGGGGCACCAATGGGGCTGGCATGTTGCTGAAAGTATTATCTGGCATAATGAGGACAGTTTCAGGGTATGGGTATTTCCCTGTAAGAGGACAGGACTGATTTCTAAAATTTTCTGACCTTAAATGTCACATTCATAAAATAACAGGTGCTAGTGTGCCAAACTGAAGGTCAAGCATTCTATACAATACCTCAGATCCTTCAGAGCCTCCAGGGGGTAATGCACAACCATAGATTTTTACTCCAGGATCTAGAAAAGAGATTTCAAATGCATTAGCCAGGGGTGACTAGAAATACAGAAAGCTGATTCACTGACACACTTCAGAGGAAGATGGCTGAGCCTGTAAAAGGTGCTCCAGCTTTGGAGTCGGGCACTCATCACTTGGGTATCCCACTAGCTCCTGCCCGACCTGTACTCTGGCAGCAATGCACACAGTGACTGCCCAGAACCATGGGGAATCGGAAAGAAAGTACTGTCTCCTCCAAGAGTTCACAGTCTGGCTGGGGAGACCAAAGAACAGGAATAAACAGAAAATAATCATGTTAAGCTGCAACACTGTTTTGGTAAAGGTAGGAAACAAGAACTTTCATAGGCTGCTGGTGGGAATGTAAAACAGTACAATCCTGCCAGAAAGCTTGTATTACAGGCGAAAAACCTTAAAATATGTGCACATCACTTGACCCAGCAATCTTATTTCTAGAAACAGATAGTCATCAAAAAGTATGCTGTAGGGGACTTCCCTGGTGGCCCAATGGCTAAGATTCCATGTAACCAATGCAGGGGGCCTGGGTTCAATCCCTATTCAAGAAATTAGATAATACACAGCGTAATTAAGAGTTCATAGGCTCCAACTAAAGATCCCACATGCTGCAATGAAGATCAAATATCCTGAGTGCCATAACTAAGACCCAGCACAGCCAAATAAATAAATAAAGACATAATTTTGAAAAAAAAAGTCTAACAACTAAGAGTTTGCTGCCACAACTGAGGCAGCAAGCATCAAAGATCCCACATGCGGCATTTGGGACCGGGCACAGCCAAGTAAATATTTTTTAAAAGTCCGCTGCAGAATGACTAGTAATCAACATACATACCAGGTTTCTGTCGGCGTGGTCTTCTCTTTACTCGAGGACCAATTCCTTGTCCTTCCTTCCAACCCATTTTTCTTAGCAATTCAAAACCAACAGATAATCTAGGATATCAAGGTACCAACAATGAACTTTTTAAAACACCAAGGAACAGTAGGAAACAAGCAACTCTTACATCTGCCATGCTTGAGCCCTTCTCCCATCCCTGTTAGGATTGCATGGCCCTGCTGTTCTCACCACAGCTGACGGAACTTGGGGAAGTCCATCAGATGCCCCCTCTCCCAGGGCTTTGAGATGGGCACACAGATGCCAAGCATGTGGCCTGGGAAGCCATGATGGTCTGAGGCTGCCAAATCAGGCCACATGACCAGGAACAGAACAAAGAGGTATGCAGAATGGGAGGGTGGAATGAGGGGAGAGCCCTTAAAATTGTGAGGCAGGGGATCAGAGGGAAGCCACACCAGCTCCTAATAAACAGCTCTGCAGCCTCCAGTAACACAGCCAGTGTCTAGAGTTCTAGAGTATGCCATGTAGTAACAGTGCAAGGTCCTTTTAGCAAAACCCCCTTTTGTACTCAAGCTAGGCTAAGAGGGCTTCTCCTACTTGCAGCTAAATTAACCTTAATTAAGATTATCATCATGCAAAATGCCAGGCTGGATAAATCACAAGCTGGAATCAAGATTGCCAGGAGAAACATCAACAGCCTCAGACATGCAGATGATACCACTTTAATGGCAGAAAGTGAAGAGGACCTAAAGAGCCTGTTGATGAGGGTGAAAGAGGAGAGTGAAAAAGCTGGCTTAAAATTCAACGTTCAAAAAACAAAGATCATGGCATCCAGTCCTATCACCTCATGGCAAATAGATGGGGAAAATGTGGAAACAGTCTCAGATTTCATTTTCTTGGGATCCAAAATCAATGTGGATGGTGACTGTAGCCATGAAATTAAAAGATGCTTGCTCCTTGGAAGAAAAGCTATGACCAACCTAGACAGTGTATTTAAAAGAGACATCACTTTGCCAACAAAGGTCCATCTA
Source organism: Moschus berezovskii (assembly GCF_049115385.1). Taxonomy (NCBI): domain Eukaryota; kingdom Metazoa; phylum Chordata; class Mammalia; order Artiodactyla; family Moschidae; genus Moschus; species Moschus berezovskii. The sequence continues at coordinate 19,800,555 of NC_142481.1, forward strand.
GTCAAAGCTATGATTTTTCCAATAGTCATGTATGGATGTGAGTGTTGGACCATAAAGAAGGCTGAGCACCAAAAAATTGATGCTTTTGAACTGTGGTGCTGGAGAAGACTCTTGAGAGTCCCTTGGACAGCAAGGAAATCAAACCAGTCAATCTTAAGGGAAATCAATTCTGAATATTCTTTGGAAAGACTGGTGCTAAAGCTGAAGCTCCAATACTTTGGCCACCTGATGCAAAGAGCCAACTCACTGGAAAAGATTGAGGGCAAGAGGAGAAGGGGGGTAACAGAGGATGAGATGGTTGGAAGGCATCACTGACTCAATGAACATGAATTTGAGCAAACTCAGGGAGACAGTGAAGGACAGGGAAGCCTGGCGTGCTGCAGTTCATGGGGTTGCAAAGGGTCAGACATGACTGAGCGACTGAACAACAACAAGATTATCATACATAAGCAAGGCAGTGGTGCCAAGATCAGAGAGGTCAGAATTAAGTTCTTCCAGAGAGGCCTGGCATGCTGTGATTCATGGGGTCGCAAAGAGTCAGACACGACTGAGCTACTGAACTGAACTGAACTGAGGGATGTCCCTGGTGGTCTAGCAGCTAGGACTCTGAGCTCCTGATGCAGGGGACTGGTTTCCATCTCTGGTTAGGGAACAAGATCACACATGTCACAACCAAAGATCCCACAGTGAGTGTGTGAAAGTCGCTCAGTCGTGTCCTACTCTCTGCGACCCCACGGACTATGCAGTCCATGGCATTCTCCAGGCCAGAATACTGGAGTGGGTACCCTTTCCCTTCTCAAGGGGATCTTCTCAACCCAGGGATGGAACCCAGGTCTTCTGCATTGCAGGTGGATTCTTTACCAGTTAATCCCACAAGCTGCAACTAAAAGAGCCTGCATGCCAAGATCAAGGGTCCTGGAGGCCTCAACCAAGACCCAGTGCAGCCACATAAATGAATTAATTACAAAAAAATCCTTCTTACTTCGCTGGTGTTATCAGGTCATCAAGCAGAGTGGCTCCAGGAATAGGAGCAGTAGCCGCTGCTAACTGCCGGGCCTTTTCTCGTATCCGATCTTTGGTTTTAGAAGCAAAATCGTCTGTGGTAACAATCGATTTAGGTGCTATCCCAAATTCACTAAGATCCTTAAAAAAAAAAAAGACAGAATTACTCACATTATTTGGAAAGTAATTAAGTATGGTACATCACATGGCTTTATTTCTCCGAAAAAAAAAATTTTAAACTATATACTATAAAACTGAGTTAAGGATCAGCAGAGCAGCTGATTTCCAGTGATTTTGGATATGTTAAGGCCAGTGGCCAATGACAAAAACGCTTGACAGTGGCCGCTCAGTGAAGCCACTACAGGCAATGCCATGCTAGGAAGACAGGAAGTAAGGGCTGTGTTGTATGTTCTTCTGGGACAATATCTCAAAGGTCAGTGTGAAGGGGGTAATCATAGAGTCGCAGTCACCAATTATTCAGGAGCAACTCTGTGCCAGGCCTAGTGTTAGGAGCTTTTGTATTTACTGAAGCAGTTACCATTGGTAGCCTGTCCAACAACCAATGCCCCTTCCTCTTTCCCCACAGAGCCCTGAGGCTGTCCAGGCACCAGCCTTGCTCTGAGCCACCTTGCACTTCAGGATTGGTGTCTCTGGTGGGGTATGGAGGGTTCAGGATGTGGGCAGTGGTTCATGTCTTATATAAGCCAGGCATTCTGATCCCATTTTCCTTGCCAGGGACTGCTTTAAGAATGGGTATAAAAGAATTCACCAGAGCAGATGTGAGGGAAAATCCACCAGGTGGTTTCTTTGCTCTCAAGAAAAGATTCCAAGAAGAAAGTCCTCCTTCCAATGGGTAACGTCATCACAAACGTGCCACCTAGAACTACCACAGCCACCTCACAACGGCAAAGAGAGCTCGTGTAAGGACAAGATGATGTGCATAAGATTACTAAGAACCTGGGACCCTGCTGACGTCTAGACTTATTTCATTAGATATGCTTCCTCATAGCTTATGCAGGTCAAACAGGAAAAGGACCACCCTTGGCCTTTCACCTGCAGCCCAAAGCATGCCCATATAAGTACTTTACTTAATCTTTATCACAAATGAACCCATGAATAGGTTTTAAAGAACAGGTTTAATTTTACAAGAAAACAGAGCCCTACCTTTGGGCTGCAGGACCGCTTTGGAACCCCCCACTGTTTACCCCAAGAAGCTGGCGGTCACGGTCGCTTTAATGAGACACGCAAATGCCTGCATGGGACTTCCTTTCGCTCCTTTCTCCAGTCATTTACTCCTCCTGCAACAGCAGGATGGCATCACCAACTCAACGGACATGAGGGTGGGTGAACTCTGGGAGCTGGTGACGGACAGGGAGGCCTGGAGAGCTGTGGTTCATGGGGTCACAAAGAGTCGGACACGACTGAGCAACTAAACTGAACTGAACTGAAACAGCAGTATGTGTTTCAAGAGTCGCTGTGGAAGGCTATGGAGTCAGCTCAGCAGACATTGCACTTTTGGGGCAATTGGGGCATTTTCAAGTAAATTTGCCGATATATGACCTTCTGCTTACACTCCTGACTTTAGAAACTGGCACCAGCCTGTTCAGGCATTACACCAATGAACGAGAATCCATTCACGTGTAGGGCACTATAAAGTCCAAATACCAAAAAGATAAAATCTTACAAAGAGGAAATCGTACACTGGACTTTCTAGGAAGAGAGAAGGTGCCACAGCAACTGCCCACCCACATCCCACTGGCAAACTGGTGGCTATAGTTCCGCACACCCACCTCTTCATCCATAAAATCTTCGGGACCAAGAACAGACTTGTCTGCTCTGTTCTGTCGTGAAGACACAAAGGAAGAGGGTGTCCATCCTTGAAAGAAAAGAGTTTAGAACATTATAATCACAGATGGTATTTTGGTTCATGATTAAATAACTAAATAGCACATAGGGAATTGAAACCTCCAATAACTGCAAATTCTCAGTGACTTCTCAGCTCACTGCTTACATAGACACAATTAGGCCACATAAACCTATTAATTTCCATGTGCCCTGTTGTCAGAACTTAGGGGATACAGTGAGAAATTCTTCTCTCCCCAGAAGAATTTGCAACCAAGAGAAATCAAATTATGCATTGCAAGTTAAACAGTGGGTTGGACACGACTGAGTGACTGAAGTGAACTGAGATGATTGAATAGAGAGAACCCCAAGGACTTAGAGAACATGGAGCCACAACATGGCAGGAGCCTGGGTTTCTGAGCCACCAATTCAAAAGGAGGCTCCCAGAAGAGTCATCAGAGTGAGAATACACACTCTCTTACTCTCTTATGTGCAGGAACCCTTCGTCTTTGAGTCCTCAGCTCAGAGCTCTGTGCCTGGAGCACAGCGGGATCATCAGAACACCTGATGGTTGAGTGGATGAAAAGCTGCACAGATAAACAGAGATCAGGCCCTGAGCCTTTGGAGTGGGAGCACTGATTCCAAGACCCTAGACTACCAGGGAACTAACACTAGGGAGTATCAAATAGTGAGAACTCACACAAAGGAAACCACTTGACTACAACAGCCAGCATCACCCAACCACCAGTAGCACCCTGTGCAGGACGCCTCATCTAAACAACAAACAAAACAAAAATACAAACCCAATTATCAGCAGACAGGATTATCACCTCCCTCAGCCTTGGCCATCAGAGAAAAAACAAACAAAACCTTAGCACAAATCTCACCCTCTACAAAGATTATACAAACCACTGGACCAACTTCAGGAGGGCAGAAACCAAAAGGAAGAAAGAATTCAACCTTGAAGCCTGGGAAGAGGAGACCTCAAACACAATAAGTTTAAAAACAAATAATGAAAAGGCAGAGAAATACTACACAAATGAAGGGACAAACTAGAAACACAGAAGTCCAAATAAATGAAGAGGAAATAGGCAAACTACCTGAAAAAGAATTCAGAATAACGGCAGTAAAGATGATCAAAAACCTTGAAAACAAAGCGGAGAAAATGCAAAAATCAATTAACAAAGACCTAGAAGAATTAAAGAATAAACATGCAGAGACAAACAACACAATTACTGAAATTAAAAATATTCTAGAAGGAATCAATAGCAGAATATCTGAAGCAGAGGATACATCGGTGAGCTGGAAGATAAAATGGTGGAAATAATTTTTGAAGAACAGAATAAAGTAAAAAGAATGAAAAGAACTGAGGACAGTGTCAGAGACCTCCAGGACAATATCAAACACAACAACATTTGAATTACAGGGGTCCCAGAAGAAGAAGACGAGGAAAAGAAAGGGTGTGAGAAAAATTTCAAAGAGATTATAGTTGATAATCTCCCCAACATGGAAAAGGAAATAGTCAAGTCCAAGAAGCACAAAGAGTCCCATACAGGATAAACCCAATGAAAAACACGCTAAGACACATACTAATCAAACTAACAAAGACTAAACACAAAGAAAGAATATTAAAAGCAGCAAGGGAGAAGCAACAAGTAACATACAAGGGAAACCCCATACACTTAACAGCTGATCTTTCAGCAGAAACTCTATAGGCCGGAAGGGAATGGCAGGATGTATTTAAAATACTCAAAGGAAAAAATCTGCCACCAAGATTACTGTACCTGGCAAGGATTGCATTCAAAATTGATGGAGAAATAAAAAGCTTTTTAGACAAGTAGAAGTTAAGAGAACTCAGTACCACCAAACCAGCTTTACAAGAAATGTTAAACGGACTTATATAAAAAAATACATGAGAAGAAAAAAGATCTATAAAATCAGCCCCAAACAATTAAGAAAATGGCAACAAGAACATATATATCAATAATTACTTTCAATGTAAATGGATTAAAAGCTCCAACCAAAACACACAGACTGGCTGAATGGATACAAAAACAGGACCCATATATATACTGTCTACAAGAAACCCACTTCAGACCTCAAGACACATATAGACTGAAAGTGAGAGGATGGAAAAATATATTCCATGCAAATGGGAAGCAAAAGAAAGCTGGAGTTCAGTTCAGTTCAGTTCAATCACTCAGTCGTGTCCGACTCTCCGCAACCCCATGAATCACAGCACGCCAGGCCTCCCTGTCCATCACCAACTCCCGGAGTTCACTCAAACTCATGTCCACAGAGTCGGTGATGCCATCCAGCCATCTCATTCTCTGTCGTCCCCTTCTCCTCCCACCCCCAACCTTTCCCAGCATCAGAGTCTTTTCCAGTGAGTCAACTCGTCGCATGAGGGGCCAAAGTATTGCAGTTTCAGCTTTCAATCCTCATATCAGACAAAATAGACCTTAAAATAAAGAAGATTACAAGAGATAAGGAAGGACACTACATAATGATCAAGGGATCAATCCAAGAGGAAAACATAACAATTGTAAATATCTTTGCACCCAACAGGGCTTCCCTGGTGGCTCAGACGGTAAAGCGTATGTCTGCAATGCAGGAGACCCAGGTTCGATCCCTGGGTCAGGAAGATCCCCTGGAGAAGGAAATGGCAACCCACACCAGTACTCTTGCCTGGAAAATCCCATGGATGGAGGAGCCTGGTAGGCTACAGTCCATGGGGTCACAAAGAGTCGGACACGACTGAGCGAAGTCACTTTCACTTTCATGCACCCAACATAGAAGCACCTCAATACATAACAAAGGAGAAGTTGACAGTAACACAATAATAGTAGGAAACTTTAACACCCCACTCACACAAATGGACAGATCATCAAATAAATAAGGAAACACGAGTCTTAAATGATACATTAGATGAGATAGATCTCATTGATATCTTTAGGACATTCCATCCAAATGCAGAATACACCTTCTTCTCAAGTGCACATGGAACATTTTCCAGGATACATCACATCGTGGGTCACAAATCAAACCTCAGTAAGTTTAAGAAAACTGAAATCATATCAAGCATCTTCTCCAACCACAACGGTACAAGACTAGATATCAATTATAAGAAAAAAACTGTAAGAAACACAAACACATGGAGACTAAACAACACATTTCTAAGGAACCAGCAGGTTACCGAAGAAATCAAAAGGGAAATAAAAAAATTTCTAGAAACAAATGACAATGAAAACACGACAACTCAAAACCTATGGGATGCAGCAAAAGCAGTTCTAAGAGGGAAGTTTATAGCAAAACAATCCTACCTGGAGAAACAAGAAAAACATCAAATAGACAACCTAACTTTAACATAAAACAACTGGAAAAAGAACAAAAAAACTCCAAAATTAGTAGAAGGAAAGAAATCATAAAGGTCGAAGCAGAAATAAATTGAAAAGAAATGAAGGAAACAATAGTAAAGATTAATAAAACTAAAAGCTGATTCTTTGAGATGATAAACAAAATTGACAAACCTTTAGCCAGACTCGTCAAGAAAAAAAGAGAGAAGAATCATATCAACAAAATTAGAAATGAAAAAGGAGAGGTTACAACAGACAGTGCAGAAATACAAGGATTATAAGAGACTATTATGAACAACCATATGGCAATAAAATGGATAACCTGGAAGAAATGGACAGATTCTTAGAAGAGTTCAATCTTCCAAGACTGAGCCAGCAGGAAATAAAAATTATGAACAACCCAATTACAAGCACTGAAATTGAACCTGTGATCAAAAATCTCCCAAAAAACAAAAGCCCAGGACCAGATGGCTTCACAGGAGAATTCTATCAAACATTTATAGAAAAGCTAATGCCTATCCTTCTAAAACTCTTTCAAAAGATTGCAGAGGAAGGAACACTTCCAAACTCATTCTACAAGGCCACTGTCACCCTGATACCAAAACCAGAAGACAACACAATAAAAGAAAAGTACAGGCCAATATCACTGGTGAACATAGATGCAAAAATCCTCAACAAAATTGTAGCAAACAGAATTCAGCAACACATCAAAAAGCTCATACACCATGATCAAGTTGGGTTTATTCCAGGAATGCAAGGATTCTTCAATACACGCAAAACAATCAATGTGACACACCATACTAACAAAGTGAAAGATAAAAACCATATGATACTCTGAATAGATGCAGAAAAAGCCTTTGACAAAATTCAGCACCCATTTATGATTAAAACTCTGCAAAAAATGGGCATAGAAGGAACCTATCTCAACATAGTAAAGGCCGTATATGATAAGCCTACAGCAAACATTATTCTCAATGGTGAGAAACTGAAAGCATTTCCCCTAAGATCAGGAACAAGACAAGGGTGTCCCCTTTCACCACTATTATTCAACATAGTTCTGGAAGTCCTAGCTACAGCAATCAGAGAAGAAAAAGAAATAAAAGGAATCCAGATCGGAAAAGAAGTAAAGCTCTCACTGTTTGCAGATGACACGATGCTGTACACAGAAAACCCTAAAGATAGTATCAGAAAATTACTAGAGCTAATCAGTGAATTTAGCAAAGTTGCAGTATACAAAACCAATACACAGAAATCACTTGCATTTCTATATACTAACAATGAAAAATCAGAAAGAGAAATTAAGGAATCAATCCCATTCACCATTGCAACAAAAAGAATTAAACATCTAGGAATAAACTTACCTAAGGAGACAAAAGAACTGTACACAGAAAATTATAAGACACTAATGAAAGAAATCAAAGATAACATAAACAGATGGAGAGATATTCTGTGTTCCTGGGTAGAAAGAATCAACATTGTGAAAATGACTATACTACCAAAGGCAATCTACAGATTCAATGTGATCCCTATCAAATTACCAACAGCATTTTTCACAGAACTAGAACAAAAAATTTCACAATTCATATGGAAATACAAAAGACCCCAAATAGCCAAAGCAGTCTTGAGAAAGAAGAATGGAGCTGGAGGAATCAACTCCCCTGACTTCAGATTATACAACAAAGCTACAGTCATTAAGACAGTATGGTACTGGCACAAAAACAGAAATATAGACCAATGGAACAACATAGAAAGCCCAAAAATAGATCCATGCACCTATGGGTACCTTATTTTTGACAAAGGAGGCAAGAATATACAATAGAACAAAGGCAGCCTTTTCAATAAATGGTGCTGGGAAAACTGGACAGCGATATGTAAAAGAATGAAATTAGAACACTTCTTAACACTATACACAAAGATAAACTCAAATGGACTAAAGACCTAAATGTAAGACCAGAAACTATAAAACTCCTAGAGAAAAACATAGGCAGAATACTCGATGACATAAATCAAAGCAAGATCCTCTATGACCCACTTCCTAGAGTAATGGAAATAAAAACAAAAGTAAACAAGTGGGACCTGATTAAACTTAAAAGCTTTTGCACAGCAAAGGAAACTATAAGCAAGGTGAAAACACAACCCTCAGAATGGGAGAAAATAATAGCAAATGAAACAACTGACAAAGGATTAATTTCCAAAATATACAAGCAGCTCATACAACTCAATGCCAGAAAAACAAACAGCCCAATCAAAAAGTGGGAAAAAGACCTAAACAGACATTTCTAAAGAAGACATACAGATGGCTGACAAACACATGAAAAGATGCTCAACATCGCTCATTATTAGAGAAATGCAAATCAAAACTACAATGAGATATCAGTTCGCACCAGTCAGAATGGCCATCATCAAAAAGTCTACAAACAATAAATGTTGGAGAGGGTGTGAAGAAAAGGGAAAGCTTTTGCACTGCTGGTGGGAATGTAAACTGATACAGCCACTACGGAAGATGGTATGGAGATTCCTTAAAAAACTAGGAATAAAAACCACCATATGATCCAGCAATCCCACTCCTAGGCATATATCCTGAGGAAATCAAAATAGAAAAAGACACATGTATCCCATTGTTCATTGCAGCACTATTTACAATAGCTAGAACATGGAAGCAACCTAGATGTCTATCGACAGATGAACGCATAAAGAAGCTGTGGTACATATACACAATGGAATATGACTCAGCCATAAACGGAACGCATTTGAGTCAGTTCTGATGAGGTGGATGAACCTAGAACCTATTATACAGAGTGAAGCGAGTCAGAAAGAGAACGATAAGTATAATTTCTAACGCATATATATGGAATCTAGAAAAATGATACTGAAGAATTTATTTACAGGGCAGCAATGGAGAAACAGACAGAGAGAATAGACATATGGACACGGGGAGAGGGGAGGAGAGGGTGAGATGTATGGAGAGAGTAACATGGAAACTTACATCACCTTATGTAAAATAGATAACCACGGGGAATTTGCTGTATGGCTCCGGAAACTCAAACAGGGGCTCTGCATCAACCTAGAGGGGGGGATGGGGTGGGAAATGGGAGGGAGGTTCAAAAGGGAGGGGATATATGTATACCTATCGCTGATTCTTGTTGAGGTTTGTAAAATTCTGTAAAGCAATTATCCTTCAATAAAAAAGTAAATTAAAAAAAAAGAAAGTTAAACAGTGAAAGGAACCCAACTAGATCTGAGAAGAAAGATGTAAGATTACCTCAAAAGGAAGGACCTCTCTGAGACCACCAGGATAGCAAAATACACTAATATATCAAGGGGCTTCCCTGGTGGCTCAGCAGTAGAGTATCCGCCTGCAATGCAGAATCTGCAGGAGATGTGAGTTTGATCCCTGTGTTAGGGAAGATCCCCTGGAGGAAAGCATGGCAACCCACTCCGGTATTCTTGCCTGTAGAATTGCATGGACAGAGGAGCCAGGTGGGCTACAGTCCATTGGGTTGCAGAGTCAGACAGGACTGAAACAACTTAATACGCACACACTAACATATCAAAGAAACACTACGTCAAGGTGCATTAGTCAGCCATGAAAGGATTCAACCTGGCTAGTCCAAGAGTGGGCTTCCCTGGTGGCTCAGACGGTAAAGAATCCACCTGCAGTGCAGGAGACCTGAGCTCAATCCCTGGGTTGGGAAGATCCCTTGGAGGACGAAATGGCAACCCACTCCAGCATTCTTGCCTGGAGAATCCCATGGACAGAGGAGTCTGGCGGGGTACAGTCCACGGGGTCGCAAAGAGTCAGACACGACTGAGCAACCTAGCACAGCACAGTCTAAGGTCAGCAATGGCCATCCATACCAGGCCCCCGACTCCATCAAATTCCTGAGTCCTATAACTAACACCCCTGTTCCCCACTCATGGTTACCAAGCCTGTGCTGTGCCTACAAAGAGAAATTGCACTGGAGGTCAAATTTATCCAGAACCTTGTAAGATAAACTGTTTTAATTTTCTCTCATGTCCTTTCTGACTTCCTGCCAGAGTCTTGAGGAGCTGAGGAGTATGGAGCAGACCTATACCCATTATGTGGGTGGAGCAGGCTTCCAGGACAACTTGGGAGAAACTCCAGGAGAGTGAAGGTCAACTCTCCCAGGGAATACACTGGGCCCAGCAGCTTCCCCATTTTGGATTCCTACAGTCTTTGCCCTGTAGCTGCACAGTGCTTGAATCTGTCACTCCTAAAGGTAAGGAGACATTCCAGTGTATTAGCATATCACAGTCTATCTGTGAAGACTAATCATTTGAGCTGGTCTTACTTTTTAATTATAATATACATGCAGCCATAATTATAACCATCAGTAGCGTACTCATGTATATCTTTCTTCACAAGCCCTACTGCCATTTTTAACATTTTATAAATATGCTTCTTTAATAGTGCCTTAGTTACCTAATTTTGCTTTTCATAATAATAAGGCTGAACATTCTATGCAGCATTTCTGGAGTAAACTGTTCAAATACTTTGATCATTCACTCATTGAATTGATCTTTATACATTCTTGATATTGAACTTTAAACCATCTTATTTACCCTAATTATTTTTCTTACCTGCTTTCTACCTTCTACTTTCTTCTATTGTTTTCCATCTTTATTTCACTATCATTGTTATGTATGAGTAATTTTTTTAAAAAATCTATGACAGATTTGGCTCATCCTGTTCTTAATAATTGCTAGGTGAGTTAACCAGTCATTTAAATTCATATTTGATATACATAAGTCATTTTCTTTCAGCTTCTCTCTTAAAACATTTTTTAAAAACATACATTAAACAGTACAGAATTTACGATGCTGCCTAATGTAAAAAATTTGGTTGATTTTCCTTTTCTCCAGGTGGACAACATGTACTGACAAGTGATACTGTGGACCCAGGGTCAAGACCTGCAGCGTCCTCACCCACAGAGCCGCGGTGACACTGGCCCCCCCGAGGCACTGAGTCATGTGAGATGATGATGCCCTGCACGAACTGCGTGAGAGCGCTGCCTGGGGGAGATGCAGAAGGAAACAGAAGCCACTATCATCGCTTCATCTCCTGGTTGTGCTGGGCTGTGCTAAGTCACTGCAGTCGTGTCTGACTCTCTGCGACCCCATGGACTGTAGCCCGCCAGGCTCCTCTGTCCATGGAATTCTCCAGGCAAGAATATGGGAGTGGGTTACCATGCTCTCCTCCCGGGGATCCTCCCGACCCAAGAATTGAACCCTCATCTCTTGGGTCTCCTGTATTGGCAGGTGGGTTCTTACCAGTAGTGTCACCTGGGAAGTCCAATTATCTGGTTAGGATGTATCTTTTTTTTTTTTTAAAGTCAAACCTTCAGGTTGTAACCAATAAACAACACACAAGTTCATCTGGAAACATCCAAAGAACACAAATGACTACAGTATACTTACTGGGTTGGCCAATACCCTTCCATTACACTGTGTGGAAAAACCCAAACCAACTTTTCAGCTAACTTTATACTAACATGCTTTTTATAGTTTTTTTAAAGGGAGCATTGCTGGGGGTGGAGGTGAGGGGGGCAGAGGAGTGAAAATCTTATTATATTTCAATCACTTGCTTTAGTCGTACAGTAGCTGTAATTAAGAAAATCCTACCTTCTTTTGAGCCAACAGTGTTGAAGTAACCAGCAGAGAAACCTCCACTAAAGGCTCCATGAAATCGTTTATACCTTCCTTTTTCATCTCTGACGGTCTGATCCTGAAGAGGAATTGGCTTCTTTGGTCTCTCACCTGAAAAAGAAAAAAAAAATGTTTTTGAATGTGAGAGAAGGCGGTGGAAGGTTATAGAAAATTTAGGGGAAAGATCACTGTTTTACTTTTGGCCATGCCACACGGTTCACAGAATTTCAGTTCCCTGACCAGGGATCCAACCCAGGCCCCCCACAGTGGAAGCACTGAGTCCTACCCACTGGACTGCCAGAGAAGTCCCAAAGATCATTTCTTAAACATGATGAATTGTTCACTTCTTGTAGTTTCAAATATAATTCAAGTTGCTTTTCCTAGATTTTAATAGAGTGTGTAGCTTAGAAAACAATACATTTTATCAAACAATATATTTTATCAATTAAAACAACATATTTAATATTCTATATATATTTTCTTTACAGTTCTAAGAAAATTATAGATATCTCTTTTAATATCTATATTAGAAGTATGTTTTAGCAAAAGTGGCCTGCTTTTCCCACTAAGTTCCATTTTGAAACTGAATTACACTGGGACGAGGGTCCCAACCCATGGAAGTGAAACATGCTAGCAGTCAAGCAGGCAAGCTGCTGGAGTGGCACAGGGCGTGCAGAGGGTTATGGCAGAGAGAAGCACTTCTACATCTCTTCTGGAAATTCATAGTATCCCTGAGTCCAGAATTTTTCCACTGATATTGCCCATTTTCCCCAAAGCTTAAGTTTCCTTATTTCTGGAACGCTCTTGAGTCCATAGTTTTGTTGTGATTTAGTTGCTAAGTTGTGTCTGACTCTTTGCAACCCCATGGACTACAGTTACTGTTCTTTAAATTTATTCCTTTTCCTACTTTGTTGGAAAGGGCTGAGTTGCTAAATCATACAAACTAGTGAGTGAGTGTTAGTAGCTCAGTCGTGTCGGACTCTTTGCAACCCCATGGTAGCCCACCATGCTCCTCTGTCCATGGAATTCTCCAGGCAAAAACCCTGGAGTGGGTAGCCATTCCCTTCTCCAGGGGATCTTCCCAACCCAGGGATCAAACCCGGGTCTCCTGCATTGCAGGCAGATTCTTCACTGTCTGAATCACCAGGGAAGTCCAACAAAATATCACACAAACAAAAATGGAATTTAAAACATTTTAGCCTTTGGGCTTCTCTGGCTGTCCAGTGGTTAAGACTCTGGGCTTCCAACAGAGAAGGCACAGGTTTGATCCCCGGTCAGGGAACTAAGATCCCACATGACGTATGTGTTTGTGTGCTTAGTCTCTCGGTTGTGTCTAACTCTTTATGACCCATGGACTGTAGCCCACCAGGCTCCTCAGTCCATGATTTTCAGCCAAAAAAACCCAAACAAACAAAAATTTCAGCCTCACCTATAAATTCCCTACGTTTACAGTTTCAGGTACCACAGCACAAAATACTGCCTAATTTTATCAATTCCAATGAAAACGTCTGTATCTATTGAAAACAAAAAGTAACCATTAAGTTATTTTCAACATTCAATTCAGGAAGCAAGTTATATAGTAGTTAAATGCTCCGAGTGGAGTCACAGCAAGCCCACCTTTACCAGCACTGGGATTCTGGTCATCTTAACCTCTCTGTGCCTCAATTTCCTCATCTGTAAAATAGAGATGATGCTAATAGCAACATCTATTTCATAGAGTCGTTATGCAAATTAGATCAGAAAATGCAGGTAAAATGTTGGTAAAAAGAGGGACACACATATACCTTTAAAGTACCAGCTTCTATTGCTATTGATAGTAGTCAAGGCTATGGTCTTTCCAGCAGACATGTACAGATGTGAGAGCTGGACAGTAAAGAAGACAGAACACTGAAGAACTGATGCCTTCAATTTGTGGTGCTGGAGAAGACTCTTGAGAGTCCCTTGGAAAGCAAACCAGTCATTCTTAAAAGAAATCAACCTTGAATACTCCTTGGAAGGACTGATGCTGAAGTTGAAGCTTCAATATTTTGACCACCTGATGCAAACAGCTAACTCACTGTAAAAGACCCTGATGCTGGGAAAGATTGAAGGCAGAAGCAGAAGAGGGTGACAGAGGATGAAGTGGTTGGATGGCATCACCGATTCAACGGAGATGAACTTGGGCAAACTCTGGGAATTGGTGAGGGAGAGGAAAGCCTGGCAAGCTGCAGTCCATGGGATCTCCAAGAGTCAGTCAACTTGGTGACTGAACAGCAACAGAGTAGTAGTACATACGGTAGGTAAGACATGTTCTAAGGCCCATGGGTACCTGCGCTTCAATAATTAAGCCAGTCACTACTTCTGGATAATGGAACAAAAAGCAAACAAATGTTTAGCCTCATAGTCCTAAATTCTTACTTGTAGCTTATGGAGGCTTTAAGTCATTTCTAGAATATAACCTACCCGTAGCTTACGGAGGCTTTAGGTCATTTCTAGAATATAACCTCGAAGAAGGCAATGGCAAGCCACTCCAGTACTATTGCCTAGAAAATCCCAAGGATGGAGGAGCCTGGTAGGCTGCAGTCCATGGGGTCGCTAAGGGTCGGACACGACTGAGCGACTTCACTTTCACTTTTCACTTTCACACATTGGAGAAGGAAATGGCAACCCACTCCAGTGTTCTTGCCTGGAGAATCCCAGGGATGGGGAAGCCTGGTGGGGTTCCATCTATGGGGTCACACAGAGTTGGACACGACTGAAGTGACTTAGCAGCAGCAGCAGAATATAACCTACCCTCCTACTTGCTAGGTTTGTGACCTTAGGCAAGTTTCTTGATTTCTCTAAGCCTCAGTCTTCATGACTACAAAATTAGGGTAATAACTGAATCACCTTGTGGTGGTTGGTGCTAAGGATTAAAAATACCACACGTGAGGAGCTGAGTGCCGTCGCTGGCCACAGCAAAGCTTGGTTAGTATACGTTAGAAATTTCATTTCATTCTAAAGAACTGAATCACAACTTAGATCCCACAATCCAAGACTGTCACCATTTCTTAGAAATGCAGCCCAAATGCTCCATTACCGCATGCTCACCTGGCATGATTTCAGGCTAAGCTGGAGTGACTGGATAATTTTTGTGCTGGATAATTCCTCATTAGGCGGGACTGACTTGCACACCACAGCATGGTTAGCAGCATCCCTAGCCTGTCACACTAGATGCCAGTAACACCCCTGTCCCAATAAAGCATGACAACCAAAGATGTCTCCAGACATTGCCAAAAGTCCCTTGGGGGGCAAATTCATCCCTAGTTGCAAACCACCGGGTTAAGGTGAGAGAGGACAGGTCCCACCAACTCAAGGTTCTGTCTTGCTTGGTTCTCCAGGTACTCCTGACCTGAAAACGGAGATAAGATCGGTCGACAACTAAGCAGAACCCAGCAGCAGATGATGGGGGCCATGCACTGTGGGAGCCACTAGACTCCATGGGGCTCCTGAGCAAGAGGCACCACCTCTAATCACAGCACAAGAGAACTCCGGGGGCGGGGGGTAGCATTTTAGGGAGGCGCTGTGATAATTATCACTACTACAAATAACTAATCCTTTCCTTTCACACATGTTATCTCATTTATCATACCCTGATAAGGATGTTCTGATTAAAGAAGTGCCTTAAGTTCCACAACCAATAAGCACAAAACTGCAATCAGATTTCAACTCAAGTCAGGGATGCAACCCATTCTATCCTTTACTTGTCCCCCACTAGGAGTTTACTGAGGGCCTTCCAGAGGAAGTAGGTCTGTTCTAGACCTGGGTGTGGAAAACAAAACACAACTCCACTCCTGTTCGCAGGGCACTCAGAGTCCAGCAGAGGAGACCTGAGTGTATAGGAACTGCTCTGACAATGTGCCAGGCCCACAACATCAGAGTCACTCAGAGGCATTAATTCCATCAGTAAACAATAAACAGAAGGTCTAAAAGGGGAAGGTAAGATGTTAGAGAAAGTAATACAGTCTGACTGGAAGGAAGCCATGGAATATGGAACCAGAAGAGCAGATGGGGGCTTCCCTGGTAGTCCACTGGTTAAGAATCCGCCTGTCAATGCAGGGGACACGCATTCGATCCCTGCTCCAGGAATATTCCACATGCCGTGGGGCAGCTGAACCCTTGCAACACAACTACTGAGCCCATGCTCTAGAGCCCGTGCTCTGCAGCAAGAGAAGCCACCACAATGAGAAGCCCCTGCACAGCAACAAAGGGCAGCCCTTGCTCGCTGCAACTAGAGAAAGCCTGCACACAGCAATGAAGACCCAAACAGCCAAAACTAAATAAATACGTAAGAAGGACAGATGGTGCAGCAGACATGGAACACAGTGCTGCAAGGACCAGGTATGTCCTGTGGGTGCCTGGGAGTCAAAGATAGTTTTAAGTGGGAGAATCACAGCATCAAGGAAGAAGAAAATGGTCCTAAATTAATCTGAGTGCAGGATGAGCTGAAGATGAGAAGGTTTCTACAGCCAAGTGAATGTATCTAAGGGAAGATAAGATAAGCCCCAAGGCCCCTTTCTTCCAGGCCAGAGCACCTATGTGTCTAAGAGTCTGTGTATAACAGATCAGTCTTGTCTCTTCTTTTTTTTTTTTGAAGGTTCTGTTTTCTTTTTAATTGGAGTACAATCGCTTTACAATGTTGTGTTAGTTTCTATTGCACAACAATGTGAATCAGCAGGGTGATATATATATATATCTCCCTCCCAAGCCCTCATCCCAACTCTAGGTCATCACAGAGCACTGAGCTAAGCTCCACTGTCTTTTTTTTTAAGACTTTTTTTTTTTTTAATGTGGATCATGTTGTAAGTCTTTATTGAATTTGTTACAATATTGCTTGTTTTATGTTTTGGTTTTTTTGGCCCCAAGGCACCTGGGGTCTTAGCTCTCTGACCAGGGATCAAACCTACAACCCCTGCATTGGAAGGGAAGTCTTTTAATCACCATCAGGGAACGGACCATCAGGGAATCCCTTCACTGTCTCTTAACCAATAAAACTTTCTATTTTAATTAAGTAATAGAGTCTCTGCTCTACCAATGTTTGTCTAACCTGTCACTAAAGCTTCAAAGCAGGAGATAACAGTGGTTATTGGTCTAGTATGTTATATTGTAAAATGTATTCAGAGTGCGTTTTAACTTCAAAGTGCTTAGGTAACAATGAATCAGTCCTCCAAAACTTCTAGTGATGAGAAGCTAAAAGATGATTTTAGGCCAGGAAAAAAAAAGTTCACTCTACTTCAAAAGGTTGGCAAGACCATTAGGCTTCATTCCAGATTTTGTACACCATCAAAACAGGAAGAATTAGAAAAATATAGATCAAATAGTTGATGACTTACAATATGTCACTTCACAAGGAAACAATCGTGAGCAGAAATATAGAAATGACCCAAACTCCTTCCTGACAGGCTATAGTAACCTCCACCCATGCGTGTTTAACCCTTTCTCGTTCTGCATACCTAAATTCCAACCAGTTTTCAGGGGGTCCTATCCTGCCTTCCCAGGTTTCCCTGTTAGCTTGTGTAGGTTATTTCTTCTCTACTTGACATACTTTAGCGCTTGTGAATCACAAACTTCTGTTTTCAACTAGATTCGAAACTCCTTGAAACAAGTATCTTTGTCAATAAATTCCTTGGGATCATGGGCTGATGTGTTTGCCAATACAGCTACTGTGATATTGCCTGCGTGTGTGTTCATGCTAAGTCACTTCAGTCATGTCCGATTCTTGGTGACCCTATGGACTGTAGCCCACCAGGTTCCTCTGTCCATGGGATTCTCCAGGCAAGAATACTGGAGTGGGTAGCCATTCCCTTCCTCAGGGGATCTTCTCGACCCAGGGATCGATCGAACCCACATCTCCTGCCGCTCCTGAATTGCTGATGGATTCTTTACCACTGAGCCATGGAGACCCCACGCAATCTTAAACTGTATTAAAGAAATACAGCCTAAAATAAAGGACGCACCTAGTGATGGCCCCACTTTACCCACACTCTGGTCCCATACTTGGAGAAAAGCTTTGACAAATTAGGGTTGAGGGGACTTTAAACTTATTAGTTTAAACTTTAAATTTACTAGAGAACTAAGTGTGGTACAGAGATGTCTTAGAGGAAATGCAAGGGGTGTCTTTAAATACATTAGAAGCTTTCAGGAGACTAGAGTTTCTCTGTCTTTTGTACTCAGAGAATAGATACAGGGCCAACATCTGGCAGAAGTTTCTAATGATTTGAACTGTTTGTAGGGAATAAGAGGGTCATCAATGGCTATGTCCCAGAAGTACAAACAAGCTGACAGGATGTGGTTGGAGTGGGAAAAAAGGAGTCTGCAAATAACTCCTCGCCCACCATATTTCCTTTGTCTTCCTCCACGGGGCTAGCACTGCCATCAGTCCTTACTGGGTAGTCAATACATACTTTACTGAACAAATCAAGTCATGAAGTGGATCAGACCAGAAACATGGAAGAGAATCTTGCTTCATCTTGCTCTCACCTCTACATTCCACCAGCAAGTTCGCGGTCAGCTCTGCTTTCAAAGTACTCTCAACTCACCGCTACATACCGCCGCCACCATCATCGCCCTAATTTTGCTTATCTCCCTGCTTCACTCCTGCCCACCCCCACCCGGCCTACTCGCAAAATCAAGGATAGAATAAACCTAAAAACATACATCCCTCCTTTGTGTAACCCCTCCCCCATGACTCTTCTACACTTAGTATTAAAATCCAGACTCCCTGACCACACCAAGTAAGGTTCAGCCCCCACCTCCTCCTCTGAGATCATCTTCTGCCAGCCTCGCCCGGGTGCTGTATGCTCCACCCACAACAGTCCGGCCTGTTCCTCAATTTGCCAAACTGGCTCCGACTTCAGAGCCTTTGCACTTGCTGTTCGCCTTGCCTAAAATGCTCTTCACCCAAGTCTTCGTACCGCTGCTTCCTTTCTGTTTCAGGTCTGAACTCAAACGTCCTGTCCTAGGAAAAACATCGCCTGACCATCGCTGCTCCCCTACCTCGGCTCTCACACGAACCAATTTGTCATCTTTCTATTTCCCATCCCTCCGGGCCTTTCATCCCTCCCTCCAAAACATAAGCACCCCGAAAGCACAGTGCACGCCTTTCTGGTCAGAGCCCAGAGCCCGTAGCACGCAAGCCTTTCCCCCAGTGCCAGAAAAGTTCTGGCACAGGGTTGAGTGCTTTGGCCCTGAACCCTGGACCCCCAGCCTGTTTGCCAGCGGCCCTGGCGACGCATCTAGCCCGCACCTTCTTCCAGCGGCTCCAGGCCAGTCCCATAGCTGACCAAATCCTCGTCGCTGTCACCGTCCAGCGCCGCCATCCTGCTCCCTTCCGGACCCCGCCCCCTTGCTACGGCGGCCTCAACCGGCCAAACATTTTCCGCGCTTTCGTCTCCGCGAACCGCTACGAGTTCTAGGCGCGAGTCGTGAGAAGTGCTGACCCCGCCAGGCAAGCTCCTTTCTTGGGATCTGCGCCCGGTGGTTCTCAAACCCGTTTTGTTGGAGGCAGACCTCCGCAGGAGTTGCCTCGGAGGCTTTGGCTGCCACGATTTCCCATCCTAACTGCCCCAGGTGCCGGTCTGGAGGAGGCGCCTGGGAGAGAGTGGAACGCACCCCGCTGTCCGATGCTGGTTCTCCGTGAAATCTGCGCACCCCACACCCCTCCCCAAACCGGTCCCTACCCTTCCCCAACTTCCCCTGCTGGCAGACTCTGCTCCCCTCAGTGCTACCACTGTCGACTGCGGGGAACTTGCCTCTACTCCCGCACTTGCGCGCGCTATCTGAATGTAACGCCCTTGTTGCAGCCGCTTAGTCGTGTTCCACTCTTGGCCACCCCATGGACCACAGCCTGCCAGGCTCCTCTTTCCGTATAACACTCTTAGGTTTAGTAAGTGTAGTCCCCTTCCAGACCTCTGAAAGGATTCACAGGCAGAGGGTACCCTGATGGCCACGGGGAAAGTAGTTTGGGAGAACACCTGGTCAAAAAGAAAGATGAAAGAGATCAAAAGAAAAGGAGAAAGAACGTGGGGGGTGTAGGTGTGGAGCCCTATACCAAGGCCACAGACGCGGAGCCCTGCACCAAGCTCATCTCCAGAACTGAGCCTCATAGCAACCGTTGCCATGAGTCTCCCTGTTCTAAACCAGCCTACTCCCTGACCTCATATTAGATAAAAATACCCACCCTATACCACTCTAACCAGTCCCCTAATGCCACCCTCCAAACAGGAGGTTTTTTTGTCTTGATGCTGTAAAAATGGGCTACTATTCCACCAAACCTTCTCTCTCCAGTTGTCTGCGGTTCCAATAGCATCCACCACTCTATCTTTTAATTGAAAGATAATTGCTTTACAATGTTGTGATGGTTTCTCCTGAACAACCACTGAATCAGTCATAATTATATGTATAATCACCTCTCTTTCCAGCCTCTTTCCCCTTGCCATCCCACCCTTCTAGGTTGTCATGAGGTGCCAGGCAGGATTCCTTGTATTGTATAGTAGCTATCATTTTTATCATTTTATCACTAGCTATCATTTTTACACATGATAGTGTATATATGTCAATTCTATTTTCTCAATTCCTTCTGCCCTCTCCTTCCTCCACTGTATCCACAAGTTCATTCTCTGCGTCTCCATTCCTTCCCTGCAAATAGGTTCATCAGTACTGTTTTTCTAGATTCCATAAATATTTATTAATATATATTTGTCTCTCTTTCTGACTTCACTCTGTATAACAGCCTCTGGGTTCATCCGCTTCACACAACTGACTCAAATCTGTTCCTTTTCATGACTGACTAATATTCCACTGTATATATGTACCACATCTTCTTTATCCATTCATCTGTTGATGGACTTCTCAGTTGCTTCCATGTCCTGGCTATTGTCAGCAGTGCTGCAATGAACATTGGGGTACACGTGTCTTTTTGAATGGTGGTTTTCTCAGGGTATATGCCCAGTAGTGGCATTGCCAGGTCATATTGTAGTTTTATTCCTATTTTTTTAAGGAATCTCCATGAAAAATGAAAGTGGCTCAGTCATGTCCAACTATTTGTGACCCAAAGAATATAGTCCATGGAATTCTCTGGGCCAGAATACTGGAGTGGGTAGCCTTTCCCTTCTCCAGGGGATCTTTCCAACCCAGGGATCAAACCCAGGTCTCCCGCAATGCGGGCAAATTCTTTACCATCTGAGCCACAGGCGAAGCCCAAGAATACTGGAGTGGGTAGCCTACCCCTTCTCCAACAGATCTTCCCAACCCAGGATTTGAACCAGGGTCTCCTGCATTGCAGGCAGATTCTTAATACATCTCCCACTCTAATAAAACTATTCTCCTCTCCTTCTGCCTCGTGTCTGGTAATTCTTTTCCAATCTGTGATCATGACAGTAGGGAGGGGAGAAAAAGGGGAAAAGAGCAGTAAAGAGAGAAAAAGAAAAAAAGGAAAGGAAATTGAAAAGAAAATGAAGAAAAAGAGAAAGGAAAAAGAAAAGGCAAGCAGATAAGCAAAAGGCTGTCATGTGGGGTGAGGGACACTGAAGGCTCCCTTACTGAAACTAAAGAAATAAACATCTGTCCAACAGGGTGCCGTTATCCCACCCCAAAACTCCTTCTTACAGAACAAAGAAAAGAAGCCCAGATTTTCAAATTGAGGGTCAGAAGTCTGCATGACTGAGAATCACTAGGATGTTGTTGAACTGTCCATCCTACCCATGCCCCCAGGCCTCCTGAATCAGAATCTCTGGAGTTGGGACTGTTTCTTGAGCACTCAAGACATCCTCTGGCCTCAAGGCCTCTGTCGTCACTGTTCCCTGTGCTTAGAGAACCACAGGCATGATTCACAGCCTCACCTGCTTCAGGTCTCTGCTCAAAGGTTACTGACTCAGTGTTATGTCTAATGTCTTTCTCTCCCCCATTGGAATGGAGGCTCCCATTGAAATATAAGCTCCAAGAAGAGATAGATTTGAGCCAATTTGGGGTTTGTTTGTTTTAATATTGGCTGCAATGGGTCTTCATTGCAGTGCATGGGCTTCTTTAGTTGTGATGTATGGGCTTAGTTGCCTTGGGGCATGTGGGATCTTAGTTCCCCAACTAGGTATCAAACCCACATCCCCTGAATTGGAAGGTGGATTCTTAACTACTGGACCACCAGGGAAGTCCTTGAGCCAGTTTTTCTTTCTTTCTTTCTGTGTTGTATCCTCAGAGATTAGAACAGTGCTTGGAATATAGAAAGCACTCATAAGTAATTTTGAAGAATGAATAACTAATTAAATAAGTACATGACTTTTTTTAAAAGTTATTTTAAAAACATCTTCTAGGGGTTTCCCTGGTGGTCCAGTGGTTAAGACTCCATGCTTCCACTGCATGGGGCACAGGTTTGACCCCTGGTGAAGGAACTAAGATCCTGTATGCTTCACAGAGTGGCCAAAAACAAGCCAACAAAAAAAGCACAGCTTCTATGTATAATTGAGAGACTTTGCTGTGTATCTGAAACTAACACAACATTGTAAATCAACTTCACTGCAATAAAATTTTTTTTTTAAACCCACAGTTTTGAAGATTTTGGCAAGTTTCCCATCAAAAAGTGGAGTCCATGTGCCCTCCCTTGAATCTAGGCTCCACGACTATGACCAAAAGAATACAGTAAAAGTGACAATATAACATTTACCACATCCAAGCTTTAAGAAACTGATAGCTTTGGTTTTCTTGGGCTGCTGGCCCTGGAACCTTAATCTCCATTCTGTGAGGAAGCCAGGCCATGAGGAGAGGCTAGGTTGATAGTCCAGAAAATGACCCAGCTGGGATTAATAATCAGCATCAGTCACCAGACGGGTGAACAAGGAAGCTTCAAAATGACTCCGGTTCCAGTGGCCATCTGACTACAGCTGCCTGAGAGATCACAAGCAAGAATCTCTTAGCTGAGTTCAGTCCCTTCTGAAACCAAGAGAGTTAATAATACAATTATTGTTCTTGTTTGGAGTCATTAAGATTTGTGGTAATTTGTTAACAACAGGTACTGGGAACAACCTTTATGATAAAATACTATAAAGCATTTAAAAGTGCTCATATGGGACTTCCCTGGTGGTCCAGGGGTTGAGAATCCGCAGGCCAATGCAGGGGACATGAGTTCAGTCCCTGGCCTGGGAAGATCCCATATGCCACAGAGCAGGTTCTTTGGCCTGCGAGCTGAGTGCCCGAGAGCCCGTGCTCTGCCACAAGAGAAGCCACTGCAACGAGAAGCTGGCATACCGAAACTAGAGTAAGACTGCACATAGCACAAAGACTCAGCACAACCAAAAATAAACATAAATAAATAAAATTTTAAAAATACAAATGCTGATGGTGAGTATCTCCAGTGGATGCTGTTAAAAGAGCAAAACAGAGAGTGAGGCAGACTACTGCCATTTACATTAAGAGAAAGCATAAAAAGCCAAATTCACTGTGACTATTCCATCCACAACGCAGGGACACAGTACATCCAAAAATATGCTGTATCCCCAGTAAACTCCCCAAAGAATCTGGTAACAGTGGTTGCCACTGATCAAAGGAAATCAGAGCAGAGGGATACATGTATACAACATTGCACCATTCGAATTTTTGTTTTTAGCCAAATCCATGATAGTCTTTCCTTCTATGGCAGTATCTTGGTTTTCATTTTAAAGGTTTTTGTATGGATTAGCTCCTTTCCTGCCTTGATAAATTTAATGTACTAAAGAGAACGTATCTTTGTTTATTGAAGCCCTGCAGGGCCCCAGCACCATGCTTTGATCATCAACTGTTGTTGTGAATAAGGAGCTTTTGAAAGTAAAGAAGGTGAGGGTTGTATACCTATAGACTCGATGGACATGAGTTTGAGTGAACTCCGGGAGTTGGTGATGGACAGGGAGGCCTGGCGTGCTGTGATTCATGGGGTCGCAGAGAGTCGGACACGACTGAGCGACTGAACTGAACTGAACTGAACCTAGGTTATAGACCCAGAAAAACCATGAAGGTCCATGATTTTATTTCTAAGTTACCCTAGCTATTTTTTTTTTTTTACAGCTTATAGCTTCTGAAAGGTGAGAAAACCCCAACAAATTTATTGCTGAAAGTTTACTTTATTGGATTTCTGACAATCACAAGCATTTAGTAAACCGATCTTTCTGACTCCAGATCTTCAGAAATGCTTCACATGCAACTCTGGTCACTTATTACCCAATATTCCTGAATCTTGGCCGCAGGAATCCCTAAACAGCACAGTTTTTTATTTGTTGTTGCTGTTTTTTATTTTTTGTTTTTTTTTTGGACAACAAGGCATGTGGGATCTTAGTTCTACAACCAAGAATCAAACCTGCACTCCTTACACTGGAAGCAGAGTCTTAACTACTGAATCACAGGGAAAGTCCCATAAACTGAGTGTTTTTCTGCAAAGCCTGTAGCAATTGAAAAAGAAAGTGAAAGTTGCTCAGTCGTGTCCGACTCTTTGCAACTGTATAGCCCATGGAATTCTCCAGGCCAGAATACTGGAGTGGGTAGCCTTTCCCTTCTCCAGGGGATCTTCCCAACCCAGGAATTGAACTGGGGTCTCCTACATTGCAGGTGGATTCTTTGCCAACTGAGCTATCAGGGAAGCCCCAAGAAGCTCCCTTTCCTTTCTTATTCAAACAGGCAAGAAACTACAAATCTCAGAATCTTATCAGGAAACTGCAGATAGGAAGATGGGTGAATCACCTGGGTAGAAAGAATCATTTCTTTCTCACGGTCCACACATCACTGCTAGTGGTGGGATGGCACTCAAGACATACAAAGAACCCTGCTGTAAATGCCTGGGAATGAATGTCACTCACAAATACAGAGTTCCTGACGAGAGCAGGGAGAGAGAAGAAAGCCTTCTTAAAAGAACAGTGCAAAGACACAGAGGAAACCAACAGAATGGGAAAGACTAGAGATCTCTTTAAGAAAATGAGAGATACCAAGGGACATTTCATGCAAAGATGGGCACAATAAAGGACAGAAATGGTGAGGACCTAACAGAAGCGGAAGAGATTAAGATAAGGTGGCAAGATTACACAGAAAACTATACAAAAAAGGTCTTAATGACCTGGATGACTATGACGGTGTGGTCTCTCACCTAGAACCAGACATCCTGGAGTGTGAAGTTATGTGGGCCTTAGGAAGCATCACTACTAACAAAGATAGAGGAGGATGAAATTTCATCTGAGCTATTTCAAATCCTAAAAGATGATGCTGTTAAAATGCTGCACTCGATAAGCCAGCAAATTTAGAAAACTCAACAGTGGCCACAGGACCAGAAAAGTTCAGTTCTCATTCTGATCCCAAAGAAAGACAATGGCAAAGAATGTTCAAATTACCACACAGTTGAGCTCATTTCACATGCTAGCAAGGTAGTGCTCAAAATCCTTAAAGTTAGGCTTCAACAGTACTTGAATTAAGGAATTCCAGATGTATAAGCTGGATTTAGAAAAGGCAGAGGAACCAGAAATCAAATTCCCAACATCCACTGGATCATAGGGAAAGCAAGGGGATTCCAGAAAAACAACTACTTCTGCTTCATTGACTATGCTAAAGCCTTTGACTGTGTAGATCACAACAAACTGTAGAATATTCTTAAAGAGATGGGAATACCAAACCACCTTCCCTGCCTCCTGAGAAATCTATATGCAGGTCAAGAAGCAACCTTTAGAACTGGACATGGAACAATGGACTGGTTTCAAATCGGAAAATGAGTACATTAAGGCTGTATATTGTCACCCTGCTTATTTAACTTCTATACAGAATACATCATGCAAAATGCCAGGTTGGATGAATCACAATGCCAGGTTGGTTGGAATCAAGATTGACTGGAATCAACAACCTCAGATATGCAGATAATACTACTCTAATGGCACAAAAAGAAGAGGAACTAAAGAGCCTCTTCATGAATGTGAAAGAGGAGCGTGAAAAAGCTGGCTTAAAACTCAACATTCAGAAAAGTAAGATCATGGCATCCAGTCCCATCACTTCATGACAGATAAATGGGGAAACAATTGAAACACTGACAGACTTCCTTTTCTTGGGCTCCAAAATTACTGCAGATGGTGACTGCAGCCACGAAAATAAAAGACACTTGCTCCTTGGACGAAAAACTATGACAAATGTAGAGGTCACTTTGCTGACAAAGGTCCATCCAGTCAAAGCTATGGTTTTCCCAGTACTCATGGATGGATGTGAGAGTTGGACCGTAAAGAAGGCTGAGCACCGAAGAACTGATGCTTTCGACCTGTGTTGCTGGAGAAGACTCTTGAGAATTCTGGACAGCAAGGAGATCAAACCAGTCAATCCTAAAGGAAATCAACCCTGGATATTCATTGGAAGGACTGATGCTAAAGCTGAAGTTCCAATACTTTGGCCACCTGATGTAAAGAACCGACTCATTAGAAAAGACTCTGATGCTAGGAAAGATTGGGGGCAGGAGAAAGAGGAGGCCAAATAGAGTGGGATGGTTGGATGGCATCAATGATTCAGTGGACATGAATTTGAGCAAACTCTGAGACATGGTCAAGGACAGGAAAGCCTGGTGTGCTGCAGTCCGTGGGGTCACAGAGTCAGACACGACTTAGCGACTGAACAGCAACAATTTATTTCCATTGAGCTTTCTTATTGACATACAGACATATGTACAGAAAAGTGCAGAAATCACAAGCATATAGCTCTGTGCATTTTTACACAGTGAACACACCTGTGTAACAACAAGCAGATCAAGAAATAGAAAATTCCCCCAATCCCAGAAGCAATAGCCTCAGAATAGATTAATTTCGTCTGTTTCCTATTTTACATAAAATGGAGTTACACAGCATTTTGTCTGGCTTCTTTGGCTCAACCATATTTTTGTAAGCCAAGCATTTTGCTCACAATGTATTTGTTGCTTATATTAATAACAGTAATAAATTAGTTTTCCTTTTTTGAGTACACCACAATTATCCATTCTACAGTTGATGGGCATTTTGAGAAGTTTCCAGTTAGGTGTTTTTTTTAAAAAAAATTTTGGCCTCACTGCAGGGCATGCAGGATCCCAGTTTCAACCACAGGTTGAACCTGTGCCTCCAACAGTGGAAGCGAAACATCCTAACCACTAGATTTCCAGGGAAGTCCCAAATAAGGGGTTATTGTCAAAAGTGCTTTCCTGTTGGCTCAGATGGTAAAGAATCCGCCTGCAATGCAGGAGACCTGGGTTTGATTCCTTGGTTGGGAAGATCACCTGGAGAAGGGAATGGCTACCCACTCCAGTGTTCTTGTCTGGAGAATTCCATGGACAGAGGACCTGGTGGGCTACGGTGGATGGGGTCACAAAGAACTGGACGTGACTGAGCAACCAACACTTTCACTTTGAAAAGTGCAGCTATGAACATTCTTGTACATATGGAGAACAGATGTGTGCATTTCTATTGGGTATCTACCTAGATTTGGAATTGCTGGATCACAAGTTAAGCATATATCCCTCTTTAGTAGAAAATGCCAGTTTTCCAAAGTAGCGGTACCAATCTACACTCCCACAAGCAGTGTACAAGATTCTGGTTGCTTCACATTCTCACTAATACTAATACTAATATTTTTGGGAACTATTCTGTCACTTGTTTATGTTTATTTCCTAATCACTTCTTCCCAAGATGCCAACATATCTTTCATTTTAAGTCACATGTAACAGTGTAGTGTAGCCTAATGTGTGCTGTAACATCAGGCGATCTAACTTAGCAGACTAGTAACATCTGAGCCTCAACTTATTCATCTGTAAAATGGGAATGATAAACTACCCACTTCATAGGGTTGTTGAGCAACTGAGATCATGCATGCAAAGTGCATAGCACAGCTCCTGCCAAAAAGTATGCAATAAACAACTGCGATGCACTTGACTATATTTCAGACCTGGGGAAACTGAGGCCATGAGGGGTAAAAGGGTCTGGTCAAGGTGACGTACTAGCAAAGCCTACAGAACCTGGTATGGTTTTCTCAAGTCAGTGCTCCGTGGCACCATGTGGCTTCAATTTCTAAGATGTTTTTCTTGAAAAATGCAAACTTGATCTATAATTTTTTTTTCCTGGGCATGCTGCAGGACATGTGGAATCTTAGTTTCCCATTGAGGGATCAAACCCTTGCATTATCAGAGCAGGGACCCAACCACTGGACAGCCAGGGTAGTCCCTGGATCTATAATCCACAATGAATTTCATTCATTTAAGGGTTATATTGTGATTTTGGCTTCTAATTTAGCAAATTTCATCAGATTCTCCAAGAGAGGATGAACATCAGGCTGCTCCCAGAGAAACCAGTGCTCCTTTTGTCAACAATCAGGTCTTAGGAGGTGAGACTTACATTTTATTTGGAGCAACTGAATCCCTGGAGAGTCAACTGCTGGCCCCAGTCAGAAGGTAAAGCAGGGACTTGACAAAATAGTTGAGTTTTAACCGTTGCCTGTCTCAGGAGTTCCCAGACCGGCTCTTTTATTAGGAGCACAGAGGCCCATTGGTGGTTCCTGTGACATGCAACACCAACAGGGTTGACAAATAGGGGGTCAGAAGTTACCATCCTGCTGGGTTAGCAGCAGCAGCTCTCATTTCCTGATCACCGTAGGATCAGAGATAAGGGCTCAGGCCTGTGAGCCCCCTGCAAGGAGTCATGAGAATGTCTACAGACGTCTGGTGCTGCACAGCCTCTAGCAGGGACACACAGATGGTTCCCAGGGCCAGCAGATGCCTGTCAGGACACATGATAAAGGACAGAAATGGTACAGACCTAACAGAAGCAGAAGATATTAAGAAGAGGTGGCAACAATACACAGAAGAACTGTACAAAAAATATCTTAATGACCCGGATAACCATGACAGTGTGATCACTCACCTAGAGCCAGACATCTTGGAGTGTGAAGTCAAGTGGGCCTTAGGAAGCACTACCATGAACAAAGCTAGTGGATGGAGGTGATGGAATTTCACCTGAACAATTGCAAATCCTAAAAGATGCTGCTGCTAACGTGCTGCAGTCAGTATGTAAGCAAATTTGGAAAACTCAGCAGGGGCCATAGGACTGTCAATGAAAAGGTCAGTTTTCATTCCAATTCCAAAGACGGGCAATGCCAAAGAATGTTCACATTACCCTACATTTCACTCATTTCACGTGCTAGCAAGGTCATGCTCAAAAATCCTCCAAGCCAGGCTTCAACAGTACTGAGAACTTTCAGATGTACAAGCTGGATTTAGAAAAGGCAGAGGAACCAGAGATCAAATTGCCAACACTGTTGGATCATAGAAAAAGCAAGAGCATTCCATAAAAACATCTACTGCTGTATTGACTACACCAAAGCCTTTGACTGTGTGGATCACAACAAACTGTGGAATATTCTTAAAGAGATGGGAATACCAGACTACCTTATCTGCCTCCTGTGAAACCTGAATGCAGGTCAAGAAGCAACAGTTAGAACCAGACATAGAACAACGGACTGGTTCCAAATTGGGAAGGGAGTATGTAAAGGCTGTATTGTCACCCTGCTTATTTAACTTATATGCAGAGTACATCAGGTGAAATGCCAGGCTGGACGAAGCACAACTTGGAATCAAGATTGCTGGAAGAAACATCAATAATCTCAGATATGCAGATGACACCACCTTTATGGCAGAAAGCAAAGAGGAACTAAAGAGCCTCTTGATGAAAGTGAAAGAGGAGAGTGAAAAAGCTGGCTTAAAACTCAACATTCAAAAAAGATCATGGCATCTAGTCCCATCACTTCATGGCAAATAGATGGAGAAACAATCAAAACACTGACAGACTTCATTTTTCTTGGGCTGAGAAATCACTGCGGATGGTGACTGCAGCCATGAAAATAAAAGACGCTTGCTCTCTGGAAGAAAAGCTATGACCAACCTAGATAGCATATTAGAAAGCAGAGACATCACTTTGCTGACAAAGGTCCGTCTAGTCAAAGCTATGGTTTTTCCAGCAGTTATGTATGGACCACAAAGAAGGCTAACCACCAAAGAATTGATGCTTTTGAAATGTACTCTTGAGAGTCTCTTGGACTGCAAGGAGTTCAGTCAATCCTAAAGAAAATCAACCCTAAATTTTCATTGGAAGGACTGATGCTGAAGCTGAAGTTCAAATACTTTGGCCACCTGATGGAAAGGGCCAACTCATTGGAAAGGACCCTGATGCTGGGAAAGATTGAAGGCAGGAGGAGAAGGGGATGACAGAGAAGGAGTGTTTGGAGGGCATCACGGACTTGATGGACATGAGTGTGAGCAAACTCCAGGAGATGGTGAAGGACAGGGAAGACTAGTGAGCTGCTGTCCATGGGGTTGCAAAAAGTCGGACACCACTGAGCGACTGAACCACAACAACACATAAAGAAGCACTTCTTTTCCTCTAAAGATGCCCAGGAGCTCATCTCAGCTAGCTCTCAGGGTGGGCTGAGGTGTATTTAACACCAGGCTACCTCTTCTTGCTCTTCTCCCTTTTTAATAAAAAAGAAGCAGTTCAAGAAGGCAAAGGTGTTGGCTAGATTAAATAACAGATTTTGGTTTTCAATATATTCACTTTAATGTGTATGTCCCCATAGGACAAAGTAACATTGGTTTTCCGCTTATTGTTATTACATCAGTTCAGTTCAGTCGCTCAGTCGTGTCCGACTCTTTGCAACCCCATGAATCACAGCACGCCAGGCCTCCTTGTCCATCACCAACTCCCGGAGGTCACTCAAACTCATGTCCATTGAGTTGGTGATGCCATCCAGCCATCTCATTCTCTGTCGTTCCTCTTCTCCTCCCGCCCCCAATCCCTCCCAGCATCAGAGTCTTTTCCAGTGAGTCAACTCTTCGTATGAGGCGGCCAAATTATTGGAGTTTCAGCTTTAGCATCAGTCCTTTCAGTGAACACCCAGGACTGATCTCCTTTAGAATGGACTGGTTGGATGTTATGACATAGTTGTTTTTTAAAATAAAGTTTGTTAAAATGGGTAATTTTAAAGAAGACTCTTAAGTCAATAATAGTACAAGTGACAGGGACTTTCTTGGTGGTCCAGAGGTTAGTATTCCATGCTTCCACTGCAGGGGGTGCAGGTTCAGTTCCCAGTGGGGGAACTAAGATGCCACATAATACACAGTGCAGCCAGGAAATTAAAAAAAAAAAAGTACAAGTGACATGTGTATGTGACAAATTGTAAAGGCGATTGGAGCTTCAAGGTAGTAGAAAGAGATGACAAAAATCTGAGAGTAGCAGGGAATGGCTGGAGTCAGCAGCCCTGAATAGTGATCTCAGCCACTAATGGCCAGTGTTCCCTGAGCCACTTGGCTCCTCTGAGCCTCCATCTTCTCACCTGTTAAATGGAGATTATTTATTTCTCTTATTAAGGGTCGTGAACCATGTTCGTAAACTTTCTGGCTAGCGAAGAGGTTCTATTATCGACAACTTTATTATTAGCAGTGGTAATAGTATAACAAACATAATAGTGACCTGCCACTCCTGGTTCCCTCAAACGAAAACGGTTGTTCTCAAGACCCAGCGTGGGTGTGTGTGTGTGTGGGGGGGGTACATTTCCAGTGCAGTGAATTAATTATTGGGTGACCGACAATGCTGAAATTAACTTGGTACTAACTTCTGACACTGAGAAAGGACGTTTCTGCATCTGACGCAGAGTTTCCCAAAATACCTGTCCCAGATGTCTAAGATTCTTCAGGCTCTGTATTAAAACAGCCCTTTCAGAAAACGCCTTTTCTCGTGCTGCGTCTTGGACCCAGCAATGATGATGAGCTTTTATTTATTTTGACGTTTACTTGGTTTTTGCTATTTGTTTTAAACTCTCGGACACCCAATAATGTATCTCCCTTTTTGGCTTGTTTAGAAAGCAAACTGTATCGTGTTCTACCCGCGGCACCTACCGCAACTGCCAAACGCAGCAGGAACTGCGCAAAGGTGTACTTTGGTTGGGGGAGGGCATAGGAACGTCAGCACACCTGCCAAGAGGGGCGTGGCCCCACCCGCTGGGGGGTTTCCGGCTCCAGCAGCCCAGTCTCGGCACCTCGTCTTCTAGGCTTCTACGGCCGGAGTCCACCGATCAGCTGGGGGTGGGCGAGAGAGCGATGCGACCTCTATCGCCAGGAGCTCCTTCCGCTCCTAAACTATTCGCGTTCCTACTGCGCAAGCTAAGCGCTTATCCGCCACTTTTGTTGCAATACCTTCGACCAGCTCGAGAGTGATAGGGACTCATCTTGCAGTTGAGAAATCTCAAGTTTGAAGTGGTGGTCAAAAAGGGCAGTTGTCGAATCTCTTGGGCACGAAACCTTTTCTGGGGATTTCTCCTTGGATGGACCTCTCTCTTCCCGCCATCCGCGACCCCCAGCGGATCTGCCTAGTTTCTGCAACGCGGGTTGGGGGACTGGGGATTGATCACCAAGCCAATAGGTTTGAGTTACCCGCCAAGGCCCTCGGTGGCGCAGCCAACTCCCCAGTGTCCGGGACTGGGCCCTGGGGGATCCTGCGCACCCCCCGCGCCCTCGAAAAGTGGCGTTGGGTGTGGTCACTGTCCCCGCGGCGTGCGCTCAGGAGCCTTAGTTAACCCACGCGCTGCATTTACGCCCATGGTTCTAGACAAGAGGCTGAATCCCCAACCTGGGTCTCGCTGCGAGACGCCCCTGCGCCCCTGGGCTGAGGCTGCAACCGCGCCCATGTTAAGCCCCTGAGGCTGGGAGGGGGACAAGTGAAGAGCCCAGGGGCTTGGTTTCGCAGCTCCGCGGGCTTCGCCAAGGGCTAGTGCTGCGCGCTTCCAGCCCGGAGTCGGGGCGGGGCCGGGGGCGTGGTCTCTGCGGGCCGCGCCAGGTCTGCTGGGCTCCAGGCCAGGCCTCAGGCTGGGTTGGAGGTGGGGGCGGCCGCGAGGGCGGGGCGGGGGCGGGGCCGGGCGCCCTCTGGGACCAGCGCGCCGCTGAGCTTCAGTCAGTCCTGCGCGCCTGTGCCGCCAGCATGACGGACGCGCTGCTGCCCGCCGCCCCCCAGCCGCTGGAGAAAGAGGGCAGCTGCTACTTTCGGAAGGTGGGCGGCTGTGGGCGGGCGGGGAGTCCGCGAGCTCCAGACCTCTTGCCTTCCAGGCTGTGGAAGGGGCTGCAGAGCGCGAGTCCCGGGGTGGAGCAGGCCGGAAGGGGGAGGGGGCGCACGGGCCTGGGGCGCTCTCGGAGGAGGCTCGCGGTGAGTGGTGCGGCGGCGGTGCACCCGGCGGCCGAGAGCAGGTGCTTCTGGGGCTGGGAGTGGGGGGACGTCCGGGCCGCCGCGCGCGGGTGCCGGCGGAGGACTGGACTAGGCGGGGCTCTCGGAGTCGCCCCCGCCGGCCGTCCCGCGCGCTTGCGGAAGGGACGGTTCCTCGAGTTCTGGCACCCTTGGCGTCGCGGCGCGTGGCCACGCGAGCCCAGCTTCCACCCGAGCGTTTGGCTGTGGCGCGTAGAAGTGGAGCCGCTCAGGAGGGTTGGCGTCCCCACTTTGCCTCCAGAATGCTTCCAGTGTAAGCTTCTTGGACTTTTTAGTGGGCGGGAGGGGACCTCGGGCTTCGTCTCCTCTACGCGCGGCGGACCTGAGGGCGGCAGTCTCGCCCCCTCTCCACTTTACGCTAAAGCGGATTTACCTGATTGCTGTGGAGACCTGCAGCGAGTGCGGCTCCGCCGGAGCTTGGTGCGTACGGTGGCCTCTCTCCCTGAAGTTAACAGTTCGTAGCTCAGCCCCTCTAAAGAGGCCCAACGCACGGAGTGGGGTCGCTGGGATGCCGGCAGGTGGCACGGCCTGGGCTACACAGATGCTTTTGAATCCGAAGTCACGGGGACACCTTCCATCCTTCCTCGTCTGTCCCAGCGAGTCTAAACATAGCCTTTGGGGCTTGGCCAGGCTGGATTGGGTGGGTTGAGAAGTTCTGTGTGTGTTGCTTTTTAATAACTTGTATGACCCAAGGCAAAGGGCGTAATTATAAACAGGGCAGTCAAACTGTTTCCCACAGAACAATCAATTCGTAATTGTTCCAAGCCTAGTGAAAACGCTCTGGGCGGCTTCCTCCTTCTCCCTTGACTCTGCCCCGGGGCATTTTTTGCTCTCTGGTGAGCAGCAGTGTCCCTCAGGGATGGGCAGGAGAAGATTCTGGGGACAGAGTTGGAAAAATTCTTTTTGGTTAAATTGCTTTTAGCATTAAAAAAAAAAAAAGGTAATTTAAGTGTATTTAAGTTGAAAGATGTCATCACGGAAGTACAGGATTAAAACTTCTAATTATGTGTGGCATTTGGGACAGAGGGTCCACAGGCAGTGGAGTTACAGAAGGGGACTAGGCCGGGGAATCCTGAGATCTTAGCCCTAGGGCCTCAGAGGGTGACTGCCACCCCCCGCCCTCCCTGGAATTGCAGTGCAGCCTGAGACTTCATTTCCTCTCCAAATTGTTTGTCTTCTGAACAGGTGGGTGTCTGGACCATCTGGGGGAAATGACAGAGGGAGGGGCAGAAGAGATGGTGAACACCTGCCAGGGTTATGTTCCTTGGTCTTCCAGAACAGGTTTTTCTGGGGAGGATATGCATAGGACAAGGTGGAAGTCCAGGGGGCTGTGAACGGATGCAAAGCTTGAGTGTTTTTCAGGTAAGTGCGGTTTCCCCAATGGTAGATAAGAGGATCATGGGTGCGAAATACGATGAATCGTTTGTTTGCAATTAGAAACATCTCTTCTGAAAATGAGACCTTGTAATGATCATTGTGTTACATCATACTAGTCCAAAGAATGTTCCTGCTGCTGCTGCTAAGTCGCTTCAGTCGTGTCCGACTCTGTGCGACCCCATAGATGGCAGCCCACCAGGCTCCTCCATCCCTGGGATTCTCCAGGCAAGAATACTGGAGTGGGTTGCCATGTCCTTCTCCAATGCATGAAAGTGAAAAGTGAAAGTGAGGTCGCTCAGTCGTGTCTGACTCTTCGCGACCCCATGGACTGCAGCCTACCAGGCTCCTCCGTCCATGGGATTTTCCAGGCGGAATGTTCCTAGTACAAGGTAAATAAAAGGAATTGATTGGGAACCTTCCCTGAACAAATGCTCCTTGAACGACAGGTGGATGTTATGGTGAAGAAGGGGAGGAAGAGCATTTCAGGTAGAGGGAACAGCACTGGTGAAGGCACTGGATTGTGAACAGTTATGAGTGAGCCCTCAGCGAAGTAGAGGTGTAACGGGAAACCAGGCCTTTCGGGGGTCACGCGTCCTGGATACAGGGAAAGGGAACCTGGGGACCTATCAAAGTGCTTCATTCAGGACCAGATGTGTGAGATCTGTGTCACAGAAAGACCACTTTGAAAGCTGAGAGATCAGTAGGTGAGGGGTGGGGGAGAGGGCAGGGTGGAGCCAGGCAGGGAATGTGGAGGGTTAATCCACATTGTCCTACTCTGATAGGGACTACTGATGACTTTTCAGTAACTTAAACAAAGTACTAGGTAAACACATCCTCACCACCTATCCTTTCCACCAGCTTGTACCCCTAAGTCAAACCTGGCATCCAGACTGGAGGCAGGGATTCCAGTGGGGGCTGTGGAATGAAGAGGGTTTGAGCAAAGGCAATCAGCAGGGATCGGAAGAAGGAATGGACCAGATATGGTGGGAAAGACGCTGCTCAGCAGAGTCCAGAATGTCTGCCTTCAGTGTCTGGGGGGATGGTCAGGGGCCTCACTGAGCTGGGGTAACCAGCAAGCTGAGGTAGGGGCAGTGGCCTTGAGGCCCTCAAGAGTAATCCGAGTAGTGGTCCCTGTGGGGAGTCCACTCAGTGGACCCAGCAGCCACAAGAGTACCCGGGCTGGAGGTGCAGCTTTGAGGTGCCCCAACATGCAATGCAGTGGGATATTGTGAAAAAGGACCCAATATAGAAGAGAAGAATAGCTTCACTTAAGGGATGGGCAGAGAGATGGTAAACAAGCCTAGAGGGCAACAGTGTTAAGGCAGCTGAGAGAAGAGATCTTTCTAGTAGAGAGATGAGGCTGACAAGTCAGAAGAGCCCTGGATGTAGTCCTTTAGGGGAGTGGCCCCAAACTGTTTTGGCACCAGGGACTGGTTTCGTGGAAGACAGTTTTTCCACGGACCAGGTCCGGGGGTGGGGTGGGGTAGGGTAGGGGCGGCCAAGGATCAGGGCATAGGGTTGGTTTCGGGATGATTTAAGCACATTGCATTTATTGTGCACTTTATTTCTATTATTATTACATCAGCTTCACCTCAGATCATCAGGCATTAGATCTTAGAGGTTGGGGACCCCCTGCTTTAGGGGGTTGTTGGTAAATGAGTAGGTGGAGAATTGGGGGCAAAAGTCAGTGTGGGGGAGTACAGGGGGAAGAAGGACAGAGAAAATCGTTGCTGGAGGGGTATGGGATAGAGAAGAAAGCAGGCTTGTTTAGAATGAGGAGGGAGGTCTATAGACTTTTGAAAGCTGTGTTGGGATGGGGTGATGTGTGAAGATTCAAGGGAGAGAGAGACAATAGCTGTGGGAGGGCCCAGCAGGCGAGGACTGGAAACAGCTGGGGCACATACTGAGTGGATGAGCCAAATGGGGGCAGGGAGTGAGGACCCTGAAATTGGGGTGTTCAGGGCAGGCCCCCCTGTCCTGTCTGGGGATTTTATGCACACTTACCGGGTCAAATTAGTTTCCAGTCAAGTCAGATTTCTTCATTCCTATTCTGTTTATCCTACCTTCCCTCTCTTTCCTCCTTTTTTAAAAAAAATTATTTATGGAATTCCCCTGGTGGTCCAGTAGTTAAGACTCTGCGCTTCCAACACAAGGAGTATGGGTTCCATCCCTGGTTGGGGAATGCATATCCTATATGCCATGTGGCATGGCCAAAATTTAAAAATAAAAATCATTTGTTTATTTGGCTGCACCGTTTCTTAGTAGTGGTATATGGAATCTAGTTCCCTGACCAGGGATCAAACCTGGATCCCCTGCATTGGGGGCCCGGGGTCTTAGCCACTGGACCATCAGGGAAGTCCCTGTACTTTTCTTGAACGTGCCATTCTATTCTGTTCATTCAAAAAAGCATTTATTATGTGGCAGTGAGCTGTGAGCCTGATGGCTCTCAGGTTTTGGGGTACACTTGACCCTAACTCACTGTGGCTCCTTTGACAGTTCATGAGTGAGTGAAAGTCGCTCAGTTGTGTCCGACTCTTTGCGACTCCATGGACTATACAGTCCGTGGAATTCTCCAGGCCAGAATACTGGAGTGGGTAGCCTTTCCCTTTGGGGGCCTCATTTCCTGGGATAGCTCAGGCCATGCCTGACTAGACAATTAGCCTCTTTTGCTGTAGTTCAGAGAGCAGGAAGTGGGGGGTGGGAGTACATGGTCCATGTTCAGAGCTGAATTGTGTAACTTGTGCACAAAATGAAGATTAATTGCCCAGAAGTCCTCTCTGCCTGCTGGTCCTAGACCCTGAAAGTATGAGACAGTCCTTGCAGAGAGGGAGGCCCTTTGGCAAGTCAGGGTCTTCTTGGGGTTGTGTGGGATGTGGCTATACAAAGCTGAGACACGGATTCAGTTTGGCCCCAGGTCAGACATGGACCCTGGCCCCCTGGGTGAGCAGCCTGGGTGGGTGGGCGGGTAGGAGTGTCTCTGAGTTAAGAACATACAGAAAGTACCGAATACTTTCTGGTCTGTCACATGTCACAGTATGTTCCTCTCTTCTCCGGTTTCTCATTGTTTTATTCTTTCTTTTTTTAAACTAATATGTTTAAATAGAGGTACAGTTCTATACACATAATTAATAAATTACTTCCTTAAAGGAAGGACCTGTGGAAATGGAGTTTCTTTTTCCCAGACAGATTTCTATGCTCAGCCTAATGTGTCTTGGAAGAATGTGTGTTCTGGCCTGGAGTTAATGCAGAGTGATACACGTTACCAAGACACTGCATCCTGAGAGCTGGCCCTGCCTCTGGGACTCTCCGAGGCCCATAATTCTAAAACTCACAGGAAGATCTGTTCCTGGCCAAGAGAAAACCAGCTGGAGAAAAATCAGACAAAGATGTTTCCCAAGGCTGTTGAAAAGACCTAAATGAAAGGGCTTAGCAGTATATGGAAGAAGAGAGTTGGTACAAAGTACAGCATTGTGAGACCTTATCTCTGCCTCTCCCCGTCCTCTGGGAACACTAATGGCCTGAAATGAATTTAGCTCCATTGTTTTTACCCAAGAGCTGGAGAAGTTGTTTCTTATTCACAGAAGCCTTCATTCTGGACAGGGCTCCAGGGTTCACTGTGCCCTGGTTTAGGAGTCCTGTTTACTCTGGATTTCCTGGAGGATCCAGCAGAGAAGGAAAGAGAATTTTTTTTTTTTTTGATCCAGTGGCTCCTCTTCGGTCCTCCTCTGCACCGTTCATCTTAGTGAAGTATACTTTCCTGTTAGACACATGTATGCTTCATCTGTCCGCATCTGCGTAGGGGAACATGTGCTGAGGAGCCCAGGCTGAGTCATGGGGGTTCATCCCCTCCATCTTTACTCAGGGGTGATAATGTCTGTCCAGGTCTTTGAACCAACCCTTGGAGCTTTTAATCCTTCCCCCCACTGGGGAAGGAGGAGGTGTAAAGGTTTGTGATGCTATCTGCTCCCTACCCTCCACCCCCCACCCTACCATGGTCTGAGCCAGATCCTAGAGGCCAGGCTGGATCCAGGCTGATCTTGGCCTTAGTGAGGGTCACACCAGCAGCCCAGGGGGCGTGGTTGACCAACGTCTCCTCACCTTTCATTGTGGCCAGGAGGGGGTCCCCTGGCAGAAGCGGGATCTCAGGTGACTCACAGGAGAGTCAGCACCATGAACTGTGGCACTGTAAATGTCTCTTGCTTCCTGGGGCGATTTGGACAGATTCCAAGCCGCCACCTGATGACACGGAGCACTGGCTTTAGCCTGCTCACCACTTCCTCCTTTGGCTCAGGTACTGGAGTCTCATGACGCAAAGACTACCTTGGAGGTGGCCATAAAGGACAGCAGAACTGCAGGTGCAGTGCAGCTCAGCCAGACCAGGCATCAGACTGAGTGTCTGCAGGGCAGGCAGCAAGGGCTGCCAGCCTGGGGCGAGCTCTCCTGCCTGCAGCACCAGGAACAGGGAGAGATGCAGGTCCCCCTGGCCTTGCTAGTCAGACCCACAGAGTTCGCTAGGGCCATATGTCTTAGAAAATTCCGTTTCTGTTGGATTCTAAGAAGAGAAAAGGACAGGGGATCAAAAACTGCCAGTTCGGAAGTAGTTTCTTTTTCTCCAGTATTACTGTATTAGAAAAGTAACAGGAATTCCCTGGTGATCCAGTGGTTAGGACTCTTGGCTTTCACTACTGAGAGGAGCCAGGTTAGATACCTGGTGCTTGAACTAAGATCCTGTATGGCAATGGACAAAAACAAGCAACAAAAAAAGTAACAAATTGTTTTGAAAAAAGGTAATTACAGAAGTGTACAAAATTACACACATACCAGCCCCGGTCTAGATAAGGATTGTAAACTAATAATAAGTATATCCTGTGTGTGTGTCAGTCACTCAGTCATGTCTGACCTCATGGAATGTAGCCCGCCAGGCTTCTTTGGTCCATGGAATTCTCCAGACAAGAATACTAAAGTGGGTACCTACCATTCCCTTCTCCAGGCGATCTTCCCAACCCAGGGATCGAACCCAGGTCTCCTGCATTGCAGGTAGATTCTTTACCATCAAAGCCATCAGGGAATACATCCAACCAGTTGAAATAAATGGGTGATTAGTTGGGTCTGAAAATACATTTGACTCACAGAAATGTTGTGGTCATGAATCTTTGTAGAGTGGCACACACTTTGTACCCACACGATAGGTGTCTATAGATTTGTAGAAGTGACTGAATAATCTTGTTCAGGATTATAGCTACATTTTGGTTCATACTGTGGCCCCTAACCCAGTGTGGATGGATGGGGATGCTGGAGGGAGGCACTCGGCAGAGATTGTGGAAGGGCAGGAGGCCTCTTTACAAGTGCCAAGTTCATGTTTTAATTTTTATGGACGTACGTGGAAGAGGTAGATTCTGTTCATCCAAACTGAATCTCCAGTGTGGTGAAAAGTTAAATTAGATGTATTTTTGTGTATTGCAGGGTATCACATGCTATTTCTGTGCTTGCTGGTTGTCAGTTTCTGGCTCACTTATAAACAAACATTTGTGCTTTCCAAAGCTTGGTGGTTGAGTGAGGGATTGCATAATCCTAGGAAGGAGTGAGAAAGTGAGAAAGGCAGAGAGAATAACTTTGCGCACTAGAGAGGCAGCCAAAAGCACCCCTCTTCCATGCCCTGTGTGAGGGTCTCTAATCAGGAGACCCTGTGAGGCCACCCTTCACTCAGTCTCACTCCTGACCTGGAGACCCCAAGTTCCCACTGTGCCCTCAGTTTGCTGGAAACATATCTACATGTGTGAGTTTTATCTTTGGCTGTGTGGAAGAAGGGCCTAACTGGTTCTCTGGGGGGTGGGGGGAGCCAGGTGCCAGGCACTGCCTAGAGCAAGTCCCCCACCCTCCCTCCACACCCCCTGCTTTAGGGAGGAAAGATTCCTCCAATGCCTCTGTGTCTGCCTTCCCAGTGACCTGGCCTGTCTGCCTTTTCATTGTCAGTCTCTGCATGTGTAGGTTGAATAGCCTTTCCTTTCTTCCAAATCCACTGCCTCTGGTGTTTGCCTAGGTCCTGCTCTTTTTGTGTGTGTGTGTCTGTTTTTACTTTTTTGGGGGGTGGGGGAGCCACACCACACAGTGTGCAGGATCTGACCAGGAATCAAACCTATGTCCCCTGTAGTGGAAGTGCAGGGTCCTAACCACTGGACTTCAGGGAAGGCCCTAGAGTCTGCTCTTTTTTTTTGTTTGTTGTTTTTGGTTATGCCGGGTCTTCTTTGCTGTGCACAGGTTTTCTCTACCTGCAGAGAATGGGGGCTACTCTTCGTTGCGGTGCAGAGTCTTCCCATTGCGGTAGCTTCCCTTGTTGATGAGCACAGGCTCTAGAAGCACGGGTTTCCGTAGTTGTGACCCATGGGCTTTAGTTGCCCGAGGCATGTGGAATCTTCCTGGACTAGGGATTGAATGGGTGTCCCCTGCATTGCTAGGCAGATTCCTTGCCACTGTACCACCAGGGAAGTCCCCTAGATCCTGCCCTTAAATACTTGTTTCCCAGCCAGACAACTTGATTGTGCACAAAGGACATGTGCGTGTATATTAACAAATAGAGTTTTTACCCTGGATGAGCTTACTCTGGTTAGGACTTTTTCTTAGCTGCAGTTACCAGGAAATCTATTCCCAAATGGTTTAGGCAAATAAGCACACTTCGTATGGTTGTTGTCGTTCAGTCACTCAGTTGTGTCCAGCTCTTTGCGACCCCGTGGACTGCAGCAGAGCAGGCTTCCGTGTCCTCCACCAGCTCTTGGAGCTTGCTCAAACTCACGTTCAGTGAGTCAGTGATGCCATCCAACCATCTCGTCCTGTGTTGTCTCCTTCTGCCTTCTATCTTTCCCAGCATCAGGGTCTTCTCCAGTGAGTCAGCTCTTCTCATTAGCTGGCCAGAGTGTTGGCGCTTCAGCTTCAGCATCTGTCCTTCCAGTGAAATTTCAGGGTTGATTTCCATTAGGATTAATTTCCTTCCCTGCTAGCTCAGCTGGTAAAGAATCTACCTGCCATGCAGGAGACCCCGATTTGATTCCTGGGTTGGGAAGATCTGGTGGAAAAGAGATAGGCTACCCACTCCAGTATTCTTGGGCTTCCCTGGTGGCTCACCTGGTAAAGAATCCGCCTGCAATGCGGGAGATCTGGGTTTGATCCCTGGGCTGGAAAGATCCCCTAGAGAAGGGAATGGCTACCCACTCCAGTATTCTGGCATTGAGAATTCCACGGACTGTATAGTCCATGGGGTCACAAAGAGTCGGACATGACTGAGCGACTTTCACTTTCACTTTCCTTTAGGACTGACTGGTTTGATATGGTATGGTACATTCTTACAATGGAATTCTACTCAGCAATTAAAAGGAGCAAACCACTCAACAACAATATGGATGAACATAAGTACATAAGTAGAACAATATGATGAATCCCAAAGCTATCTATTGGGCGAAATAAGTCAGACACAAAAGAATATATACTATATAATTCCACTTATACAAAGTTCTAAAACATGCAAAAGTCTAGGATGATAGAAACCAGAGTCTTGGTTGCCTTGGGGGATGAAAAGAATTATCTATATTCTGATTGGAATAGTGGTTATACAAGTGTGTATATATATATGTGTGTGTATGTGTGTGTGTTTGTGTATTTTTGTCCAAACCCATTGAGCTATGTACTTTAAAATCTGTGTATTTTATTATGTGTAAATTATACCTCAACTTTTATTATTTTTAATTTTATTTATTTTGGCTATGTTAGGCTTTTCTCTAATTAGAGCGAGTGGTGGCTACTCTCTAGTTGCAGTGTGCAGGCTTCTTATCGCGGGGCTTGTCTTGTTGGGGAGCACAGGCTCTAGAATGCAGGCTTGGTAATTGGGGTGCACAGGCTTAGTTGCTCTGTGGCATGTGGAATCTTCCCAGATCAGGGATCAAACCCATGTCTTCTGCATTGTCAGGTGGATTCTTTACCACTGAGCCACCAGGAAAGCCCTCAATTTTTAAAAAATGGTGTGGGCAAGAAAGGGAATGCATTTGACTCCTGGAACTAAGAAGTCCTGAGGAATGGTTTCAGGCCTGGCTTGATCTAGGGCTCAGATGCCACCCAAGACTCAGTTTCTCAGTTCTGCTCCCCCTAGATTAGCTCCGTTTTGGGGAAGACACTCCCCACTCTGATAATGTGGCTGCAGCTGCCCAGTCTCAACATCTTCCTAGATTCAGGGCTGATGGGGGAAAATGAAGGCCCCTCCCTGATGGGCTCTGGTTATCCTATGTTAAGTGCTCACCTTGAATCAGATTCGAGGTGAGTTTGGTTTTCCAGTTTTCCAGGCATGAGTCAGATGCCCTTCTCCTTCGAAAGGAGGTGTGGGAGCATGAGTTTACCAGCCTGACTGTCATGGGCTACGAGGTGGGAGAGTGGGAATTGGGTCACTGTGGCCAAAGGGTGTGTGTGCGTGAGGTCAGGCAGCCCTCAGCCAGGAACCATGAGAGAGACGTCTGGGAATTGATAGGTGAGCTGTCCCCATATCCCCACACATTCCTGCTGCTCAGGCTCAACTCAAGAGTGGCAGAAAGGACGTGGGCTTAAAGTCCCTCTCCCACCCTTACTGTGTCCAGCATGTTTTTTTTTGTTTTTAATATTTATTTCATGCAAACTCTTGGTTGGGGCAGGTGGGATCTAGTTCCCCAATCAGGGATCAAACCTATGTCCTCTGCATTGGGAACATGAAGTCTTAACTAACCCCTGGACCACCAGGGAAGTCCCCTGCCTTTAACATCTTGAGTAGCTCACTCACCCTCCAAGCTTCAGAACTATGGGGTCCAAGATGCTGTACCAGAGCCCACGTGGGCTGTCCAACATATGGGGGACCCCACTAAGCTAGTGAGAAAGCTGAACTTTCACTCAGTACTTGCTTTTCTCGGGTGTTGGACCATCCTTCTGTGTAGTGAGACGAACGCCCTTGCCCAAGCCTTAGTCTGGT
This sequence comes from Moschus berezovskii, assembly GCF_049115385.1. Classification (NCBI taxonomy): domain Eukaryota; kingdom Metazoa; phylum Chordata; class Mammalia; order Artiodactyla; family Moschidae; genus Moschus; species Moschus berezovskii. Next base: position 19,844,042 of record NC_142481.1, read on the forward strand.
CAGGAAACTGATGACTGTGTATAGTGGACAGACTCAGGTTCACTGTAAGACCTATGGACAGTGAACCTAGAGGCCAGGGCAGTTCATTTGCTCCCCCAACCCTGTGCTCAGTTCCCAGGCCAGGCCGGTCTGACGGATGCTGCCTCTGTCCTGGGCACAAGCCCGCAGTCCAGTCTGGGAGCAGTGCTTCCTCCTGTTGGGATCCAATGAAGAACTAAGGCGTGGCTGAGGACCGTGGGTCCCCACTAGCAGAGAGCCCCTGTGGCAGGGGCCAGTAGACAGCAAGCAGCCTCTGTGATTCCAGGGCATCTTTCTGACAGTCTCAACCCAGATTCATCTCTCAGGGTTCTGGGTAGTTTCCAAATAGCCCTGTGGGCGTGTCTGGTGTTTCCAACAGGCCCAGCATTCCTACCTGTCAGTAAGAAGTAATGTGATTTTGGGTCCAGTCACTCAGTCAGATCTAATCCTAAACATTCCTATGTCTTATCTGGAAACTTGACCCCACATCTGTGGACTGGTTAGGGCGTAGCCATTCCAGGCCTGCCAGACGCTGGGTGAGGTATGGGAGCAGGAAAAAGTTCTTATCCTTGAGCTGGAATGGCTGCTTATCAGCTCTGGGAATGTCCGTAAAGGAATTAGTTATTAAGGCTTCTCTGTAAAATAGAACACAGCCTTGGTGAACCATGTAATTTTAAGTCAGATCAAACCACCCCTTCATAGTAATTTTGAGAAGTAGAAACCAAAGAGGCCTGCAATTATTTTAGCCCTTTAATATTGTTAGCTTAATATTAAAGACATTTTAATCTTAGGTCTGATTTTCTAATTTTTATTTTCAATCAGGGGTCATTTAATGGTGTGAAAGATGTTAATTTTAAGACTATTCCAAGTCAGATTGTGAATATCTGTGTACTTTGAATTTGGGAAGCTGCATGGGGAACAGGTGGGGGTGGCCACCTGGTATGTTGTTGTTTAGTTGTGAAGTCGTGTCCAACTCTTTACGACCCCATGGACTGTAGCTCACTAGGCTCTTCTGTCAGTGGGGTTTCCCAAGCAAGAATACTGGAGTGGGTTGCCATTTCCTCCTCCAGGGGATCTTCCCAACCCAGGAACTGAACCTGCGTCTCTTTCATTGGCAGGCAGATTCTTTACCACTGTGCCACCTGCTGCGATGGGAGAATGAGAAATCTTTGTGGAAGGAGACATGTAACAACTCCTTTCTGACTTAGTAGTCCAAAGATAGCTAATATGGGAATCCCTGAGAAGCCTGGGGCTGCAGATCACCCATTTCTTCTTCCTTGGGGTCAAGGCCGTGGGCGTGGCTTGGGCAGAGGTGTGGGAGGCTAGGTATGTGCAGAGCTGCAATGACAGTGACCAAGGCTGTGACGCAGAGAGAAAGGGCAGTCACCTAACCAAATACTGCCCACCAGCCACTCCCAGGGTGTGAGTATAAGCCTTGTCAGTGGGCAGAGCTCAAAGATATGCTTTAGAAAGGAATGGAACTTCACTTAAGATCCCTGGGCTTCTATTAATACCTGCTGGAGTGGGGAGAACACTGTTAGATTAAAAGGAAACTTTTTGAATCACTTTGCTGTAAACCTGAAATTAACACTATATAGTAAATCAACTATAATCTACCAAACAAAAGGTGGGGAATTCTTTGGCAGTCCAGTTTTTAGGATATGGCTTCTCACTGTGGTGGCCCAGGTTTGATCCCTGTTGGGGAACTATGAACCTGAAAGCTGCTCAGACAAAAAAAAAAAAAAAAAGGAAACTTTTTTTTTCTGATATTAAACTTTTCACAATGAAACATTGATTATAATCTAGGGACTTTCCTGTTGGTCCAATGGTTCAGACTCCATGCTCCCAATACAGGGGGCATGGGTTGGATCCCTGGTCAGGGAACTAAGATCCTACATGCTGCACAGTGAGGCCAAGAAAGAGAGAGCAACTGGAGGCTGGATTTGGCACATGGATCTTAAAAAAGGGGGGGGAAACTTTTTTCCTGATCTTGAACTTTTCACAGTGAAACATTGATTGTAAACTAAATACCCCAGGAAATAATGGACAGCGAACACAGACAGTTCTCCAGAAAAAAACAATTTAACTAATTAATAATATAAGAAAAAAATTTGTTTACCTTCACTAATAACAAATGCAAATTGGGAGAATAGGATACCTATTTTTCACATATCAATTTGGCAAAGATTAAAAGTACATATCAACTCAACAATAAAAGACAACCTGGTTTAAAAATAGGCAAGGAACCTGAATTGATCTTTCTCCAAAGATATACAAATGGCCAATAAGCACATGAACAGATGTTCAACATCATAAGTGCAAAGCAAAATGACAGGGAGATAACCACACATCCTAGGTTGGCTAAAATAAAAAAGACAGTAACAAGTATTGAGGAGGTTAAGGGTAAATTGAAGTCCTCATCTACTGCTGGTGGGAATGTAAGATATTGGAGCCACTTTGGAAAATAGTTTGACCTCAAATGGTTAAACATAGAATTAACCATATGATGTATGACTGTGACATAGGAGAATTAACCATATGACATAAGAGAAGGGAGTGACAGAGGATGAGATGGTTCAGCAGCATCACCGACTCAATGGACATGACTTTGAGCAAACTCTGGGAGACAGTGAAGGACAGGGAAGCCTGGCGTGCCACAGTCCGTGGAGTCACAAAGAGTTGAGCATGTTCCCCATGAACAGCGACAACCACCGTATGACACAATCGTTCCACTCTTATCGCCAGGAGCAAGGAAGACATTCATTCACATAGAGACTTACACAGAAGTAAGCAGCCCTGGTCATAAGAGCCAGCAGTGAAAGACACCCCCCCAATGTCCTTTAACTGATGAATGGATAGTGGATGAGCACATCGACTAGAGTTTTAGGGACAAAAAGAAGCGAAAACTCATACGTGCTGCACTGGATAAACCTTAAACTAAGTGAAAGAAGCCCATCGCAACAGACATTCCATTATATGGAATGTCCAGATTAGGCAAGTCTGTACAGATAGAAAGTAGGTTCATGGTTGCCTAAGGCTAGTGGGGCACCTTTAGTTGTAGCATGTGACAGCTAATTCCTCAACCAGGGACTGAACCCGTGCCCTTTGCAGGTGAAGCCTGGAGTCCCAAATGCTGGACTGCCAGGGAAGTCCTGAGTCTTAATTTTCTGATAGGCCAAGGCTAGCCATGGCATTGCATACATTCTCTTCCTGGGGAAGGGGGGCAGTATGCTTTGTATGATCCTTCATACATAAGGAGGCCTGCACATGGATTCCTCTCAAGTCTGTCTCTAATTTCCCGATGATCTGGCTATGTGTCCTTATTGAACCTCTGTCATAAATGTCAGCTGTGAGTGCAACTGTTTGTTGAGTCCTGTGAAACTCCAGTCATGTGGCTGGTCTGGAGAACTCCTGACACAGCCACTAATGTGGAAAATAACAATATGCATATAAAATAGGTGGGCAGGGGCTTTCCTGGTGGTCCAGTGGTTAAGATTCCATGCTCCCCATGAAGGGGGCCAGGGTTTGATCCCTGGTCAGGGAACTTGATCCCGCATGCTGCAATAAGAGTTTGCGTGCTGCATCTAAAGGTCCACATGGTGCAATGAAGGTCGAAGATCCTGCATGCCACAACCAAGACCTGGTACAGCCAAATAAATAAATAAACATTAAAAAAAAATCTTAACTTCTTAAAAAAAAATTGAGTAGGAAAGAAACCAATGTACAGTGACTGTTTTGGCGTTGTGTTATGGTGAATGACTTTTATTTTCTTTTTTACACTTTTTGGGATTTCATATATTTTCCATGTTAATGTTACTTTTATTTTCAGAAAAGATGAATATTTAAAAAAAAATTTTCTGTTGTGTTCAACATTTGTCATCATTTTTACAGTGGCTGACCTTTAAAGGGGCTCCTCTTGTTTTCTTTCTCTTAGGGTTGCAATCCTCTTGCGCAGACTGGCCGGAGCAAACTACAGAATCAGAGGGCTGCCTTGAACCAGCAGATCTTGAAAGCCATGCGGATGAGAACCGGAGCTGAGAACCTTCTGAAGTAAGTGTCTGCTGGCTCCGCCACCTCAACTGGGAGCCTGGCCTCTCCTAAGGCCTATCCATCTATTTCCTAAACTCCCCGACCTGCCAGACTTCCTCTGAGCTCCTGATTTTAGCCTTGAACCTCCTCCTTATTTCTGGCACCTGGAACAGGCCGTGCCTCACCTAGAGGTTGTTTGTGTTAAAGACATGTATTTTATGCAGCCTGTCTGTGGTGGGGGTGGGAGGATGGTGGGGGAGGTCCAGTTATCCTCTTTTTGTTTGTTTTCCCCACTTTCTTGGGGCCCATCTGTTTTCTTGTGCCTGATCTACAATCACTTCTTACTGAATATTTGTTGAATGTATAAAGAAAAGGCAGAGAGAAAGGAAGGAATAGGAACCTTTCTGTTGCCAGCATTCATCTGTATAATGAGAGGGGCCTCCTAGGCCTGAGACTCTTGGGATATTCATTATTATGCTTTGGTGGTAACATAGTTAACTTCTCACGCATAGAATTCAGTGAAGCCTTACCTGTAGGCAGCACTAAGGCCTCCCCACCCACTTCAATGCAATACTAGACGACCTATTAGCTTCCTCTTGTTTATAAAGAGTGCAGGCTTTTTTTTGCAGAGTTCTGGGGTAGCTCTTGCCAGACCCATGCCACCTTCTGCACTGTGTATGGGAGGCAGGCACTGTGTATGCTACCAGCTTACTGAGACAGATGCCTTCTGGAGCCCCAGAAAGAGATGGGGAGAGCTTGCTGGGACCTGGAACCTGGAAAGCTGGCAGGATATGGCTAATAGCTATTTTCAGTGGGTCAGGTTCACTCTTGGAAGCCTTAGGGAGCCCAGGATGCTTGAAGGCTGCGGGGCAAAGCCAGATACATCAAACCAGGTGTTGGTAAAAAAGCTGTAAGACTCGTGGTCACAAATATGTTTGAGGAGTATGGTCTGCTCTTCCTTATGGGCTGCTTACCTGAGCACTCAGTGAAGAGAGGAAGAGGGTGTCTCACCGTGAACTTGGGGTAAATTCATTAAAAAATTTCTTTTTCAATTTTATTGCAGTTGAATTGCTATACAATGTTGTGTTAGTTTCTGCTATACAACAAAGTGAGTCAACCGTGCATATACACATATCCCCTGTTTTTGGAGTTTCCTTCCCATTTGGGTCACTGCAGAACATTGAGTAGCATTCTCTGAGTTATATAACCTATATAGTAGGTTGTTATTATCTCTTTTATATATAGTATCAGTAGTGTATATAGGTCAATCCCAATATCCCATTTCATCCCACCCTTCTCCTTAAATTCATTTCTGAATCAAGCTGTTCCTTAGGAAAGATCTCTGAGGTATGAAGTAGGAGAAAAGAAAAACGCAGGACAGCATGCCCTGTGTATACATTTAAAGGGATGAAGAAAATGCTGTTAGGGGCTCTTGGGAGCTAGGCAGGGTAGAGGTGACTCCTACTTGTCATATTATACTTTCAGTGTTTGAATGTGCTTTTCCAAAGTGTATGGATTACGTTTATGCATTTTTATTGTGAGATATCCAGAAGAACTGTGAGAGGCCCAGGAGAATAACGTAAGTGACCCACTGCCCCTGGGTCAGAACGACAGTGCTGTGCCTTTGCTGGTTTTGTGACTCATGGACTAGCAGACAGTGCAAGTCCCGGGTGGCCAAGTGTCTGGAACCTCTTCTCCAGCTACTTCCACAACAGGGCGGAAGGGTGATTGTTCCTGGAAGAGACTGGGGAAAATGCTGTAACATGTCATCTTTTGAAATGTCTGACCGTGTCCCTGTCCCCAGAGAAGTCTGGACCTGGGAGTTGTCAGGTCCACTGCACAGCTGACCTCATTGGCCAGGGCAGCTCAAGAGAGCACCCTGATTTCAGGAGGACCTGCTCTGCGCTGAGCTTGACATGCTGAGGGCCCTGGTGGTGTGTTTTGTAGCCTTGGGTTCTGGCTGACACCTTGCCAGGCCAGCAGTGCGGTTGAGGGGGGTGGGTGGGGAGCCCTGACCCTGTGCCTGTCCGTTGACCCAACAAATGGATTTGTTGAGCACCTGCTAAGTGGCAGGCAGTGCCTGAAATGCGAGGGGATAAGGCTGTGAGCAATTCAGATGAAGCCCTGATTTCCTGATGCTTAATCTCTCTTGGGGGAAGCTTAATACACAAACAAACAAATCCGATCACGTCAGGAGGTGATGTTTTCCAGGGCGCCAGTGAAAGGGAAATGTGACAGAGGCTGACGCAGCGTTGGCGTGGCCTTGGAGACCGAAGGTGGTCAGGGAGGCCCTTTTTGGCCAGGGCATTTGGCGTTGCTAAGGTGGTTACTAGGGCGGTTTTGTCTGTCTTGCTGTGAATGACACCAGCAAACAGCCTCTCTGAGGCTCGTTGTCAAGTCCGGTGTTGAGCTGGCAGGGGTGGGGGTGGGGTGCGGGTGGTTAATGATTCTTGCAGTGACCTAAAAGTTCAAAGTGCCCCTCTCTGGAGAATGTTGTCGGAGGAAACCCTAAAGGTATTTATTAATCTGACTTAACCGGCACCAACCGTTTCCCAAAAACAAATACGGCGTTTAGCCAAGTGCAGCTCTGGCCTGTGGGTGTCCCTGGGTGGCCAGTTAGGGGGCTGTTCCTGCCAGCAAAGGGTAGTCAGAAACTGGGCCCTGCTGTCCTGTCTGTCTGTCTGTTTTCAGGTTCCTAAATGCCCTGCCACAGCCTCCCGATGAAGGTAGAGCAGATGGAACATTTGGGGGAGTTTGTGTTTGGGAAACTGACCCCCCAGATGCAAAAATAGGAGGGTCCCAGTCCTTATGGGCATCAGTAAGGGAGCTTTGAGGCTGGGCGGGTGCTGTGAGGAGCCAGGTTTTATTGGCTGCGAGCAATTCAGGCAAGACCTTGCTTTCCTGATGCTTAATCTGTTGTGGGGAAGACCAACTCCGATCCATATCAGCCAAGAGTCCGTGAGCTTCCTGGAATTTGATTTGGAAGATATCAGGTATTTTAAATGTGCCTTTTCAGGCTAAGCAAGAACAATGTCCTCTCTCTTTTCCTAACTCCCTTACCTCCCTTGAGAAAAAGCTGGGGTAGCCATGTGATGATGTTTCTCAAAAACAGATGCTCTTTGTGAAATTCAAAGCCAAATTGTCACACAGCTCAATTTTAACTAACTGGTTCTTCGAACAAGGGCAGTCATTTAACATCTTGGGCTTTAGGTTCCCTTCTTGGGGCCAGGGGGGCCTGGAAAAGAGTGAAGGGACCAGTTCTATCAGGCAATAGGGAGTGGTAGGGACTGTGGTGAAGAGCAGAGCACATGCTCTCTGGGTGGGAGGGTTGGGGCAACTCCAGTTCGGCCCATATGGAGGGCAAGGCCTAGGGTTGCCAGATCTTCAATTTTGCTATGTTTTTATTTTCAGGAAAAGCCAGAGATCTGACTCCCCTCCCCTCCACCCTCCCACCCCCTGCCTTTTAAAAATCTTCTGATAATTGAATTTTAAAATATTGGCAGCTAGTTCAAGGGGGAGGAAAACACCCTGAGAGTCAAATAAACAAGTCCCATGGACCTCCAGTTTGTGAACCAGAGGGTGCTGAAGTCATGGGACATGGGTACCCTCGGGTACATTGGTCTGTATGAGCGTGATTTGAGGTTCATGACTGCTCACACTGTCAAATTCTGAGGGGGGTTGATGTCTGGGCAGGGGGATGTATGAGCCAAGGCCTTGGGGGCATCTGCCTTCTTGCACTGAGAGGTGGGCTGGGAGCAGATGTCCTCCCAGACCCGCTGATCTGCTGCCTTAGCTGAGTGGTCACACGGGAGCACTGGGCAGTGCTTACTCCAGTCTCCCTGAATCCCTGGTAGAGCAGGATTTGGGGTCAGATGGATTAAGGCCACACAGCTCCAGTAAAGTCTCTGAAGCTGGTGCAAGCCTGTATTGCCTGTCAACAATCCTGTTCCTACAGGGACATTTTACTAAAAGACTTGGGAGAAAAATATTACACTAAAATAAACAGACTCAGAATGCAAATTCACGTACACCTTTAAGATAGAACATGGGGATGTTAGAGAAATTTTGGACTTGGGGCAAAGAAGCCATATATCCCATGGGGCATCTTAATGGTAGAAAAGGTCTCAGAAACTCCAGCTTGAGGGACACGTGTGGATGTGGTCAGTAGCCACAGGAAGTCATTGAATGTGGCCCTCCTTTCCGTGTTCGCAGTTGTGGGTTGATCACTCAGAGTAAGTGGGATACCTTTTAATTCTTCTGCAGCATGTGTAGGCTCTTTATGAAAAGCCCAAGGGAGTAGGGGCTTCCCTGGTGGCTCAGATGGTGAAGAATCCACCTGCAGTGTGGGAGACCCAGGTTGGATCCCTGGACGAGGAAGATCTGGAGAAGGGAATGGTTACCTACTCCAGTTTTCTTGCCTGGAGAATTCCATGGACAGAGGAGCTTGGCAAGCTACAGTCCATGGGTTGCAAAGAGTCAGACATGATTGAATAACTAACACTTTCACTGTCAAAGGAGTAAGGCTTCTCTTTGGTGGTCCAGAGCAGAAGGTAGACCCAGGGCAGGAAAGGGCTAAAACACCCTTCTGCCTCATCCTGGTTGGTCTCAGAAACTCCTGTGGCTGTAACTTCAGTTACCAGATAACAGGCACCTTAGCGGAGAAGTACACACAGATGAAAGCTGAGAAACCCCATGTTCTTCCAAGAAGACCCCTGGAGAGGATTCACTTTCACCCAGAAAGGCAGCCCAGGTGCAGAACATCAGTGTTGAAGGGACCAAGGTTCTGGTCTTCATTCCTGATTTGGGCCAGCTCCTCCGCCAGCCGGTGCACAGGGGAGCTGGCACACATGACATACTAAACTAGTGGCATCTTATGGAAGAAGCCCCCCATCCACCAATGAATCCATGAAAAATCATGATCTGTATTAGGAACGGTACACACTATAGAGTTGACTTCTGAATCAGCATAGTACCCTAAGGTCAGCATTGTGGAAACTCACCCTGAGGGCCCCTCCTGGCCACCAGCTTTTTCCAGAGTGACCCATGATCTACATGAAGAGGCCCACATCCAAAGAGCAGCTCACCGATTTGTTGTAAATCTTAACTCTCAAGTGGTTGCCAAGTTGAAAAGAAGTAGCAGATCAATATACAGAGGTGGGAGAAGCAAAGCGCCAGCATATCTGGAGGTTCTTCAGGTATTTGGTTGGGGGTCTTAGGGCCTACATTATCATATTTAAGTTGGACCCATTCAGTTGCTAAGAACCAGTCTCTCCCCCACCCCAACCCCCCCCACACCGTTGACTCTGAAGAGTAATCTTGACTCTGCCCTTTGTTCTTTCATAACCTGAAATTTGTGAAGCCTCTACCATGTGAAAAAAGGTTGCAGGAGAAATACAGAGAGAGAGTAGGCAAAAGGGTCTTGTCCCTCCAGGAATTATAATTGTTTGTCTTGCCTCACTCTAAAATGTATTTGAGGGACTTCCCTGGTGGTCCAGAGGTTAAGAATGCCCCCTCCACCTCAGGGGATGTGCATTTGATTTCTAGTCAGGGAACTAAGATCCCACATGCCTCGGAGCAACAAAACCCAAGCAAGTTGCAACTAGAGAACCCATGAGGTCTAGAGCCCATACGCTGCAACTAGAGAAAGCCTGCATGCTACAATAAAGAGCCTGCACAACCAAATTTAAAAGAAAAATTTTTTTAAGATAATAAAAAATGAAATCAAATAAAATGTATTTGAGGCACCCTAACACACTTGATCCCCTAGAGAAGGAAATGGCAAGTCACTCCAGTGTTCTTGTTTGGAGAATTCCACGTATAGAGGAGCCTGGTGGGCTGTAGTCCATGGGGTTGCAAAGAGTTGGACACAACTGAGCAACTAACACGTGCACACACACACACACACACACACACACACACACAACACATTTGTATAGCGTGTGAGATTAACAGGAGCCATGAGGATGTGGGGGCAGACGGAAGAAGAATAAAAGAGTTTTAGTTGGAAGTAAGACTAGTACCCACTACAAGGTCTTATATCCTCTGTTAGACGTGGGCCATGTTTTTCTCTGAGTTTTCCGGCAGGCAGTAAGAAGGGAATGTGATCTGGGACACATTTCATAACCCATTATTCAAAATCAGACAATTTACTAAGAAGAAGCTGTTCCCAATACCAAGGACTGGGAGAATTTCCTCCTTTGCACCCTCGTGGATGTTATCAGCTAGTGAATCAGTCATGTTCTCAGTAACATCTCTATAGTGCAGGTTTTACAGGGGGCAAGTTGTGACCCATGGTGTGTAATGAAATCAATTCAGTGGGTTGCTTTGGTATAATAAAAAAAAAGTGTTTGGTTTTTGTGCCCGGTTCCTGGCACAGAGCTCCTAAAACCCTTGGAATTACTTGTGTGTCTTGTATGCTAATGAGATGACACCCAAAGGGGGTTGGTGGCCTTTGCGAGCTAGGGAGGGTGCTGTTTATCAGAAAGAGCAAGCCTGTTGAGCGGGTCGGCACTTTCAGCCTCTCCCCTGGACTTCTGGGAAAGAGAGGCTGGAGATTGAGTTTAATCACCAGTAGCCAATGATTTAGTCAATTATGCCCACGTAATGAAGTAATGAAACCTCCATTAAACTGCTAAGTGATGGGGAACTTGCAGGTTGGAGAACACATCAAGGATCAGGGAGGGAGACCTGCCCAGAGAGTGCATGGAGGCTCCGCACCCTCCTTGGCCTGTGGATCTCTTGCACCTGGCTTTCCTGAGCTCTATTCTTTACCATAAACCACAGTAGGGACTTCCCTGGTGCTCCAGTGGTTAGGATTGTCACTGCACGCCCTGAGGGGTTGATCCCTGGTTGAGGAACTAAGATCCCATAGGCCTTGCATTGTGGCCAAACAAACAAAAAAACCCACAGTAAATGTCACTAAAAGGTTTTCTTGAATTTTGTGTGCCATTCTAGTGAATTGTTGAAACTGAGAAAGGGGTTGTGGGAACCTCTGATCTGTAGCTGGTTGGTCAGAAATACAGGTGTCTTGCCCCCCCCACCAACTTGCAACTGGTGCCTAAAGTGGAGCAGCCTCGTGGCACTGAGCCCAGAATCTGTGGGGTCTCTGCTAACTCTGCGAGTTGGTGACAGAATTGAATTGTTGGGCACCCCGTTGGTGCCAGAGAATCAGAATTGTAAAGTTTCAAACTTTATTGTTTTTTAAAAAGTTATGAGAACTTCTGTGATCGCATGGCAAGCCTTCAAGATGGTGCTGAAGAAAGATAAGAAGCCAACCTGGAAGTTTAGTTTGGATCTTACTCATCCAGTAGAAGATGGAATTTTTGATTCTGGATATTTTGAACAGTTATTGAGGGAGAAAGTTGAAGTGAATGGCAAGACTGGAAATCTTGGGAATGTCGTTCACATTGAATGCTTCAAGAATAAAATCATAGTCATTTTTGAGAAACAGTTCTCTAAAAGATATTTGAAGTAACTTACCAAGGAATACCTTAAAAAGAACAATCCTTGTGACTGGCTTTGTGTGGTTGCATCAGACAAGGAGACTTACGAGCTTCGTTGCTTCCAGATTAGTCAAGATGGAGATGAATCTGAGTCTGAAGACTAAATGAAACCATCCTTTATAGGGCTTTGCTTGCTAATAAAACAAATTAAGCATACAAAAGAAACATCTTGAAATGGACCTTTAGCTTATCAGTGAATAAAAAACATTGTATATTAACAAAACAGAAAAGTTATGAGAGTTGAATAGAATATATTGGAGAGTATCACATGTATGGCAGAGCCATGGCATATGGGATCTTCCCCAACCAGGGATGGAACCCTGCACCCCTATAGTGGAAGTGCAGAGTCTTAACCTCCAGCTTCCCCAGTGGCTCAGATGGTAAAGAGTCTCCCTGCAATTCAGGAGACCCTGGTTCAATCCCTGGGTCAGGAAAATCCCCTGGGGAAGGAAATGGCAACCCACTTCAGTATTCTTGCCTGGAAAAATCCTATGGACAGAGGAGCCTGGCAGGCTACAGTCCATGGGATCCCAAAGAGTCAGACACAACTGAGCCACTTAACCACCGGCGTGCCGGAAAGTTTCCGAGACTTGTGTTTTGGGCAGGAGGTATATGTGTATGCCTGTAGTGTACTGTGATACAAAACTCATTTCTTACTGGTGATCCTGTCCTTCTCCAAAAAAATTGCCAAACCAACGATATTCACCAACTGAGCTTCCAATATCTCATTGCCTGGCAGGGGAGTCCAGACTATGCGTGAACGAAAACTTCCTGGGCAGTGAAAGGGCAAGTGCCATCCTATTTGCAACCAGGTCATGACTGCTCTTTCTTTCTTTCCTTTTTTAAAAAATACATATTTATTTGCCTGTGCTGGGTTTTAGTTGCAGCACACTGGACCTTTGATCTTTGTTGTGGCATGCAGGTTCTTTAGTTGTGGCATGTGGGATCTAGTTCCCTGACCAGGGATCAAACCTGGGTCTTCTGTATTGGGAGCACAGAGTCTTAACCACCGGACCACTGGGGAATTCCCTACGACTGCTCTTTTTGAGTGGGTAGAAGCTTGTTGGTTGGTCATGGAGAACAAGCTGGGGGAAGGGAGGGAGAGAGAGGGAGAGAGAAAGAAGGGAGTATAAAGACACCATGAAGAGAAACTGATGAACCCAAATACGTGCAGGGCGTGGAGAGTCCCCTGGGGAGGTCTGACTCCAGGGGAAGTGGTTTAGTGCTTTGCTGTCTGGAGGAAAGGTGGACAGGTGGTAAACAAAGCAGGTCAGTGTCCGGTAGATGGGTTTTCATCAGCTGAGGTTGGGGAGGTGGTCAGTTACTGTTTCTGGCTGGCTGGAGCTCTTGCTGGTGACCCGCAGGTGTCCTCATGTGTGACGGGAGGACGTTTCTAGTACTTGGCCTGAACCATGACTGAGGACTTGCCAGGATGGTTCAAGGAAATGTGCTCAGCAAGACCTGGCCTAGAACTTGGTTGTTAGTGTCACTGTTGTATTTGCAGGGGTTCTGAATCTGTAGAAAGAGCTAGCACCTGAAAGATCTTTGAGTCGGTGGCAAAGCCTTTCCTTTGGGAACTTGGGTAAAGTCTGTTCCTCCATCCACCTTCACACTGTTCTGTTTAATGAATATAGTGCATTTTGCTTATCCATTTGCTTGTTGCATATCTGGATTGTTTTCTACTTTTTGGCTGAGGAATAATGCTGTTATAAACAGTCACATTCATGTCTTGGTTTAGACATATGTTTTCATTTCTCTTGTATAGATTCCTAGGAGTGCAATGACTTGGTTGTACAGTAAGTTATATTTTAACATTTTTTGAAGCTACCTCCCTATTTTCCCCAGTGGTTGTGTCATTTACATTCAGCAATGTATGAGGTATCTAGTTTCTCTGTACAGCCTCACTCATACTTGTTATTGTCTTTTTTTTAAAATTATTTTACTAATACTTGTTATTGTCTTTTTTTATTATTTTATTATTATTATAGTCTTTTATTAAGACTTATTATTGTCTTTTTTACTATTATTAGTTTCTGATAGTTTTGTATTGGTATCTTATTATGTCTTTAACATGCGTTTTCCTATTGACTAAAGACACTGAGCATCTTTTCATGTGCTTATTAGCCATTTATAGAACTTCTTTAGTAAAATGTCTATTCAAATCTTTTGCCTAGTTTATGAATTCAGTAAAGTTACAGGATACAAAATCAATATACAGAAATCAATTGCATTTCCATACACTAATAATGAACTATCAGCAAGATAAGTTAAGAAAATATTCCCAACACTTATACAGCATTGGTGGGTCTGTAAGTTGGTATAGCCACTATAGAAAACAGTATTGAGATTCTTCAAAAACTTAATACTAGAATTGCAATGTGACCTACCTACTCCACTTCTGGGTATTTATTTGAAGAACACAAAAGCTACTTTGAAAAGATATAAGCACCCCATGTTCGTTGCAGCATTATTTATAATAACCAAGATATGGAAACAACCTAAGTATCCATCAGTGGATGACTGGATAAAGAAAATGTAACACACACACACACACATGAATATTATTTAGCCTTAAAAAGAAATAAAATCTTGCCATTTGCAACAACATGGATGGAAATTGAGGGCATTATGCTAACTGAAATAAGTCAGAGAAAGACAAATACTATGTGATCTCACTTATATGTGGAATGAAAACAAAACAAAATAAACAAAAAACCCCAGATCCTGTATACTGCAACTGAGAGTTCACATGTCGCAACTGAAGATTGCTCATGCTGCAACAAAGAAACAAAGGTTGAAGATCCCGAGGGCCACAGGGGCATGGCCAAATAAATATATAAATATATATATTTTAACACCCAAGCTCACAGATACAGAGAACAGATGGTGGTTGCCAGAGGTAGGGGTTGCAGGGTAGACGAAATGAGTACAAATGTCCAGTTATAAAATAAGTCATGGGAATGTGATGTACAGCATGGTGACAACAGTTAATAATACTGTATTGTATGTTTGAAAGTTGCCAAAAGAGTAAATCTTAAAAGTTCTCATCTTAGGAAAATATTCTATAACCATGTGCAATGACAGATGGTAAGTAGATTTATTATGGTGATCATTTTGAAGATATACAGATATAGAATCATTATACTGTACACTTGAAACTAATAGAATATTGTATGTCAGTTATAACTCAATTAAAAAAATCTTTTGCCCATTAAAAATATTGAGTGATCTTTTTATTATTTAATTAACAGAACTCTTTATGTTTTCTAGATACAGATTCTTTATCAGATACACAATTTGCAAATATTTTCTCCCAGTCCGTGGCTTTCTTCTTCTTCTTTTTTAATGTTATCTTCTAAAACACTGAAGTTTAAAATTTGACAACTCAAATTAATGTTTCTTCTTTTATGGATTTTTGTGCTTTTGGTGTGTAACTAAGACTACTTTGCCATCACTTCATGGCAAATAGATGGGGAAACAATGGAAACAGTGACAGACTTTATTTTCTTGGGCTTCAAAGTCACTGCAGATGGTGACTGCAGCCATGAAATTAAAAGATGCTTGCTCCTTGTAAGAAAAGCTATGACCAACCTAGACAGCATATTAAAAAGCAGAGATATTACTTTGCCGACACAGGTCCGTCTAGTCAAAGCTATGGTTTTTCCAGTAGTCATGTGTGGATGTGAGAGTTGGACCATAAAGAAGGCTGAGCACTGAAGAATTGATGCTTTTGAACTGTGGTGTTGGAGAATACTCGAGAGTCCTTTGGACTGTAAGGAGATCAAATCAGTCATTCCTAAAGGAAATTAGTCCTGAATATTCATTGGAGGACTGAAGCTGAAGGCTCCAATACTTTGACTACGTGATGCGAAGAACTGACTCATTAGAAAAAACCCTGATGGTGGAAAAATTGAAGGCAGGAGAAAAAGGGGATGGCAGAGGATGAAATAGTTGGATGGCATCACCGACTCAGTGGATATGAGCTTGAGAAAGCTCCGGGAGATGGTAAAGGATAGGGAAGCCTGGCGTGCTGCAGTTCATGGGGTAACAAAGAGTTAGACACGACTGAGCTACTGAAAAATAACAAGAATACTTTGTCCAATTCAAGGTCGTGAAGATTTCATTCTAGGAGCTTTGGAGTTTTTGCTCTTTTACTGAGGTCGCTGATCCATTTTTTTAAAACTTTACTTTTAATTGGAGGATAATTGCTTTGTAATGTTGGTTTCTGTTGTACAACAACCTGAATCAGCTGTAAGTTTTTATATATCCCCTCCTTTTTGGAGTCTTCTTCCCACCCGCAACCCCCGTCTGATCCATTTTGACTTGATGCTTGGTTTGGTGTAATGCTTAGATTGAGATTTATTTTTTGCGTATTGTGCAGAAAAGAATTATTGTCGCAGGCCTGAGAAGTCTATCTTTAGAAAGCTCTGCTTGCAAGGTTGGCACTTGGCTGGTGTGTGGAAATGTAGATTTCAGGAGAGTTCCCCTCATTCCTAGAACTGATAAGAGGAGCTCACTATACTTAAACTATTTGCACAAACCATGTGAAGTGAAGTGAAAGTCAGCTCAGTCGTGTCTGACTCTTTGTGACCCCATGGACTATACAGTCCATGGAATTCTCTAGGCCAGAATACTGGAGTGGGTAGCCTTTCCCTTCTCCAGGGGATCTTCCCAACCGAGGGATTGAACCCAGGTCTTCCTCATTGAAAATCCCACAAACTGAGGAGCCTGGTAGGCTACAATACATGGGGTCGCAAAGAGTCGGACATGACTGAGTGACTTCACTTCTCCCACATTGCAGGTGGACAAGCCATGTGGTTTATAGCAAACACCTGCTTTCCTTCTTGGAGTCTTAAATTTTGGAACATGCTAGGCAGGGATGTCTACCTGACCAACCTCCAGTAAAAACCCTGGTGATCTTCCTTGGATGATAGCATTTACACACATGTTGTCACAACCCTTTGCTGGAGGAATTAAGCATGTCCTGTGTGACCCCTCTGGGAAAGAGGACTCTTAGCAGCCTATGCCCGGTTTCCTCTAGACCTCACCCTATGCGCCTTTCCCTTAGCTGATTTTGCTGGGTGTCCTTTTGCTGTAATAAATCAGAGCAGTGAGCACAGCTGTATCCTGAGTCCTGCAAGTCCCATCCCCACTGACTCTAGGGGTGGTCTTGTGGACACTGACATGCTTAGAAATGTCCAATTGCTTCAGCACCATCTGTCAGAAAGACTTTTGCTCCTTGAATTTTCTTGTCACCTTTGTCAAAATCAATTTACCGTAAATGTAAAAATTTACTTCTGGATTCTGTTCTGTTCCATTGCCTGTCCTTATGCCAGTACCACGTTGTCTTGATTACTGAGGCTTTATAGTAAGTTTAAAATCAGATAACATAAGTCCTCCAACTTTGTTCTTTTTCAAAATTATTTGGTTCTTCTAGGTCCTTTGCATTTCCATGTAAATTTTAGAATCGGTTCATTAGTTTCTCTTAAAAAGCTTACTACGGTTTAGATTGGAGTTGCTATTTTCAAATTTTTTTAAGTTTATCTTGCTTATTTATTTGACTGCACTGGGTCTTTGTTTCTGGGACTTTCTCTAGTTGTGGTTAGCGGGGGCTACCCTTATTGCAGTGCGCGGGCTTCTCAGTGCAGTGGCTTCTCTTGCTGCAGAGCACAGGCTGTAGGCGCAGGGGCTTCAGTAGTTGCAGCTCACAGGCTGTATCGAGTGAGGGCTCCGTAGTTGTGGTGCTCAGGCTTAGTTCCTCCACGGCATGTGGAATCTTCCCCAACCAGTAATCAAACTCGTGTCCTCTGCACTGGCATGTGGATTCTTATCCACTGTACCACCAGGAAAGTCCGTGATTGGAATGGATTTGAATTGATGGATCAGTTGGAGAGAACTGACGTCTTGACAATAGTGAGTCTTCCAGTCCATAAACATGAAATGTCTGTCCATTTAATATCACAGTAGTGTTTTGAAGTTTTCAGTGTGCAAGACTTCTGCTTCTTTTCTTAATTTTATTCCTAAGTATTTTATTCTGATACTATTATGAGTGAAATTGTTTTCTTAATTTCATTTTAAGATTTCTTTTTGCTAGTGTATAGAAATAAAATTGATGTTTGTATTTTGACCTAGCTAAATTTATTAGTTCCAGTATTCGTTTTTTGGGTGCCTAGAGAAGGAAATGGCAACCCACTCCAGTGTTCTTGCCTGGAGAATCCCAGTGACGGCGGAGCCTGGTGGGCTGCCGTCTATGGGGTCGCACAGAGTCGGACACGACTGAAGCGACTTAGCAGCAGCAGCAGCAGGGACTTTATGCATGCAAGATTATGTCAGCTGTGAATAAAGTTTTACTTCTTCCTTTTGGTCTAGATGCCTTTCATTTCTTTACCTTATTGCTACTGGCTTGAATCTCTAGTATGGTGTTGATAAGAAGTAGCATAAATGGACATCTTTGCCTTGATCCTGATCATAAGGGGGAAAGCATCAATCTTTCATCATTAAATATGATGTTAGCTGTGGGTTTTTGTAGATGTCATTTATCAAGCTTTGTAAGTTATCTTTATCTTTTATTCCTAGCTTGGATTTTTACCGTAAATCTGTGTTGGATTTTATCGCATGCTTTTTCTTCCTGCATCTTTTGAGATGACAGTTGTTGTTTTTTTTTGTCCCTTATTCTGTTGCTATTTGTCCCTTATTCTGTTGCTATAGTATGTTACATTAATTGATTTTCAGATATTAAGCCAACCTTGCATTCCTGGGATAAATCCCACTTGGTCCTCTGTATATGTTGCTAGGTTCAGGTCGCTAATATTTTGTGGAGAATTTTTACATATATATACATGAAAGATACTGATTAGTTTTCTTGTGGTGGTTTCCCCTGGTTTTGAATCAGGGTGATATCAGCCTCATAGGCTGTGCTGGGGAATGTTACCCACCCCCTCTCTTTTCTCCTCTTTTCCCTTTTAAAGAGATAATTTATGGTCCCTTACGGGTGACTAGGAGCAACTTCTTTTTCTCCTCAAGGCTAATTCTTACAGAGTTCAAGTTAAGCAGCTCAGTGTCATTGGCTAAATCCTAGGTCCGTGTATGGACAGATGTGGCTCAAAATGGAGCAGGTTCCCGGCCTCCCCGAGATACCTTGTCTGATCACAGCTGGCACCTCCATCTGCAGGCAGACACCCAGAGCTTCCCTACAGGGACAGAGGTGGGGTATCTGCTCAACCGGCCACTGGGGGATGCTTGGCTGAAGTTGCTTCTCTCTCCCTTTCTCTTTTAACAGAGCAGCCACGAACCAGAAGGTACGAGAGCAGGTGCGCCTGGAACTGAGCTTCTTGAATTCAGACCTGCAGATGCTCAAGGAAGAGCTGGAGGGGCTCAACATCTCAGTAGGAGTCTATCAGAACACAGAGTAAGTAGGGGCAGTGCTTCTGTCAGATACTTTCTGAGCCTTGGGAAATGCCTGCATCAGGGATGGTGCACAGATAGGCCCCAGGGTGTAGCCAACCCTGCTTTGATCTGGTTTGGGGTTGAGCAAGGTGCAGGAGTTAAAGAGAACCTGTAGGGTTTGTTGGAAATACCTAACCAGTTGGAGAAGAAGGCATTTATTTGTCCTGGGGCCACTTGGGACACAGTTTTACTGGAGAGCCTTGTGGCTGGGTTCAGGCAGGGAGATGGCACCTCTCACGTAGCCTGGGTGATGCCTCAGCCATAAAGAGGCCCTGGAAGGGTAGCTGTGGTCAGCTCTGAGAGTCAGCCTGCCAGGTGGGGCCCAGGATGCCCCATCTTCTTCCCTCTCCACCTCAGCGCCACGCACACAATCTGACTCTGAGTCATTCTGTTGATAAGAGCATAGAAAAATGTAATAAGCTGCCTTTTCCAGCAAAGATCATGAGACTTTTGCAAGTTCCCTGAGGGGATGGTGTAACTGAGACACTTTGGAAATGTCTACCATTGAATATTTGAGAAAGAAATGTTCTGATTCAGAAGCATCCCTTAGAGAGTCTTTGTGGGAGGCCAGATGTTGAGGTGTGACCTTCAGAAGAGCTCAGAAATTCTCCCTACCCACAAGGTGGACTACCTTGGAAGGAAAAATCCATCTTTTTTTTTTTTTTCTATATGGACCATTTTAAAAGCCTTTTATTGAATTTGTTAGAGTATTGCTTCTCCTGATTATGTTCTGCTTTTTGGCTTCAAGGCATGTGGGATCTTAGGTCCCCAGCTGGGGATAGAACTCGCACCCCTTGCATTGGAAGACTAAGTCCCCACCCCTAGACAGCCAGGGAGGTCCCCAAAAGTCCATCTTTAAGAGGAAATAACCTTGAGAACTGCTAAAGAACAGTTTACATACTTTTCTGTCTGGGGAAGTAGGACTTCTCAAAAGGTAAGGGAGCCCCAAGGAAAAGTCAGTCAGAAAATAATTCCCTAGATGAACAGAACGAAAATGTTGGGGAACCTTCCATCACCTTTGAAAGGTGCTTTTCCTGATCATCTCCTGTACAGTCCTCTGCACTGCCCCCAAGGGGTTTTTCTGAGCCACGGGTGAAACCTCTGCTTCCTTGGTGGCCATCCGTGAGCCAGGCTGTATGTCCTGGCTCACTTACCTTTGAACTCCCAGCATAGTTCTGACACCTAATTAGTACAGCCAGCAAACGGCTCCCCCCCAGCTCATGCTGTATGCTCAGTCGTGTCTGACTCTTTGCAACCCCATGGACTGTAGCCTGCCAGGCTCCTCTGTCCATGGGATTTTCTAGGCAAGAATACTGGAGTGGGTTGCCATTCCCTTCTCCATCTGTGAGATGAGTCAGGGTCAAGCCCTGGGGACAGAAGTAGGATGTTTCTTATTCCACCTCGCTGTACGTGAAGCACAGGGCTGTTCATGCATATTCCCCAAAGACACGCAGTTCAGGTGCCTCTGTGACTGCAGTACAGCTGTAAAGTGGCCGATTGGGTTCTGGGAGTGGGAAAGTTGGTCCTCGGGAGTGGGGAAGAGGGGAGAGAAATGTGCAGATATATAATGACATCTTGCATTTCCATCCGCCCTCTTCCTGTTTTCAAGGCACATTATTTTTTTCTTGGCACAGTTGATCTTCACACACGGCTATGAGGTAGACAGGGAAGAAACAATCTCATGCAGATGAGAAAACACAGGGAGCCCCGAGGTTATGGGAAAATGTTATATTAGTGCAAGATGGAGAGGGTGGGGAGTCCTGGCCAGGAGCCTGGGGATGCTGGCTGCTCTTGCACAGTCACAGGAAGAGCAGACCTAGCCTCCAGCCCTGTCAGGGTGAAGCCAGCAGAGAGCGGCCCGGCCTGTCCTCATCTCCTTCTAGCAGGATCCAGCTTTCCTGGCAGGCCTTGGGGAAGCTATGCACCCCATTGGGACTCGCCTGCTTTCAGCACAGCCCTGTTGTTTTCTGTCCCCCACAGAGGCAGCTTCAGCTTACAGCCCATTGTCCACTCACCCCGCCTGCATTCCTGGCCTCCTCCCCGGCTGGGCTGAGCGGCCCCAGGAGGTCTCCTGTTACAGGTCAGGGAGCGAAATCCCTGTTGGCAAAACACAGCTGAGCCCAGTTCACTTCCCACTGGCCCTGACCCTGAGACCAAGCCCAGGGTGACCTTTGGAGTAACCAGGTGGTTGGTGAGGGTGTTGAGGAGGTGGTGGGGAAATAGCTGGCCAGGGCCTGACCCAGGGCTGGGAGCCAGGTGCACTTAGGTATCAGATGGGGCCCCCACCCTCAAGGCCTTCCCTGTGCTGAGGGTGGGACACCTAGAGGTATACGCCCCATGGGAGGAGGCACGTGAGAGCCCAGGGTTGGAGGGCTGCAGAAGAGGTGGGACCCACTGCAGTGAAGGGAGGAGGAGGAGAAGGGTGGGGGTTGGCGGGAAGTGGTGGCAGTGCACCAGGCCGCAGAGCAGCGAGCATGCACGGCACAGACCCTGGTGTGCAGAGGTCCTCAGGACTGTTATTCAAAGATGCAGTGTGATTGGAGGGATAAATCAGGATGCAGCTGGTAGAGACCTCATGTGTTAGGCTTGGTTGTCTAGAAAGGGTCGGGGACTCCTTTTGCAGCAAAGACGAGGACATGACCTGAGTGGTCTTTTTTTTTTTTAAATAATTTTATTTATTTTTGGCTGCACTTGGTCTTTGCTGCCGCGCGCAGGCTTTTTCCAGTTGCAGTGCGCGGAGCTACTCTTCATTGTGGTGCACGGGTTTCTCGCTGTGGTGGCTTCTCTTGTTGCGGGGCGTGGGCTCTAGGCATGTGGAAACCCATGTCCCCTGCGTTGGCAGATGGATTCTTATCCACTGTAGCACCAGGGAAGTCCCCGAGTGGTCTTTATGGAAAATGAACTGATGTGTACTAGCTTGGCGGGAGGAGAGGGGTGGGGACCTGAGCTGGATTCTGGTGGGGGGACAAGCTGGGGTTGTGCAGGTGGCCAAGATGCAGATGTTCATGTAGCTTGCTCTGTTCCTTCTAGGGAAGCATTTACGATTCCCCTGATTCCACTTGGCCTGAAGGAAACCAAGGACGTTGATTTTTCAGTCGCTCTCAAGGTAAATCTCAAAGCAATGGGCACTGGATTCGCTGTTTAAAAGAGAAATGTGGAAATTGTGGATCCCTTGCAAGTGCTGAGCGAGGCTTGATGGGTCAAGTATCACTTGATTTCTTCAGGATGGCCTTGAGCCCCTTCAGCAGACCACCCGGACAGCCCATGCTAAACTTTCCTATGCTCACTAACATCTGGTCGCTGAGACTCTCACATGCCTGGGGAAGGGGCTGGGAACCCGGGCTGGTTGGCTTCAGGAATTCAAGGCCAAGAGGATCTGTGGTAGGCTTTGAGTTTTCAAAATTGCATCCTGTTTTAGCATCTTTTTTTTTTTGCCTCAAACTTTATAGTCAATTTAAGCCATGTTTTTGGAAGAATAGTCAAAAGTTTCTGACCCTCAACATTTTATTTTGGAAATAGTAGAGAATTTGAAAGAATGTCACAGTGAGCCGCTGTGTTGTTACTGCCTAGATCCTCCTGTTGTTAACACTTTGCTGTAGTCACCGTGTCATGTATTTGTGCATCTGTGCATCCTTCTCTCCATGCGTTAGTACATCTTATTTTTTGATACCTTTCAGAGTAAACTAAAGATACTGGTTCACCGCCCTTAAGCACTTGAATAGCTAGAGTTTATGCACCCCCACCCCTGATCCCTGGATGTCTGCCTTCTCTTTTCCTTCTCTCTATCCCCCACTCTGCCCTCCCCCTTTCTCTCTCCCTCCCTCTCATCTTTTTTTTGCCTCTAAGTACCAGCTTTATTGAGATAGTCACACACTGCACAATTCACCTCTTTAAAGTAAAAACAGTACCTGGTCTCCCCTTAGCCATGTGTGTCTCTGGCAAGCAGTGATATTGTAGACCCACCTGTGTCAGTCACTGAACAGGTGCTGGTGATGTCAGAGGCCCAGCTGTTAGGGCCCCTGTAATTCAGTGGAGGATCTGGGTGGAAAGTGAGAGAGATGCTTTGATGGAGGTACCCAGAGATGGCTTGTCCCCAAGCTAGGGCCAGGAAAGGCCTCCCCATATCTGGAATGCTTTCCTCTTCCTCTTTGCCCCAGATCCGTCACTCTTAGTTTTACTGAATCATCTCAAACTTCCATGTAGGAGAAGAAAGGGGTGATCAGGTGGAAGGTGGTGTCTGTCTCCAAGCTTTCCAGCACAGGCAGGGTGTGTAGGGATGAATCCCAGAATCGTGAAAAATGCTTCGAAGAGTTCTGTTTCTTGTCACAGCAGTCCTATTAGTTGACTCATCTTTTCACTGATTTTATTTTAGAAAAGAAAAAAATGACCATATGGCATTTTGGGCACTACACAATTTGTCTTTTTAAGAAGCAATTGGTAATAAACAAGTGGGACCTAATTAAACCTAAATTTTGAAATTAAAAGCTCTTGCACAGCAAGACTGTGGACTGTGCTAAGTCACTCAGTCGTGTCTGACTCTTTGTGATCCTATGAACTGTAGCCTGCCAGGCTTCTCTGTCCATGGGATTCTCCATGAACTGTAGCCCCGCCAGGCTTCTCTGTCCATGGGATTCTCCATGAACTGTAGCCCGCCAGGCTTCTCTGTCCATGGGATTCTCCATGAACCATAGCCTGCCAGGCTTCTCTGTCCATGGGATTCTCCATGAACTGTAGCCTGCCAGGCTTCTCTGTCCATGGGATTCTCCATGAACTGTAGCCCGCCAGGCTTCTCTGTCCATGGGATTCTCCATGAACTGTAGCCTGCCAGGCTTCTCTGTCCATGGGATTCTCCATGAACTGTAGCCCGCCAGGCTTCTCTGTCCATGGGATTCTCCATGAACTGTAGCCTGCCAGGCTTCTCTGTCCATGGGATTCTCCAGGCAAGAATACTAGAGTGGGTTGCCATTTCCTTCTCCAAGGAAACAATAAAGAGAAAAGACAACTTTCAGAATGGGAGAGAAAATAATAGCAAATGAATCAACTGACAAAGGATTAACCTCCAAAATATACGAACAGCTCATACAGCTCAATACTAGAAAAACAAACAACCCAGTCAAAAGTGGGCAGCAGAACTAAACAGACATTTCTCCAAAGAAGACTTACAGATGGCTAATAAACACATGGAAAGATGTTCAACTTTGCTCATTATTAGAGAAATGCAAATCAAAACTACAATAAGATATCACCTCATGCCAGTCAGAGTGGCCATCATCAAAAAAATCTACAAGCAATAAATGCTGGAGAATGTGTGGAAAAAAGGGTGCCCTCTTGCAGTGTTAATGGGAATGTAAATTGAAACAGCCACTGTGGAGATTCCTTAAAAAACTAGGAATAAAACTACTATATGACCCAACAGCCCTACTACTGGGCATATACCGTGAATAAACCATAATTGAAAAAGATGCATGTACCCCAATGTTCACTGCAGTGCTATTTACAATAACTAGGGCATAGAAGCAACCTAGATGTCCATCGACAGATGAATGGATAAAAAAGCTGTGGTACATATATACAGAGAAATATTTCTCAGCCATAAAAGGGAATGCACTTGAGTCAGTGCTAATGAGGTAAATGAACCTAGAGGCTATTATACAGAGTGAAGTCAGAAAGAGAAAAATATCATATATTAATGCATACATATGGAATCTAGGAAGATGGTACTAATGAACCTGTTTGCAGGGCAGCAGTGGAGACTGAGCGACTGAACTGAACTGAATGGAGATGCAGACATAGAAAACAGACTTGTGGACACAGTAGGGGAAGGGGAGGAAGGGCCTAATTGAAAAGTAACATTGAAACATATATATTACCATATGTAAAATAGCCAGTGGGAATTAGCTGTATAATGCAGGGAGCTCAAACCCAGTGCTCTGTGACAACCTAGAGGGGTGGGATGGGGAGGAGGCGGGCGGGAGGTTCACGAGGGAGGGGACATATGTATACCTATGACTGATTCATGTTGATGTATGGCAGAAATGAACAAAATCAATTCAGTTCAGTTCAGTCACTCAGTCGTGTCTGACTCTGTAACCCCCATCGACTGCGGCATGCCAGGCTTCCCTATCCATCACCAGCTCCCGGAGTTTGCTCAGACTCATGTGCATTGAGTCGGTGATGCCATCCAACCATCTCATCCTCTGTCATCCCCTTCTCCTCCTGCCTTCAGTCTTTCCCAGAACCAGGGTCTTTTCTAATAAGTCATTTCTTTGCATCAGGTGGTCAAAGTATTGGAGCTTCAGCTTCAGCATCAGTCCTTCCAATGAACAAAATATTGTAAAGCAATTATTCTCCAATTTAAAAAAATGGTTAATGCTTTGAAAGCTTTTGCACTTGTCCTCCAATCTCAAGCAGAGACTGTGTGAGTTCCTTTCACTCAGGGCCTTGTGGACTGATGTCTTATTTAAATTCAGGTCCTGGGCCCTGTAAGTTTGGGGTTTATTTTAGAGTTTGAGAAGGGACTTTGGTAGTCTCGCCAGACCCAGGATTACCAAAAATTTAATTTTCTGAGTAGTAGACAGCTATATGCCAGCTTTTCACAGGGCACATGAGCTTTTAGCTAGGTGTGACACTTGACATAGGTCTGTGATACTCCAGGCAATGCTTATGTCTGTTTTAGTTGCTTTTGTAGAATAGTTTCTTTTAAGATTTAGTTTGTTGCTTTGTGCCAGAGCTGGAAGAGTGTGGGCATTTTTCAGAGGACAGGAAATAGGTGAAGGAGATGAAGGTTACAGATTTTCATATAATAAATAAGCCATGGGGATAGACTATGAAGCCTAAGGAATATATTCAGTAATACCGTAATAACTTTGTATGGGAACAGATGACTACTAGACTTGTCACGGTGATCATTTCATAAAGTATGCAAATGTCAAACCAGTATGTCATACACCTGAAACTAACATAATATTGTAGTCAACTATATTTCAATTAAAAAAAAAGACATACGAAGAAACACAAAATGTGTGAGTTTGGAAGGAATTGTGCAGGTGGCCAAAATTTTAAAAATTTAAAAACAGTGCAGGTGTTCAAAAAGGAGACTCTTGGAGAAAATTGGGAATTTCCTGGGCAACTGTAAGGATCCAAACATGTCATGTGCAGAATTCACATTAAATCTAGTGGGGAAAAAAAAATCACATATTGTGGGTATGGCCAAGTGCTATTCAGCTGAGGTTTCCAACCATGTCAATTTAGCCTAAAAAGAACTCTACAGATGTCAGTCATACAAAAATGAGAATGTTTGGGGGACATTCTGTTTTTCCTTCCATGTTTGTGCTTGAGAGTAACACAGACAGGTGCGCAGAGGTAATCTGGCCAACTAAATCAGGGCAATTCATGTTGTCTTTCAAATCTGTGTATCCTCATGATGTTTAATGGTAAGTGAAGCTTCATGGTCTGATTATGTTCTGTTTTAAATAAATGGGCTTTAAAACAACTTCATGAAGAAGCACCATCAAAATACATTCCAGAGAATTCAAGTTTTTTTTTCCTTTTAAATATAGCTTTGTCAGTATATATTTCTGATTGAGAACAGTATTGCAAAACATTCAGAAAATACCAAGACATGTAAAGATCCCTCACAGCCACACACATCCCCCTACATCTTTATTTGGTACTTAAGCTTTGAGCACCTGGTCTCATCTTCTGATCAGGGGTCTTTAGGAGGATGTGCTGCTGCTGCTAAGTCACTTCAGTCGTGTCCAACTCTGTCTGACCCCATAGACGGAAGCCCACCGGGCTCTCCCGTCCCTGGGATTCTCCAGGCAAGAACACTGGAGTGGGTTGCCATTTCCTTCTCCAATGTGTGAAAGTGAAAAGTGAAAGTGAAGTTGCTCAGTCGTGTCCGACCCCTAGCGACCCCACGGACTGCAGCCTACCAGGCTCCTCCATCCATGGGATTTTCCAGGCAAGAGTACTGGAGTGGCTTGCCATTGCCTTCTCCATAGGAGGATGTGAGACTCCTCCAATTCAGGCTCAGCATGGTATCTACTGGTAGTAAGTGCCAAGTAGGG
This sequence comes from Moschus berezovskii, assembly GCF_049115385.1. Taxonomy (NCBI): domain Eukaryota; kingdom Metazoa; phylum Chordata; class Mammalia; order Artiodactyla; family Moschidae; genus Moschus; species Moschus berezovskii. The sequence goes on from NC_142481.1 coordinate 19,871,106, forward strand.
TAGCTATTAATTTCATTCTTAAGGCATCTTCCAAATTTTATTGTCAACAGCTCTCCTGTGAGCATCTTTGCACACTTCGCTGAATATTCCCTTTGGATAAATTTCTAGATGTGGATTTGGTAGGTCAAAGATACGATTACCTAATAACCCACCAGAACTGGTCTTGCCTTACGTTCCTATCAAGTGTGTGTGACTGCTTATGAAACCGTTTGTGTCATCTTTTGGGGCTCCAGAGAGCTCCGGTACCACAGTTCTTTATGTCTCAGCACAGAAGACAATTTAGTGAGCAGTGAAGAGGTAGATAAGAAGTGACTTTTTAGAATAGTCTGCTTGTGGGCAGGCAAGAAATGGTGCACTCTGAGAACTTACTGGACTATATAGTTTTATAATCAAAGGAAAAGTAGGGGGCTTCCCTGCCCAGTGGTGAGGAATCTACCTGCCAGTGCAGGAGACATGGATTTGGTCCCTGACCTGGGAAGATCCCCCATGCTATGGAGTAGCTAAGCCTGTGTGCCACTACTTTTTGAGCTCTAGAGCCCAGGAGTCTCAACTACTGAAACCCACGTGCCCTACAGCCCATACCCCAACAAGACAAGCCACTACAGTGAGAAGCTCACACACCACAACTAAAGAGTAGCTCCCTCTCCCTGCAACTAGAGAAAAGCCCACACAGCCATGAAGAACCAGCACAGCCAAAGATTTTTTTTAAAAAGGAAAAGGGAAGAGGGAGAAGAACTTCTTTGTCTTTCTTGAGTAGACATCATGCTTCCATCATCAGCTCTTCCTTCAGGTTGAGCAAGCTAGGTTCACAAATTATTGTTTTTTATGCGGGCAGAGAGCATGTCTTAGGGGTCATTAACTCCCTGAGCTCACTGGGCAGGATGTGGGTCTCATGCCACCGTTGTTCTATTGTCTTGGGCGTATGTCTTATGCTTCTCTTGCATGGTTTTGTTTCTAAGCAAGCCTGCCTGGGTTTGTGATTTAGCAAACTTACAGGGTCTCCCATATTTTTTCTACTTACAATCCCCTATTGGGATTAACTACTTAGTCACCTACTTTGTCCCTTTACTCTTGTCTGTATCATTCCTCCCTCCAGTTGTGTACGCTTTTATGCTTCAAAGGGGGTAAAGGGCAGTGACTGATCATTAGCTACTTCGGGCTGAGACGGAACATCGGCCTGCCTGGGGAAGGAGTAAAGCACCTGGCTGACTGTCCCTTCTCTGTTCGGAGAACTGCTAGTCAATGTCACTGTGGTTAGCATCATCCTTTTAGCCTTCCTAGATGTTCAGCATTGGAGGATGAATCTACAAAAAGGTATAAATTAAAAGAAATACAACAGTGAGCTTTGGAAAACTCACTAAGAAAGATTATAGCCATGATTGTGAAGATCCAGACCGTTTTCCTCAGTTTCCAGATCTAAAAGAGAGTCACTGAAGGCCTCAATCTGCTTGTTTCTGATTAGGCCTGGAATCTTAGTGTTTTATATTTTAGGGTGTATTGAGTCTTTTATCTCAGTTATAGATTTAATTTATTCTTTTCTATTTTTTCTTAATATCTTTTGATTATGAGAGTGATTTCCTTGTCCCTCAAGGGACAGAGTGTGACCCCTAATTTATTTAAAAAGTACCTTCCATTAAAGAAATAGGACAGTCAGGCACAAACAGAAATGTGGAAATAACCAGCCATTGATGTTGTACAAAAGGGGTCGCAGGAAAATGTGCCTCTGTCCCTTGCCTGACACTCCCAGTACATGTTTCTTACAGTTATTAAGGTTTCCGATCCTTTGGGTTAAGACCAAGAAGGTTGTGCTAGTCTGTGAGAAATTTTATCAAGTGACCTGCCATTTCGGTGACTGCCCAAGGCTCCGCGTTAGTTATGTTGATGCCATCTCTGGGTAGAGCCATTTTTGGCCTTGGGCCCTGTCTGTCTTTTGATTGTGAAATCCTCAAAGAAGGCTGACCCCACCCCTCAGCTCTCTGGTGCCTGGGGCATTCCCTCTTTCAATACCTTGGCTGTTTGTGAAGGGTTCATCCATCACGATCTTACTCTAATGTGTCCCTTCTGTCCACACAGAGCGCACTGATTTTGTCTGCGTACCTATGGGCCTTATGGTCTACCGTGGCCAGATTGGCCTAAAAAACCTGACCTTTCCTGTGGTGGTCTCAGAGTGGACACAGCCATTGTCATCATTTGGGCCTTTTGTTTATCTCTCCGGGTGTATTCGGCCTTTTTGGCCATATCCCTATTACTGAAAACCAAATAAGCCAATTAGAGCAAATCACTGTTAGGGGTCTGAGGACCGGCAGTTGACTTTTTTGAATTTCATTTCTGATGTCTGGGGAAGACTGGGCTATGAAATGTAGAGCCAAAAAGCCCTGTCCCTCAGGGGAGGAGGGATCCACCTAGGTACACTTTTAAACGCTTCTATTAATCTCCCTTGAAAAACTGTAGGATTTTTATATGGTCCCTATTGGATTTCTTTCACTTTTTCACAGTTGACAGGTTTCATTGTAAGCTTTTTCTTTTTTCTTTTTAAAACAAACTCCTGCCCCCAAGGTGGGACTGTTTTTATTTGCGTATTTTATTTTATTGGCTACCCGCAGGCTTTTTCTAGTTGTGGCGAGCTAGAGGCTACTCTTCAGTGCAGTTCAGGGGCTTCTCATTGCGGTGGCTTCTTCTTTGTGGAACATGGACTCTGGGGCTCGTGGGCTTCAATAGTTGAGGCTCGGGTAGGCTCGGTAGTTGTAGAACACAGGCTTAGTTGCTCCGCGGCATGTGGTATCTTCCCGGACCAGGGATTGAACCTGTATCCCCTGCATTGCAAGGTGGATTTTTGCACCACTGGATCACCAGGGAAGCCCCCGTTGTGAGCTTTTTCATACCCTCTATTAAACAGTTAATCATATGGTCCCATCTGTCGCTCTCAACAAAGTGGCTCTGATGGCCTCATTGTGGATTTGGCTCAGGAACAGCATAGTTCCCCCTGTGGTGTACTGCCCGGCCCTCTTGGACTTGAGCTGCCGTCTGGTCAGTTAGGACTCTGGCTGCTGGTATCTTGTGCTGTTCTTTCTCAGGAGTGCAGCAGTGGGATAAGATTTGTAAATCTCTCCAGGTGAGATCAAAAGATTGGATCAACCTGGTAAACTCTTGTGAAAAGTTCAGGGATCTCAGAAAAACTTCCCAATTTACCCTTTGCCAGACTTAGATCGGATGTTGAAAAAAGCACGTAAACTCTTACTGTTTCTGATTTCTATCAGAGGTTTCTCTCAGAGGCAGAACAATCGGGGCGGTTGGTTGGTGACTTATGCTGCTGCGGGTGCTAGCATGGCGGAAACTGGGCCCCTTAGATAGCTTGGGATACAGAGGAGGTCTTTCCTCGCTCTTGGATGCATTTTGTTGTTGTCTAGTCACTAAGTAATCCCGGGGACGGGGGAGCCTGGTGGGCTTCTGTCTATGGGGTCACACAGAGTCGGACACGACTGAAGTGACACAGCAGCAGCAGTCACTAAGTCATGTCTGGCTCTTTGCGATCCCATAGACTATAGCCTGCCAGGATCCTCTGTCCATGGGATTTTCCAGGCAAAAATACTGGAATGGGTTGCCATTACCTTCTCCAGGAGATCTTCCTGACCCAGGGATAGAACCCATGTCTCCTGCATTGGGCAGGCGATTCTTTACCACTGAGCCACCTCGGAAGCCCTGGGTGTATTGTCCCCTGGGATAATAGCCTTGGCTGGAACAGCAGCTCCCACCAGTGAGACAGCCCTTGTTGGAGCAGCCATTTTCATGGATATAGCAGGTTTCACCAGAGCAATAGTTAGCTATCCAAAAGTTTCCTTCCTGTGTCAAAGTCTACCTTGTAACTGATTCAAGATTTGTACTTAAAACTTTAGATGCTATCCCTCCCAAAGCAGTCTCCCAACCAGGTGTTAATGCCTGAGAAATTGTTTCTAAGGAATACTACAGAGGGTACCCCAGTGGTGTTAACAAATGGGAAATAAAGGGTCAGCACTTGTAAGAGTCAGAGGGAGGGGAAGACTGACATCAGGGCTCAGGAAGTTGGGCACTTTGAGTAATTAGGAGCAAACTACCCTGCATCTTGGAAGTTGATTCCCTTCAGTTTTCTTGAGCATAATGTACTTAAGAATACCTGATAAGAAGCCTTTGATCTAGGCGAGATACAATCCTTTAAATGATTTTTTTTCTAACGTATATATCCCCGATTATAAATTATAAGCATTTCGTATATATCCAAAGATAGATTACAGTGATCAGCTTTAGAAACAAGTTTAGAATACCTTTTTAAGAACTTGGTTAGGCTTCACAGTCATATAACAACAAAAAGCTATTTGAAAAGTGAGTTTTAGATAGTAGATACTGACCTCAAGTAGCAAAACTAAAATTTAGTATCTATTAAAACATAACTTTTTTCTAAAATTACCCTCATCTTTACCAAAGCTAGCCAAGTTAAGATTAATTTGTTTATAAAATAAGTCTGGTTAATTCATCACATAGGCATATTTAATTTGTCCAATAAAGCAGGTGCCTTGAATACTAAAAATTATAAAAGGTATACCCTAAATAAAAAAGCTCATTTTAAATCTTTTTATTTTTCATTGTATGGCATCAGCTTTGTAGCCCAGGAAGGCTTTAACCCATTAAGTAAAAGACGGAGTTTGCCAGGGAGCCAGGAAGAGCCAGGCAGCCATATTGGATTTCCCATATCCCTGACTGTTTAATTTGCAGCTTTTGTATAGCTATCTTAATTGTTTTTTTTTTTAATTTAGGAGCAGATTGTTCCCATGCTACAAGGATATCAGGATGGCAAAAGTCTGACAATAAGGGGTTAATTTTTTTGTTGACAAATTGTACAACAAATATAGTATGAACTTACTAACTTTTAGTAAACCCAGATAAAATAGTATACTTAATACTCATGAGTCTAAAAACATATCTATATTAATTAACAAACTTAAACTACAAACTTTAATACCAAATATTAATTTAATATTAAATATTTCTTAAATCATGTGAACCTGTAATCCATTTAGCTTAGTTTCTCTTGTATTTGGAAGTGTTTTATTTTGTAAGTGCTTACTTTACTTTTTCAAAGCCAATTAAATTGAGCTCATTCACAAATTAACCTCAGCAATATTATCTAAAGACAAAAAGACATGACTTACACGTATTCAGAGATCCCAGTTTCATTTTTAAACTTATTCATAAAACAGACATTGCAATGCAGATTTATCAGTTTACAAATAACAGTTGGAAAAGTTAAGTTTACAGACTTGAGTTTTAACAGGGATAGATACAGAATATAGAAGAAAAGTCTCAGACCTAAAAACAGTGTAGATTGCCAAATCCTGTCAGAAGCAATCCAAACAGTAAAATGTCTTTCTTTTTGCATACCATTTCCATTGTCACCTGATCCCTTCCACATCTTTATGATCCCTTGCCACAATTTTATGGCAACCCATGTTGATTACCACCATTCCTCCAGTTTTTTGTTTGTTTTTCCTTTAGACATCCATAATGTCCTTCGCTTGACTTGTACCCAGTTCCTAATCAGAGCCCCAAAGCATTGGGGTTGATCAGCCTGTCTAAAACAGACAGCCATCGGTGGAGTGTCCTCCTCCATACTCTTGGCTCGTGGCATCCCATGAGCCTTCTAGGACCTGACCCCAGACCTTCTTATCTTACCACAATCCTGCCGCAGTCACCATCTGAAACCATTTGTGTCCTTGCAAGGGCTCCCAGGAGCTCTGGTACTATGGTTCTTTATGTCTCTGCGCAGGAAAGAATTCAGTGAGAAACAGAGAGGTAGGTAAGAAGTGATTCCTTCGAATAGGATGCTTGTGAGTTTACAAGCAGGCAGGCGAGAAATGCTTCGCCCTGAGAACTTACCGGACCACAGTTTTATAATCAAAGGAAAAGTGGGGAGAGGGAGAAGAACTTTGTCTTTCTTGAGCAGACGTCATGCTTCCAGCATCAGCTCCTCCTCCGGGTAGAGCGGGGAGTTTTCTGCTTCCTACATGGTCAGGCTAGGTCCACAAAGTATTGTTTTCTTACATGTGCAGAGAGCATGTCCTGGGAATCATTAACTTACTGAGCTCACTGGGCAGGATATGGGTCTCATGCCACCATTGTTCTATTGTTTTGGGGCATGTCTTGTGCTTCTGTTGCCTGGTTTTGTTATTAAGCGTCTTCTCTTTTGAGTAATCATTAACTTACAGGGGTCTCCCATATTTTTTCCACTTACAATCCCCTAGTGGGATTAACTCTTTAATCACCTGCTTAGCCCCTTTACTCTGTCCCTGTCACTGGGTATCACTGAGCATTTTGATTTTGGGGGGGCAGGCAAAAACGGTATCATTACCATTTGTATACATTCTAGAGCTGAGTACATCCTCACTGCTGTTTATTTGCTCCTTACATGTGTCCTTTTGGAAATACCTATTTTTGTCCTTTGTCTCCTTTACCTCAGAGTTGCTCTTGAGTTCGTTTGTATATGAAGGAGAGTAATCCTTGGTAATGTATGTTGCAAGTATTTCTCCCAGTATATTCTCTCCTTTAACTTGTTTTACAAGCAACACCAGTTTAAAAAAAATAAATCTTTTTTTCAGATTTTATGTTGTTCAGCTTCACAGTTCTTCCCTTTACAACCCTGCCTTGAAAGGCATTCTGCATACCAAGAGGAAACATCTATTTTGCTGTAGTTTCTTCCAGTGCTTTGTTTAATTTTTAACATTCAATCTTTAGTCAATCTGGAGTTTGTTTGGGGGTGAGTAATGAGAGGTAGGGTGCTAATTTTTTTTTTTTTGGCTGTGCGGGGTGTTTGTTGCTGCATGCAGGCATTCTCTAGTTGCAGAGAGCAGGGGCTCCTGTCTAGTTGTGGTAGGCGGGCTTCTCATTGGGGTGGCCTCTCTTATTGTGGAGCACAGGTTCTAAGGTTCATGGGCTTCAGTAGCTGCTGCATGTGGGCTCAGCAATTGTGGCTCAAGGGCTGCAGAGCGCAGACTCAGTAGTTGTGGCACAGGCTTAGTTGCCTTGCAGCAGGTAGGATCTTCCTGGACCAGGGATCAAACTAGTGGTGTCCCCTGCATTGCAAGGCGGAATCTTAACCACTGGACCACCAGGGAAGCCCCGGGGCTGTAAGTTTTTATTTTCACCAAAGTGGTGGCCAGTTTCCCCTGAGCCATGTATGAAGAATCCACGTGTCATGTTGGATGCTGTCCTTTACATTCTGTGCCCCTCCCTCCCCCTCAGTCCCCCTCCCTCCTGCTCTGTGTGGGAGTTAGCACTGGCTCCTGCTCTGTAACTTCCTACTGGGTGTGGCTGAGGGGGAGAAGCAGCAGCCAAGATGAGAGGACAGATGAGAGGACGGGAGGAGAGGGAAGGCGGGGCTTTAACTCCTCAATTCTCTAAGCTGGCTACCTTTTGCATCTTCCCCCTCCCCCCACCAGAAGATGTCCTGGTTTGGATTCTCGCCTCAGGCAGCTGCCTCTCCGAGTACTCATAACTCCTTCTCCCCTTTGGCCCTTCAGCCCTGTGGTTCTAATGGCTCTGGAGGTCCCACGCCATCCCTGTGGTTTCCCATAACCCTACCCACATCCCTGTAAGAGTTCTTCCCTTCAGTTCACATCAGGAACAGATGTGTGTACCTTCCTTCCTGCCTGGACCTGGTGGATGCTCCAGGCTTTTCCTCTTCTTTGAACGATGGGCTTACGTTATACACCTGATTCTTGAATCTGCTTCTGTTTCTGCTCCATGTTTGGTTTCATTGTCCATTTTTCATGTGTTTTAACACCAGGTAAAACAGGCCTTCTTTTATATATATATATATACTTGTTTGTTTATTTATTTTGGGCTGCTTTGGATCTTTGTTGTGGCGTGTGGGATCTTTCACTTAGCAGATGAGTTCAGTAGTTGCAGCGCGTGGGCTTAGTTGCCCCGAGGATTGGGGGATCTTAGTTCACATCACGGATCAAGCCCACGTCCCTCTCGTTGGAAGGCAGATCCTTAAGTGCTGGACCACCAGGGAAGGCCCCTGAGTGGTGGCCTTTAATGCTGCTCTCACGGATGAGATCAGAGAAGCCCTCGAGGAACTTGGTCTCCCAGATCATCCTCACCATAATTATTGTCACTAGTAACATAATTGATCATATTTGAAAACCATTTCAAATATACACAGTGTCATTATGTTAGTGGAGGAGCTGATTCCAAAAGTCATAAAGAAAATCATAGAATCATAAAGTGAACAGAAAAGTTGGCTAAAAATGACACACATGAAAAAACAAAAGGAGCCTTCTGCACATCCTTGGAACTGGCACAACATCTCATGATTTATTCTGAGGAATTAATCAGAGACGTGCAGAAGGAAGACTGTCATGATTTATGTGTTTAACAAAGGAGGGTTAAGAACATCATGGTACATATTGGCAAGCACATAGTAGGTACTCTACTTGTTGAATAAATGAATGGTACTTTTGTGCCTTCGGAGGATTATATAACCATTGAAAGTTGTGTCACAGAATACTTTGTGGCATAGGAAAACATTTGATACAGTGCCAATTCAAGAAAAACAAGAGCGAAGCCAAGTTGTATATTCATTCAGTACAATCCCATTTTTGTAAGCGGAGGGTGTATGGGTGCATGTGTAAATACTCACTGAACATATAAAGAGCAGAAGGGACTTTAATGTAGAAATACATTAAAGAGAATACTCACAGCCACTTGGGAAAATGTAATCAACAATCACTCCCTTCTACTTTTTGCAGGCAGGGAGAGCCAGCACTTACGAAGGATGTTATGTAAGAACTCATTCTCCACACACATATTTCTCTTATTTTTTTCCTGTAATACTTAACCATCTTCTAATATATGTTGCTGCTGCTGCTGCTGCTAAGTCGCTTCAGTCATGTCCGACTCTGTGCGACCCCATAGACGGCAGCCCACCAGGCTCCCCCGTCCCTGGGATTCTCCAGGCAAGAACACTGGAGTGGGTTGCCATTTCCTTCTCCAGTGCGTGAAAGTGAAAAGTGAAAGTGAGGTCGCTCAGTCGTATCCGACTGAGTGACCCCATGGACTGCAGCCTACCAGGCTCCTCCATCCATGGGATTTTCTAGGCAAGAGTGCTGGAGTGGCTTGTCATTGCCTTCTCCGTCTAATATATGTTATGTTGTGCCTATTTCTTTTTTATTTAAATTAAAAAACAATTTGGCCATACCACATAGCTTACAGCAGGCAGTGGGGGTTGGGGGCTTCCCAGGTGGCATTAGTGGTAAAGAATCCACCTGCTATTGCAGGAGATGTCAGAGACGAGGTTTCAATCCCTAGGTGGGAAAGATCCCCGAGGAGGAAATGGCAACCCACTCCAGTATTCTTGCCTGGAGAACCCCTTGGACAGAGGAACCTGGCGGGCTACAGTCCATAGGGTTGCAAAGAGTTGGACATGACTGAATTGACTTAGCATGCATGCATACCTTAGACGTTACTATTTTACTTGTTTCTGGTTTTGAGTCACATCTTACAATATCTCCTTTTTCTTGCAGGATTTTATTCTGGAACATTACAGTGAAGATAGCTACCTTTATGAAGATGAAATAGCAGATCTCATGGATCTCAGACAAGTACGTTTCCATGTGTAGGATGGAGAGGAGGCTGGCTATGATTAGAGGTTGTCCAGTGTTCTGATGATCCCATTGTTGCACTTGAAGTCTTGTAGAATCACTGGTGGTCGGGGGTGTTAGGGAGGGGCTGTCGGAAACATCCATTCATCTTCTTGCCACGAAAGAAGACCACAGAGGAGACAGACATGCATGTCTGGAGCTGGGTTCCAGGACTCATGAGTTCCTCCCAGCCTTTCCCACCTCTCCTAGAGTTCATGATACCAGCAGCGGGGTCCAGGCTCCAGAGAAACTGTTTGTGAGCATCCTCCTGGCCCGTCCATCTGCTCTCTGTTCACCCACTCACCCCCGCGGTGGTTCCTGTCCTTTCAGGCCTGTCGGACGCCCAGCCGAAATGAGGCGGGAGTAGATCTGCTGATGAGTTACTTCATGCAGCTGGGGTTTGTCGAGAGCCGATTCTTCCCACCCACCCGACAGATGGGGATCCTGTTTACCTGGTAGGTGCCTGAGCTGGGGCTTACTATCTCCAGCCACACTGGGGAGCCTCAGCCCCACACGAGGCTCCTCTGCACTGAAGCCCCCTTCCTTCTAGTTGTCCAATGAACACAGGAGAGCTGGAGACGTGTGGATAAGCCAGTGTTTGTTTATGAAGGGGATCCACAGGGAGAAGGCTCCGACAGACAGTGGCTTTTTGCTTCTCAGAGCAAGTGAGCTGAGGAGAGGAGGCGTGCGTGTGTGTGTGTGTGTGTGTGTGTGTGTTCATTTTATCATGAGGGAAACACTAGGGCTCTGAGGTAGAACTGACAAGAAGCAAGATTCTTCTCCCAGATGGGATGAGGGTGGGAATCAAGTTTTCTCCCAATGACCAGAGCAGCAAACAGAAGCAGATCAGGTCTATTAAAAACTGAAGCAGAATCTTTGATTCTTCCCCAGAGTTGGTACTTTTGATGATTAGTGCTGTCGAAATATCTTAGAGATGCTATACCCCTTCTCTGAGTTGCTTAGCAGTACATGCGTGCTTAGTCACTTCAGCCTTATCCAACTCTTTGTGACCCTATGGACTATAGTCTGCCAGTCTCCTCTGTCCATGAGATTTCCCAGGCAAGAATACTGGAGTGAGTAGCTATTCCTTTCTCCAGGGGATCCTCCTGACCCAGGGCATTACGGGTGAGTTCTTTACCATCTGAGCCGCCACTGAAGCCCAAGGAGTATGTGAAATGAAAGTAACTCCCAATAGCTGAGAAGCATATTCAGAGTTAAATGTCACCACAGCAGATGGCTCTTGATGCTTGCTTTAGAAATGAAGGGCAGATGACTTTTCCTAAAGGTGTGTTAGCTGCCTGCACATGAGTGAAAACCCCAAATGTGACTTCTTAGTGCTGAATTAGGGAGAAGCTCCATATCTATACCCTGGCCAATGTATGAACTTTAAAACATATCCTGAGTCTCTAAGGCCTCAGGCAGAATTATGAGGGGTTGGTAATTGCTACATTTCATTTAGGAGAAGCCTTATTTTTTTTTAAATGCATTTTATTTTTTAGAGCAGTTTCAGCTTCATAGTAAAATTGAAAGGAAGGCACAGAGAGTTCTCATGTACCCGCTGCTCCTGCACACCCACCACCAGAGTGTTACATTTGTTACAGTTGATGCACTTACATTGGCTGCCCATCACCCAACATCCACTGTTTACAGTTCCTGTTGGTGGTGTACATTCCATGGGTTTGGACAAAAGATCAATGACACGTGGGCTTCCCGGATGGCTCGGTGGTAAAGAATCCCCCTGCCAACGCAGGAGGTGTGGGTTCGATTCCCAGGTTGGGAAGATCCCCTGGAGAAGGAAATGACAACCCACTCTAGTATTCTCGCCTGGGAAATCCCATGGGCAGAGGAGCCTATCGGTCTACAGACCATGGGGTCGCAAAAGAGTCAGACATCACTTAGTGACTAAACAACAATGACATGTATCCACGTTATAGTATCATACAAAATAGTTTCACTACCCTGTAGTCTTCTGCTCTCCACCTAGGCATCCCCACCCCTTTGCACTCCCCAACCCTGGCAACCACTGATTCTTTTTGTCTCTATTGTTTTGTCTTTTCCAGAATGTCATATAGTTGGAATGATACAGTATGTAGCCTTTCCGGATTGGCTTCTTTCACTTAGTCACATGCACTTAAGGTTTCTTGTGTCTTTTTATGCCTTTATAGTTTATTTCTTTTTTTTTTAAGTGTTGCATAGTTTTTCACTGTATGGCTGTACCACAGTTTGTGTGTCCATTCACTTACGGAAGGACATCCTGGTTGAGAAGCAGCCCTGTTTCTGTTTGTGCTTGTGGGCGTCTTAACAGTATGAGCAGGCCCATCGTCTTGCTTGTGGTAAAAACCTCATTGCATGTGCATCTTTGAGTTTTATTCAAGAAATAAGTTTTGTCCATTTTTACCCGCACATGGCACTCAATAGCCAAGGGATCCATATTCTCAAAAGATGTTTCTTTTAAATAGGTATGACTCCCTCACCGGGGTTCCGGTCAGCCAACAGAATTTGCTGCTGGAGAAGGCCAGCATCCTGTTTAACATCGGAGCCCTCTATACACAGATCGGCACCCGGTGCAATCGACAAACAGAAGCTGGGCTGGAGAGCACGGTGGATGCCTTTCAGAGGGCTGCAGGTATGTCTCCAAGGAGACGCTGCCGCTGAGATAGAGCTCTGGCTCTGCCAGGTGGCCCTGGTGCCTGAGCTGAAGGGGGCCTGTGGATCCTCCCCAGGCCTACGCTTGGCCTCAGGAGCCTGAAAGGGCCCAGTCAGCTTCCGGAGCTGGTGGCTCTTCCCATCAGGAAAATTGCTTCCTGGCCCAAACCCGGTTGTCTCCGTCTGACTGTGGCTCATGTACACAGTGGTTAATGATTAATCTTTTCCGAATGAGTGGCCCCACGGATGGCAGTGGATGAACTGTGTCTTTGAACACAGTTTTGAAGAAGAGAATAAGTTTTTTCAAGTGGTGAGAATGTAGGCTTTTGCTTTTTACTTTCATCTGGCAGCTTGCCTCATCAGTGAGTGTTACCATCCGTGCCTTTGTTATGTGAATTCTGAGAAGCTTGCTCACCCATAGTTGCTCTTCTTAGCTCCCTTCTAAGTGACACTTAGCACCAACCTATGGGGGGGTTTGGCAGCCCACGGGTGCAGTGGGTAGGCCTGCCTCATAGGCACTCAGAGGTCCTGGTTGACCCCCCTCTAGCTGTGTCCTGCAGACTTGGCACAGGGATTGTAGGCAGAAGTGGCCACAGTGCTGACCACTGTGTGGTGCCCCGAGCTGGCTCCATAATAAGTTTCTTTCTGCGCCGGTACTTGTCACTCTACTTTGGGGTGTTAACCCTGGCAGAGGAGTTTGGGGGCTATCTCGCTTTCCTCTGCAAGGCTGTGAAGGACCGTGGCTTTGCCTTTCGGGCTGGTCATGATATTGTTTGGTTAAAATGATAGATCCCTTGGGAGAAAACATCATGCTGAAATTTCACGTGGGAGTTGAATTCTTTCTCTGTAAATCCTTTTCTGGGCTCATCTTTCTTTCTGAAGAATCTGAAGCAGGTATGCCTGTCTCTAAGATTCCAGAGATGTGGACAAAACGAAGCTTGAGAACAGAGTAAAAGTGGACTCCAGGGAGGTGTGAACAGTGCAGCCGTGGCCTTCCTCCTGCAGGGCAGCTTGTGCTTTGCAGCAAAACCAGAGGAACCAGTCAGATGGGATTTTGCCAGAAGGTTTTATTTCAGCTCTAGGTTGATTTGCCAGTTAATGCTGTGACACTTTTCTAACACATAAGAAAGTCAGCTGAGGGCTATAGCATGAAAATTTCCACTAGAGTGACTGAGCTGATCTTTCCTGAGGTCCTGGAGAAAAGCCTTGAATTTCTGAATGACCCAGAGGTTAAGAGTGAGCATGACCCGCTGCGAGCCCTTTAGTCATTCTGTCTTCCTTCACTTCCCTTAAATGCCTAGTCACGTATGGCATTTCTCACAAGGGTCCAGGTGAGACAGGAATGGACAGGGAGCAGGCTGGTTTCCTTGCCTGATACAGATGTAAATGTTTTGGAAGAGAACTGGAAAACAAAAGTCTTCTTACTGGTAAAACATACATAACAAAATTACCATTGGAACCATTTTTAGGAGTATTTTGTTGGTATCAAGTACAGCCACACTGTTGTGCAACTGTCTATCTCCAGAACTTATTTTTATCACCCCCAGAGGGAAACTCTGCCCCGTTAAACAATAACTCCATTCCCTCCTCCCTCCAGCCCACTTGTGTCTATGAATTTGACTCTTCCAGATACCTCCTCTCAGTGTGATGGACCTACTTCAGGTAGCATGATGTCTTCATCCGTGTTGTACCATGTGTCAGAATTGACTTTTTTTTTTTTTTTTTTAAGATTTATTTATTTATTTTTGCCTGTGCTGAGTCTTCATTGTTGCGTGGGCTTTTCTCCAGTTGTGGTGAGCGGGGGCGGGAGGGGGAGGCTACTCTGGTTGCCAGGCAACGCTTTTTCATTGCAGTGGCTTCTCTTATTGCAGAGCATGGGATCTAGGGCACATGGGCTTCAGTAGTTGCAGCATGTGAGCTCCGCAGTTGTGGTTCCCGGGCTCTGGAGCACAGTCTTAGTAGTTGTGGAGCAGGGGCTTAGTTGCTTAGCAGCATGTGGGACCTTCCCAGACCTTCTCTTCCCACAGATCAAACCCATGTCTCCTACATTGGCAGGCACATGCTTTCCCACTGAGCCACCAGGGAAGCCCTTGCCTTTTTAAAAAATAAATTTATTTTATTTATTTGGCTGCCCCAGGTCTTAGTTGTGGCACAAGGGATCTTTGATCTTAGTTACGGCATGTGGGATCTAGTTCCCCGACCAGGGATCGAACTGGGAGTATGAAGTCTCAGCCACTGGGCCACCAGGGAAGTCCCAAAGCTGAAAATATTCCATTGTGTGTATATACCACACTTGATTTATCCCCACGTCTCAAATGTCGAGGGACATTTGAGTTGTTTCTACCTTTTGGTTACTAGGAATAATGCTGGCATGAGCATTCTTGTATAAATATCAGTTTAAGTCACTGCTTTCAATTCTGTGGGGTTATACCCAGGAATGGAATTGCTGGGTTTTATGGTAATTGAGAATCAGAGTTTTCTAAAGATGCTTTGGGACACTAGTTTCATATTTTTGCTTCATCATTTTTTATATTCTTGAGCAGCATGGTGAAATAAATAGGATATCCCTAACTAACGCTCAAAACAATTCCAATTGCAGGGGTTTTGAACTACCTGAAGGAGACGTTTACTCACACTCCAAGTTACGACATGAGCCCCGCCATGCTTAGTGTGCTGGTCAAAATGATGCTGGCACAAGCCCAGGAAAGCACGTTTGAGAAGGTCTGCCTCTCTGGGCTCCAGAACGAGTTCTTCCTCCTGGTGAAGGTGGCTCAGGAAGCGGCCAAGGTAAGCCTTGCTGTTTCCCCTGACTTCCGGGGCAAGTAGGGTGCATCAGTGTGGGCCCACTGGAGACAGCAGGGGCTTCCCATGGCAGCTTGCCCGTGACCTGGGCAGCATGCCCGCCCTGGCTGGCCAGAGCACTGGCTTGTGTTTTGTTGGCAAGTCAGTGTTTCAGATACGGATCACTGAGTCCATCTGCAGCTGAGCCTAAAATCCAGCATAATGATGGTGGCCCAGTCTCCCTGTTAGCTCTGACACTGACAACACTGGGAGCCCTTGGAATAGCTCCCAGATTGTGGAGTGGCCTTTGGCAGGGGCCACCACAGAGAAGAAAGGGCTCTTTTTCTGCAGCCCGGATACGTGAGGGCCCCTGTGCCAGGCTCCCCACTCCCAGCGTTCCTTCCGTTCTAGGTGGGAGAGGTCTATCGGCAGCTGCACACGGCCATGAACCAGGAGCCAGTGAAGGAGAACATCCCGTACTCCTGGGCCAGCTTGGCCTGCGTGAAGGCCCACCACTATGAAGCCCTGGCCCACTACTTCACAGCCACCCTGCTCATCGACCACCAGCGTAAGGCTGGGTGGCCTGGGCTCCAGGCTTTGGTCAGGGTTGCAGGCATGCTGCCTCTGGGTGATATTGAGCTGGGCAAGAGCTTTCTGCTTTCCTGAGAGATGTTCAACAGCCTGGGGGCAGAGGGTGGGGGTTACACGTGGGCCCAGGCAGCTGTTCGTGTCTGGCGATTCCTCAGTCTCCGGGCTACTCACTTGAGTGGGAGGCTGTTTTCCAAAATGAGAAGTTGCTTTCAGGGTGGGATTAGGAGTGATGTGGTACTGCTGTGGCAGAGGGAGGGGTAGTGTTCCTTCTGCCTGGGGTGGAGCCAACAGCTTCATGGAGATGATATTTCACCTGGAATCTAGGACCAGGGGTAGATCAGGGAGATACTCACCCCAAACACAAACTCTAAGGGGATGCCCATGAACTCAGTAATTGAGATAATGTTTTAACATGTAATTGTAGATGAATCAAAACTGAGGCAGAAATCCACGGTGATTAAAACTTTAAATGAAGACACCATAACACTTTAAATGAAGACACAGTTGGGACTTTCCTGGGAGTCCAGTGGTTAAGACTCCGTGCTTCCACTTCAGGAAGCACAGGTTTGATCCCTGGTCAGGGAATTAAGATCTCACATGCTACATGGCGTGGTCAAAAACAAATTAATAAAAGAAAATGAAGATGCAGATAATAGCAGTGGTATACTGAGCCACATTGGAGCATGAAACAAAGGAAATTTGATGTTCATCATGAATATTTTTGCATTAATTTTGATACTTAGAAAATTGTATTAAACTATCATATATATGTTGGTGGCTGGGTTTAGGGCACCTGCTTAAATTTTCAGCCTAGGGTGAATGCCTCCCTCTCCTCTCCTTGGTCTTGGCTCTGATCTGAGGTTGTAGGTGGGAAAGGGACTTTTGTTGCAAATAGTGCTCATCAAGGCAGCCCTCCAAGTAGTGGAAAGGATATCCTCTGGGGCCAGACTGCCTGGATTCATATCTCAGCTCTGTCATTTACTGGCTAGGTGATCTTGGGCAAGTTACTTAGCTGCTCTGTGCCTCAGTTTTCTCATCTATAAAATGGGACTATGAAGAGATCCTATCTCACAAGCTGCTGTGAAACCTCAGTGCCTCTGTGCAAAGCTGAATAGTGCCTCATATGTGGAGGGCTCTGTGTGTGAGCTGCTCCTGCTGGGATGATTATAGTCTCTTGAGCAGGACAAGCTGGGTAAGCCAGTAGAAATATAGTCATTGAGGTAGGCACACAGACGCGGCAGGGGTTGGAGTCCTTGCTGTCGCCATGGAGGCTCCTCTGAGGCAGGCAGTGCCATCCGCGTTAGACCTGGGACTCTGGGGGGGCTCTTCCAGGAGGGAGAGGGCAGCGAGAGTGAGAACAGGGTCTGCCTGGGTCCTGGAACAGAGGCTTAAATTGTTGTGGTAGTGGTGGGTGGTTTGGTGAGGTTACGAACGGACACCTACCAGGGAGGGTGCAGGCAGGGAGGCCCTCAGAGGTTTAAGACAGGACTGTGCTTGGAGGTTTGTGAGATGGGTGACTGGGAGGAGGTAGAGATCAGGGGCTCGGAGCCAAATCATGAACCACTAGAGGGAGACTGCCCCCCCCCCACAAAGACCTTGGGCTGGATTGCCTGGGTGTGGCCAGGGGTGGAAAGGAGACCTATTATCCCAAGTGCCTTGTTAAGCTGGGGATGTAGTTGAAAGCAGGATTTCTCAGTGGGTCTGTGGAGCTGTGTATAAAGGCTGCACCACGGCCATGAGAAAGGATCTGTCTTGCGGTTCCTGTTGCAGTGAAGCCTGGTGAAGATGAGGACCATCAGGAGAAGTGCCTGTCCCAGCTCTACAGCCACATGCCAGAGGGGCTGACACCCTTGGCCACCCTGAAGAACGTTCATCAGCGCCAGCTACTGGGTGCGTGTTGGCGCTCCTGCTCCCTTCCTCCCTTGAGTCCCATCTGACCCACCCAGCTGCTCCCACTCACCGACAGCCCCAGACAGGTTGCCCGGGCAGGGCCTGGGGATTAGGTCTTCCGAGTCATTGTGGCCACTCTGGATTTAGAAACCAGGAGGCTCAGTGGGCTTCCAGAGCTGTGTTCTCATGGGTTCTGTGTGTGCCCAGCCCCTCCCACAGTGGAGGCAGAGTTCTGGCAGTCTTCAGCTCCCTAGTGGTCCAGGGGATGGCCCTTGGTCATCCTATTCTAGAAGCACACGTTTCATAGGCCACACTTAAGAACTCATAATGAATTGTCCTAGTTTGGTCTCTGACAGATCTCAGAGTTTTCATGTCCAAATCTGAGTTCTTCCACCACTCAAATTTGCCCCCTCCCATACATGCACTTTGCCCATCTCTGCGATGCTGCCTCCATCTTTCTGGGTTTGCAGGCCAGAAACCTAGGACGCACTCTTTACCTTCATCTTCCTTTCTCACCCGTCTTTGATTAGCTAATCTTGTTGACTCTACCTAGAAAAATATCCCCAATCTGATCACTTCTTACCTACCGCCCTGGTCCAAGCCATGCTTACGTGGTGCCTGCTTAATAGACCCTGACTCGCTTAAACCTCGCCCAACCCTATGAGATAGATGTGGTATGATCCCCAGTTTTCATTTGAGCAGAGAGTGGTCCAGAGAGGTCACACAGCTTGCTCAGCTTTTTGCCAGGAGCCTCGTGCTCTCATCTCACCCAGAGAAGGATAGGAGTCTTCACCTGCGCTTTTGAGGTTGGACGTGGTCAGGCCCCTGCTCCTCTCTGGCCCCATTCTCCATCCTTCTCTGCAGCCTTCACTCTCCCCAGCAAAACTTCCAAGCCCCTTGTCATCCTTAAACATTCAGGCATGATCCTGTCCCAGGGCCTTTGCACTTGCTGCTCTTCTTCTAGGAATGCTTCAGGGCTCTACTTAAGTTAACCTCCTAAAAGGCCTTTTCTGATCACACATCACAGAAGGGCAACTCCTCATTCCCCACCTTCTCAAGTACTACATCTGCCCATTATTTTTGTTTCTGCTTTATTTTTCTCCAGAACCTTAATGCTACATGACCCATTATACATTTCTTTGCTCATTATTTTTCTGTCTTCAATCACTAGCATGCAAACTCAATGAATATAGAGGCTAGCTTTTGCTTTATCTCTAATGCCTAGAACATTTGGAAAATGTTTGCTGAATGACAGTTCTGTAGACACAAGTGAGCATACTGCACACACATTTCAGAGGGACTGAAGCCTTCCGGCAGATCCTTCAGGAAGGAGAATGTCCACCTTGCTGGGCAGATCCTTGGGCACTCAGGCTCTCCATGAAGTACTCACGTTGCAGTTTGTTACACGTGACAGGTGGTGTTGATTTTCTGTGGGCAGGGAAATCCCATCTGTGCCGAGCTGTTACCCTCCACGAGGAGTCCATGAGGGAGGCCAGCCTGTGCAAGAAGCTCCGCAACATCGAGGTGCTGCAGGAGGTGTTGTCGGCGGCGCGCCAGCGGTCCCAGCTTAAGTACACTCAGCTCCGGGAGGACGATGACCTCCTGAACTTGACCGATGCTCCCGACATCATCTGTGAGTGGCGTGGGTGCCAGTGCAGAGGGCGCTGTGTGAGAGGCAGGGCTGCTCCAGTGCTCCTCTTGCCCGGGAGTCCTTACCTTCTCATTCTCAGCTCTGGAGCCTCCTTTATGGTCTTTGTTGACCCATTAGTGGCAGCTGACCCCCTCCTGCCCCTCATATCGCCACCTGTGATGTCAGGGCCCTGCCACCTTGGACTTTCCTTCCCACTCTTTGCTGACTGCCTTGCCCAATCCCAATCTCCTCTCTTGGCATTCTTGAGGGTCTCCTCTCCATGGTTTCAGTTTCCTTCCTTTAGATTCCTTTCTTTGAAGTCTCATGACCTCCTCTGGGGTTGTAGCCATTACTGATAGTCAGGAGGACCCCAGGAACTGCCTTTTACCTTGACATTTTCCCTATGCTCCATACCCACCCAGATACCACCATTTTAATGGAAATCTGCACTTTGCTATCTGTCTGTTACCTCCGACTGCATGATTTGAAAGCCACCTGCATCCTTATTCTTCCTCCAAGGCTTGATCTTGGAAGGTGTTGTTTCATTGATCTGTGTGTCTGTTTTTGTGCCTATATTATACTGTTTTGATTACTGTAACTTCATACTATAATTGAAATCAGGGAGCATGATTTCATGCTGGAGGTCTAGCTTTGTTCTTTTATCTCAAGATTGTTTCGGTTATTTGGGATCTTTTATGGTGCTATACAAATTTTAGAATTATTTGTTCTAGTTCTGTTAAATATGCCATTGGATTTTTGATAGTGATTGCATTGAATTGGTAGATTGCTTTGGATATTATTACAATATCCAAATATATATATATATATATATATATATATATAAAACAATTGGACGTTTTAACAATGTAACTTCTCTAGTCTACAGACATGGAATATCTTTCCATTTATTTGTGTTTTCCTCAGTTTCTTTTATCAGTGTCTTATAGTTTGCAGTATAGAGATCTTTCACTTCCTTGGGTAAATTTATTTCTATGTATTTTGTTATTTTTGATGTAATCATAAATTAGGTTGTTTTCTTAATTTCTCTTTCTGGTAGTTTGTTATTTGTGAATAGATATACTGGATTTCTGTTTATTGATTTTGTATCCTGCAACTTTACTGAGTTCATTCATTAGTTCAAATGTAGTCCATGGGTTTGCACAGAGTCAGATGTGACTCAGCTACTGAACAATTAGGATTCTCTGTTTGTCATATTATGCCATCTGCACATGGTGACAGTTTTAATCCCTTTCTGATTTGGATGCCTAATGTTTTTTTTTCCTTGTCTAATTGCTATGGCTAGGACTTCCAGTACCATGTAAAATAAAAGTTGTAAGAGTGGGCATCCCTGTCTTGTTCCTCATCTTAGAGGAGAACTTTTCAAGGCTTGTCATATGTGGCCTTTATTATGTTGAGGCTTGTTCCCTCTATACCCACTTTGTTGAGGTTTTTTTTTTTTATCATAAATAAATGCTGATGAATTTGTTTCAGATTCCACATATAAATGAGATCTTGTACCACCAGCACTTTCTAAGCATCTCTAAGGTGTTGAGCACTGTCCTGAGTTTAGAAATATGGAAATAAACTGGTTAGTTGCTGCAGCCCTTGGGGAGGTAGTGGTCAGTTCTGCCCTGAAGGGCAGGAGTTGGGAGGTGGATGGTTGCCTGGAGAGGTGACCTTACAGTGAAAAATGACGAGACTATTTCCAGGAGTTAGAAGGGAGTGAAGTAGCCCAATTGAGGGAAACTTCTTTGCCCAAGCCCCCTCCCACCCCACTCCCTACACCTCTGTCCCCAGTCTCTGAAGTTCCACCCCATTTTCAGGGACCAGCTTCTAGAGACAGAACCCTCCTCAAGCTAGAATCCTGAGCTTGTCAGTAGTAAAGCTGGCTAATGTCTGTCGAGGATTTAAGGTCTGCTAGGGAGTTGGTCGGAGAAGACAATGGTAAGCCACTCCAGTACTCTTGCCTAGAAAATCCCATGGATGGAGGAGTCTGGTTGGCTGCAGTCCATGGGGTCGCTACGAGTCAGACATGACTGAGCGACTTCACTTTCACTTTTCACTTTCACACATTGGAGAAGGAAATGGCAGCCCACTCCAGTGTTCTTGCCTGAAGAATCCCAGGGACAGGGGAGCCTGGTGGGCTGCCTTCTATGGGGTCACACAGAGTCGGACACGACTGAAGTGACTTAGCAGCAGCAGCAGCAGGGAGTTGGTAATGGACAGGGAGGCCTGGCGTGCTGCAGGACATGGGGTCACAAAGAGTCGGACAGACTGAGTGACTGAACTGAGGAACAACCTTAAGCCTCAGATGTGTATAGAATTCCATTCTACTTGTTCTCACCCGTATCTTAAAGATGAGGCAATGCAGGCTTAGAGAGATCAAAGTCTTTGCTCCAGGTGACCAAGATGGTTGGTGGAAACAAGAATGCACTCAAGAATTCTCCTTAATGGACACAGGCTACTTCCTTGGCAACCTGGTCCATGCAGTGTGGTCTGTGGCTGCGAAGTGGAGACAACCTCCATAGAAGGAGGGAGATGCACAACTCCTGGTGAGGTTTTCTGGGGGTTGCCACCAGTCTTGTAATAGATGAGCAACATGCCTGAGCCCAATGCTGTGTGAAATAGTAAGTAACCACAGGGTCATCCTGTGAATACAGAGGTTCAGCCTTCTTGGCGTTGCCAGTCTTCTTCCCCAGATTTTCTTTTTTATATATTGTTTTTCATGTATTCTTAGCCTGCACTGGGATCCTTTGACAGACACTGACTAACCTCGTGAGAAGGGTTGACTTGTTGGTCAGTTGCTAAGTTGTGTCCGGCTCTTTGTGACCCCATGGACTCAGCATGCCAGGCTTCCCTGTTCTTCACTATCTCCCTGAGTTTGCTCAAACTCATGTCCATTGAGTCAGTGATGTCATGCAACCATCTCATCCTCTGTCACTCCCTTCTCCTCTTGCCCTCAATCTTTCCCAGCATCAGGGTCTTTTCCAATGAGTCATCTCTTCGCATCAGATGACCAAAGTGTTGAAGCTTCAACTTCAGCATCAGTTCTTCCAATTAATATTCAGGATTGATTTCCTTTAGGATTGACTGGTTTGATCCCCTTGCAGTCCAAGGGACTCTCAAGAGTCTTCTCTAGCATCACAGTTCAAAAGCATCAATTCTTCAGTGCTCAGCCTTGGTCCAAGTCTATGGCGCTTAGCCATCCAAATGTTATGGTCCAACTTTCACATGTGTACATGACTACTGAAAAAAACATAGCTTTGACTGTACGGACCTTTGTCGGCAAAGTAATGTCTCTGCTTTTTAATATGCTGTCTAGGTGTCATAGCTTTTCTTCGAAGGAGCAAGCATCTTTTAATTTCATGGCTGTGCCATGAACATGATGGTGGAGCTATTTAGCTATTGATACACGTGATTTGGCAAACCCACTTCTCACTGTGAAATCCTCACCTTGCATGTTAATAATGAAAAGAGGAAGCACGTCTTGCCCAAAACTTAGTGTTGAAAGCATGGTATTTCCCTAACAGCTACACCTGAAATGTAAGTTACTTATCAGTAGGATTTTATGAGTATCAGAGGATGTCCACTGGAACAGGGGTCCCGAGCCCCTGGGCCGCAGACTGGTACCAGGCTATGGCCATTAGAAAACAGGCCTCCCAGCAGGAGGTGAGCAGGGGGGCGAGCCAGCAAAGTCTTACCTGTATTTATAGCCACTCCCCATCGCTTGCATTACTGCCTGAGCCCCATCTCCTGTCAGATCAGCCGCAACATTAAATTCTTGTAGGAGCATGAATCCTAACCCTAAAGTTAAAGCAGAGTATCCTGAGATTGCCACAAAATAGAAATAAAGTGCACAATAAATGTAATGCACTTGAATCATCCTGAAACCATCTCTGCCCCCTGATCCATGGAAAAATTGTCTTCCACAAAATGGGTCCCTAGAGCCAAAAAGCAGAGAAGGAAATGGCAACCCACTCCAGTACTCTTGCCTGGAAAATCCATGGACCGAGGAGCCTGGTAGGCTACAGTCCATGGGATCGCGAAGAGTCCAACACGACTGAGCGACTTCACTTTCATTTTTCACTTTCACGCATTGGTGAAGGAAATGGCCACCCACTCCAGTATTCTTGCCTGGAGAATCCCAGGGATGGTGGAGCCTGGTGGGCTGCCGTCTATGGGGTTGCACAGAGTCGGACACGACTGCAGCGACTTAGCAGCAGCAGCAGCAGCACAGCCCAAAAGGCTTGGGACTGCTGCACTAGAATGCAAATAAGCTCCCTTGAAGGCAGGGAATTTGTCTTATATCACTGTCTGTCCCAGCTCCAGAGTGGGGTATAGCTCATAGTAGATAGCCAAGTGGACTTAGGCCTGAGTTTTCAAAAATAATTTTCAATTACAGAATCACTTATGCTTTTACTTTTAACCTTCTTTTCCAGCTAAAACTGAGCGAGAAGTTGAAATTATACTCCCACAGTTCTCTAAAGTGACAGTAACGGACTTCTTCCAAAAGCTGGTATGTTGAACATTTATTTCACAATGGCTTGAGGGGAAGGCTTTTTTATAAGTTGCACGTATGTAGAGATGCTATATGACATAATTTTATTTTAAATAGATCGATCTTTTAGAGAAAATGGCAATGAACGTTCTTGTACGACTTTGTAGCACAGATTATTGCAGATGGTATCATGAGTCTCTTGAGCAGAGCAGAATGAAATCTGTAAGGATGACAAGGCATCATTTCCTTTAGCTTTCAAATGCCTGACTCAGCCTTCAGATCCTAACCTAATGATGCTCTATTCCCAAGGGTCCTTTATCTGTGTTTTCGGCTAACAAAAGATGGACGGCTCCTCGAAGTATTCACTTCACTGCAGAAGAAGGGGACTTGGGGTTCACCCTGAGAGGGAACTCCCCAGTTCAAGTCCACTTCCTGGATCCCTACTGCTCTGCTGCGGTAAGCATGGATCCTTCTAGATTGGAAGCAAAACTCACTGGCACCTTTTTAGACAGTCAATCTGGTAAAGTACAGAGTTAAGTGTTAGTTGCTCAGTCATGTCAGACTCTTTGTGACCTAATGGACTGTAGCCCGCCAGGCTCCCCTGTCATGGGATTCTCCAGGCAAGAATACTGGAGTGGATAGCCATTCCCTTCACCAGATCTTCCCAACCCTGGGATAGAACCTGGGACTTCTGCTTTGCATGCAGATTCTTTACCATCTGAGCTACCGGGGTTAAGAGTGCTGCCCACACAAATATGTTGGGGTGATTGGATTTAGGGTTCCTCTAAGTAAAAGGCCTGGTTTTATGTGAAAGGCCTTTCATACCTTTCTTGCTCAAAGAGAAACAGATTAACTTTTGCCTTTTTTTGTTTTAAATTGGAGTATAATTGCTTTACAATGTTGTGTTAGTTCCTGCTGTACAACAAAATGTATCAGTTGCTTGTCTGCATGTATCCGTCTGTCTTGGGACCTGCCTCCTACTCCCTCCACACCCTCCACAATTTTTGCCTTCTTGAAGTTAACTTATGCAGATAACTATTTTGTTAATGAACTTGGGAACTACTTCAGGGATTTCACTGAACAGAACGTTGACCTGTATTGAGATCATATATTTTTTTTTTAGGCGGCAGGAACCAAGGAAGGGGATTATATCGTTTCCATTCAAGACGTGGATTGTAAGTGGCTAACGCTGAGTGAGGTTATGAAGATGCTGAAGAGCTTTGGCCAGAATGACATTGAGATGAAGGTCGTGAGCCTCCTGGATGCCACACTGTCTATGGTGAGTGCTGATGCCCCCGGCCTAAATAGTGATGTGGAGTGAAGTCAGGGTGAGTCCAGCCTCAGAGGTTTTTACCAGGACCCCTGCCTCCTGCCTGCATTTGTAACATGCTACAAATGACTGAGCTCCTGTTTGGCATCACTGAGAATGTGTTCAACTTGGGTCAGAGAAATCACTGGAAAGATTTTTTTTTTTTTAAATCTTAAAGATAAAAGAACCAATTGATCTATCTTTCTGATTAACATCTTTTCCATTGCAAAAGTGATACATACTCATGGTTAAAAAATATACATATTCAAATGGTACAGAAAGTGTGTGGAAGAGGCTCTTCTCAGGAGTGTTAGCACTTTCCTGTGAGATCTTGGGACGTCTCTGAGCCCGCGCAAGTTCACATGCACAGTTTTATCCTTTTGTGTCCCCAAGAAGGAGGAACTGTTGCATTCATGCTCTTCTGTACTCACTGCATTTAATTTTGTACGTTGGATACTTCTGTTTAGAAGAGTGTGCATTTATTCATTCAGCAACTATTGATTGGGCATCAGTTGTGTGCCAAGCCCTTCTCAGGTGTTGGAGCTCCAGCTGAAATAAGATAAGGTCCTACCCCACAAAGCTGACACTAAATAAGTAAAGAAGTAGTTGTGATTTTGGTAAGTGCTGTGAAGGAAATAACATGTGTAATGGGCTGGGAGGCACTCCTGGGGAGGGCTGCACTGAGGCTTGAGTATCAGGAGGAACCAGCCATGTGAAGAGGTATAAGCAAAGCATATGGGGACTTCCCTAGTGGTCCAGTGGTTAAGACTGTGCACTTCCAATGTAGTGGGTGTAGGTTCAATCTCTAGTTGGGGAATTAAGATCCCATATACCACGCAGCATAGCATGCCTACCCTCCCAGCCCAAGAAAAAAGAGCATATAGACAGGGGCACCAACAGGTGCAGATACCAGACCCGCTGGCAGGACTGAGCTTCACTTGCTGCTGCTGCTGCTAAGTCACGTCAGTCGTGTCCGACTCTGTGCGACCCCATAGACAGCAACCCACCAGGCTCCCATTTCTGGGATTCTCCAGGCAAGAACACTGGAGTGGGTTGCCATTTTCTTCTCCAATGCATGAAAGTGAAAATGAAGTCGCTCAGTCGTGTCCGACTCTTCGCGACCCCATGGACTGCAGCCCACCAGGCTCCTCCATCCATGGGATTTTCCAGGCGAGAGTACTGGAGTGGGTTGCCATTGCCTTCTCCGAGCTTCACTTGCTAGAGGAACTAAAAGGCCTTTCAGCTGGAGCAATGTGACAACGGGCCAGCGTGGTGGGAAGTGAGGTGGGAGACAGGCAGCGCTTCTTTGGCAGTGAAGGAAGTTTGAAACCTTATGAGATGGGGAATAATGTGCTGTGATGTTTATTGTAGAAGGTTGTCTTGCTGCCTGCAGGCTGGCTACGTGGCTGCAGAGCGAGCTGGCCTTGGCAGTCACCCAGGCCAGTGACGTTAGCAGCTTTACGCTAGGGGCTGACAGTGGCAGTGGGGAGAAGTGGGTGTGCCTGTGACTTAACCTGGAGGTAGAGCTGATAAATCTGTAGATGAGTTGCGTACAGAGGATGGAAGACAAAGGGAGGGCTCCTTGATCTTTGGCTTGAACAGCTGCATCATTTTTCATTATGATGGGATACTGGGGCCGGGGGTGAGGGGGGCAGAGGAGAGAAAACACAAGTGCTGTGCTGGGAGTGTTCACGGAAAATGTCAGAGCTAGAAATAAATATTTGAGGATCATCAGCGTAGAGATGATGTTTCCAGCTGTAAGATACTAAATGAAATTACCCTTGAGGGTTGAGGGCTGAGGACTAAACCTCGAAGAGACACCGCAAGCATCTGGGGGTCAGGAAGATCCAGCCATGTGAAGGGGTACAAACACATATGGGAGACTTCCCTGGTGGTCCAGTGGTTAACATTCTGCGCTTCCAGTGCAGGGGACGCAGGTTCAATCCCTGGTTGGGGAATTAAGAGGCCCAGGTAGGAGTGAACGGGAGTGCAAAGTAGGCGCGAAGGTGGGACAAAAAGGGGCTTCTGAAACTAGGAGAAGAAAATCCTGCCGGAGAGAGTGGTGGTTTGTGTTGAACACAGCTAAGAGGTGGAGAATGAGGTAAGCAGAGCTGTGTCCGTTGTACCTGGCAGCAGGGCAAAAGGACACGTCCAGTTTGGGCCACACTGCAGGGCATGTGGGCTCTTAGTTCCGCGGCCAGGGATCAAACCCGTACCCCCTGCAGAGGCAGCGCAGAGTCCTAACCACTGGACCGCCAGGGAAGTCCCCCAGAGGACACTTTTTCATGGGAAAACGGCAACAGAACTCAGACCTGAGAGGGTCAGAGAGTGAATGAGGGTGTGACTCATTAAGAAATGTTCAGAATAGGCAGATTCACAGAAACAGAATATAGGTCAGTGCTTGCCAGAGGCTGGGGCACCAGGGAATGAAGAGAAGCTGCTGACAGGTACAGGGTGGGTTTCTTTCCCGTTTTTTTGGCCACGCTGTGTGGCTTGTGGGATCTTAGTTCCCCGTGAACCCAGGCCACCACAGTGAAAGTGCAAAGTCGTAACAACTGGAGCACCAGGCAAGTCTAATGGGCAGTTTTTTATTAATAGAAAAGGGAGAGGCGTCTTCATCTGGAGGTGCCAAACTCAGGAGGGACATTTTATCGTGAATTCCCCTCCTTTCTTGCTGCATCACTCAAACTGCTTTCCTGGATTTATATTATGAACAATGTGCCCAACGGCTTCAGATATATATTGTATGTCTGCTTATACATACAGCCCGACTTCAGTGCCTGGAACAAGGTAGATGGTCAGTAAACAGTCTGTGAGCAAACTAATCTCAGTATTAGGCAAACCTTAGAAGCATGTGACCGGAGAAGGCAATGGCAAGCCACTCCAGTACTCTTGCCTAGAAAATCCCATGGATGGAGGAGCCTGGTAGGCTGCAGTCCGTGGGGTCGCTAAGGGTCGGACACGACTGAGCTACTTCACTTTCACTTTTCACTTTCCACTTTCACACATTGGAGAAGGAAATGGCAACCCACTCCAGTGTTCTTGCCTGGAGAATCCCAGGGACGGGGGAGCCTGGTGGGCTTCCGTCTATGGGGTCACACAGAGTCGGACACGACTGAAGTGACTTAGCAGCAGCAGCAGCAGCAGAAGCATGTGACAACTCTTTAGAAAACAAATTCCTTCACATTTCCCATTTGAGTCCTGCACAGTCCTAAAAAAGTTAACAGTAGTGTTGAGTGGGCATGGAGTTCACTTGGGGAAGATGGATAAGTTCTGGAGGTGGCTGATGGTAATAGCTGCATAGCAGTGTGAGTGTACTTAAGGCCACAAGTGGTTAAAATGGTAAATTTTATGTTTATTTCATCAGTTTAAAAAACTGGAAAAATTTAATCATAACCTTGTTACCATGGATTCTGTTGTCTTTAAAGAGAACACGCTTAGTCACTCAGTTGTGTTTGATTCTTTGCAATCCCATGGACCGTAGCACCAGGCTTCTCTGTCCGTGGGATTCTCCAGGCAAGAATACTGGAGTGGGTTGCCTTTCCCTTCTTCAAGGGATCTTCCTAACCCAGGGATTGGACCCAAGTTTCCTGTATTGCAGGCGGATTCTTTACAACATCTGAGCCGCCATATCTACTGGTATGGGCTGAAATCCAGGATACATTATTAGAAGAAAGCAGGGTGCAAACCCGTGCACAGAGTGTATTCTTAAGGAAAGACAAATGGCACTGTGTGCTTAACACATATCAATGCCTGTGCTGCTGCTGCTAAGTCGCTTCAGTCGTGTCCGACTCTGTGCGACCCCATAGACGGCAGCCCACCAGGCTCCCCCGTCCCTGGGATTCTCCAGGCAAGAACACTGGAGTGGGTTGCCATTTCCTTCTCCAAGGGCTAAAAGGTGGAAGCGACACCTACTGTTCACCTGATGCATTTTCATATTATTGACCATGAGCGGGTATTACTTTTTCAAATGTAATAACCTTTAAAAGGGAGTAGTGGTCCCTAGCCTAAATGACTACTATTGAGTATATTCCTTAAGAATTGTCCTTGTTCTTAAGAACCTAATCCTATATCAGCATTAGTCAGCGAATCTCAGAATTACATCACTTAAAGAGGATGCCATGAATGCAGAATGTGAGTCTCAAAACTTGGCGGTCATTTCTCTGACGTCTTGATTTCTAACCATTTTTAACAACACTTTAAAAATGGTTAAATGGGATCTAACCATTCTTTTCATAATTTAAATCATGTATATAAATTACTTCCTGTAACAGAAAAATATGTCTGCCTAAAATATTCATTTCACTATAATCACAGCATATCAAGACAGGTTTTGAGAATAAAAATAATTCATTATTTGGAAGATAAAACAACCATTTAACTGTTCTTCTTTTTCTGTGTACAGCATAGTAAATGTGCCACATACTCTGTGGGAATGCAGAAAACGTACTCCATGATCTGCTTAGGCATAGATGTTGATGGCAAAACTGATAAAACCAAGAAAATCTCAAAAAAGCTCTCGTTTCTGAGCTGGAGCACCAACAAGAACAGACAGAAGTCGGCGAGCACCCTGTGCCTCCCGTCGGTTGGTGTTGCGAGGCCTCCGGTCAAGAAAAAGCTCCCCTCTCCCTTCAGCCTTCTCAACACCGACAGCTCTCTGTACTGACGTGAAGAAAAAGCTCCCCTCTCCCTTCAGCCTTCTCCACACCGACAGCTCTCTGTACTGACGTGAAGAAGCGAGAGCACTCTGCACGCTGACCGGGCCTCCGTGTTTGTGCCGGAGGAAGATTTCTCAATATTCTCAAATCCTATTTTTTCAAAGCATAAACATAGAATTGATATGTCCTTGAGTGTAAGTAACAAGCCTCTAGAAGCTTGTGGAAGACCAACTTAATTAGGGGAGTCTCACCATACTGCTGCAAGTTATTTATTGTATAAAGTATTGTAAATAGAATAATGTGGAAATATGGCTGTTTTTAGTTTGACTGTAATTAGGACTCTTAGTTACTTACTGTCAGAGTTCAATTAGGATTTCCTATATGGGTCCTATTAAGTTTTTAGGCTTGGGTGATACATAGATTAATTCATTAACTCAGAATTCAGATGACCCCAAATTCAGGCAGGGGGAGGGACTCTAATGCTAGACTAAGTGTTATTAAAAACTGTTCCAAAGACCTGCTGCCTAAAGGGGAATCATTAACCTAGAACAAGATTTTACTATTATTTCTAGATAATATGAATGCTATTTCCAGATAAAGTCTAGTGCCAAATTTGTCATGACTTTAGATTGAAAAAAACCAAACATTTAGGAGCAGTTTTTCTTTCGTTTTATGTCACTTAAAAGTTGCTAACACAGTGGCAGTGTTAAGTGAAGATGCCGTCTACAAGGTAGATGATATACTGTTTGATACTCAAAACATTTCTCAGTTTGTTTAAAGTAGAAAGTACATAACTGTATATTTTAAGAGTCTTCAGGAAGGGTTAAAAACATACAAGGTCAAGATGTAAATGACTCAAGTTTAGAGCTCTATTTGACTTTGTAAAATGACACTGGTTTATCTTGCTATACATTGGATGACACAGTGATTCTGAGATTCACTGTTGACATAGTATAAGTTATATAGCTTATACAGATATAGCACTGCCATGTCATTTTGAGAATACATGAACTTAAAATATTTTCTAGTGTGTAAGGTCAAAAGGGAAGCAACCATCTTTGGGAAAGTGTATCCACTGTTCTGATATTTTTGTATAAATATTTAAATAAACATATTCATTTGCCTCAGTTAATGGTTTCCACTTTGATTTCACTTTCTTACCCTAATGCACAGAAGTTCTATTGTACTTGATTTTTAAAAGTTTGGACTTTCCTGGTGGAGCAGTGGATAGGACTCTGCTTGCCAATGCCAGGGACATGGGTTTGATCCCTGGTCCGGGAAGATTCCACATGCCGCAGGGCAACTAAGCCCCTGCACCACAACTATTAAGCCTTTGCTCTAGAGCTGGGTGCCACAACTCCTGAAGCCTGCACACTCTGGGGCCCTCGAGCTACCACTAATGAGCCCTGTGTCACAACTCTGGAAGCCTGAGTGCCCTAGGGCCATCAAATCACAACTCCTGAGCCCGTGTGCTGCAACTACTGAAGCCTGTGCGCCCAGAGCCTGTTCGCCACAAGAGAAGCCACCACAATGAGAAGCCTGAGCACCAAAAGTGGAGAGGAGCCCCCGCTCTCTACAACTAGAGAAAGCCTGTGTGCAACACCAAAGTCCCAGTGCAGCCAAAAATAAATAGATAAATAAGCAGTGTGTACGTAAAAAAAAAAAGAAAAAAAAGGAATTAAAAAAAATTAAATTAAAAAAAATTACTGGGACTTCCCTGGTGGTCCAATGGCTAAGACTCTGCTCTCCCAATACAGTAAGATTAGATCTCAATTACAGGAGAATAACTATTAAAAGTGCCAACATATGGAGACTGAACAACACGCTGCTGAATAATGAACAAATCATAGAAGAAATCAAAAGAGACATCAAAATATGCATAGAAATGAATGAAAATGAAAACACAACCCAAAACCTCTGGGACACTGTAAAAGCAGTGCTAAGGGGGAAGTTCATAGCAATACAGGCACACCTCAAGAAACAAGAAAAAAGTCAACTAAATAACCTAACTCTACATCTAAAGCAACTAGAAAAGGAAGAAATGAAGAACCCCAGGGTCAGTAGAAGGAAAGAAATCATAAAAATTAGGGCAGAGATAAATGCAAAAGAAACAAAAGAGACCATAGCAAAAATCAACAAAGCCAAAAGCTGGTTCTTTGAGAAGGTGAATAAAATTGACAAACCACTAGCCAGACTCATCAAGAAACAAAGGGAGAAGAACCAAATCAATAAAATTAGAAATGAAAATGGAGAGATCACAACTGACAACACAGAAATACAAAGGATTATTAGAGAATACTATCAGCAATTATATGGCAATAAAATGAATAACCTGGAAGAAATGGACAAATTCCTAGAAAAGTACAACTTTCCAAAACTGAACCAGGAAGAAATAGAAAATCTGAACAAACCCATCACAAGCACGGAAATTGAAACTGTAATCAAAAATCTCCCAGCAAACAAAAGCCCAGGTCCAGACGGCTTCACAGCTGAATTCTACCAAAAATTTAGAGAAGAGCTAACACCTATTCTGCTCAAACTCTTCCAGAAAATAGCTGAGGAAGGGAAACTTCCAAACTCATTCTATGAGGCCACCATCACCCTAATCCCAAAACCTGGTAAAGACCCCACAAAAAAAGAAAACTATAGGCCAATATCACTGATGAACATAGATGCAAAAATCCTTAACAAAATTCTAGCAATCAGAATCCAACAACACATTAAGAAGATCATACATCATGACCAAGTGGGCTTTATCCCAGGAATGCAAGGATTCTTCAATATCCGCAAATCAATCAACGTAATACACCACATTAACAAACTGAAAAATAAAAATCATATGATTATCTCAATAGATGCAGAGAAAGCCTTCGACAAAATTCAACATCCATTTTTGATAAAAACCCTCCAGAAAGTGGGAATTGAAGGGACATACCTCAACATAATAAAAGCTATATATGACAAACCCACAGCAAACATTATCCTCAATGCTGAAAAACTGAAAGCATTTCCCCTAAAGTCAGGAACAAGACAAGGGTGCCCACTCTCACCACTACTATTCAACATAGTTCTGGAAGTTTTGGCCACAGCAATCAGAGCAGAAAAAGACATAAAAGGAATACAAATTGGAAAAGAAGAAGTAAAGCTTTCACTGTTCGCTGATGACATGATCCTCTACACAGAAAACCCTAAAGACTACCAGAAAACTACTAGAGCTAATCAATGATTACAGTAAAGTTGCAGGACATAAAATCAACACACAGAAATCCCTTGCATTCCTATACACTAATAATGAGAAAATAGAAAGAGAAATTAAGGAAACTATTCCATTCACTGTTGCAACGAAAACAATTAAATACTTAGGAATATATCTACCTAAGGAAACAAAAGACTTGTACATAGAAAACTATAAAACACTAGTGAAAGTAATCAAAGAGGACACGAATAGATGGAGAAATATACCATGTTCGTGGATTGGAAGAATAAATATTGTAAAAATGAGTATACTACCCAAAGTAATTTATACATTCAATGCAATCCCTATCAAGCTACCAACAATATTTTTCACAGAACTAGAACAAATAATCTCACAATTTGTATGGAAATACAAGAAACCTCGAATAGCCAAAGCAATTTTGAGGAAGAAGAATGGAACTGGGGGAATTAACCTGCCAGACTTCAGGCTCTATTACAAAGCCACAGTCATCAAGACAGTATGGTACTGGCATAAAGACAGAAATATAGATCAATGGAACAAAATAGAAAGCCCAGAGATAAACCCACGCTCCTATGGACACCTTATCTTCGACAAAGGAGGCAAGAATATAAAATGGAGAAAAGACAGTCTCTTTAACAAGTGGTGCTGGGAAAACTGGTCAGCCACTTGTAAAAGAATGAAACTAGAACACTTCCTAACACCATACACCAAAATAAACTCGAAATGGATTAAAGATCTAAATGTAAGACCAGAAACTATAAAACTCCTAGAGGAGAACGTAGGCAAAACACTCTCCAACATAAATCACAGCAGGATCCTCCAAGACCCACCTCCCAGAATATTGGAAATAAAAGCAAAAATAAACAAATGGGACCTAATTAAAATCAAAAGCTTCTGCACAGCAAAGGAAACTCTAAGCAAGGTGAAAAGACAGCCTTCAGAATGGGAGAAAATAATAGCAAATGAAGCAACTGATAAAGGATTAATCTCCAAATTATACAAGCAGCTCCTGCAGCTTAATTCCAGAAAACTTAGTGACCCAATCAAAAAATGGGCCAAAGAACTAAACAGACATTTCTCCAAAGAAGACATAAAGATGGCTAACAAACACATGAAAAAATGCTCAACATCCCTCATCATCAGAGAAATGCAAATCAAAACCACAATGAGATACCATTTCACACCAGTCAGAATGGCTGCTATCCAAAAGTCTACATGCAATAAATGCTGGAGAGGGTGTGGAGAAAAGGGAACCCTCTTACACTGTTGGTGGGAATGCAAACTAGTACAGCCACTATGGAGAACAGTGTGGAGATTCCTCAGAAAACTGGAAATAGAACTGCCATATGATCCAGCAATCGCACTCCTGGGCATACACACCGAGGAAACCAGAATTGAAAGAGACACGTGTACTCCAATGTTCATTGCAGCACTGTTTATAATAGCCAGGACATGGAAGCAACCTAGATGTCCATCTGCAGATGAATGGATAAGAAAGCTTTGGTACATATACACAATGGAGTATTTCTCAGCCATCAAAAAGAATGCATTTGAATCAGTTTTAATGAGGTGGATGAAATTGGAGCCAATTATACAGAGTGAAGTAAGCCAGAAAGAAGAACATCAATACTGTATATTAATGCATATATATGGGCTTCCCTGGTGGCTCAGAGGTTAACGCGTCTGCCTCCAATGCGGGAGACCCGGGTTCGATCCCTGGGTTGGGAAGATCCCCTGGAGAAGGAAATGGTAACCCACTCCAGTATTCTTGCCTGGAGAATCCCATGGATGGAGAAGCCTGGTAGGCTACAGTCCACGGGGTCGCAAAGAGTCGGACACAACTGAGTGACTGAACAGAACAGAACAGATGGAATTTAGAAAAATGGTAACCTGAACCCTGTATGCTGCTGCTGCTGCTGCTAAGTCGCCCCAGTCGTGTCCGACTCTGTGCGACCCCATAGACGACAGCCCACCAGGCTCCGCCGTCCCTGGGATTCTCCAGGCAAGAACACTGGAGTGGGTTGCCATTTCCTTCTCCAGTATAAGAGACTGCAAAAGAGACATAGGCATTTAGAACAGTCTTTGGGACTCTGTGGGAGAGGGTGAAGGTGGAATGATTGGGGAGAATGGAATTGTAGCATGTATATTATCATAAGTGACCAGTCCAGGTTCGACGCATAAATTTTCCTCTGTTCATTTCTTTGCATTTGTGCTTTTTTAATAAAAATACTTTTAACTGTAAAGAAAAAAAATTATAAAAAAAAAAAATAAATAAATTTTGAAAAAAAAAAAAAAATTACTGGGACTTCCCTGGTGGTCCACTGGCTAAGACTCTGCTCTCCCAATACAGGGGGCCCAGGTTCATCCCCTGGTCAGGGAACTAGACCCCACATGCTGCAACTTAAGAGTTTGCATGCCACAGGTAAAAATCTAGCATGCCACAGCTAAGACCTGGTGCAACCATGTAAATATATATATATATTTTTAAAAATTATTAACATTAGACCAAATAGGACTTTGAGAGCTTTCAAGATGTCTTAGTGTCCTTGAAAATGTATGGCCTCTTTAATTGTATTTTTTTTTTGTCTTTTTCTAAAAATTGGAGTGTAATTGCTTTACAATGTTTTGTTAGATTCTTGTGTACAATGAAGCAAATCAGCTATATGTATACATATATCCCCTCGCTTGGACTGCCTCCCCTCAGCCCCATACAGTCTGTCTAGGTCACCACACAGCATGAAGTCGAGCTCCATTTGCTACAGTCAATTCCCACTAGCTATCTGCTTTACACATGACGTGCATGTGTCAATCACAATCTCCCAATTTATCCCAACCCCACCTCTCTGTGTCTGCCGGTCCATTGTCTACATTTGCATCTCTATTCCTGCCCTGAGAATAGGTTCTTCTGTAACATTCTTCTGAATTCCACACATGTGTTAATATATGACATTTGTTTTTCTCTTTTGACTTACTTCACTCTGCGTGAAAGACTCTAGGTCCATCCACATCATTACAAATGACCCAACATCATTCTTTTTGATGGCCGAGTATATTCCAATATGTGCGTGTGTGTGTGTAGTTGTTGTTTAGTGTACTCATTCTTTGGATGAGCAATTGTACACTTTGGTCCCTAGCCCCAGGCTCTCCCCAGCTGGCCCTGCCACTTCCCTGTGCATCTTTTGGTTGCTGGGCTATCCATTTACAAACACGTTCTTCCGTCCCTCACACACGCTGGCTTTTTATCTTACAGTGGGAACCCCAGACTCCAGGCCTTCTGTGTTCAGAAGATGTGCTCAGTGATTATAAACAAACTGCAACTACCAGGAAGGGAGACAGAAAGAAAGGAAGGAGGAAAAAAAGGCAGTACAATTGTTTGTGGACACTGGCAGCTACCCTCAAAGCACAGGTATATCAAGATCAGACCTGAAGAACGGTGGCTCTGCCAGCAGGAACAAGGAGCTTATGCTAACAGGGCTTCATTGTAGGTTTGTTTCCTTTAAACAGTCATATCCGCCACCTTCCATGATAGATAAGGTCAAGGTCACACATTAAAATCCTCCCAAGCTGGCTGGCTGCTGAATCTGAGGTTCCCTTAGGAAAGTGCCCACCAGCGCACTTCCTGCTAGCAGGATGAGGGCAGTGCCCTCTGGGGTAGGCTCGCTAATTGAAGTACATGCCTAAGGCCAGGGAACAGGGCAGAACAACTGGCAGGTTCCATTCAGGCCTCTTCTCATCTTTCCCTAATTGTAAAAGAAACTCTTCTTTTTTTAAATATTTGCTTGCAGTTTATTTTGGTTTTTCTAAATAGACATTCACATCTGTAAACAATAGGATTTTGGTTTCAGCCCCAACCCCCAATTCCTTACAAGTTTTTGTTCTCATACATTGGCTAGAACTGCCATTTGTTGTTGTTTAGTCGCTAAGCCGCATCCAGCCCCTTTTGTACTCCATGGACCGTTGCACACCAGACTCCCCATGGGATTTCCCAAGCAAGGAACTCTTTTCTTAGTGTGAAAAGAAAACAAGATCCTGCAGTCCCGTGATGAGATGCCCATGAGAGGAGCCCTCACCTGGGCTGGGTGAAGAATGCATGAATGCGCTGGGCTGCTGCTGGTCCTACTACCGCCTCCAGTTCTCGGATAGACGCATTGCTTAGTTGCTGGATACTTGGAAACCTCTGAAGCAGGAGGGGGGCTTTCACTTTTCCGACTCCAGGGATCTGCTGCACACTTCGGAGGAGCGCCGGCTCAGAGACCAGAGCCCGTTTCTTCCTGAGAAAAGGGTTTTTACTGAGCTCTCTGGTTTGCTCTTGAACCTGAACGGAAATGAAAGAAGCACATGAGCGCCCTCTAGAGGACCTGTGGTTTTCTTAACATTTTGGTTTGCAGGAGTTTAGTTTTAGTTTTTCCATGTGGTTCAGCTTGATTTACCACTATAAATGTTCTCATATATACCATGAATATAATTTCTCAGGCATCAGTAAAATTATTAAAAGATGAACAACATGACTACCCAAAGGAGAGGTAAAAATTAATCTACAAAAACTTGAATTTTTAGAATGCTTAGGATAAAGCCAATGAAAACCTACCATAAAGAATTCAAACATGGTCCTATGGTCCACTAAGAAACATTTCAGTGGTATAGGATTACATGATGGCTCCACCTGCCTAATACAGGGCTTGGAAGAAGCTTGCCTATCAAAGGAGAAACCCAGTCTTCAGTTAGTGGTGGACACAGAAAGGCACATAATTACAGCGTTAAATCAGCGTGAGTCAGGAAGAGTGAAGCAAGAGAAACAGCAGTGTCTGGAGAAGGGCTGTGAACTATACAGGGCTGTTTGCATTTCCGACGTGGTTCTCAACCCCAGCTGCACATCAGAGGGAGAGCTTCAGAACAGCACAACAAAAACTGATGCATAAACCTGACCCCCACATTCGGACTCTTAATTGGTCTGAAGTAAGGCTCATGTATCACTTTTTTAAAAAGTACCCCAGGAAATTCTAATCTCCTATGATATCACTTCTGTATGGATATAATTTTTTTAATAAATGATACAAAGGAACTTATTTGCAAGACAGAAACAGGCTTCAGTTCAGTTCAGTCACTCAGTCGTGTCCGACTCTTTGCAACCCCATGAATCACAGCACGCCAGGCCTCCCTGTCCATCACCAACTCCTGGAGTTCACTCAAACTCATGTCCATCGAGTCGGTGATGCCATCCAGCCATCTCATTCTCTGTCGTCCCCTTCTCCTCCCGCCCCCAATCCCTCCCAGCATCAGAGTCTTTTCCAGTGAGTCAACTCGTCGCATGAGGTGGCCAAAGTATTGGAGTTTCAGCTTTAACAGGCTTACAGATATTAAAAACAAAGTTATGGTTACCAAAGGGGAAACAGGGGCGGAGGGGTGGGAGAAGGGATAAAACAGGATCTTAAGATTAACATACACACCACTATATAGTGTATGTATAACCAACAAGGAACTACTGTATAGTATGGGAACTCTACTCAATATTCTATGATAATCTATATGAGAAAAAATATCTCAAAAAGAATGAATGTATGTGTAACTGAATCACTCTGCTGTATACCTGAAACACAACACTGTAAATCAACTATATTCCAATAAAATTTTAAAAAAAATTCCCCAAGAAATTCTAATGTACAACCACGCTGAATAATCAATGAGGACAATGGAAAACCACTAGGTTAAAAAGAAACAACACATGAACTTGCAGACAGAATTTCTGATGCTTAACAGAAGATACGCAGGGATGAGGCTAAGTAGCCACTAACTGACAATGTCACCAGCTTAAATGCAGCATAGTGCACGAAGGAGTCATCATAGGCTGAGAGGTTAAAATCAGGTCTCCAACTTGTTCACCTTGTTCTATGCTTGCCTAGACAGGGAAGCTAACCTCAGATATGCAGATGACACCACCCTTATGGCAGAAAATGAAGAGGAACTAAAAAGCCTCTTGATGAAAGTGAAAGAGGAGAGTGAAAAAGTTGGCTTAAAGCTCAACATTCAGAAAACTAAGATCATGGCATCTGACCCTGTCGCTTCATGGGAAATAGATGGGGAAACAGTGGAAACTGTCAGACTTTATTTTTTGGGCTCCAAAATCACTGCAGATGGTGATTGCAGCCAGGAAATTAAAAGACGCTTACTCCTTGGAAGGAAAGTTATGACC
Source organism: Moschus berezovskii (assembly GCF_049115385.1). Taxonomy (NCBI): domain Eukaryota; kingdom Metazoa; phylum Chordata; class Mammalia; order Artiodactyla; family Moschidae; genus Moschus; species Moschus berezovskii. Next base: position 19,910,187 of record NC_142481.1, read on the forward strand.
AAACTAGATAGCATATTAAAAAGCAGAGATATTACTTTGCCAACAAAGGTCCGTCTAGTCAAGGCTATGGTTTTTCCCGTGGTCATGTATGGATGTGAGAGTTGGACTGTGAAGAAAGCTGATCGCCGAAGAATTGATACTTTTGAACTGTGGTGCTGCAGAAGACTCTTGCGAGCCCCTTGGACTGCAAGAAGATCCAACCAGTCCATCCTAAAGGAGAGCAGTCCTGGGTGTTCACTGGAAGGACTGATGCTCAAGCTGAAACTTCAATACTTTGGCCACCTCATGCGACAAGTTGAGTCACTGGAAAAGACCCTGAGGCTGGGAGGGATTGGGGGCAGGAGGAGAAGGGGAAGACAGAGGATGAGATGGCTGATGGCATCACCGAGTCGATGCACATGAGTTTGAGTGAACTCCGGGAGTTGGTGACGGACAGGGAGGCCTGGCGTGCTGTTATTCATGGGGTCGCAAAGACATGACTTGAGCGACTGAACTGAACTGAACTGAACTGAGACAGGGAAGCAAGCTCAGCTAGCTGCAGAGGGAGCTTCTGAACTTAAATTCATCAAAAAGATTTTAGAAACCAATCCAGAGATGGATAAAGACTGGCTTCATGGATTGTACAGATAATAAGGGCAGGTGCCAGAAAAGGATCCAGGAAGATCAGTCAAAAGTCCTAAACCAGGGCGATTGTGGAGGAGTAGGAATGGGTACTTACCAACTGAATAATGAGGCAGGATGCTTCCATCTGGCTGGCTACTGGAAGCAACACCATCCCAAGATCAAGAACAGTAAACTTCTGTACAGCTGGAAAATACTGTTCACTTATCTGCGTTTTCTCAACTACCACAATCCCTTGAAGTTTATTGGACTTCAAAAAAAAAAAGAAAGAAACAGGAAACTATTCTGTAACAAAATTCCATTCAAGATAAGGCAGCTATCCAAGGGTGCATTGGCCAATGGTTTTATACAGATATTCCAAGGGAGGGGGAAGAAGTCTCATTTGTTTAACTCAGTACTTACATTTCTAACCCGAACAAGTCTCTTTCTGTAGCCATTTCCTGCCACCAACTCAGCTTCGGTGATATAAAGAATGCAGGATTTGCTAGATAAGTAAAAATCTACCGGTGTCAGCCCATCCTCAAAAACGAGTTTAATTTTCCCTTGAAACACAGACAAGAAAATAAGTTCCGTGTTTATTAGATGAAAACACGGCAACAGAAGGAACTTTTTAAAAAGTAGGGTGAGGTGAGAGAGGGCTTGTTTAGAGGGAGCCCACCGACCTTGCATTCCCTGTGCCAGCTGCGAACCGCGCCATTTCTCATTGGCCACAATGTGCCCAAATGGTACATGCATAGGGCCCGTGCCATCAGGGGGGTTGCCTTCCATCGGCGGCCTCGATCTAATGAGGGGAATGCAAGACGGCACCTAAGCAGATTCTCCAGCACACAGCCCATTTCACTCGAAGCCCGGACCTCTTTGGCAGGAGCCCGACTGCAGGGTGTTCTTTAAAGGGCTGGATTACAGGCCAAAGTTTAAGAACCAGGAGATTCCTGTCCTGGAGGAAGCGTTCTTTATTTCTTTCATCTGTCTTGCCCCTGAAACCCTGGCTCGGTCCGCGCCGTGGCTCCTTAGTCGAGTCCAGGGCGGGGTCCGAGCTGGCCACCTCGGCAATAGGTCTGGGTCTCCCGCGACATTACCTGCTGAGCAACACATCCGGGTTGCTTCCTGAACCCCTCGCTACTCTCTCATCTTGCCCGCCCTCCGCCTCCCCTGGCGTCGGATAGGCTATGGCCTCAGAGATCGACATCTGATCTGACCAATAAGAGAATGGACAGTGAGGCCCCCTGGTGAGGATTTGAGTGGTACCCACTGGTTGCCAAGAGCGACGGACGTGAAGTAACATTCTCTCTGATTGGTTGGAGCAAAAGCGGAGCCAATGGCAGACGTGGTTGTTGCGAAGTCCGTAGCTGAGAAAAGGCGTCTGGGGCTAGGCCAACTCGAGGCGTTGGCAGACTTTAGGGAGTGGTCCTCACTTCCGATCTTCTGTGCAGTCCAGTAAAGGTCTGGCCATCAACCACAGCAAGGATGCTCCTGGGGTTTCGGAGAGGCCGCAAGAGGCACTATGTAAGTATGTCTGCACCCAGCCTGCGTTCTGGCCCGTGGGGCCGGGAGTTAAGTGGGGAGGGGTTGGGATTTGGGATGGAGGCAAGATAGCGGCCCAACCGGAAGTGGTTTTCCTTTAAAGAAGCCCAGCTTCTGAGTGTTTAGAACATTAATTTTCTATTCTAGTGTTGGCCTCAGTTGTTAGGACTCGCCCTGTCTCGCCTGTAACTTTCGCTCGGGCGTCGGGGAGTTCACTCCTGCCTACACACTACTTTCTAGTTCCAGGTGGGCTGTCATTCTGGATTCCTTCCTCTGCCACGTACCACGTACACTCCAACATGTGCATCTACTAGCCTTCCCGGTTCCTACTCCGTCCTCCAGCATCTACCTGGACTGCAGCAGCAGCTCCTCCCTGTTTCTCGGTCTCCACTCCTTCCCTTTCCCTATGTCCATTCTTCACAAAGCACCAAAGGGATTCTTTTAAAATGCAATTCTGATTCGTGCCCAATGCCCTCAAGTCACACACACGGACGCTCCAGCTCTTTGCATCTTGCTGTTCTTTCAGCCTTTACTTTTTCTTCTGCCTGGAATGCTTCCGTCCAAAATTTCCCGTGGCAATTCTTTTACTGCCGGCACACACACTCCCAGGCTTATTCGTTGACCCCTCCTCCTACTAGTAAGTCTGATACCGACAGTTCTTGCCCCCACCCCCCACCCCCAGTCCATTTATCCTACCAGTGTCCTCATTGCTGTCTTTCCCAGTCCTGATTTCTCATTCCGTGGGTCATCATCATAACCACTACTTTCCACCCAAGTCGCCTTCCTCCTGTTTTTCTTTTTCATGATTGCCTGGTGAACCCCCAAACCTGCTTAGGTCCAGTTCTTCATAAACTCAGTACTTTAAATGCAAAGAAAGCATTTTGATAAGGGTACTCTTGAACTCCCTTTCAAATTGCAATTCCTAAAGCATGTCTAACTCAGCTTTCTGTTCTTAGCTGTATGACTTGCTGAAGTCTTTTTTTTTTTTTTGGCTGTGCTGGGTCTTCTTGCAAGGGGTGAAGACTTCAAAGGTTGTGGCATGTGGGCTTAGTTGCCCTGAGGCTTGTGGGACCTTAGTTCCCTTCCAGGGATTGAAACTGCTTCCCCTCCATTGGAAGGAGGACTCTTTACCACTGGACCACCAGGGAAGTCCCCTGAAGTCATTTTAGACAGGTGGATGTTGAGAAGAAGTGAAGGCATCAGTTCAGTTCAGTTCAGTCACTCAGTCGTGTCCGACTCTTTGTGACCCCATGAATCACAGCATGCCAGGCCTCCCTGTCCATCACCAACTCCTGGAGTTCACTCAAACTCATGTCCATCGAGTCGGTGATGCCATCCAGCCATCTCATCCTCTGTCATCCCCTTCTCCTCCTGCCCCCAATCCCTCCCAGCATCAGAGTCTTTTCCAATGAGTCAACTCTTCGCATAGTTGAAGCATATTTTGCCATTGCAATTTTGGTTACTCAGCATGTTTATCGATGTTTTTATTGTCTTACTGAATTCCTACTGTGTGTGTGTGCCAGATACCCCACAACTGATTGATAGCCTATGGCCACGCTGGCTAAAGGGTAGACAAACCCATAAGTCATTCAGCACAAAATGGTAAGGTAAAAAGTGCTCTAGCGGTGGGTACCAGGGAAGGGGCAGCAAAGTCAGCCCGGAGAGTTGACTTGGGCCTTCGGAGGAATAAGGAAGGAGAATTCCAGGTGGGGAAAACAGCATATACAAAAGCCCGACAATGGATGAATCATTTGCTCTGTGGAAATGTGAAGGCAGTTTTGAGTGCTACAACATGGAGATACCCTTATAGGAGCGATGAGGAGGGCCGGCCATTGCTAGGAACCAGCTGACAGCAACCTTAGCAGCCTTCTGGGCCATGAGAATGCATTTCTCTGTCAACAGGAGAGGGACGCTGCCCACGGGAGTTTTCATGCTGGGTTGAGATAGGACCATCCTGTGTTTTAGAGACTGAAGCAGGAGAACCATAGTTAGGAAGTGATTATCGTGGTACAGGGGAGAAGCAGTCAGCCTACTCTAGGAGATTCACTCCATCAAAAAAACAAACAAAATTCACCCGGCCTTTTTGAAGGACCTACTGGATGCTCTCCCCTGGGGATTCAAAGGTGAAGAAAAGGCTTTTTTGTCCTTGAGCCTCTGCCAGGCAGTGAGGGGTAGGAGAGGCGGCAGATAAATGTATATCCTGGAGAATGGTGAGACACAGCGGTGGTGGCTCTGGAGCCCCTGCTCTCGGGGTTGGCTGTGCTCGTGGAACTGGGGGAGCGGGGGTGGGAAGGCTGCAGGAGACATTTGGAAGGTCTGCTCACCCCTCACTCCCAAAGGGTGCTCAGACCCCTGGCTGTTCCCCTTGGTTGCACCTCCCACTCCTTGGTACGCTGTGCCCATCCCAGCCTGACTAGTCTTTCCCAGGGCCAGTTTCAGTGGGTGCTTCTCACTAAGTCACAAGATCTGCTTAGTCCGGTATCAAAACTCTTAGATGGAAATAGTCTTCACTGTGCCCGCAGCCAGCTTTCTAGCTGCTTCATCTCAGATGCCTGTGTACTCTGTAGTGAACTGGAGTATTTATTTTCACCGCGCTGTCACTAATGTCTTGCTTCATCCCTTTGCCCTTTGTTCATGTTGCTCCCTCCTCCTGGAATGTCTTCCTATCCCATTTCCTAAATGTGAAAGCAGTGGGCATCTTCGAAGACCCCGTCTAAATGCTCTGAGATTTTCTCCAACAGGACGTCAATGGTCCCCTTGTTGGCCTCAGACCTGAGGGAGCCCTTCTCTCCCTGGGTCACCTCAGCACATTGTCTTTACCGCTCCCGTGGTGCGTTCCATAATTCTGTGTTGCATTATAAACAGCTGGGTGTTTTTCCTCTGCACTTTCCCTCCTTAAGGATGAGGACCAGGTTTCTTCAGTGCTGTCATGGCATTTTGCCTTTAGTAGGCTCACACGAATGGCTGGTGCATAGAAAATGAAGATTAGGCTACACTCGCAGACAGCCCTGCCCAAAGCTGGGTTGTCTGACTTTCATTGTGTGTAGGAACCTGTGTTTGTTACTCTGCATCTTGAAGATAAACGACCTAAAATCCTTATTAAGCCTTTACCAGGTGTTAGGCAGTGTGCTAAGTGCCAGAGTTCCAGGGTTGATAAAGACAAGCAGGTTGTCTCAGGAAGCTTCTATTCTGTGGGAGGGAAGGGAGTGGGCAGCAAGTGAGTAGGGGCAGCAGGGGCAGTGCTGGGAGCCAACTGGGGTGCTGGAGGGTGACTCTGGGTCATCGTTGGGGAAGCTGTTCTTAGGAAGGAAGGATGAGAGGGCCCCACAGTGGGCAGCTCCCCAGGTGGGCACGCTTGCCTGGCTAGATAGGGATGGAAGATGGTGGGGGGAGGATTGGGCCTTCTGATGGGACTAGATCCCTAGGTGAGCAGGACAGGTGTCCCCTCTCAGACCCAGGGAGGGCTGGTCACAGGACCTAGAGATGATCCCGCTGACCTCTGCCGGGTTTCATTTGCACAGAAGCACATCATCCATGGCCTTCTCCCTGCAGCCAGCATCGCACCGAAGCCTGCTGTGCCCCGCACACCCCCTCCGCGCAGCCCCAACCCCTCTCCAGAGAGACCAAGGTGAGTCAGGTGAGCAGGCACCAAGTCGCCCCTAAGCTCAGCCACCAAGTGCTGGGTCCCGGAGCTGTTAAACGGGTAAGAAAATCAAAAGTAGAGTGATTAGGATCATGTCCTTTGAAATGCTATCCTGGTTCCATAATGAAGCGCTTCATGTGGTTTCTCCGTGGGATCATGGTCTGTGGACCATCAGGTCTGTGGTGTTCTCACTTTCCCGCCAGGCTTCTTTGTCCATGGGATTCTCCAGGCAAAAATACTGGAGTGGGTTGCCATTTCCTCCTCCAAAGCAAATTTTCAAAATAGAAAGCACTAAAGCCCAAACATTTAGGTGGATAGTATACTTTAAACTATGCACATGATTTTCTTTTTAAATTCAAGTCTGCCATTCAGAAGAACTGCTTTGCAGGAAGAAAGGAGAAGCAAGTTCACTTGCCAGAGCCTGGGATTCCCCCTCCTCCAGTGCTCCTGTCACACCAGAGAACAGACTTTCTTTTGTACTTAAGGCCCCTGCCTGTGTCCTCTTAAGATTTTGGACACAGAAGAATTGTAGATTATTCATAAAATGCGTGGATGCGTGGCTTTAACTCTTAACAATGAGAGAGAAGTTTATTCAAGGGTAGTACCTTTTTAGTGTTCTTTGAAACTGGAAATACTGTATGCCTCCTGATAATAAACACTTCAAAGTATTTCTGTGCTGACTCGCATCAGTTGTGTCCGACTCTTTTGCGACCTCTTGGACTGTAGCTCGCCAGGCTCCTCTGTCTAGGGATTTTCCAGACAAGAATACTGGAGTGGGTTGCCATGCCCTTTTCCCAGAGATCTTCCCAACACAGGGATCAACCCTCATCTCTCATGTCTCTTGTATTGGCAGGCGGGTTCTTTACCACTAGCAACACCTGGGAAGCGAAGTATTTTTAGTGTCTGTTTTTTCCTTCAGTGCAATCTTGATAACAAGAGTAGCCATTTATTAGTGTTTATTTTGCGCCAAGGACTCTGGTTAGAGCTTAAGAAGCCTTGTCTCATATCATCCTCTCAAACCTGGGAGAGAGGTCCTGTTGGCGGCTCTGTTTTGATTCAGGTGTTAGTCATTGACCTAGAGCCTCGTGGTTGGTGGGTGGTCGCGTTGCTGTGATGGTTTGTAGGTTTGTCTGGCTCTTCAGTTTTTGTGGGAACAACCCTTAAGTTGTGTCCTTAGAACCTAAACGGTTTTGGAGACTTCCCTGGTGGTCCAGCATCTAAGACTCTGTGCTCCCAATGCAGGGGGCCCAGGTTCAATCCCTAGTCAGAGAACTAGATCCTACGTTTTGTAACTAAGAACTGGCACAGCCAAATAAATGCAAAAAAAAAGAACTTAAATGTTTATGTAGCAGCCGTATTCTGGACTGTAATATTTTTATAAGTCCCAAATAATCAACATGGTTTTGGTAAATCTGGGCTATTTCTAGACAATTTTTTTTTTCTGAAAACACATTCAAATTAATGTTATTCCACGGGCATTATTCCAGTTTGCACCTAGTGTAACAGTGTAAGAATTTTCTATTTCCTCCTTCCCATCCTGTACTACTGTTGCACATTTTATTCTGTATGTTATAAATCCCAAAGCATATTGTTCTTATTTCTGCTTTAGACAGTCTTTTATCTTTCTTAAAGCAGTTTTATGATATCAGTTCAGTTCAGTCGCTCAGTCGTGTCCGACTCTTTGTGACCCATAATGGACATATAATCTGTGCATATTTAAAATGAATACTTTGATAAGTTTTGATGTACGTTTATACCCGTGAGACCATCACCATCACTCTCAAGATAATTGCGGTCTCTGTCTTCCCCTCCAGTTTCCTTGTGCCGCTCTGTTATTCCTCCCTCCTTCCGCTCTCTCAGTTCCCACCTGTCAGCCCCACCCTCCCAGGCAGCCATCCATCTGCTTTCTGTCTCTATAGATTAGTCTATATTTTCTAGTATTTTATAGAATCGGAATTACACGAAACAATTATGCTGATTTCTTACACTCGGCATAATTATTTTGAGATTCATCCATATTGTGAAAATCAGGAATTCATCCTTTTAATTGCTGAATGGCATTCCATTAAGTGAATATGCAACTGTCTGTCCTTTCACCTGTCTATTCAGCAACTGGTGGGCTGAATCTCTGTTTTTGGCTACTAGAAATAAAGCTGCTATGAATATTTGTGCATGAATCTTTGGCCCTGTGCTTTCATTTCTCTTGTGAAAATATCTAGGAATCGAGTGACTGAATCATATAGTTGTTGCTGTTCACTTGCTAAGTCGTGTCTGACTCTTTACAACCCCACTGACTGCAGCACACCAGGCTCCTTTGCCCTCTGCCTCTTGGAATTTTCTCAAATTCATGTCCACTGAGTCAGTAATGCTGTCTAACCATCTCATCCTCTGCCGTCCCCTTCTGCTTTTGCCTTCCCTCTTTCCCAGCAGGGTCTTTTTCAATGAGTCGGCTCTTCATATCAGGTGGCCAAAGTATTGGAACTTTAGCTTCAGCATCAGTCCTTCTAGTGAATATTCAGGGTTGATTTCTTTTAGGATTGACTGGTTTGATCTCCTTGCAGTCCAAGGGCCTATTTAGTCCTCTCCAACAGCGCAATTCAAAAATATCCCTTTTTTACCACTCAGCCTTCTTTATGATCCAACTTTCACATCCGTACATGACTACTGGAAAGACCATAGCTTTGACTATACGGACCTTTGTCAGCAAAGTGATGTCTTTGCTTTTTAATAGGCAGACTAGTTTTGTCATAGCTTTCCTTCCAAGGAGACAGTGTCTTTTAATTTCATGGCTGCAGTCACCATCTGCAGTGATTTTAGAGCCAAAGAAAATAAAATCTGCCACTACTTTCGCTTTTCCCCCTTCCATTTCCCATGAAGTGATGGGACTGGATGCCATGATCTTGGTTTTTTGAATGTTGACTTTCAAGCCAGCTTTTTCGCTTTCATCTTTCCCACTCATCAGGAGGCTCTTTAGTTCCTCTTCACTTTCTGCCGTTAGAGTGGTGTCATCTGCATATCTGAGGTTGTTGATGTTTCTGCCAGCAATCTTGATTCCAACTTGTGATTCATCCAGCCTGGCATTTCCCATGATGTACTCTGCGTGTAAGTTAAATAAGCAGGATGGCAATATACAGCCTTGACGTACTCCTTTCCTAATTTGGAACCAGTCAGTTGTTCCATGTCCAGTTCTAGCTGTCCCTTCTCGACCTGCACACAGGTTTCTCAGGAGACAGGTAAGGTCTGGTATTCTCATCTGTTGAAGAATTTTCCAGTTTGTTGTGATGCACACAGCCCAAAGCTTTAGCGTAGTCAGGATATATTTAACCTATTAAGAAACTGCCAAGTGAGTGAAAGTGAAGTCGCTCAGTCGTGTCCGACTTTTGCGACCCCGTGGACTGTAGCCCACCAGGCTCCTCCATCCATGGGATTCTTCAGGCAAGAATACCGGAGTGGGTTGCCGTTCCCTTCTCCAACTATTTCCCAAATTATTTTTCTATGTATGGTCCTACCAGCACAGTGTGAGTTTCCATTTCTTCATATCCTTACCAACACTTGGTTTGGTCAGGTGTGTGTGTGTGTGTGTGTGGTTTTATAACTTTGTTTGACGATTAGGTATTAGTTCTCGTTCATGTTGACTGTATGAGTTTTTTATAATCTTTTAAAAAAATATTTATTTGGTTGCACAGGATCTTCATTGCATCACATGGGATATTTCATTGTGGTCACAGACTCTGTAGTTGCAGCAGTCGGCACGTGGGCTTAGTTGCCATGTGGCTTGTGGGATCTTCATGACCTGACCAAGGATAAAACCTGTGTCCCCTGCGTTGCAAGGTGGATTGTTAGCTACTGGACCACCAGGAAAGTCCCCTGTTCGTAGGTTTTTGAAGGTGGTGACAGGTGCATAGGTACCAATGTCCAGAGCTTGTTTGGTGAATCTTTATCTCCATTAGGCCTTCTGGACAACCACACTGATAAAGCATAGGACCTTCCTTATCCCTTCAGTCCAGACAGTTCTGTTGAGCCTGGAGTCAATGCGTACATCTGTATCGTTCCTGTCAACTTCCTGGAAAATTCCTGGATCTCTTCAAGGGTTCCCAGGGCCACCTTTCTTGAAGCTTGTCTCCTGGATGTGCCTGTGAATGCTGGTGGGTTACTCTCTGGTCACCACCTCGTTGATCGCAGACTGGCCTCTTCTGCTCGCCATCTCTCTTTGTGGGAGCCATTGTGCCAGGTCCGGGTTGGAGGGATCGTCTTGGCCAATCTTGGACACTGTAGTAGGTGTGTGGTGGTGTCCTTATGGTTTTATTTAGCATTTCTCTACTAATTAATTGTGCTGAGCATCTTTTCATGTGCTCATTTGCCCTTGTATAACTTTCTTGGTAAAGTATCTGTTAACATCTTTTGCCCACTTTAAAAAATTGAATTGTTTTTCTGTTCAGTTCCATTCAGTCGCTCAGTCGTGTCCAGCTCTTTGTGACCTCATGGACTGCAGCACGCCGGGCTTCCCTGTCCATCACCAACTCCCAGAGCTTGCTCAAACCCATGTCCTTCGAGTCAGTGATGCCATCCAACCACCTCCTCTTCTGTTGTCCCCTTCTCCTCCTGCCCTCAATCTTTCCCGGCATCAGGGTCTTTTCTAATGAGTGGCTCTTTCCATCAGGTGGCCAAAGTATTGGTGCTTCAGTTTCGGCATCAGTCCTTCCAGTGATTATTCAGGACTGATTTCCTTCAGGATTGACTGTTACTGAATATGAAATAGGTTCTTTATCAAATACATGATTTGCAAATATTTTTTTCTCATCCGTGGCTTGTCTTTTCATTTTCTTAACAATTTTGCAGAGAGCAGAAATTCTTAATGTTTATGAAGTTCAACTTGTCAACTTTTTCTTTTATAAATCATGATTTCAGTACCATAGCTAAGAAATATTTGCCTACCCAAGGTCGTAAAGCAATTTCTACTATAGTTTCTTCTAGATGTTTTATGCTTTTAGCCTTTACATTTAGGTCTGTGATGCATTTTGAGTTAATTTCTGTATATGGTGTGCAAGGTATGGATTCAAGTTCACTTTTAAAAAAATATAATTCCATTGTGTTTATTTATTTTTTTTAATGTTTTTATTTACTTATTTATTTTTGGCAGCATTGGGTCTTCGTTTCAGCAGACAGGATCTTTTTTTGTTGCAGCGTGCAGGCTTCTCTCTAGCTGTGGCACATGCCCGAGCGAGCTCCAGAGCACGTGGGCTCAGTAGTTACAGTTCAAGAGCTTAGATGCATGTGGGATCTTAGTTCCCCAACCAGGGATTGAACCTTCATCCCCTGCATTGGAAGATGGATTCTTAACTACTGGACCACCAGGGAAGTCTTTTTTGCATGTGGATAGCCAGTTGTTCCAGCACCATTTGATGAAAGTTATTTATTGGGCATGTAACTAATTATACCAAAACTTAGTGGCTTTTTTGTTTGTTTGTTTCTGCCATGCCGAGCAGCTTGTGGGATCTTAGTTCCCTGAACCGGGATTGAATCCAGGCCCTTAGCAGTGAATGTGAGGAGTCCTAAGCACTGAACTGCCAGAGAATTCCCAAAACATGAAACAAAACCTTTTTTAATCTCAGGTCTTACTATTCTCTTTTTTTTTTTTTCCCCTCTGTGTTTCATTTTGGTTATTTTCTATTGTTTTACCTTCAAGTTTCACTAATTTTTCTGCAATATGTAACCTAACTGTTAATCCCATCCGGTGTAATTTCCATCTCCTGAAGTTCGGGTCTTTTTAATAATATTCCATGTCCCTGCTTAGCTTTTTGAACATATGAAACAAAATTATAATAACCGTCTTAATGTCTGTCTCTGCTGCTTCTAACGTGAGTTCAGTTCTGGATGGGTTTTGATTGATTATTCTCTTCATTTTAGGTCACGTTTTTCTGTCTCTTTGCATGTCTGGTTATCTTTGATTGCATGCTAGACGCTGTTATGAGTTTCATCTTGCTGAGTACTGGATATTTTTGTATTCCTGTAAGTCTAGTTGAATTTTGCTCTGGGATACAGTTAAATTACTTGGAACTGATCTTTTGGGTCTGCTTTTATGCCTTGTTAGGCAGGGTCAGATCAGTTTTCAGTCTAGGCCTGTTCATTCTCCACTACTTTTAGAGTGCTATACACAGTGTCCCCTGAATTACAGTGTTTTCCCGTCTGTCTGGTGGGAACAGGCACTGTCCGCAGCCATGTGTAAGCACCTGACTCAGTTCCTCTAGTCCTCCTGGATGGGTCTCCCCGCGCCCTGGGCTGTGTCCTCGCACTCATGCACTGAGGAGCATTTTGCTGAGCTCCCGGTGGGGCCTTCTGCAGGTTTCTGGAGTTCTCTCAGTTCAGCTCTCTTCTCTTTGGTACTCTATCCTGCAGATTCTATCTGCCCTGGTGTTTGCTGACTCTCCACTCCATTCCCACAACTCAAAAGAGTCTGCCCAGCTCCACCTTATTTCCTCCTCTCTATGCTGTAACCTGGACATTCTCTCAGGCAGTAAGCTGGGACACTTAATTGTTTATTTTGATTTTTCAGGTGGGAGGGTAAACATGTTATTCTGTCTTTCCTCTATTATAGGGCTTCCCTGGTCGTTCAGATGGTAAAGAATCTGCCTGCAGTGCAGGAGATTCAGGTTTGATCCCTGGGTTGGAAAGATCCCCTGGAGAAAGGAATGGCTGCCCACTCCAGTATTCTTGCCTGGAGAATTGCACGGGCAGAGGAGCCCGGCAGGCTATAGTCCATGGAGTTGCAAAGAGTCAGACACGACTGAGTGACTAACACTTTCACACTTTCCTGTATTGTTCAGTTCAGTTCAGTCGCTCAGTCGTGTCTGACTCTTTGCAAACCCATGAACTGCAGTACACCAGGCCTCCCTGTCCGTCACCAACTCCTGGAGTCTACCCAAACCCATGTCCATAGAGTTGGTGATGCCATCCAACCACCTCATCCTCTGTCGTCCCTTTCTCCTCCTGCCCTCAATCTTCCCAGCATCAGGGTCTTTTCAAATGAATCAGCTCTTCGCATCAGGTGGCCAAAGTATTGGAGTTTCAGCTTCAACACCAGTCCTTCCAGGACTGATCTCCTTTAGGATGGACTGATCTCCTTTTAGGATGGACTGGTCACCCAGGACTGATCTCCTTTAGGATGGACTGGTTGGATCTCCTTGCAGTCCAAGGGACTCTCAAGAGTCTTCTCCAACACCACAGTTCAAAAGCATCGATTCTTCGGCGCTCAGCTTTCTTTATAGTCCAGCTCTCACATCCTACATGACCACTGGAAAAACCATAGCCTTGACTAGATGTACCTTTGTTGCAGAGTAATGTCTGCTTTTTAATATGCTGTCTAGGATGGTCATAACTTTCCTTCCAAGGAGTAAGCGTCTTTTAATTTCATGGCTTCAGTCACCATCTGCAGTGATTTTGGAGCCCAGAAAAATAGTCAGCCACTGTTTCCACTGTCTCCCCATCTATTTACCATGAAGTGATGGGACCAGATGCCATGATCTTAGTTTTCTGAATGTTGAACTTGAAGCCAACTTTTTCACTCTCCTCTTTCACTTTCATCAAGAGGCTCTTTAGTTCTTCACTTTCTGCCATAAGGGTGGTGTCATCTGCATATCTGAGGTTATTGATATTTCTCCCAGCAATCTTGATTCCAGCTTGTGCTTCCTCCAGCCCAGCGTTTCTCATGATGTACTCTGCATATAAGTTAAATAAGCAGGGTGACAATATACAGCCTTGACATACTCCTTTTCCTATTTGGAACCAGTCTGTTGTTCCATGTCCTGTATTATAGTTTTGAATAATTTGCAAGACTTTCAAATTCCTTTTCATTTCTTTTATATCTTTTTATTTCTCTCTCTTTTTTTTTTTCCATTCCGATCTTTCATTCTAATCGGAACACTACCTGATTATAGACTGCTTGGATCACAGACCTGGTTTCATCTTCCATCAGCTAGGAAAGCTTAGACAAGTCATTGAATGTCTGTGAAGAACGGAGATGACAATATTATCTGTTCATGCAGGTGCTGTGAGAAGGAAGCAGTGGCACACAGCCAGTTCATTGCAGGCGTGTAGTCAGTAGATACACTCTGAACACTGTGGAGCTGAAAATAAACCTTGATTGAGTCACGTGTCCTATTGTTCAACCTTCAGCTTGAGGGTTCGTGTCTCACTGGCTCACTGGGGTGATCTTGTCCACAGGTCTGCTCTGGCCGCAGCCATTCTCGCGACGACACTGACTGGCCGGACCGTTGCCATTCCTCAGCCTCGCCGGAGATCCCACTCTGAGAGCGACATGACCTACATGGAAAAGGACAGTTTGATCGAGCCGTACGCCACCACCTCAGAGCTGAGGCATCAGTAAGGACCGTGTCCCGGGCTCGGCTTCCTCTCAGGGCAGACGGGGAGCAGCTTTGCGGTGTGTGTGTGCGCGTGTGGTTGTGACTAGAGCTTAGCACGCAGGTTTTCATCACCAGTGTCAAAGAAATAGTGTCCTGGAACATTAATCAGTCTTGAATTGTATCCAGATTTTCTCCAGAGTGGATCTTGTTAAATTATAGCTTATGAAGACACCGGTTGCTTTCATGGCAGCACCGAGCCAGTGAATTCACTGTTGCTTTTAGCCATAACCTTAGATGGTGAGAGTTGTTAGTCACAGCTTTTCATGAGTGTCCTTTCTGAATGGTCACACTGTTGAATTTACCTTTGTTGATGCCTGTACTGTAACCTTTCTTCTTTAACATCATTCTCTCTATTGCTTGAGCTGGGTTAGAGCTGACATAGGGCTAAGGATCAGGAAGGTTTCCTCCCAAGGGAGGAGGCATTGGGGAAGAGCTGTGCGATGGACAGGAACCAGCGGGGAATGGCCTGAGGGCTGGGAGTTGACCAGCATGGGGCAGGGATGAGCTTTTTCAACAGAGAAGAGGGAGTATGACACATGTAAGCATCTGAAGGGGAGGATATTTGTGGCTGGGAGGAGTCAGGTGAGGTAGGGAGTCATCTGAGATGGTGCTGGTGGAGTGGGAAGGCTAGGGGACCTTTGGCATCCTATTCCAAGGTTTGGTGTCTCCCCGAGGATTAGTGAGAAGACACTTTAAGGGCTCATGGGGTTGGAGTGGGCAATACATCACCAGATTGGACTTTTATCTGCCATGTTTATTCAATTTTGATATTTGAGGTTTTTTTTTTTAAACATACGAAAAAATTCTGTATTTTTTAGGTAGTAAAAAGTATCAGTGTTTGTAGTTCTGACATTATTGTCGAATCTAGAAAGATTTTCCTTATTGCAACGTTATACAAATGCTCATATATTTCCTTCTAGGATGTTGTTGGTTTAGTCGCTAAGTCGTGTCCCACTCTTGCAACCCCATGGACTGTAGCCTGCCAGGCTCCTCTGTCCATGTGGTTTTCCTGGCAAGAATACTGGAGTGGGTTGCCATTTCCTTCTCCAGGGGATCTTCCAGACCCAGGAATTGAACCTGGGACTCCTGCATCGCAGGTGGATTCCGGTATCGCAGGTGGATTCTTTACTGACTGAGCTACACTAGGATGTGTTTACACTTTTGGTTTTTGCATTTTAATCTTGATTCCATTTTTGAGATGTTTGAATATAGCCTGTTTTTTTCCTGCTGAGAATTTATACTTTGGCTGAGTAAGAGCTGAAGATGAGGAAGTGATTCTGAAATTCACTGGAAAGAATAATCAGATAAGACCATAAAAGGGTATCTGGAAGGGAAGAATATTGACTCGGGGAGGGCTGCGTTAGCCCCATCATATTTTCAGACATATCCTGAAGTAGTTGAAAGAGTGCTGGATCAGCAATAAGAGGTGCACGAGAATGCCCTGAGGTGAGCCTAGTGTTTGCAGGCGTATTGAATCTCCAATAAAGGCAGCCCACAGACCAAAGGGAGAGGACAGGATTCAACAGTTTATTCATTAGCAGCATGAGAAAAACATCAGGTTTCAGCCTTGCGTAACTCATGCACCGAAACAAAGCCCTATTGAATGAAAGGCTTAATTTGTATATACATAGAAATAAGATCTCAAAGTCCTATATCCAGTCCAATCAAACCTCTCAGAGGGAGATGACTACTGTTTACTTCTGAGCTAAGAATTTGGAAGGTTAAAAAATTTTTTTATTTTTAAATCATCTGTATGTTAAAAACATGTGCATAGCCAAAATAAAATCAAAAGAATTGGGGAAATATTTCTGGTAACTACAAAGTCAGAGTTTTAATTTTTGTAGGTGGAAAAGTTCATTTCAAATCGGAATGGATGTACTAGAATCAGAGTAGATGAAGGGACAAAGGACATGAGCAGACAATTCATAATAGAAGAACCAAGACACATACAAATATGTGGAAAAACACACATTCTCAGTAAGAAAGGCACATTTTTCTGTGAGGTTTACATTC
Source organism: Moschus berezovskii (assembly GCF_049115385.1). NCBI lineage: Eukaryota > Metazoa > Chordata > Mammalia > Artiodactyla > Moschidae > Moschus > Moschus berezovskii. The sequence goes on from NC_142481.1 coordinate 19,926,408, forward strand.
TTTGGGTTTCTCTTGTGGTTCAGCTGGTAAAGAATCCATCTGCATTGTGGGAGACCTGGGTTCGATCCCTGGTTTGGGAAGATCCCCTGGAGAAGGGAAAGGCTACCCACTCCAGTATTCTGGCCTGGAGAATTCCATGGACTGTAGAGTCCATGGGGTTGCAAAGAGTCAGACACAATTGAGCGAGTTTCACTTCACTTACATTCTTTTGGCAAGTTTTAGACAATTATTACTGACATAGTCACAGGTTGGGGAAGTGATTCTGTGTGGATGCATGTGGACCTGTGAAATGTTCATACTGCTTGACTCAGCCTTTCTCCATATGGTTGTTTTATGGGATGAATCCTCAATACAGAAGAGATTGTGCGTTGATGTTCATTGCAGAGCTGTTTGTGTCGGTAAAGTCTGGGGCGGAGGGGACCCTAAGTAAGGGGAATAGCTGACTGAACTGATGTATCTACTCAAGTCTGACTTTAAAAACTTATTAACAAGGAGGCAAATTGTATATGTATACAGTGATTATAACTATAAAAATCTAGGTGAAAAACTGGAAAGAAATTCTATCAGCGTACAAAGAGATGGAACAGTGCGTGGTTTCACCCTTTAGCTTCTGCCTGCTTTGTCGTGGTTATAATACGGCACAGTGGGACTTGGAGGCAGTGCATTTACCACATGTCTGTAAACCAGTGTGAGGTGTTAAGTGGCTTGTTCTTTCATCTTGCTCTTGAATGTTCTAACACAGACCACACTGGCAGAATGAAGCAGGAAGAAGATCTTCTCTGCCATCCTTTGAGATGCTGGACTACGAGGAGGACGAGGACACTGACTCGCACCTGTCCTCCAGCCGCAGGCAGTCTGGAGACACCAGTGCTTGCAAGGAAGAGGGGAGTCTCAGCGACGCCATGTATGCCGCGCCACACAGAAACCAGGTGCTTGCCGCGTTCCAGCGTTTCTTCTACACCTTTACGTTAACTCACAGGAAAGTGTGCCAAGTGCGTTAGAAAATAGGTCCCTTTTCTCTCTTCGGCTGTTAATGGCTTGCTGTTTGGGGGCTTATTTTTTATCATTGGTCCAGTCTCACTTTCTACCTTATTAGGCTAAAATTTAAAGCTTTATCTTTCAAGACAAGTCCTTCAGAAACAGAGAGAAACATCTTCACGTCTTTAATGTAGGTTTCCATCCAATGCTCGTCATCCTGCTCTTTCCTTGACTCCCCTCACCCTGAGCTAATTTTCCTATCACTTTTCCGTATGTGTATGTTGCAGTGTTTCTTCCAGCTCATGCCTGACAAGGAGCATCATCACATGTCTCTCCACAGTAGCTGACATTCTTTGGGTGCATGTGTGAGTGCCTAGTTCAAGCTCTTACAAGCACTTATCTCTGGCTGTCTTGGTGACATAGGTTCTATTTCAGCCCTGTAGGGGGCTTCCCCGGTGGCTCAGATGGTAAAGAGTCTGCCTGCATTGTGGGAGACCCGGGTTTGATCCCTGGGTTGGGAATATGCCCTAGAGAAGAAATGGCAACCCACTTCAGTATTCTTACCTGGAAAATTCCATGGACAGAGAAGCCTGTCGGGCTACAGTCCACAGGGTTGCAAAGAGTCAGACATGACCAAGTGACTTCACATGTAGGGGAGCCGAGATACCTCTCTGGTTGAAGGAGCCCAGTTCTCCACCATTGCCCACATGCCCTGGTTTAAACTATTGTGTTCCCAGGGTTTTAAAAACTGGATAGCACCATTTCTTTAATGGCAAAAGACAGCACCATAATTTCATTTTCCTTTCTCTTTTTTTTTCTTTTTCACCATCACTGTAACATATTACTTGTAGTGACTCTACTTAAAGACTTGCAGTGTCAAACTATGTTCGTATTGATTTCATTTCTATTGATTATCCTCCACTCCTTTGAATTACATTTTAGATGGTCTTAGGGAAATTATTTTGTGGAATCCTTATGTATTTCAGAAACTAGCCATCACTTTCTAGCATATACAGACTTTAACATGCAGAGTTAGGCTTCCCCACAGCAAAGAGCCCACAAAGGTCTCCCGCAGGGCTCTGAAAGGCCTGTGTGAGCACCCACCGCCCCTCAAGGCTGCACACTGCCTGGCTGGTAGTTTGAACCCAGGTTATAGGTAGAGCTGTAGCACTCAACTCTTCTGGATATGTGACAGGAAAACTGGGAGTGAAGCTTGCTACCACATTTACCTGAGTGGAGAGAGATAACAGTGACCCCCACAAGCTCCTTTGTCATTAATCAAACATACAGTTTTATTTTTCAGGCCAGTGTGTCTTGGTGGCTCGAGGACCCATGTACAGTACAGAAATTTGTTTTAAAAATTTGAAAAGTAGAACAAGACAGCCAACAGTGTCAAGGATTGGGGAAGATGCAGAGGGGCTCTGGGAATGGAAGTTGGCACCACCATTGTTGGGGGGACTGTTTGATGCCATCTATTAAAGCTGAACAGGTGCATTTTCCATAGCCAGGCACCCCCACAGTTGAGACATAGAACGTAATGTAACACATTAGTGTTCTCATTCTCCAGGATTAGCAAGTACTGACAACTTATCTTTTTTTTTCTTTCTTCCAATTTTTAATAAAAGAAAATTATGGTTAGGGTTGAAATCTTTGTCTGCCATCTGCTTCATCCCTGGAAGGCCATCTCCTCCTGGATTTGGGATGTGTTCTGGAAGCCTGTTTTTATTCTTTTGCTGCAAATAAGTATCAGGAAACAAATGTGTTACTATATGCATATATATTTTAATTGTACAAAGGTCACCATACAGGAACCCATCTTTCCTCCTCTCAGCCTTGTAGTTTTTGAGTTGCATACACGTTAGTTTATTATCCGCTCACCTACTGGTGACCATTTAGATTATTCCATTGCGCACTTGATATGTGTACCTCACTGGTTGTTGCTAAATTGTTCACCAAAGCAGTAGTCCCCGTTTGCCTTCCCAGCAGCGGTGTGTGGATGCAGATCTTCACCTTTCTGCACATGCCAGCCAAGAGGACAGCCTTTCCTCATACAGCCCAGGAGCGGAGCCAGAGGTGGAGTGTTAGTGAGTGCAGTTGAAAGGTCTCATCATAACTTGCCGAGGAACGAATGAAAGGGCCCTGAAGCTGGAAAGGGATCTCAGTTTCCCACAGTCTCAGGATTAGTACCTCAAGGGCAAGAAGACACGTTGACTTTTTCTGAGCATTTGATATCTTCCCTGGTGGCTCTGTCGGTAAAGAATCAGCCTGTAACACAGGAGACCTGGGTTCGATCCCTGGGTCGGGAAGATTCCCCTAGAGAAGGGAATGACTACCCACTCCGGTATTCTTGCTTGGAGAATTCCATGGACAGAGGAGCCTAGCGGGCTACAGTCCTTGGAGTCACAGAGAGTTGGACACGGCTGAGTGGCTAACACACACACACACACAGGCACAGGCAGCTCACACATGCCATTTCATTTCCTTCACACCTGTGGGGGTCCGTGCGTGAGGGAACAGGATAAATGACTTGCCCGGGATCATCTAGCCCACCACCCAGTGGCAGAGGCGGCATTTGGATCAGGACAACCCATTTCTCCTGTTTAGAGTCAGAATTTGTGTTGACAGTCCTTGTGCCTGTCAAGACTGTCAGCTAGATGTAAAGATTTTTGTTTGTTTTTGAGGATACATATCTTTGAAGAGAATGGGTGTGTGTCACACATAAAACTGCTGTTTAATCACTAGATGGCACTAGCAGTGAAGGAGACACTGCCTATGGAGTATGTCTTAGTTTTTTAAGTATTATTTTTACTGTAGACACTTACTCCTTATTTGCTCCTTAATTTTGCTATAAGCGTTTTGTAATCTCAGGTAAATAATTTATGCCTTTACTCCTTTCAATCAAAGCTAGTAAGACAAGGACACAGACCAGCGCACATCAGGCAGTTTGGGTGTAAGTCTCTGCCTCACGCCTCTGTGTTTCAGGGTAGTTTGGGCAAACATCTTCGTGTGAAGGGTGCACCCGCCCAGAACTGGCCAGGCAAACGGAAAGCAAGTCTTGTTTTCAGCAGTTTTCTTGTTGGTGCCACAAAAAGTAAGGCTGGAGGGGAAGCGGGCTATGTGAATGTGTGGTCAGTTTGCACGATACGAGAACCCAGCAGCACGAGCAATGCCGGGGCATTCAGAGACCCGAGTCCAAGTCCCGGCTTCTCTGCTTCCCAGGTATATGACTTGGGAAGTCAGATAACCTCCCTGTGCCTCAGCGTCTCCATCCTGTAAAGGACTGTCAGCGTGGACACTGTCTTTGGGTCGGTAAAGAATTTGACACCTATTTGTCCAGCCTCTGATGAGTACCAGCCACGTGCTAGGACCTGGAGAATCAGTGCAAGGTCCCTAGTCCCACAATTAAGTTAATCCATTAGAATTATGATGAATGTTACAAAGGAAGAGAACTTGGTCACGTGGAACTGTATATAACCTTGCTGAGAGGATTGCCGAGAGTGACAGCAGAGAAGGGTTTACAGCCTTTCATCTCTCATTTGAGGTCACTTGATTTTTCTGCCTGATAACTTCTGTAGGTTCATCTTTATCTTTTGAGGTTCAGTAATTTCACAGGATTAACAGTGGTGTTTATTATTTTCTGTCCTTTTTTCCTGAAATTTAGTTTACCTAATTCTGAAGACACAGATTTTTCAGTCCCCTTTTTATTTTCTGGGAAACATTTCCTCCCCTCTTTTATTTTATCTCTGACTGTTCATTCCGTTCTCCTTTGGGAACACAAGATATGCATTTGTTGGATCTCCTTTATTGTCTTCCGTGTCTGATATATTTTCTCTGATCCCTTGTCCCTCCATTTTCTTCTCAACATCACTTTGTGTGATTTCCTCTGTGTACCCTCATCTCTGTCAGCGCTCCGTCAGTATGTTTTATGACTTCTTGCCACCCACTCCAGTATCCTTGCCTGGAGAATTTCATGGACAGAGGAACCTGGCAGACCCCAGTCCACGGGGTTGTAAAGCGACAAACATAACTGAGCGGCTGAGCATGCATACAGTATAACTTTACCTCTGTATTTATTTCATTTTGCCTTTTGCTTTTTTGAGTTCTGCTGATTTATGTCACACATTTTTCTGTGGCCTCGTCACTTTTTTTTTCTGTAAAAATATTTTTGTTTATTTATTGGGCTGCCCTGGGTCTTTGTTACAGCACAAGGGATCTTTAGTTGGGGCGTGTGGGATCTAGTTCCCTGACCAGGGATGAACCCGGGCCCCCTGCGTTGGGAGTGTGGAGTCTTAGCCTCTGGACCACCAGGAAGTCCTGCATTATCACTTTTCTTGACCTCCTGGATCTCTTCTTTTATCCCTCATGTCAGTCTGTGCTGTTTCTAGCTGCTTTGAGAGTACAGAGTTGGATTCTGGAGGGTAAAGGTGGGCTCTCTCAGCATCTCCCTTCAGCCTCACCCGCTCTCCCCTCTGCCCCGTGGGAATGACTATACGTCTCCTGGGACCGTCACATCCTTGCTGTCAGCGCACCCGTCGGAGGATCACTTCGAACCTTTGTACCTGTGACACTGTGTGACTGTCAGAGCGTCAGCATTCCTGAAGTCTGAGGAGGTTTGGCGGCTTCTGACATTCTCCCTCTCTTCCAAATTTCATAGGTTTGGTATCTGTGTTCTGGCCATTGACTAAGCTTGCTTTCTTTTCATTCTTTTAATTGATTTCAGTAGGTTTTAAGTGAGGAGAGTGTAGTCTGAATACCTGCTGAAATGAAGTGAAAGTCGCTCAGTTGTGTCTGACTCTTTGCGACTCCATGGACTTATATAGTCCCTGGAATTCTCCAGGCCAGAATACTGGAGTGGGTAGCCTTTCCCTTCTCCAGGGGATCTTCCCAACCCAGGCATTGAACCAGGTCTCCTGCATTGCAGGCGGATTCTTTACCAGCTGAGCTCCTAAGGAATCCCCTTATATACCTACTACCATTTTCAAATAGAAATCACCGATAAGATGTTATTAGAGCTCCTCTGTCACACATTCTTGCTGTTGGTGCGTTTGTGGATTTGCAGAACATTTTGTCATAAAATACCATGTATTCACTCATTTGTTCATTTATTCATCCAACCAACTACCCACAGACAGGTATCTGAGTGTCCACCGTATGCTTGGGTCCAGAGAGGAATCATTCGTGCAGGTGTGAACCAGTTATCTCTAGGAACTTCTGGAGACCAAGGAATAGTGGGGACTCTTGCTGCTGTGGTTGAAGATTAGGAGTGTCCCCCTTCTCTCTGCAGTTTTTAACTTTTAGTTTCTTTAAGGTTTTCTGTTACACAAGTATACATGAATTTCCATGTCTTATAAAAACATTTGATGCTGCTTTTAAGCAAACACCACCCCAACCCCTGCTGTTCCATCCCTCCTCTTCTCGCCAGGACAGGCCTCTGTGGTCACTTTGTGTCTGCATCATCTTCTTGCCTACAAATAATCAAATAGAAGGTTTAAATAATAGACATTTAACTCTCACATAACAAAATCAAAAGGTAGGTGATTCCAAAATTGTTTCAGCTGCCTATTGATCACAGGAGCCTGAAATTCCCCTGGCCTGCTCTTTGTGATCACCAGAGGCGGCCGGTTCTTCCCGCAGAGGAAGGAAGCGGGGCATGGTCCTTCAGGCAGTGCTGTGTTGATGACGGGGAACGTTTTTTCCATAAGCCTGCCAGCAGAACGCTCATTGGTCACATGCCCATCTCTTGACTGGTTACTGGCTAAGTAGAGAAGGATTACTGTGATTCGAGCCTACTTGCACCAAACAAAATCAGGGTTCTCTCAGCAAGGTAGAAAGCGGGGCACTGACTGCTGAGTGGGCGGGGCTGAGGGGCCTGCAGCCTCCCTGTCTGCATCTACACGCACACATCCCCACGGTTGGAGTGTATGGGTGTAGATCACTGACTCTGCTCTGTATGAGCTTGACCCCCGTTGGTGGCAGTAGAAGGCCAGGAGAACAGGTCAGGCACCAAGCTGTCACTCCCGCCGATTTCCAAAAGCCACTCAGAATGCACCCTGCCACGTTCCAGCAGTGAGGTCTCCTCCATCAGCAGTGAGGAAGCATGGGTCCACAAACATTTGTTTCGTTCACTGTAACATACCACACCAGGGGAGGTCCAGCATGTTGTGAGACCTACAGAGGTCCCACTGCAGGCCTGCACGGCCCCTCCACCTTACAAATCAGAGCTGCCTGCGGCCCCATCTCACACCCCCGAGCTACCTTGGTTCTCTGCACAGTCAGACCACACTCTTGTCTGGACTTCACCCCAAGGTGGAGCCAGCTGGACCCCTCTGCTGCTCTACCAGTCGTGTCTGTTTAGTGTGTCTTTGTGGCGGGGCTCTGACGTTGGCATCACTGATCTGAGGAGAGGCACCTGGGAAGGTGCCAGCTCTGTTTGGGGCTGGTCCTCTGCATCCCCAGGGTTCACCAGAGCTGGGTGCTATAGTCAGCTCACCCCATAGTCACAGGAATCTAGACACTGAGACATCCTTGCTGTGCTACCAGGTTTTCCAATACAGTACTTTCACCTCCAAGTCAGAAAAGATACCACAGACTGATTTTTGAACTGTGTAAGTGTGAAATCATGGAAGATGTATTATTTTACATCTGATTACATTTTTAGGTGTATACAAATTTAAAATCTTACCTTCCTGGTAAATTGAACAGTTTGTCACTCTAAAGTGATCCTCCCTATCTCTGAAAATGTGATCTGCCTTAAGGTCTTTTTCGTCTGATGTTCTCCATCTTTCTTTGATATTTGCATGGTCTATTTCTTTCTATCATTTAATTTTAACCTTCCTACATCCTTATGTTTAGCTGTGTTTTATAAACAGCATCTAGTTGTTTTTTCTTTTAAGTTTGCTGCTACTGCTAAGTCACTTCAGTCGTGTCCGACTCTGTGTGACCCCACAGATGGCAGTCCACCAGGCCCCCCGTCCCTGGGATTCTCCAGGCAAGAACACTGGAGTGGGTTGCCATTTCCTTCTCCAATGTGTGAAAGTGAAAGTGAAAATGAAGTCGCTCAGTCATGTCTGACTTGTAGCGACTCCATGGACTGCAGCCCATCAGGCTCCTCCGTCCATGGGATTTTCTAGGCAAGAGTACTGGAGTGGCTTGCCATTGCCGCCTTCTTCTTCTCTGGTAAACTTTTAAGTTTACCAAGATATAAGTCACATATTAATATCATACTATTTATCCATTTAAAGTGTACAATTTGGGACTTCTCTGGTGGTCCAGGGTTAAGACTCTGCACTTCCAACGCAGGGATGAGGGTTTGATCCCTGATTGGGGAACCAAGATCCCATATGTTGCACAACACCCCCCCCCAACAAAAAAAAAGGTTTATAATTCAATGCAGTATTTAGTTTTTGTTAACCAAATTTGACAAAATTTTCTTTCGTCTCTTTACTAGAGCTTTTGGTTCTTTTCTGTTTAATGTATTCATGGGTGTATTTGAGTTTAAATCTGTCGTTTCTGTTTTTCCTGCTTGTCCTGTTACTATGTATCTTTTTTCTTTCATTCTTTTGGATTGATGGATTTTTTAGTTCTATTTCTTTCCCCCAACTAGCTTAAAGTTATACTAGCTTTCTTTTTCCCCTAATAATCACCCTGTAAATTGTAGCATGTACATATTACTCTTTAAAATCCTAGTTAGTGTCCTCCCCAGGAGGAGGATGAAGGAGCTTAGGCCAGGGCTGCAGATGGATGCAGGAAAGGGCACTCCTGGCCCCTGGGATGGCAGCACTGTGCCTGGTGTGCCTGGCTTCCACCTCTCTCCCTTCAGTACCCAGACAATTTTTGTTTTAGTTACCCAGGTGATTTTCACACTCAGAAGTATTTGGTAGTTTTAACAGTGCTTTGCATTAAAACTTTAGAGTGTTTCTAGAATGTTGTCACAAATTCTTTAGGCTTAAATAAGCCTAGTATTCCATATACACAAAAGACACATAAGCTGTAACTGTACAGCTCAATGAATTTTCGCAAAGTAGCCTCCACCCAGATTAAAAGAAGAAGAATACTGCTAGACTACCAAAGTCCTTTGTGACTTGAGAAGAGTCACTGCTCCCCCCAGAGTTAACCACTGCCCTGACTCCAAGAGCAGATTCGATCTTAGAAAAATCAGATTCGTTTTGTCCTTCCCTGGTGGCTCAGATGGTAAAGAATCTGCCAGCAATACAGGAGACCTGGGTTTGATCCCTGGGTTGGGAAGATTCCCTGGAGGAGGGCATGGCAACCCTCTCCAGTATTCTTGCCTGGAGAATCCCATGGACAGAGGAACCTGGTGGGCTACAGTCCATGGGGTTGCAAAGAATTTGGACACAACTGAGCGACTAAGCACACAGCACATTCTAAAGATTCTATGACTTTAATCATACATTATGTATGCTTTGGAGTTTTTGAGAGTCCTCTGTCATTGTGTGTGGTAGTTGTTGGTTCATTCTTATTGCTGTGTGATAGCCCATGGGACAGCTATAACATTCAATAACTTATTTACTCTACTAAGGGTAGATATTTGGTTGTTTCCAGTTTGGAGCTTTTAGGAGGAGTGCTCTATAAACATTCATGTGTGGTGGGTATGTACCACTTATATATACTGATGAGTGGTGTATATATAATCATAAGGCATAATCAGCCATCAGGTATGATCAGCCTTCGTACTAGTAGATACTAACAAGCAGTTTTCCATAATAGGGTATCGTTATGATGGTATTTGGGCTTCCCTTGGTGGCTCAGCTAGTAAAGAATCAGCCTGCAATGCGGGAGACCTGGGTTCGAACTCTGGGTTGGGAAGATCCCCTGGAGAAGGGAACGGCTACCCGCTGTAGTATTCTGGCCTGGAGAATTCCGTGGACTGTATAGTCCATGGGGTCGCAAAGAGACACGACTGAGCAACTTTCACTTTCACTTTTCATGATAGTATTTAAGTCGCCTTAGCATTTCATACTCGGAGAAGGCAATGGCAAGCCACTCCAGTACTATTGCCTAGAAAATCCCATGGATGGAGGAGCCTGGTAGGCTGCAGTCCATGGGGTCGCTAAGGGTCGGACACGACTGAGCGACTTCACTTTCACTTTTTACTTTCTCACAGTGGAGAAGGAAATGGCAACCCACTCCGGTGTTCTTGCCTGGAGAATCCCGGGGACGGGGGAGCCTGGTGGGCTTCCGTCTATGGGGTCACACAGAGTCGGACACGACTGAAATAACTTAGCAGCAGCAGCAGCAGCATTTCATACTTCCTAAATAAAAGTGAGTAGCTTAATATACCTTTGACAGGGTAAACAAGGCAGATGGTTCCTACGAGCTAAAAGCTTAAGAGATTCATTTCTTTTTAATTTCTTCAATGATGAGTAGAGTGGGAGACCTTTCTGCTGCTCTGAGCCACGTCACCCCGGAGCCCTCTCCCCCAGCCTGGTGGGCCTGTGAGCCTTAACTTTTGGCCCTGAAATGCCCCTTCTTGTGGGCATCTTGCTGGTTAGTGCTGCTGCCTTCCCAGCCATGGGGATGGAACTTCCATGGCCTGCAGCACAGCATAGCTAAGCCAGGCCGTTCATATAAGCAGGATATTACGAAGAGTCAGGATAGGGAAGGGAAGCCACCCAGGGAGCACCAGCCTCAGCTTATTGTACAAGACCTGGTTCTCTGCTCTTCCCCGAGGGCAGCCTCTGTCCTCGCACCCCCCACCCCCCTTCCCAGAACCCTGCCAGTGAGGCAGCCTCCTGTTCATCGGGGTGGTCCCAGACCCGACTCACAGGTCTGTGAGGGGCAGCTCTACCATTCATGACCCTGCAAGGGAATTTTTCACAGACAGTGGTGGGGGGAGAGTCCTATTCCATCAGGAAACACTCACAGTGGACTCCTAGCCATCAAGCATAATGGGCCCCGATCCCAAACAGTTGCCTTGGTGAGGGTTCTCACAGGGCAGGTCAGCAGCTCTTGCCCCATGTAGAGGTGAACGGCACAGCATCAGTACCAGGGCACGGTGGTACTAGGCGCTCACAGAGCAGGCTGGAGGCAGCTCCTTTTCCTGAGTTGGTCCCTGGCAGGAATGGGGGAGGCAGGCTGTCTAGGCACCATGGGGTGGGATGTGGTGCCCCACAGCGGTGAAGGCCTCGATGGCTTAGGCCAGGGGTCCCCAACCCCCGGCTGCAGACCATCCTGTTAGCAACTGGCTGCGCAGCAGAAGGGGAGCGGTGGGTGGGCAAGCGAAAACCTCATCTGCTGCTCCCGTGGCTTGCATTACTGCCTGAACCATCCCCCACCCCCCACCTCCATCTGTGGAAAGACTGCTGCCACTGCTGCTGCTGCTAAGTCACTTCAGTCGTGTCCGACTCTGTGTGACCCCATAGACGGAAGCCCGCCAGGCTCCCCCGTCCCTGGGATTCTCCAGGCAAGAACACTGGAGTGGGTTGCCACCTCCTTCTCCAATGTGTGAATGTGAAAAGTGAAAGTGAAGTCGCTCAGTCGTATCTGACTCTTAGCGACCCCATGGACGGCAGCCCACCAGGCTACTCCATCCATGGGATTTTCTAGGCAATAGTACTGGAGTGGCTTGCCATTGCCTTCTCTGGTGGAAAGACTATCTTCCGTGAAATCGGTCCCTGGTGCCAAAAAGGTTGGGGACCGCTGGCTTGAGCATAATTTGGATGGCACTGCCTTTGCCATTGGGCTTTTCCTGAGGGACACACAGATGTAGTCCTTTTATGTCTTGGAGGGGAGGTAGCAGTGGAGAGGGTATGGAATAATACAGCTGAGTTTGTTGGGAGGAAGTTTTATACAGAAGTACTTCCCACGTGCTATTCCTTTGTCTTCTATAATGAAAAGGTTTCATCATCACACGGGGTGGACACTGAAGATGAGGAAAGTATTTCTGAACAAGATGGGTTTCCAGGCTCACCTGTTCCACCGGACAATACACAAGAAAAAGGTAAAAAAAAAAATTGTTTTAAAAACATTTTATGGCTGTAAATATTCGTTAATTTGGAGGAACATATAACTATTGCACCTCCATACCATGGTTCCATGATTTTAAGTGGGAATATCCCTGAACTTTGTTTTTCCTGGGATACAGTGGAAATGATTGTGTGGGTGATTGGTTGTCTTTAATGCATAAGGCCTTCACATTGGAGTCCATTTTGTCATTCTGTCAGTCAAGAGAGGATCCCTGGGGAGCATTAGGGCTCAGGCTCTGAAGCTCCATGTGCTCCTTCCTCTGCACCCACGACCAGTGCCATGAGGGACGGGCACACAGTGAGCTCCTCGGGATGGCTGAGTGAGCTTGTCTATCTTGTTCACCAGGCTGGCTCTAGGGCCTGGAGCAGGGCTTGGCCCACGGCTGGCTGTCACTTCAGGTGATTTGGATGAATGAATGCATGGATATATTTATAATACAACTTTGGAACAGCATACCTTTGTATATTTCATTTGGCACAGTGAGAGAATTCAGCTCATTAATAGCAAAGGCCATTTTCCATTTCCTAATATGTGGCTTGTGTTGGAGAAGTGAGAAGGAGAGCCTGGCATGTAGTGGGCACCAGTAACTACTTTATCAGGACCCTCGGGGAATTGCTTGGGCTCAAGGAGATAAGTAAGTAAGATAAGTGTTAGTCACTCTGTCGTGTCCAGCTCTCTGCAACCCCATGGACGATAGCCCGCCAGGCTCCTCTCCATGGGATTCTCCAGGCAAGAATACTGGAGTGGGTAGCCATTCCCTTCTTCAGGGGATCTTCCTGACCCAGGGATTTAACCTGGGTCTCCTGCATTGCAGGCATATTCTTCACAGTCTGAGCCTCCATGGAAGCCCAGGGCTCAAGGAGACTCTCATATAAGTGAGCACAAGGGGACTGATTTGAAGACAGAATGCCAGCCTACTAATACCTGCGCCAGAAAAATGCCACTTGGTTAGACAGCATATTTTATCCTTGTGGGAAAATCCATGTGTGTGTTAAGTTCAAGTAGAAAGCATGTCTCTTTTAGAATTAATATTTTCTCACTGTAAAAAATACAGAAATACATGAGGTTAAATATACATAATTGTATTTCCATCAAGTATAATTTTAACAGCTTAGAATGTGTATGTAAATACATGATATTACCTTTTTAAAAAAAACTTACAACACATCTTGAATATCTCCTTATGTTCATACATATCCATCCACTTTCCAGTGTCTGTATTATTCTTCTAATGCCTGATGCATCATACTATCACTCAGAACCAATCAGGAGGCAGAAAGTATCTATACATGGTGAGGGGATTCCCTGGTGAACTTCCCAGGTTCGATCCCTGATTGGGGAACTGTGTGGCCAAATACAAGAAAAAAAGGAAAGAAAGTCCATGGTGATTTGAACAGGGAAAGTTTAATGTCAAGAATTATTAACTGTAACAGGATTGCCTATTAAGGGGTAGAAATAAATCTAAAAAATATGGGAATGACAGAGGGAACAGCTGCTTCCTATGTAGTTAACATAGGGCCCCCAGGGGAAGGACCATTTGGAGAATCTGCTATGGAGACACTGGGGAGGGTGCAGCGCTGGCCCGCTGGCAGGTGAAGTTAGTTGAGGTGTGGTGCTAACAGAATTCACTGGAAGGCTGCCATCTGCAGGGGAGTTCCAGGAGGAGCCGCCCGTGGGGAAGTGCTGCTGGTCTAGGGGAGGAGGGAGGAGAGGAGGGAGCAAGAGGGACCCAGGACAAGAGACGGGGATGGTGACATCACCCATGGAATGAGGAACCCAAGCCCTTTCCTCCTCCAGTGTCTCTTTTGCACCCTCTACTGGTGAGGTTTATTATTGCACCACCAGACAGAGCAGTTCAGTTCAGTTCAGTCGCTCAGTCGTGTTGGACTCTGCGACCCCGTGAACCGCAGTACGCCAGGCCTCCCTGTCCATCACCAACAAAGGAGAGCTACTGCAATAACAGGAGAGGTGAAGGTAGGGTTGGAAGTTAAAGGCAGGGTTAACTGGCACACTTGGTAACATGAACTTGGAGCACAGGTGGTGGTTGGGAGAGAGTGAAGCTCCTGTAGTGGCTTTTGGCTTGTGGTGGGGGCATTAAAAGCTCCTGGACATTGTCACTTTCAGGTGGCGTGCGACTTGGCCAGTTCCTTAACCCCACTTCTCCTCAGTTTGAGTGCACCTCTCCTAAGAATCTTACAAGGATTAAATTCAGTCATGTGAGTGAAGCACAGCAGGGCTTCCCTGGTGGCTCAGCCGGTAAAGAACTCGCCTGCCAATGCAGGAAACCCAGGTTCAATCCCTGGGTTGGGAAGATCCCCTGGACAAGGGCATGGCAACCCATTCCAGTATTCTTGCCTAGAGGAGCTTAACAGGCTACAGTCCACAGGATCACAAAGAGTCATACATAACTGAACAGTTAAGCATGCACGCAAACCCGTGAAGCAAAACATCCTCCATAAATGCTAGCTGATAATTATTGTCTGAAGGCTACCAGCCTGAGGTGCCAGCCACCGTGTACCCTAGCAGTACCCAGCCAAGAAGCCTGGACACTGCCATCCTTTGGTCGAGGTACCAGCATCTGGCCGAGTGGACTGCTGCTGGAGGCAGGGACGAGTGGCACCTTAGCCCACGTGGGGAATGGCAGGGGGAATGGTGGAGGGCACAGGGCAAGGGTGCTGGCACACAGTCACACTGGGGAGTTTGGCCTTAGCTCTGCAGTCATGTGAGCCACTGAAGGTGGGCAGGAACGAGCAGGGGGGAGCTGGGCAGTTCAGAGCTGGGCTGGTTCATGGGCTGGTTCAGCTAATGTGCAGAAGGTGACTTCCTAAGATTGTACTCCTCTGAGTTGTCAGATGTCTTTCTCCGCTTTACAAAGTTTTCTCTCTCTGTTTTGATCAGATGGAAAACATTCTGTTCTGAAATTAAAGGTAAGAATTGTTTTTTTAAAATGGATTTTCTTTTTAGATAGAATTTCTACCATAATTTCAAAATAACTTTTGTGATTTGTGGTGGAAAAAGCTTCTGTTAAGAGTTCTTTTCCATGGACTAGTTTTGTTTTTTTCTTTTTTGATTTTTGTTTTTTCTGTCATTGTACACTTTACTATTGAATGTTTTTTTTTAACAAATAATTTTAAAACATGAAGAAGCTCATGTTTTGCATAGTTTAAAATGAATGTAATGTGTTGAGGGGTTAGAAAGCACTTACATTTGCTTTCTGCTTTGTAAAATGAATAGACAGTAACCAGTTTGCAGACATGGAAATAGTTCTACTTAACTTTTTAATTCTGTGATATCAAAGGAGTTTAAAAATTAAAAACTTCTCAGTAGAGTTAATTTATAACCTTATCTACTTTTCAGCAGAAATTAGAAACTTAATATCAAGCTGATGTGTAGTAGAAAAATGAACAAAAATTCAAAGACTTCCCTTTCCTCTAAGTTTCGAGTTGAAGAGAAGGGTCTGGTATTCTTTTCTCAGTGCCTTAAAAACATGGTTCGGTGCAGCTTATGGAGTCTTTTTGCATATCCCAAGGAGAGAAGGCCAGTTAGAATTTGCTTTGTCCATCTCTGCTCAGCACCTACAGTCATATCTCATGTTTTAGAATGTGAACTGGCGGCCTGTCACCAGTGGGACCTGCATGTGACCGCAGTGACTGATTACAAATAATAAACACTGGCGAGGGTGTGGAGAAAAGGGAACCCTGCTGGTGGAGACGTCAATCAGTGGAGCCACTGTGGAGCGTGGTGTGGAGGTTCCTTAAAAAAGCTAAAAACTAGTTATTGTCATCCAACAATCCCACTCCTGGGCATATATTCAGAAGTGATGAAAACTCTAATTCAAAAAGATCCATATATCCCAGTGTTCATTGCAGCACTGTTCGTAATAGCCGAGACATGGAAGCAGCCTAAGTGTCCATCAGTGGATGAATGCATGAAGAAGATATGGTGTAAATTCTCTTTGTCTCTCTCTCTCACACATACACACACACACACAATGGAATACTACTCAGCCATAAGAAGAATAAAATGACATTTGCAGCAACATGGATGGACCTAGCGATGGTCATACTGAGTGAAGTCAAGCAGACAGAGAAAGGCGAATATTATATATCATTTATATGTGGAATCTAAAAATACCATACAAAGGATCTTATTTACAAAACAGAAGTATACTCACAGATATAGAAAACAAACTTGACAGTTACCAAAGGGGAAGGCAGGAGGGATAAGTTAGGAGTATGAAATGAACACGCACACGTTACTATAAAATAGATAAGCACCATGGATGGCCTCTGTAGATGGGGAAGTATATTCAGTATCTTGTAATAACCTATAATGGAAGAGAGTTAGAAAAATATATATGTATAACTGAATCACTTTGCGGTACAACGAAGCTGATGCATTATTATAAATCACCTATATTTCAATTAAAAGGCACGGAACTCATGACAGAAAGGCAGGAAGAAAGCAGGACTTCCCCTGCTGCTCAGAGAACTCGCCAAGCGGGGGAGACTGTTAACGTTTAGGTTCATTTAAAAGAAACAGTGACTATTAAAGTTTCTGAAGCTGAAACAAACTAGCAACTACAAGAGCCAGAATGAAGATGGGGCAGCGCTTAAATGCTTGACATATGATGACCTGGTGCTGTGCCAGTGCACCGTTAGAAGCTGCCAAGACTCTGTTCATTGCTGTCTTGTGTTTTCCTTCCCTAGGATGAAAAACCACCTTTATGTGAAAAACCTCCACTCTGTCCAGGTATTTGCCTTTTGAACATCATTGTGATTGAAAAACTTATATTTCAGAGAATACCCAGTACAGTCTCACATAAAATAAAGGTCACTTTTTTTTCCCTGTAAAGGTTGTTGCTTCTGTCCCATTTTTGAAATTGGAAAGAGATAGTTCGTTGAACTTGTTTTAAGTTTGCCTTAAAAGAGAGAGTTCATGGGACTTCCCTGGTGGCCTTCCAATGTAGGGGGCATGGATTTGATCTCTGATCAAGGAACTAAGCTTCCACATGCCAAGAGGTGTGACTGCCACCCCAGCCCCCCGCCAAAAAAAGAGAGTCCAAACATTCAAACATTAGATGGTGTCTGTATGTCCGTATGGGATGTGCTCGAGCCTGGGCTTGATGGAGGAGGGATACATGGACCTATGGGATTATGGACAGACCCTGGAAGGGGGAGGCTCCCCAAGTGGTAAGCCTTGAGAATCCCATGCACAGAGGAACCTAGCGGGCTGCAGTCCAGAGGATCACAAAGATCGGACACAGCTGAAGTAACTCAGCACTCACGCAACACATGCATTGGTAGAGGGGACATATGAAAGCAGGGGCTCTGCTCAGGGGCTCGAGGCAGAGCTGAGAGGTCTAGAGACACTTGATGGCATCCTCTCCCCTCTACAGTTTGGGGAGCCTCATCAGCTCCCAGAGTGGACTTTGTGATTTTTTCCTGGGTGCCTCACATCAGTAGTCTGAAAATCCTGTCAAGTACCAAGACGTTTGTCTGTCCTCCATGTCGGATCGGCTTTGTTTTCACCATTTCTGTCTCGGTGCTTTTGGTGCTGTGTTCTGGAATGTTGCTGGGGCTCTGACATCTGGCCCACAGCTTTATTCTTCGCTGTATGTCTTCTGCTGCTCAGCCCATCCTTTGAATCTGTGTTTTTAATGAAGCTCTTTATTTTCATTATTTCTGTTAAGTATCAACAAGCATCTCTCTGAAATCTTAACCGTACTCATTCTCAAATCTTGTAGCTTGTGCTCCAGCCAACAGAGTCCTCTGTTCTCTGGTTTTGGTGCCTCTGTTCCTGAGGCTCTTGGTGATGTGCTCACTTGGTCCTTGGGAGCCCCTGCTCATCTGTATGGGGATGCCATATCTGATTACTATAGGCTGCTCAGAAGGGAAAGCCAGTGGGCTGTCAGATGTACAGTCTGTCTCCAGTGACTGTCAGGGGATAGACAGGGTGTTTCATCAGCCAGGGGGTTTGGAGGCTCCTCTTCCTCCTAGGTTTCTCCAGCCCTGGGGCCCGCCTGCCTCTCTGTCCTCAGGGCTTATATGTACTGCTTGGCCCTGGGGGACTTGAGCCCTGCTGCTTCTGTCTGGCACTCTAGACAGATACCTCATCAGTCCTTTCTAGGCCACTTTGTGTCCCCACCACCTGCCAGGGCAAGACACATCCCTGGAAGCACCCCCACCCTCTCTTATAGCTGACCTCTCCTTGCATATTTTAGGCTGCAGCTTCCATCTTCAGTCTAATCTCAAATGTCTTCTTTCCTGGATTCCTAGTAGATTGCCTCTTGTTTTCGGTGTACTTGTGAAGTTACTCATTTCTTTCATGTTCCAGTGGTTGGACATGTCAGGGGTGAGACTGTCTGGAGCTGCCAGTATCCCTCCCTCCATCTGCACACAGAAGCTCTGCCCAGGCCAGGAGCCCAGCGCAGTCCTCACTTCCTTTGATCTCCCTATGGAATATCCCTCTCTGCTTTCCTCCAATCTTTCTACTCCTTCCTAAATTCCTTTGTAGCCTCTGGTTTTCTTCTCACCCTGGTGCCTTCAAGTACATCTACATGCTGGTGGCTCCTCAGTCTCTCCAGCTGAGGCTCTCTTCAGGGCTTTGGACCTGTGTCCTAACCTGAGCTTCTCTCCCCGTGCCAGGCTTGTGTTCCTTGTCTGGCTAGATATCTTCCAAACTACAGATCTTGTTGCTCATTCTTGACTTGCCCCTCCCTCGCTGCCCACACCCAGTCAGCTGCTGAGCCCTGCCAAGTTTTTGCCCCTGAATTCTTCTCTCGTGTCCTTTCCTCTGAGTCCCCACTCTCGGGGCCTTCAGACTGATCCACCTGCCTCTGGGCTAGGCCCCCTTCCTGTTTACTTTCTTCACTGCTGGCCTCAGCGATTCATCTGAGAGTAGATCCCCTTCTTTCCATGCTTCTGCTGAAAGGCTTTCTGGCTCCTGGTGGCCTGCAGGATGCAACCTCCACTCTGCATATTGTGATAAGCAAAGGCCTCCGCTTTCTCCTGACTCCCCCTCTGTTATCCTTCTTATCGCTCACTGTAGACTTAACAGGTCACCGTCTTTGCTGGATAGGCCAGTCTCTTTGCAGGCACTGACATAAAGAAGTTGCTCCTTTGGTTTCTGAAATAGTCTCCTGTAATTCTGATGTAAAGTTGTTAGTATCAATTAGTATTTTAAAACTTTTTTTCCTGTCCCTTTTTAGATATAACTGGTAGAACACGTCAAAGATGTATAGAAATAACCAAAGAAAAGTTAGAGGAATTAAAAGAAGAAAATTTGCATCTAAAAAGTGCGAATCAAACCCTTACACATGAACTTAACATAATAAAAAAAACAATGAAAGAACTACAGTTAAAACTTGAAAGGATGAAAAAAGAAAATGGAAAGCCAAAAGAGGTTGAGAAAGCATCCTCTCAGGAAGGTGAGGACCACTATCTAGTTCTTTTGTTACAGGAAGGAAAGGAATTCAAATTTTTGTTCTCATTTTGGAAGTTAAGATTTTATGTTATAATATTTGTTGATATTAATGTTCTTGATATTTTGGTTTGATATTTATGGTCTTTCACTAATACCCTTATACTAGTTGAGATTTGATTTCATCTGTTGTATCATTTTTATTATGCTGAAGGAATTCTCGTACTTCTTTTGGTTCTTAGCATAATATTTTACATATGTTTTGTATCAGTTTTTATCCCCATGAGCACCATATAAAAGTGCCTCTTTCACCACATCCTTACCAATGTTGAAGGTTATATTTTCCTTGCTAGTTTGAGTGGTTAAAAAAATACATACCATTTTAATTTCTGTTTGTTTTATTATTGATGCAGTTGAATATTTTTTTCATTCTCTTTGCAGGTCATTTTCTTTCTCTTTCATAAATATTCCCACTTTGGATCGAGATGTTTTGATCTTTTCTGTTGATTTATAGGAGCTCTTTTATATTAAGAATTTTAGCCCTATGTCACGTATGTTTGAGTTTGTTTCTCGGTTTGTTAATAATTCAGCTATGTGTATAGGATATTTTTCTGTTATGATCTATGTCGTTGGTTTCCAGTGGTTAAGAATCCATGATTCCACTCTGAGGAGTGCAGGTTTGATCCCTGGTCAGGAACTAGTATCCCACATACTGTGTGATATAGCCAAAATTAATAACAATAATGCTGAGGTCATATAAGTATTCACTAATGTTTTCTATGTATGTTTATCCGTTTATATAAGTCTATTATTATGGCTTTAAGAAAGATAATGTGATTTTCTCTATACAAACTCCATATATTTCTTGTCTCAGGCACATTTCTAGATAGTTGATATTATTGGTGCTATTACTTTGTGGGATCTGTTTTCTATTATGTTTTCTAATAGAACATTACTATTGTGTGGGAAGGTTATTAGTTCTAGTAAATTCTCCCTTCTATATAATTTTCAGAGCACATATTTGGATATCATCTGAAACAGTGACATTTTTTCCAATCTAAAATTTTTATTTTACCTTTATCATGTATATATCAACTTTCCCAAACTTCTAAAACATTGTTGACTATTCAGTGTTAAAAAACGTATTGACTTTTATTCATTTATATCTGTATAACTGTCATTTGCTGCCTTTGTGAGCCTAAAGGGAAAGAAGGACAATTGACAATTTATATAAAATCATGATAAATTTAAGTTCTTATGGTTTAATATTAATTTTTTTTTCAGTAGTTGCTGCACCTGAATTACATTATCTAAGAAAACAAGCTCAAGAACTGGTGGATGAAAATGATGGATTGAAAATGACTGTTCATCGTTTGAACGTAGAACTGAGTAGATATCAAACAAAATTCAGGCGTTTATCCAAGAAAGAGGTGATGTTTCCTATTAAGAAAAATCAGTTTTACTGATACTTTAGCCTTGAATTGGTTTCCAATTCCAAAGAGTTTATATTTATTGTAATTTGGTATAAAAATGGATGCATCCAAAGTACAGTCTTTCCTGGCACCTTTCTGTTTTCTCCGTCCATCTCTCCTTCTCTCAAAACTGAAGCAATGAAAGCTCTTAGTGAAAAATTAGGACAGTGTGAACATATGTAAAGTAAGGGAAGTAAAAGTCCTTATCTGCTCCATTCTCAGCCTGTTCCTCAGGGTTATAGCTGCTGTTTGTTAGTGCACAGACTTTGAAAAGAAAGCAGACTAGTGTTTCCGGGCTCCCAAATGATCTAGCTCTCACAGTCAATGGAACTTACATTCATGATAGGCATAGGAGCATCCCCTGTAGCTGTATACTTGGGCTTAGTGTAGAGAGAGCAGACAAAAACACCCTTCTCCCACTTTTTCCCTGGAATGGGTTTAACTGCATATTTTCCCAGATGCTGCCTAAGTTTCTGGCTTCTAATCAGCCTAAATCTAAATACTGACTGCAATCCTCCCCGTTGGGAAGCTGATAGGATTTGGTTCAGCCCCAACTACTGGGAACCACTTAAAAATAAAGACAGCAGCTTGGACAATCACAGAGGTTTGAGAGGCTACCAGGAACATGGGCTAGGCTGATTGATGAGGCTCAATACCTGTCCAAGCCCACTCTGTCAAGATGAGAGAGGGGGCTGTTTTCTCCAGTGCACGGAAACCAACAGAGAGAGTAAAGGAAGGTGAAGAAAAAAGGGAGTATGTGCCAAAGAAGAGAGCGGGGTAAATCTTCAGAAACTGAGCTTCATGAAATGTGAATAAGTGAGGGTGTAGAGAGAGAGGATGCTTGGCTCACTATTGGAGGGGTTGCAGCTACTATAGAAAACAGAATGGAGGTTCCCAAAGAAGTAACAGAACTATCATACCACTCAGAAATCGCACTTCTGGGTATATATCTAAAGGAAAGAAAATCAAAGTCTTGAAGAGATACCTATACTCCCATGTTCATTGCAGCATTATTTATGACAGCCAAGGTCTGAAAGCAACGTCAGGATGAATGGAGAAAGAAAAGGTGACACATGTCACATGTTTACACACACATACACACACACACACACACACACACAAGTATTTCTCAGGTAGCTCAGTGGTAAAGAATCTGCCTGCCAATGCAGGAGACACAAGAGAATGCAGGTTCGATCCCAGGGTTGGGAAGATCCCCTGGAGAAGGAAATGGCAGCCCACTCCAGTATTGTTGCCTGGAAAACTCCATGGACAGAGGAGCCTGGTGGGCTACAGTCCGTGGGGTCACGAAGAGTCGGACACGGCTGAGCATTCACACAGACTTGATACACACACATATGCGTGTATGTTATTCAGCCTTAAAGAACAAGGCAGTTCTGTCACTTGCAACAGTATGGATGAGCATGGAGGATATTATTCTAAGAGAAATAAGCCAGATAAAGACGGACAAACTGCTTGGGGTCACTTATATGTGGAATTTAAAAAAAAAAAGTTGAACTCATAGAAACTGAGAGTAGGATGGTGAATGCCATGAGCTGAGGGCTGGGGGAACTAGGGAGAAGCAAGTGAACGGGTGCAGACTTGCAGTTACAAGATGGATAAGATCTGCCTATCTAATGTATATGTTGGGCTGGCTAAAAAGAGCATTCAAGTTTTTTTTAACATCTTACAGAGAAACCAGAAGACACTTTTTGGCCAACCCAATATAGCATGGTGACTATAATTAATAATACTGTATTTTATAATCGAAGCTTGCTAAGAGAGTAAAGTTTGTGTTTTCTTTCCCCCACCCACAGCAATAAATGGGAAATATGTAAGGTGATGGGTATGTAATTAGAGAAGAAAGACTAGGTTTTACCTTAGAAGGACTGAGAAATTTGACACTCACTCAGCGTGCCACTATGGCAGAGGCTGTGGGGAATGGCAGGAGGAGCCACTCGCTCAGGTCTGTGCCCTGGAGTCTCGTGTGTGTGAGGGACGGGTTGGGGCATGGGTTAGATCCCTGGTTGGGGAAATAAGATGCTTCATGCTGTATGGTGTGACCAAAAGTAAATAAATAAATACAGGATGATATATATATATATATATATATATAGAAAAAAAATAAATCTAATTGTTCAATAGGTGGTCTTTTGTGACTAACATCTTTTTCACTTAACATAATGTTAACCTTTTTAAAACAAAAATATGAAAGCTCCTGGAGTCCTGTGATCCAAAATAGGCTCCCTAGAGTGAGCCAGTCCTCTTTCAAAAGGCTGCAAGTGGCAGGCCCAGTGACTGGCTGCTGGCCAGTGCCCCCCGCCAAGTGTGCACACCACTATGCCCTGAGCGCTGCCGTGTTCTCCATGATAGTGTCCCCTGGGGCTGATCTCTCCCTCCAACGGCTGCAGACTTCTGTTTGTGTCCCTTGTAAGGCACATGCTACCCGTACTATGTTTGTGTGTGATGTTAACCCGCGTGAGAAGACCTGTCTCTGAGTTGAACCATAAAAATCCTTAAAAACGATGATTGTGCGGTGATGTCCATAATGACTTAGTGAACTTGCAGTGTTTGCTGACCGAATCACGAGATGATAAACACATTAGAAAGTTTTTGTTGAATAAGGAGTTGTTCCATCAGGGCCATTGCTTCCAGCCCTGATGGAATTACTCATACCAGGTTTGCCCTCTTGCTGTAAACAACCAGAAAACCAAACAGGATACATAATACAGCTGTTTACAGACATCATTCAGCAGGCTGCACTGTGATCATGGGGAGAATGAAGATAATAGCTGAGCCGTATGATCAGCTTGCTTTCCTTTTTATTACTTGTTTATTTACTTGGCTGTGTTGGGTGTTCATTGCGGCATGTAGGATCTTTCGTTACAATTCACTTGTGGCACGGGCTCAGTAGTTGTATGGCACAGGCTCCAGAGTGCCTGGGCTTCAGTAATTTAATTTGTCTTCACTCTGTTTTATTCTTAGAGTTTAAATATCGAAGGCCTCCCATCAAAGGGCCCTACACCACCCTGGTTGGTAAGTGAAAGTTATCTAATTTCAGGCCCATATTTTCTGGGCTGTGTTTGAATAGCTGTTACAAATCATTCTGGATTAAACCGAACCAGTTTTCTTTCCTTTTTAAAGATGTGCCTGTTGTGTTGAGTTGTAAGAAAGGTATTAACCTTCTTTATTCGATTATGTTCAGGTGGATATAAAATACCTGTCCCCCTTGTTGCTGGCCTACGAAGACAGGATGAAAGAGAAGGACGAGCTCATTGCCAGCCTTCAGGTAGGTTGGCAAACATCTCAGAAGGACAAGGTTTGTAAAAGAGAAGACCAGTTCAGACCTGGAGGCAACATTTTGAAAATAGGTATACCCACCCCTGGTAGGCCCTCAAGTGTTTGTTACAGGAAGGAAAGGAAGCAGGAGGGAGTGGAGCAGAGTGGCGGTGGGGAGAGGGAAGAGGGAGGGACGGGAGAGGAGGCCGGAGGAGCAGCGGGTGGCTCAGGAGGGCTGGGTCGGGATTGATGGGAGCGTCTGCAGGGACGGAGAGCCGCTGCGTTGGAAGCCGTGGCCTCCCAGACAGGCAGCCCAGCATGGACCGGGATCCTGGGGTGCAGAGAAGGCAGCCAAGGGAGGTGCTCCTTCCCTGGTCCTGGGCAGCTGCGAACAGCACTGGTAAAAGGGATGTTTGGGCAGATGGGTAAAGTAGGAGACCAGGGATCTTTCAGGCAAACTTAATGTTCCTTAGTTCCATGAAGAGCCAACCCCAGGAAGTCCGATTCCTTAGCTGCTGATAGCAGTGGGGAAGTGAGGTTTTTATTCCTTTCTGCCTTGCTCACTCTCTTTCATGGGAATGGCTCCTGGAGCAGAGCTCATTCTAACTGTACAGGAAACCAAGGCTGTGCTGGTGTTGCAGATACGTCCCATGCCTTGACGTGCCCCGTTACCTCTGTGTTCCCTATTTAAGTGGCCAAAGGGGTCTGTGGAATTGAAGGGATCCAGGGAGGAAAGAGCTGGTTTTTCTGGGCTCCTTGGCTGGAAGGGTCTGTTAAGAGTCACCTAGCTCTGAGACTTCCCTACTGGTCCGCGCTTCCTCTGTAGGAGACCTGGTTTCCATTCCTGGTCTCATGGGAAGATCCCACATGCTGCGCAGCTTGGCCAAAAAAATAAATAAAGTAAAAAAACTTTAAAAAACTTTTAAAGTTTTAAAAAACTTAAAAAAAAAAAAGCATCACCCGGCCTGTTTTTGTTCTGTCCCATATACATGGCCCATGTAGTGCGGTTTTGAACCTTCCCTCTTAGATTTTCTATTGGACACTTAATTTTTTAAGAGGGTGAATTAATTTTGGGGTCACAAAGAGTTGGACACAACTGAGAGACTGAACTGAACTGAACTGAATTGGTTAAATATCAATCCATATAATAAAAGTACTTATTTAGTGCTCCTTCTAAAACAGGGTTCAGGGGACATTTTCTGCAGACATCTATTTAGTAACTGTTTTAGGCTTTGGGGGTCCTTGGAGTTTCTGTTTGCAGCCACTCAGCTCTGCTGCTATAGCATGAAAGTAGCCATGGACCAGGTGTGAACAAACGGGCATGACTATGTTCCACTAAAACCCTATTGACAGAATAGGCACCTGGCCTGCCGGCTGTAGTTTGCCCCATCCGGGTTCTGACAAAGGGCCAGTGGACTGGCAGTAAGTGGGGAGTGCATCTGGGCAGAAAGGCGAGAGAAAGAAAAGTTGCTTGGCATTATTGCTTTTTATAAGCATAAATATCTGCTCGCTGAGAGAATACTTAAAAGCGTCCTAGGATAAGTATTGACAACCTAAGATTCTCACCAGAAGACAGCCCAAGATACCGAAGCTGGCCAAGGCTAGCCACGAAAAGCCTGGATGGAGGCCACCCAGCACGGGTGCCACAAACAGACCGTGGGGTCGGACGCAGACAGCAGCAGTCCTGAAGTGGCAGCCGATGAGCAGTGAAGCTGGACTGACTGGTGGCTTTAAGGGAGGGAGGCGCTCTCATCATTGTCAAGGAACAAAATTGGGTGACTCCTACCCCCTACACTAATTAAGGCCTTCTGCACCAAAATGGGCTTTAGTTACGATGAACAGTTCTTATTTTTACCTGAAAAGCTCCAATTTATCCTGCAGTCTTTAAACAAAGAAAAAATTATAATATTTATAGACATCTGTTGCCTTTTGATCCCCCTTTTTTATCTTTCCACATGTTTGGCAGAACAGAAAACATTCATCAAAATGAAGGATTGAGTATTGCTCTGTGTCCTGAGCGTGGCAGCTGTCTCTTGTGTTTTCTCGCTAGACTGAGTAGGTGCTGATCCAGAGTTTAAGGCTGCTGGTATCCTGAGACTTTGCTTATAAGTTATATTAACATTTGATTTTAGCTAGAGCAATAGCATTCGAGCTAAGAAGTACCTGTGTGTGTGTTGCAATTTATTTAAATTTTGTTTCAGGAGGAAATGAGAATGTTTAGAATCCGAGTCCAAGAAGTGGTGAAAGAAAACGAGAAACTGCATCAAGAGCTGAATAAGAGTAGTCCTGTCACCAGTGAAGAATGGCACGTGGTGTTGTTTCTGGTATTTTGCTAATTAAAAGAAGAAATGATGATAGGAATAAAGTTTATTAAGTTGTCAAAAATATATGTAAATTTTAACTTACGTATTTTAACTAAAACATTTAATTTCTCAGACATTAATAAGGTACAGTGAAAACCTAGTAAATTATTCTGAACTTGTATTTTAAAGATTACTTTCAAAATTCTAAGTAGGCTGTTAAACCTGGAAAATGTTGGCTGTCCACATTTTTATCTTCTGAGGTTGTGTTTTTCAATTTTTTTAATTCGTCTGTGCCAGTTGTTAGTTGGAGGACATGGGATCTTCAGTCTTCATTGAGCCATGTGGGGTCTTTAGTTATGGCATGCGAACTGTAGTTATGGCATGCGGGATCTAGTTCCCTAACCAGGGATTGAACCTGCACCCTCTGCTTTGGGAGCACGGAGTCCTAGCCACTGGACCATGAGGTTGTATTTTTCTAGGGCACTTTTCCCGTCCACAAACTGCTGAGTCAAGTCCTTTCTTAGACCTCTCTGATGGCTTGCAGGGCTTTAGAACAGACAGTCTAGGATGGGGCCTTGCACTCCCGGACCCCACCTGCCCTGCGCCTTCCATACCTTGGCAGCTGCTGTCCTGTTGCTGACGTTCTCCCCTCTCCCCATCAGAACACCCCCTTCTGCACTCCTGCTCACTTGTCTGGGCCCTGCTCAAATGGTGCTGATAGGTAGCTCTTCCTGAAGGTGTTCTCCCTAAATGCACACTCTGTCCTGGGACCTGCCACACGGTGCCTCCCTGTGTGTCTCCTCCTTTGTGAGCATCTCAGGGCAGGGCCAGGTCCTGTTCATTGAGCACAGCAACAAATGCCTTGTCAGCACATCTGAGAAAGTAAATGTCTTCAAACGTCTAAAGGCAGTACCCAAGCAGGACCAAGCAAGCAGAAACTATTCAGATAGATCTTTTTTGCCTTGGGTAGTTATGTTATATTTAACTTTTTTTTTTTTAATGTCTTAACATCCCTGAAAAAAATTAAATATTGTCTATATGTGATGACTAGAAATTTGGAATCCAGTCAACAGCATTCTTTCCTTTAGGTGGGTTCTCCCTCTTTTTATGGTCACTGCTGTGTCATGTGTCAGCTGGGACTGGTTGGACGGCTACTGGATCCTGCCTGGTGTATTGTGACTTCCGCTGGTGAACTTGGATTTTTTCTGTCAGGGTTTCAAGCTCCTAGTGTGTCTTCCCTTGAACCCTCCTTGAATAGTGCCCTGGAAAGCAGGTCTGTTGGGCTGCTTCCAGGAGTCTCACAAGAACCCAGACCCTCAGATTCTTTCTCCAGCCTTCTGTATGGCTTCAAGTCAGACCTGTTTACTTCTTAAAATGTAAATAAATAAATAAAGGCAGGTTCCACTTTGAAATCTGCATGCCCACCGTGTTCCCCAGTCCTGTTCATAAGAGTTTGAAATTTGCATCCTGCCCTAGGGTGGTGGTCTGTGCCACAGGGTGCAGGTGAGTGGGTGCTGTTAGGTCTGCTGCTGCTGCTAAGTCACTTCAGTCGTGTCCGACTCTGTGTGACCCCATAGACGGAAGCCCACCAGGCTCCCCCGTCCCTGGGATTCTCCAGGCAAGAACACTGGAGTGGGTTGCCGTTTCCTTCTCCAATGTGTGAAAGTGAAAAGTGAAAGTGAAGTCGCTCAGTCGTGTCCGACCCTTAGTGACCCCACGGACTGCAGCCTACCAGGCTCCTCCATCCATGGGATTTTCTAGGCAATAGTACTGGAGTGGCTTGCCATTGCCTTCTCCAGTTAGGTCTGAGCAGGGCTTATTAAAGCCCCTGGCCAGCCCCCACCCCATACTCTGAATTCAGTATCTTCCTGCGGGAGTTTGGGGAGGGCTCCCAGGGCTTCGGAGCACTCTGTAGGCAGAGTTCCTGCCACCCCCAAACCCCCTCCCAGTCATGCCCTCGTCCGCCCCCTTGGCTGCGGCTCCCTGTCCCCTGCACTCTGCCTACTGCAACTAGAGAGAAGCCTGCGCAGCAATGAAGACCCAGCACAACCGAAGACAAATAAATACAATTGTTTTTAAAACAAAACAAAGCAAGAAGTTACCAAAGCAGTTTAATATCAAGCTTCTGTCTGTCTTTTCCCCCAGTTTGATGGAAATTAAAAACTTGCTGTGTTAATAACATGTTTAGTGTTATAATATGTCCAGATATTCATTACCTGCAGCACAGCAGTTGCTTTCTTTCAGACTCAGGAGTGTCTCCATAAGCATTGTGCACCTGAATGGCAGTATTTAATTTTGAAAATCAATTGTAGGCGGCAGCTTCAGACTCAAGCAGAACTGGTTTTAGAAGAAAACAAGTTGTTGATAGAGCAGTTGGAGATTCAGCAAAGAAAAGCCAAGGACACCCACCAGGAGCGTCTCCAGGAAGGTGAGCAGTCTTTCCCGTAAGCGATGGTGATGCTGTAACATTGTCGTCGTGTCCTTTTACAGTGGCATTCCCCCCTCCCCCACTCGAAAATGGTGGGAAGTCATGTTTTATAGAATATATTCTTTTTTACTGAAATGCAGCTGTTACAACATATCCAGTCCTCACCCATGATGCAGTGACCACTTTCTCAGGAGTCTGTAATTATTCCGTCTTTTGTAAATCAGTTATAGATAACAGCTTTAGAGTCAGCAGAACTGGGTTTGGGGGGAACTGCGCAACATAAGCAGGAGAAATCATGTGAGATGGCTATTTGAAAGAACCTGTGGGTGTACCCCCAGAATCTGTTGAATGAGTAATTAAGTAGGAACCATTGGCTCCCTAAACAGTGTGTGCTCTCAGCCTTCCTGCAGTGTTGCAGGTGCTGCTGCAGATTAAATCTCCGTCAGATCCTTTCCTCCTCTCCCTGTGTGTCCCACCCTGTCCCAGGAGACTAAGTCCCACTTCTCTAAGTACTAGCTTCAGATGCCCAGGGCACCTCTTAATATTACATGCTTCCATGTCACTTAGGATGAAAATATTTATGATTTACTTTAAATATAGGACAGCAAACAAAAAAATTAATGAGGAAAGGGAAGAAAAACAAATCTGTCCTTAGTTGGGTCATACTAAAAATATCCTTAAAAATCTTGCAGTTTTAGGGTCAGCATCATGATGTATGTTTGCACATCTGTGTGTGACGTAAGGCTTCAGTCTTTGAAAGGTAAGGGCCTTGAAGCCTAGAATCATGTCCTGTTAAGTATTCTGTATTTAACAATAATATCAATATATGGATCTCCAGTAAGAAAGTGTATATTTAGTGATTACTTAATATAGGGACCATAATTTCCATGAACAAAGACTTGATCCTAATTTCTAAGTCTCCAGTAGATTTTTTAAAGGTCAGTTTTTGTAAGCTGTCACTAGTATTAGTAATCTGTAATCATGCTTTATTAAGTCTTTTGTACCAAGTCTTTATCCGTCTCTTTTGTATTTCAGTTTCTAAACTGACTAAACAGCTGATGCTTCTAGAGACTAAAACACAGAGCCAAGAAAAGGAGCTAACTGAAAGTAAGGAGCAGTTAGCGATTTTACGTACGGAATGCCAAGAACTAAAGATACAGTTGGACAGCAAAGTTTCGATGGAAGTTCACACTTCAATTGTGAATGAATTTAAAAGGTAAGGATTTAATATCTTTTGAAGTATTAATGCATCACTGTGCATGTGTTCCAGGCAGGTGGAGAGAATGTACTCCATCTTTTTCTGTGTCATTTAGCTGTACCAGCCATGCTGTCCAAGACTGAGAATGGTAAATGTTTTATTAAAGTGGAACCTGGCCATCCTTGGGGGCTGCAGGCCGCACTTTATGTGTATGTATATGTGTATATACACACACACATATATATATGTATTCCGCCCCCGCTACAGTTCCAACCTCTCTCTCTCTCTTGTGCTCTCTCTCCTTTTTTTTTTTTAAAGATTTATTTATTTTTGGCTGCTCTGGGTATTTGTTGCGGCCAGGCTTTCTCTAGTTGTGACGAGTGGGGGCTACTCTTCATCGCAGGGCGTAGGCTTCTCATTGCGGGGCTTCTCATGTGGAGCACAGGCTCTAGAGAGCTCAAGCGCAGTAGCTGCAGCTCACGGGCTTAGTTGCTCCATGGCATGTGGGATCTTCCCAGACCAGGGATCAAACCCGTTTCCCCTGCATTGGCAGACAGATTCTTAACCACTCGACCACCAGGGAAACCCCTCTTGTTTTTAGAACCAAAGATAATTTAAAGTAATATAACTGGAGATCTAGACATCCACAAATGAGAAATCGCTGAAATGAAAGGATAGAACCATAAAATGAAATATGGTGCAGCCATTAAACGTGTCGCAAAAGAATGTCTTTGTCGTTGGAAGACAGCCACAATGTATTTGTTAGTGAAGAGATTAGGTTACATAATAGTACGGACAGAGTGATTACAATTTTATTTAAAAAGAAAAAAGATGTGTGTTGTGTGTGTGTGTGTGATTAAGCTGGCCAACCATCCTAGTTTGTCTCGGACCTGAGGGGTTTTTCCAGGGTGTGAGAATCTTCATGTTAACGGAGATGAATAGGATGAGTTGATCACTTCCATGTGTATATGTCTGTCTGTGTATAATTCCATATATGTGTGTAAAATTACTTATATACCATAAATTCATAGAAAATGAAATGAAAGGATGGAAAAATAACAAGAGCAGTTATCTTTGGCCTATCAGCAGTTGTGTTCTCCAAAGAAACAACCAATAGAATATATATAAGATATGTATGTGTGTGTATAGTATATATATATACATTTGGAGAGAGAAAGAGAGACTTATTTTAAGGAATTGGCTCATACAGTTGTGGGGGCTAGCAAATCCAGACTCCATAGTGCAGGCCAGCTGGCTGGAGACTCAGACTGGAAACTGAAACTGTGTCTGGAGGCAGAATTCTTTCTTTTGGGGAAGCCTAAGTTTTTACTCATAAGATCTTCAACTAATGGTATTAGGTAATCAACTGATTGAGATGTTAGTCACATCTACAAAATACCTTCACAGGAACATCTAACATTTGACCGAGCAGCTGGGCACCATAGACACATGAAACTAGCCATCATAATGAGTAAAGTAAATTTGCGTGTGTGTGTTTTCTATTTTCCAAGTGTTCTAATGCTTAGGACTCTCCAGTCAGGAAAGCTGGTTGTCAGGCCTTTACGCCGCAGGAGGGAAAGCTTTTTGCTGAGAGGCCTTGGGCTCCAAGTTGACATGTGGGGCAGGGGATAGAGGAGGGTGGAGGTGGAGAGGGGTTAGCCTGCTGGCACTATTGGAAGGGTTGGTATTTGATTGGAGAGGGAATCTAACATAGAAAGAGGGGCATGGACTCATCAGAGACAGAAGATGTGAATCCACTGAAGCTTCTGAGGCTTCAGGGCGTGTGTCCTCTGGTTGCCTCAGTTAGGGGTACTTTCCAGGCTGCTGTCATGATAGAGGGAGACCACAGATGAAAGAGGAATTATTAATTAGCAGCAGAGCAGCTGTTGAACTAGCTCCTACAGTGAGGCTGCGTCTGAGGAGAAGTTGGGAAAGGTTACACCTAAGGCAAAGGTGAGATCATGAAGAAAAGATTTTAATTTTTATAGAAAAGGGTTAAGTTGAACCTGCGCCTGGTGAGCTTCTCGGTCAGGTGCCTGTTTGATGTTCTCCTTTCCTACTGAAGGCAGTGCAGTTCATAAACCTGAAGTGACTTGCCCACATGGTCTTGCTTGTTCTACCTATTGGCAGCTGTGCCTGGAAGGAACCGTGACATAGGGAACAGCAGGAGCTTATTTTCCTAGTGAACTATCCTGTTGACTCAGAGTTAGACAGCTGGGTACACCCTGAAGCTTAGATTACTCTGTGCTTTTACTGTTGCTTAGAAAGCTTGAGCCTACTCAGCAGGGGTGATGAGAAATCAGATGTCAACCCACCTGGCTAAAGAAATTTAGCAGACTCTTTTGGGGAGAGCTGAGGTTTGCGATGACTAGTGGTGTCTGTAAAAGGCAAGTCTTTTAAAGGGCAAAGGGGCCCTGTATCCTGGAGTGAAGCTGACTATTCACATAACCCACCTACAGAGACAGAGTCCTGGCCAGCAGTCAGTGAGTAATATGCCTGCTCAGGGAGGCACCAGAAGGACAATCTCCTTATATAATACATACCAAATACTCACCTTTTCATCCTAAAATAAGAACAGAACTACTAGGCATGATGAAGCATTGGGTATAAGGGGGAAAAAATTACAGTGGAGAGAGATGTGGATAAGCAGAGAGACTCACAGCACAGGGAACTGAGATAATAAGAGGACTAAGGAGAGTCTTTTGGCTGCATTGTGCAGCTTGCGGGATCTTAGTTTCCAGACCAGGGACTGAACCCGGGCCGCAGCAGCGAAAGCCCAGAATCCCAACCACTAGGCCACCAAGGAACTCCCATGGAGAGTTTAAAAGGATAAAATGCCATGGCAAAAAAGTGTAATCATTAAATAAGAAAAATTTCAAATGACTACCAAATTTTTTAAAAAAAATCAGTAGAAGGACTGAAAGGTAAATTTGTGGATTCACTCAGAACATCAGGAAACAAACAGGAATGGAGAGAAAAAGTAATAGATGGAAGACCTATCTAAGAGGCCCAGCCTCAGATCATCAGGAATCTCAAAGAGATTAAAGAAAATGGAAAGGGAGATATTAATAGTTGAAAGGCATCCCCAGATCTCTGAAGCCCTTGATTGAGAGGACCCACAGAACCCAGCATGTGAATGAAAAAAACTCACGACGAGACACATCCGTCATCCACAAATGAATAGTAAGCTGGGACCCTAAGGGCTACGTCCCCAGGTCAGGTACACCAGGAGTAACCAGGCGTCAGTCCTCTGAAGGAAGGCCCCTTCTAAAAATGTTTCAAGGGAAGTATCCAGGACATAGAGAAAGCCAGACAGACAGTGACTCGGAACCAGTAGAAACAATAGCACATAATGATAAGAAGTCCAGGTATTAGAATCATCAAAGACTCTAAAGCAGCATATTGTGCTTTAAGAAAGAAAAGGCAAGCTCCAGATTGTCTTCAGAGAACTATAAAGCCTGACAATAGTGGGATTGAAAAGGAAGGAATAGAATTTTTAGAACTGAAAAATACAGTAACTTAAATTGCAAACTCAGTGGATGGGCATACCTACAGATTAGACACAGCTGAAGTGAAGTAGGGAACTGAAATATGTTCAAGTGAAACATAGCTCAGGGTGGGACTTCCCTGGTGGTCCAGTGGCTAAGACTTCACGCCCCCAGTGCAGGGAGCCTGGGTTCGATCCCAGGTCAGGGAACTAGATCCCACATGGCTTAACAAAGAGTTTGCATGCCACAACTAAAGATCTCACATGCCATAGCTAAGACCTGGTGCAGCCAAATTAATAAAAAATGAAGTTGGTTAAATCATCCAGAAAATGTTTTTAAAAACTCAGGAGGACATAAGAGTGTCCAGAGGTTGAGGTACCTCTAGATTGGAGACAGGAGGCAGAATGGGGGGATATATTTAATCAGAAGTAGTGGTTGGAGATAGGATATCTGAGAATCTTCCCCAATTGATGACAATACCTGGCTTATGCCAGGATGGTTTCCTTCAGAGGACTTCAGTGGCAGCAGGTGTTAACAGGGATGTTGTGGTCCCTTGAATGTTAACTTCAGGGTGCTGGATATAAGCAAACTCTGTGGAACCTAGAATGTTCTTACTAGAGAAAAGCTCTTTTAGAAATGAAGTCAAACAAAGATATTTTTCCAACCCAGAGTGAGTGTCAGTCATGCAGCAGACGTGCATTAAAGGCAGTTCTAAAATAGAAGGCATAAATCAGGAGGAAAGTAGCTCAAAGTGGGGCATCTGAGAAGGAGGATAGAACTGAGAGTAAAAGATAGTAGTAAATTTGTGGATAAATGTAAATAAACATTGATCCTATATACCAATAATGATAGTAGCTTTGGGGACTTAATACATAGAATTGAAATGCACAACAAAAACAGCATATAATTAGTGAAGTGGTAAATGGAATTTGTGTTCTAAAGTCTATCATTTAGAAGATGGATAAAGGTGTTGATTTTATTATTTGAAAATACATGTAATGAAATTTCTGGGAACAGTACGCATTTAACTTCTCAACCGGTATAGGGAAAGAATGATTTAAAAACTAATCCAAATGATGGCAAAAAAAATAACAAGTGAGAAAATAGAAAACACAAAGTAAAATATCAGATTGAAAGGCAAATATATCAGTCAGAAAAAAATTAAGTGGAGAAGTTCATCACTCATAGGTCCTGGAGGAAGTACACAGCACTCCTTGTGGGGTCATGTGGGAGGTCAGGGCAGGTGTAGGCAGAAAGAAATTGGCAGGACCTGGGGCACATGCCTTTATTAAGGTCCATGGGTGGAGTGCTTTGTGGTTTCTGGGCTAGAGCCAGAAGAGCAGAGTTTTGGTAAGCTTCAGGGGGGATGGGAAAGGATCTTACCTAAGGGTGCACAAAGGGAAGGAGGCCCTGGGAGATGGGGAAGAATGCCTATCACAAGCGTCGCTGGGGGAGTCAGGCCATGAACTTACATTGACTTGTGACTCTGCTGGCTGTTGTCTAGGGCCTGTGTTCCAGAGTGGGTCTGGTGTTACTTCAAAGCCCCTTCAGGTCTCTTGGCCACACAAAATGGGTGCCAAAGCAGCAGTGTTGTGGAGTGGTTTACCAGAACTCTCTACAGCAACTCTGTGTTGCCTTTAAGATGTACACCTCAAGCAGAAAGACACAGGAAGTTCAAAAGCAAAAGGGCACTCAAATACAAACCAAAAGAAAAGTGGTAAGTTACATGAATATCTGACAAGATAAATGCTAAGGTAAAAAAACTACTTAACAGAGAGGATCAATTCATAGGGATAACGGGTTCAGTCCATCAAGTAGATGTTTAAATTTGTATGCACTCAGAAAAAAGTTCATTCACATCAACACATTTGGAAATTTAGATGAAATGGTCACATTCCTTGAAAAATATAGCTTGTCAAAACTGATTCATAAAGAAAAAGAATACCTGAATGTTCCTTTGGTCATTAAAGAAATTGAATCCAAAGATCTTCCCTTGAAGAAAACTACAGTCTTGGATACCTTCACGAGAGAACTCTGTAAATATTCAAGGGAGGTCACTTATGATCATAAGTGACCAGTCCAGGTTCGACGCATAAATTTTCCTCTGTTCATTTCTTTGCATTTGTGCTTTTTTAATAAAATTCTTTTTAAAAAAAAAAAATATTCAAGGAGGAAATAATTCCACTCTCACATAAACCCTTGTCAAGAATAGAAGAAAAGTTCAGTTCAGTTCAGTCGCTCAGTCGTGTCCGACTCTCCGTGACCCCATGAATCACAGCACGCCAGGCCTCCCTGTCAATCCTCTCTAATTCATTTTCTGAGGTAAATACAACCTTGATGCCAAAAGTGATGGTTTAAGAAAGGAAAATTACATTTCATTTTCACTCATGCATCTAGATGTAAAAACGCTAAAATGAAAGTGAAAGTCGGTCACTCATGTCCTACTCTTTGCGACCCCATAGATTCCATGGAATTCTCCAGGCCAGAATTCTGGAGTGGGTAGCCTTTCCCTTCTCCAGGGGATCTTTCCAACCCAGGGACCACACCCAGGTCTCCCGCATTGCAGGCAGATTCTTTACCAGCTGAGCCACAAGGGAAGCCCTAAGTAAAAAGCCTCTAAAAACAGTATTAGTAATAGATATGAACTTACTTAATGGTTCTATTAAAAAATAAAACTATAGTAAATGTCACTGTTAGTGGTGAAATGTTGTACGCTTTCCTATTGAGACTGGAAACAAGACAAAGATGCCCTCTGATCCCATTTTTAAGCCACACTAACAACATTGGTTACAAAATGGAAACTAGTGTACATGGCAAGAAAAACGTTAAAAAGTTTGGGAAGAAGGAAATAACAGTGTCATTATTCATGGGTGATATAATTCCATACATAGAAAACAAATTACAAATATATCACTAGAAATAATAATGGATTTTTGCACTGCAGTAATCAAAACAGCATAGTAAGGACTTCCCTGGCAGTCTGTTGGTTACGAATCCACCGCCAATGCAGGGGAGGTGGGTTCAATCCCTGGTCTTAGAAGATCCCACATGCCGTGGGGCAATTAAGACCATGTGCCACAACTCCTGAGCCTGCATTCCAGGGCTGTAACGACTGACCTTGTGTGCTGCAGCTGCTGAAACCACCGCAATGAGAAGCCAACTCGCAACAACTGGAGAAAGCCTGCACACGGCAACAGAGACCTAGCACCGCCAAAAATAAATAAATACAGCATGGGCCTGGCAGAGAAAAAGACGCGAATCAGTGGAAAAGAACAGAGATCCCAGAAATAAACCCACACACCTACAGTCACTTAATCTTCGACAGGGGAGGCAAGAATATGCAATAGAGAAAACCTGGCCTCTTCAGTAAGCGGTGGTGATGAGGTGGATAGCCACATGTAAATCAATGAAGTTGGAACACATGCTCTCACCATATACAAACTGTATACCTATGGCTGATTCATGTTGAGGTCTGACAGAAAACAACAAAATTCTATAAAGCAATGATCTTTCAATTAAAAATAAAAAAAGAAAAAAAAACTCAAAATGGTTTAAGGACTTAAACATAAGATGTGACACCATAAAACTCCTGGAAGAGAACATCAGTTCAGTTCAGTCGCTCAGTCGTGTCCAACTCTTTGCGACCCCATGAATCACAGCACACCTGGCCTCCCTGTCCATGACCAACTCCTGGAGTTCACTCAAACTCATGTCCATCGAGTTGGTGATGCCGTCCAGCCATCTCATCCTCTGTCGTCCCCTTCTCCTCCTGCCCCCAATCCCTCCCAGCATCAGAGTCTTTTCCAGTGAGTCAACTCTTCACATGAGGTGGCCAGAGTATTGGCGTTTCACAGGTAAAACATTCTCCAACATAAATCGTACCAGTGTTCTCTTAGATCAGTCTCCCAAAGGCAATAGAAATAAAAACAAAAATAAACAAATGAGACCTAATCAAACTTTCAAGCTTTACCACAATGAAGGAAACCATGCATGCATGCTCAGTTGCTTCAGGCATGTCCAGCTTTTTGCAACCCCATGGACTGTAACCCGCCAGGCTTCTCTGTCCATGGGATTCTCCAGGCAAGAATACTGGAGTGGGTTGCCACTCCCTCCTTCAGGGGATCTTCGTATCCAGGAATTGAACCTGCATCTCCTGCATTGCAGGGGGATTTGTTACTGCTGAGCCACCAAGGAAGACCCACAAGCAAAATGAAAAGACATTCTACAGAATGGGAGAAAATATTTGCAAACGATGCGACCACAAAGGCTTAGTTTCCAGAATAAATGAACAGCTCATGCATCTCAATAGCAAAAACAACAACAAAAACCAATTGAAAACCAGGCAGAAGACCTAAAGAGACGTTTCTCCAAGAAGATGTACAGATAGCCAGTATTCACATGAGACCTTGTTCAACGTTGCTAATTTCGAGAAGTACAAATCGAAACTACAGTGAGGTATCACCTCATGCTGGTCAGAATGGCTGTCATTAAAAATTCTACAAGTAACAAATGCTGGAGAGGGTGTGGAGAAAGGGAACCCTTCTACCCTGTTGGTGGGAATGTAAGTTGGTTCAGCCACTGTGGAAAACATGGAAGTTCCTCAGAAAACTAAAAATAGAATTACCATATGATCCAGCAATCCCACTCCTGGGCGTGTATCCAGACAAAACTATAATTCAAAAAGATACACGCACCCCTATGTTCATAGCAGCACTGTTCACAACATCCAAGACATTGAAACAACCTAAATGCCCATCAGTAGATGAATGGATAAAAATGAGGCAGTACATATAGTTAGGTTGATGCGAACGTAATTGTGGTTTCGGACTGTGAATTTTAAATCATCATAACTAGGCTCAAACACATCTTTATCAAAAATAGGAATCGTTAAAATCAACACATTTTTGCCAATGAGAAATAAGTTTGTTCCTGTAGCATAAAAATCCGTGCAGAATGCAGCGAACTCCTGGAAAGCATTTCCTGGTAGTTGTGGAAGCATTTTCCCTCCAAAAAGTTGTCAGGATGCTTGAAGAAGTGGTAATCGGTTGGCCAAAGAGGTCAGGTGAATATGGCGGATGAATCAAAACTTTGTAGCCCAATTCGCTCAGCTCTTGAGGTGTCAGTTGTGTGACGTGTGGTTAGACATTGTTGTGGAAAAGAATTAGGCCCTTTCTTTTGACCGGTACAGCTGTTGCAGTTTTCAGTGCATCGCGAAGAGTCAGACACGACTGAGCGACTTCACTTTCATACGTTGGAGAAGGAAATGGCAACCCACTCCAGTTTTCTTGCCTGCAGAGTCCCAGGGATGGGGGAGCCTGGTGGGCTTCCGTCTGTGGGGTTACAGAGAGTCGGACATGACTGAAGTGACTTAGCAGCAGCAGCAACATCGATTTGCTGAGCATAATTCTCAGATGTAATGGTTTCACTGAGATTCAGAAAGCTGTAGTGGATCAGACAGGAAGCAGACCACCAGACAGTGGCCGTGAGCTTTTTTTGGTGCAAGTTTGGCTTTGGGAAGTGCTTTGGAGCTTCTTTCAGTCCAACCACTGAGCTGGTCATCACTGGTTGCCTATAAGATCCACTTTTCATCACAGTCCAATCGAAAAATAGTTCATTGTTGTTGCGTGGAGTAAAAGAAGATGACACTTCAAAACAACCATTTTTAAAAATTTTCAGTCAGCTCACAAGACACCCACTTACCAAGTTTTTCCACCTTTCCAATATGCTTCAAATGCTGAACAACTGCAGAATGGTTGATGTTGAGTTCTTCAGTGACTTCTCGTGTGGTTGTAAGAGGATCAGCTTTGATGACGCTTTCACTTGTTCATTGTCATCTTCCGATGGCCGGCCACTACACTCCTCATCTTCAAGGCCATTGTCTCCTTCACAGAACTTCTTGAACCACTACTGCATTGAACTTTCGTTAGCAGTTCTGGGCCAAATGCATTGCTGATGTTGTGAGTTGTCTCTCTTGCTTTATGACCCATTTTGAATGCAAATAAGAAAATAGCTCGAATTTGCTTTTTTTCTAACATCTCTTCTATGGTCTATAATAAATATAAAATAAACAGCAAGTAATAAGTCATTAGCAAAAAACGTAAAGCAAGAAATGCACATCAAAATGATGTAGAACGTAACCACGTTTAAGAATGTATTCTGATGTCAAATGGCAAAGTTCAGCAATACAAAGCCACAATTACTTTTGTACCAACCTAATGCAGGGGACTACTACTCAGTCATAAAAATTTAACAAAATAACTCCATTTGCAGCAATATAGATGCAACTGGATAAGTGAAGTCAGTCAGAAAGATAAATACCATATGATATCACTTATATGTGAACTCTAAAATATAACACGAACTTATTAAGAAACCGAAACAGAATCACAGACATAGAAAACAGACTCTTGGTTGCCAAGGGGGAAGGGAGTGGAAGAGGGATGGATTTTAAGTTTGGGGTTTCAGATGCACACTTCTATTTATAGAATGGATAAATAAAGTCCTACTGCATAGCACAGGGAACTATATTCAATATCCTGTGATAAAGCATAACAGAAAGAATATGAAAAAGAATGTGTGTGTATACACACACATACACACGCATACATACATATATGTCTGAGTCATTTGCTGTAGAACAATAATTAACACGTTACAAATCAACTATACTTCAGTTGAAAATAAATAATCGTGAACTCTTGCAAAGTTGGTAGAAACAATTTATAAAAAATTAATTATAAGGGACTTCCCTGGTGGTCCAGGGACTAAGACTGCACTCCCAATGCAGGGGGCCCAAGTTCAATCCCTGGTCAGGGAACTGGATCCCAAATGCCTCAACTAAAGATCCTGCATGCCACAACTAAGACTCCTGTGCAGCCAAATAAATGAAAAATATTTTCTAAAAATTTAATCATATTTCTTTGCAGGAATAAATATATGGAAAATGACATTTTGAAGAAGAATCCCTCCCAGCCCCCAAAAAAGGGAAGGAGGAAGGGAGGTACTATTAACAAAGCCTCACAAATAGGAATAGAAAGATTCACAGTACTTCTATTGGAAAAAATCATGAAACGCTATTGATAATTTCACTGGGTAAAGAATGCCAAGTTGATGGGTTTTTGCTTTTGGAGTCTTTTCCCTTCAGTTTACAGATGTTCTCCATGTGAAATGCTACGTTTTACTTTTTTCTAAGTTTGCTCCGTTAAGCAATGCCCCAGTAAACTTTCTTGTGCAGATAAATCAGTTTCCCTAAATGTACAGGTAAAGGTGGCATTGTTTGGCCATAGAGTAAATGAACGGCTTAGATGTTGACGTATTGTTCTCTGAGGTAGCTGTGCATGCCCACCAGCACTTTCCCAGCATTTCCTGTGGTCTTTGGTTGCTCTTCATTATGAACTTTTTGACTGATTTTGTGAACTTACTGATTTTGCTACCAAGTGAACGATGAAAAACACTTTTAAATAAAATTCTAAAATCCAAACAAAAAACAGCCAAGAACCAGGAGGGAAAGATGGAAGGAAGGGGTGGTTAGGAAGTTTGGGATCCACATGTACACACTGCTGTATTTAGAATGGATAGCAAACAAGGACCTACTTTATAGCACAGGGAACTCGAACTCTGCTCAGTGTTATGTGGCAGCCTGGATAGGACAGGAGTTTGCGGGGGAATGGATACATGTATATCTATGGCTGTGTCCTTTTGCTGTCTTCCTGAAGCTGTCCCATTGTTAATCTTCTTTACTCCAATATAAAATAAAAAGTTTATTCAAAAAAAAAAACAGCAAAGAAAAAGATAAAAGGTGAGTTTAATTCAAACCTCAGTTCTGTGGGTTTTGTCCAGGTGTGTCCTCTGCTCTTTGACTAACTAAAACTAGTCAACTAGAAAACAGTGGAAAACTGGAAACTATTTAGAAAATTACTGACTGTTTAGGCAGCCAACTCAGGCTGAAGTCATTGAAATTGTGTGGCAAGTGAGGCAGACCCCAAACAGATGCAGTGTGAGGCTTGTTCACTAGCCAGCCAGCCCGACATGGTACCCAAAGAGACTCCGTGGTAGCCGGAGAGACCCCATCTCTAGGCATGCCTCTGGGTGTGTGGCCATACCTATTCATTCTTGGTTATTTCAGGAAAATTGAGCCAGAAAACCAGTGAAGGAACAACTCTTCTCTCAAGCATCATTTTGCCAGAATTATATACTATTTGTATGCCCTCCTTGTTTTATTGTTTATCAGAAAAACATAATTATTTAAGTCTGAAGTAAAATTTGTTTTAGCCTTAGGGTTTGAGGGAGGGGCAATTACAACTGTGTTAAAAAGAGAGCTGTCTTAAATTCTCTCTGAAAGGAGTAGAGTATTTGCTGCTATTGTTCAGTCGCTCAGTTGTGTCCGACTCTTTGCGACCCGTGGACTGTTAGCACGCCAGGCTTCTGGAGTTTGCTCAAGCTCATGTCCATTAAGTCAGTGATGCCATCCAACCATCTCATCCTCTGTCGTCCCCTTCTCCTCCTGCCTTCAGTCTTTCCCAGCATCAGGGTCTTTTCCAATGGGTTGGCTCTTCGTTCGCATCAGGTGGCCAAAGTATTAGAGCTTCAGCTTCAGCATTAGTCCTTCCAGTGAATATTCGGGGTTGATTTTCTTTCAGTATATATACATACACGGAGACATGAACAAAAACGGTGAGCAGAAAAAGGGGTGAGATCATTACCATCAGAGGAGTACGTCCACAGCCAGGCCCTCTCTGCTGCCCTCCAGGAACTCCCCACCAGCTCCCCCAGGGGCCGCCTGAGGCTGTTCCGACAGAGGCCTCCAAAGGACCCACCCAGGCTGCCTGGCAGTGGTTACCTCATTTAACCTCACTGTACTGTATTCAAGCTTGTGATATTTTTGCCCATCAGCCAGTTGCAGAAAGAAGAAGAGAAAGAAAATGCTGAGATGGAAGAGTTGATGGAAAAGCTGGCAGCCCTGCAAGTGCAGAAAAAGAGCCTGCTCTTAGAGAAGAAAAATCTGATGGCTAAAAACAAGGCACTGGAAGCTGAACTTGAAAAGGCACAGAAAATAAATAGGTGGGTTTTTTTTTTTTCTCTTAAACTGTTTTTTTTTTAATAGTTAAAAAAAGACCATTGAATATTCTATTTCATATTCTTTATCTTTTCTTTTTCTCATATTGGCAATGAAATGGAAAGGGATAAATGAGATTATTAAATATCAAAATATAAAATATGACCAGCGTTATAATGATGACCCTTAAGAATCTGAAATTTCTTGAAGTTCTTTACTAAGTGTTTCCCGAAAGTCTAATCCAGGGATTACTGGGTTTCTTTTTCACAAATAACTTTTAAAGAACACAAGCCAAAAAATTGATATAATATTAACCTGTTACTTGTGTTAAACATTTTTCAGTTTCTGTTGTCTTGAAGTCAATAGTTAATGCTTCCTTTAAAATTAAATTCAGGTACCTATTCTTATTTTGAAACCTCATGGAAGATTTAGGTTGGTGAAGAATACACTTAAATGCTCACATACTTGCTGTTTTTATAATGCAGATATTCACTGTGCCCTGGCCATGCAGGCTAATACATTTTTTTATTCCACCGTTTGGGGGAACTCTCTAGGAGATCTCAAAAGAAAATTGATATCCTCAAAAAGCAGGTGGAAAAAGCCATGAAGAATGAAATGTCTGCTCACCAGTACCTGGCAAATCTTGTTGGCCTGGCAGAGAATGTGACCCAGGAGCGTGACAATCTTGTGTTTTTGGTAAGTTTCCTCATATGCACTGCAACTGAGAACCTGGCACAGCCAAGTAAATAAATACTTTAAAAACCAGGTTTAAAAGAAAAGAATTCTATATGTGTTCAATAGAATTCATCCCAGTGACACAGTTTAAAGGGGCACAAAGAAGCAGCTACAACAGGAGTACTCACCCCTACTTTATCCTGTCCAGGGCCTTGTGAGAGCCCCTTATATCTTACTTTATTGACACTGGCATCTTCATTTCTAGTCCTGCCTTTAGGATGGGTTTTCCATGTGACTTGTGGCAAGTTTTATTACCTGGGTCTTAGTTTAACTTTCTAGAAAATCAATTGACACTATTATCCTACCTTAGAAGGAATGCTCACCTTTACTTCTTAAAATATTTTTACCATTTGAAACAGTTAATTTATGATACGTAGAAGTTTATGTCCCATCTGGGTATTAATCTAAATCATTCCACTTTAGTGGCATCCCTCTTGGATCTCCTGCCTGTCACATTTGGTTTGGAGAATGGCATTGTGCCTTCATCCTGTTACCCTTAATTTTGTTAATTACTCAAATAGTCAAGTGAGAAGTTTATTTGCTGTTGGGGTCCTTTAATGGACCAGAACCTGGTGGTCCAGAGTCTACGATAAGAAAGTGAAAG
This sequence comes from Moschus berezovskii, assembly GCF_049115385.1. NCBI lineage: Eukaryota > Metazoa > Chordata > Mammalia > Artiodactyla > Moschidae > Moschus > Moschus berezovskii. The sequence goes on from NC_142481.1 coordinate 19,970,353, forward strand.
AGAGAGCCAGAGGGAGGGGGAAAGAGAGAGAGAAAGACCCAAGCTCTGATGGAGCAAAGGTGCTTTAATGGTCTTTCTGTGAGTATATATAGGCTGTTGTACGAGAAATTTCTTTCAACAATGGTAAAGATCAGAAAACCAAATGTACAGCACCCGTTACCAAGGGAACAAGGGATTAATAATGGTCACGAGGTCAGGAGACAATCCATATCTCAAGAAAGAGGATCGAGACTAAGCAGTTCTGTCGTAAAGAGAATGTTTACTGAAGGAGATTGAAGCCTGTCTCATATCATTACCTCAGTCCTGGGAGTGGCTTGCTGCTCCACTGGTTTCTGACAACAGAAACTAATAAGGAACAGAGGATTTATGAGAAACAGCACATAGGAACCCTCCTGTTAAACATTCCCTGACAATTTGCATCTTGGCACTTACTCCTTGGATGTGATGGAAGGAATGGTATATTCCCCGAGAATAGAAAAGGTGCTGAAAGTTTACATCCCCCTTGTTTGAGGGATTTGGATTTTCCATTGGGTCCAGGAGGGGCATCCAGCGTGCCATTCTTGGCTCTGCCGCGCCCCCCCCCCCTCAGCTATTGGTCCAAGTTCTGCCCACAGCCCTCACACAGGGGTTAGGGATCTGGAGATGGGAAGTGGCAGAATGGTAATACTCTTTATAATAATACTCTTAGCAGAAGAATGTTTTAATATTTTAAATTTTCTATTAAACTAAGAGCGCTTTGTTGTTTTTCTTTTTGCTTTACTCCATAGGCTAAATGTTTAGAAAGTGAGAACCATGGAGTTCGCAACAGAATCACGGAATACCATATTAACTTGGGAAGGTTGAAAGAGAAAATGAAGGTACGCAGACGTTTAGCCAATTTCACATGGGAACTGGCTACCAGGGGTCAGATTTCTGTGTTTAAGAAAATGACCCATTTTGCATACATGTTTCACTAATCATCCACAGAGTAAAGCAGTTTTGGTTTCTCTGGCAGAAACAGTAATTCTTAAAAGTTTTTATTCTTAAACTTCAAAAAATTTTTATACTTTTACTACTGTATAACATTTCAATGAATATCCTCTTATACAACTAACTTTATTTTAAAATCTGCTCAATGGTTTCCTTTGCAAAGGAAGGGGATTTTAGGATCTCGTGGGATGAACATTTGGACTTCTGAAATCAACAACTCTCCGGTGCTAGCAGCATAATGGCTGTGGTTTGGGAGTTTACCATCATCTGGACTCACAGAGTAATCTGACTAATGGGTTTGGACTGTTTCTCATCAGAACCTAATCCACCAGCTCAATTTATTTATCCACCATTGCTGTAACAATAATCTGCTCTGGCCATCTGTTGTCAATAGCACCGTTGTCCCTCAAGTATCTCTACATCCTTAATACAGGCCCCACCTTTGCCCCTGACCTCTCTACCACTCCACATTGGTCCACCATGCCCCTGAATACTGATGTTTCAGAACCAGTAAATCCTCTGAATCTTTAGCTTTCCTCTAGCATTTTCTTGATCTTTTATTTTTTTTTACTTTTTATTTTGTGTCGGGGTATAGCCAATTAATAATGTTGTGAACAGTGAAGGGACTCAGCCACACATATACGTGTATCCGTCCTCCCCCAAACTCCCCTCCCACCCTGGCTGCCACATAACATTGAGCAGAGTTCCATGTGGTTGCTATACAGTAGGTCCTTATTTTTATCCATTTCAAGTCTAGCAGTGTGTCCAGGCAACCATGAGTTCATCTCTAAGTCTGTGAGTCTCTTTCTGTTTTGTAAGTTAATTTGTATCACTTCTTTTTAGATTCCGCATATAAGGCTTGTCATATGATATTTCTCCTTCTCTGTCTGACTTACTTCATTCCATAAGATCTCTCTAGGTCCATCCATGTTGCTGCAAGTGACACTGTTTCATTCTGAGTAATATTCCACTGTATATATGTACCGCTTCTTCTTTATCCACTCCTCTGTCGATGGACATTTAGGTTGCTTCCGTATCTTGGCTGTTGTAAACAGTGCTGCAGTGAACACTGGGGTGCATGTATCCTTTTCTCCAGATATGGGCCCAGGAGTGGGATTGCAGGGTCACATGGTAGCTCTATTTTTAGTTTTTTAAGAAACCTCCATATTGTTCTCCATAGTGGCTATACCAATTTACATTCCCACCAACAGTGCAGAAGGGTTCCATTCTCTCCACACCCTCTCCAGCATTTGTTGTTTGTGGATTTTTTGATGATAGCCATTCTGGTTGGTGTGAGGTGGTGATATTTCATTTTAGTTTTGACTTGCATTTCTCTAATGATTAGCAGTGTTGAACATCTTTTCATGTGCTTCTTGGCCATCTGTGTGCCTTCTTTGGAGAAATGTCTATTTAGGTCTTCTGGCCATTTGTTGGTTGGGTTGTCTGTTTTCATGCTGTTAAGCATCATGAGCTGTTTGTAGATTTTGGAGACTAATCCCTTGGTGTTCACATCATTTGTGAATATTTTCTCCCAATTTGTGGGTTGTCTTTTCATTTTATTGTTTCCTTTGCTGTGCAAAAGCTTTTGAGTTAAAGTAGGTTCCATTTGTTTATTTTTTTATTTCCATAACTCAGGGAGATGGATTGAAAAAGACATTGTTGAAATTTATGTAAACTTTTCTGACATAAATGAAGAGTTGAATCTATGTCTTGAAAGGAAAACTGACCCAGGGTGGACCTAGAAAATTGACACCAAGACCTGTGACTTCAAGATAAAGAAAAATTAACTTGGGAAATTCCCTGGTGGCCCAGTGGTTAGGACTCTGCATTTCCACTTCAGGGGGCTCAGGTTCAATCCCTGCTTGGGAAAGTAAGATCCAGAGCTGCTTGACATGACCAAAAAAAAAAAAAGAAGAAGGAGAAAAAATACCTTGGACATCCAGGCAAAAGATCAAGACAAAAAAAAAAAAAGTTATGGTGACTTCACACTTCTCAACAGCAACATCGTATGCCAGAGAGCAGTGGAATTCTATCTATGCATACTCAAGGATGTTACACTCAACCAGGCTGCTCACAGATAGTTTTGACCATGTAAGAATTCTGGGAACATTTTTTTTTTTCATAAACCTTTCCTAAGGATCAATCAACTTGAGTTCAGCCAAGAAATAATCGGGCAGATTTCAGAAAAGTACTGCGCATGAGCAAAGAATGTATTTAACTGTGAACAAGACTTTTAGAAAGCAGGAGTAAGGCTGATGCAATAAAATATAGCGATAATACGACCTGACAATGTAGAAATAATACAAGCAAGGAAAAAGTGATAGGTGGATGGGGAAGAAAGATAGAAAATAGAATGCACTTGCTGATTGCTCTATCTGTAATAACTAAGAGGTCAAAGGTTATGGTTTAAAGATGAAAAATAAGGACTTCCCTGGTGGTCCAGTGGTTAGGAATCTGCCTGCCAATGCAGGGGACGCAAGTTTCATCCCTGGACCCAGAAGATTCCACGTGCTACAGGGCGACTAAGCCAGGCTGCAAGTACTGAGCCCACACTCTGGAGCCCTCGTGCCACAACAAGAGAAGCCACCACAATGAGGCCTGAGCACTGTAGCTAGAGAGTAGCACCCGCTTGCCACAACTGGAGAAAGCCCACACTCAGCAGTGAAGACCCAGCACAGCCAGAAACAAATAAATAGCATGAGTGGACCTAGAGATTGTCATAGAGTGAAGCAAGTCAGACAGAGAAGGATAGCTATCCTGTGACATCCCTTAAATGTGGAATCTAAAAAGAAACGACACGAATGTACTTACTTACCAGAGACTCACAGACTCAGAGAACAAACTTACGGTTGCCTGTACACACTGCTGTATTTAAACTGGATAACCAAAAAGGACCTACTGTGTAACACAGGGAACTCTGCTCAATGTTATGTGACAGCCTGGATGGGAGTGAAATTTGGGGGAGAATGGATACATGTATATGTATGGCTGAGGCCCTTCTGCTATTCACCTGAAATTATCACAACATTGTTAATAAGCTATACCCCAATACAAAATAAAAAGTTTAAAAAATAAATAGAATGAGGAGAATAATGAAAAAATAAATAAAAGTAGAAAATAATGTCTTTACAAAAATAGAGATAAAAATCAAGTAGGAAGAATTTACATATTTAAATAGGAGAAGAGTGAAGAAAAAATTGTTCGGAGCCAACATTATGTTACTTTCAATAAGTGAGAGGACTAAGGACATGTAATATAAAGACATAAAAATAAAAGTAACTATAAGAATCAAAAGAGGTTCATACCTAAATAGCAAAATGCAACAGCAAAAAAGAGCGGAGAAAATAGACTACGTTAAAGTCTTAAAAAGTGTGTGTAGATAAAACAAAAAAACATAAAATTAAGACCAAATAAAGCTGCCATATAAGAAAATATAAATGAGCTTAATTTACCTATTAAAAGAAAGTAAGAAAAACACTATTTACATGCTAGAACCAAGAGACCATAAGGAACAGTACTTCAGAAAGATTAAAAATAAAAGGATGAGTGAAGATAATACAGATTTATGCAAACAAGAGGAAAGCCAAGCTGTGATCTTTACATCTGCTAAGAGAAAATTTGGGCCAAAGCACTAAATGAAACCAAACAAAGGAAAAAAAGGGGGGGGGTTCTTAATAATGCTAAAGACTATAATTAATAAAGTAATTATTGGGACTTCCCTGCTGTCCAGTAGAAAAGACTTCCCCTTCCAATGAAAGGGCTTCGGGTTCAATCCCTGGTTGGAAAGCTAAGATCGTATGTGCTTTAGGGCTAAAAAACCCAACAGAAGCTATATTGTAACAAATTCAATAAAAGACTTTAAAAATGGTCCCCATCAAAAAAATTAAAAAAAAATATATATATAGTATTTATGAATGTTTCTGTACTAAATAACACCAAAACTTATAAACTACAGGAAATACAAGGGGAAATGAAAGCTTAGTGGAGCTTTAATCCACTTCTCTTAGTCCAGGACAGATCACAGTGTTATTCAAGAGTAAACATATAGAATTTTACAGCATAAGCTGTAAGGTATATTTATGTGTACATACCTATGTGTACATACCTATGTGCACGCGTGCTAAGTCACTTCAGTTGTGTCTGACTCTGCGACCCTATGAACTGTGTAGTCTGCCAGGCTCTTCTGTCCATGGGATTCCACAGGCAAGAATACTGGAGTGGGTTGCCATGCCATCCTCCAAGGGATCCTCCTGACCCAGGGATCAAACCCACGTCTCTTATGTCTCCTGCATTGGCAGGCAGGTTCTTTACTATTGGAACCACCTGGGAAGCCCATATATATCTATGTCTATATAGACATAGATATATAGAACAGTCACAAAAATTGATTATAGATCGACTACCAAAAAATAAAGTTTCAGGAGGCTTCCAAAGTAGAAATAAGATAGATGTCTGTTGACCAAAAAAATGAACACCAGAAATTAATAAATAAAATGAGAATGAAAATATTCTTTCACCTGGATATGTAAAAACTGTAGTAAACAAATGACTCTTGGGTCAGAGAAGATGTATAAATTGAATGTCATAATTTCTTTTTTTTTTTTAATTTTGTTATTGGAGTGTAGTTGATTTACAGTGTTGTGTTAGTTTCAGGTATATACCAAAGTGAGTCAGCTATATATATACACATATACCCCCTCTTTTTTAGATTCTTTTCCCATATCTGTCATTAGTCAATTGCTCGGTCGTGTCCGACTCTTTGCGACCCCATGGACTGTAGCCCGCTAGGCTCCTTCTTCCATGGAATTTTCCAAGCAAGAATACTGGAGTGGGTTGCCATTTCCTTCTCCAGGGGATTTTCCTGACCCAGGGATTGAACCCAGGCCTCCAGCATTGCAGGCAGACTCTTTACCAACTGAGCCACCAGGGAAGCTGAGTATTAAATAGAGTTCCCTGTGCTATACAGTAGGTTCTTTTTTTTTTTTAAGTTATTTTTTAATTGAAGGATAATTGCTTTACAGAATTTTGCTGTTTTCTGCCAGATTTCAACATAAATCAGCCACAGGTTTACATATGTTCCCTCCCTCCCAGCTCCCTCCCCATCCCACCCTTCTAGATTGTCGCAGAGCCCCTGTTTGAGTTTCCTGAGTCATATTATAGTAGGTTCTTGGATGTCATAATTTCTAGTGAGATCTGAATCTTTTGTGAATCTCACTACAAAGTTAAATCTTTGTAGTTGAACTGCAAAGTTAAAATCTATGTGACAGCGGTTTTGGAGATGCTCAGTGGAAAATCTATGAACCTTAAAGACTAAACAATAAATATGTAAGAAGGAAAATAAGTGAATCAGGCTTTTATCTCAGTCATCTTTTTACCAATAGAGTGTGACAGTCCTTGCCAGGTCTTTCTGTTTTAATTTTTATTTGTAGCATGTTAAAAACTAGGCATGGTACAAGTCAGAAATTCTTTTTAATATACTTGAAATTCTTTTATTACTTTGTGATGACTTTTGTGATCCAACTTGCCCTCCCAGATGAGACCTGTCCAGGGGTTACTCAGTTCAGGGGCTCTGATAGGCCTCGGTGTGGGAAAGGAGCACATCCACAAAGCCAGCATCCTCTCACTTGAGTCCATCCTCCTCCCCAGGGGTACAAGAAGCAGATGGCACTGAAGGTGGGTGACATGAATCATCATCTGACGGAGCAGCAGGAAGACTTTGCTAGCAAGACAGCTCAGTACCAGCAGGAGATGAGGCACCTCCATCGGATGCTCCTGGACAAGCAGGATGTCCTGGACAAGGCGCTGCAGCAGAAAAGGTCTGGCCGCCCCAGCCCCCGGCTGATGTTTGTGATTTTTGAATGTTTGGTAAGATTCTCCAGTAATGTGCTCTGGACCTGGTTTTTGTTCATTTGATTGCTTGTTTTTGTTTTTACATTTTAGTTTCATCTGATTTTAATGTTGGTCTTGATTTTTTAAAGTATTTTTTTATTTTTGGCTGCACTGGGTCTTGATTGCAGTGCGTGGGCTTCTCGCTCTTGTTGTGGAGCACAGGCTTTAGGGCTCAGTAGTTGTGGCACACAGGCCTAGTTGCCTTGCAGCAGGTAGAATCTTTCCAGACCAGGGATCAAACCCTGTGTGTCTCCTTCATTGACAGGTGGAATCTTAACCACTGAACCACTAGGGAAATCCTGACCTTGTTTTTTATTTGCTCCTCCATTTTTTTTTTTTTTTAAAGATTTCCCCTAGTAATTGACATATAACCTTGTATCAGTTCAGTTCAGTTGCTCAGTCGTGTCCGACTCTTTGCCACCCCATGAATCAGCACGCCAGGCCTCCCTGTCCATCACCAACTCCCGGAGTTCACTCAAACTCATGTCCATCAAGTCGGTGATGCTAGCCAGCCATCTCATTCTCCGTCGTCCCCTTCTCCTCCTGCCCCCAATCCCTCCCAGCATCAAAGTCTTTTCTAGTGAGTCAACTCTTCACATGAGATGGCCAAAGTATTGGAGTTTCAGCTTCAGCATCAGTCCTTCCAATGAACACCCAGGACTGATCCCCTTTAGAATGGACTGGTTGGATCTCCTTGCAGTCCAAGGAACTCTCAAGAGTTTTCTCCAGCACCACAGTTCAAAAGCATCAATTCTTCGGTGATCAACTTTCTTCACAGTCCAACTCTCACATCCATACATGACCACTGGAAAAACCATAGCCTTGACTAGACGGACCTTGGTTGGCAAAGTAATGTCTCTGCTTTTTAATATGCTGTCTAGGTTGGTCGTAACTTTCCTTCCAAAGAGTAAGCGTCTTTTAATTTCATGGCTGCAATCAGCATCCGCAGTGATTTGTATAAGTTTAAGGTATACAGTGTGATGGTTTGATATACATATATATTATAAAATGATTATCATAATATGGTTAACATAGCCTTCACTTCACATAATTACCATTTTTTGTGGTGGTGGTGAGAACATTTACGATCTACTCTCAGCAACTTTCAGAGATACAGAACTGTCAACTGTAGTCTCCATGCTGGACATTAGATCCCAGGTCTTCATTTTCTTTTACCCCTCCTTTAAAACTTGTTGCTATTTGAATGCTGGACTTCTTAAATCAATCCAGTCCTCCCACTGTCCTTCCCTCTCCCCCTCTTTTCCATCTCTTTAGTATTTTTATTTTATTCCATCTTCTTGGGACACCTTAAATTTTTTCGATTAAATATTTTATTTCTGCTATTACATTCTCATTTCTGAGGACCTTACAATTTCCGATTCTTCCCTTTTTGTAAGATCACAGTCCGAAGATTATGGGCATATCATGTTCTCTGTGGCTCCTCGGGTGACAGAGGAGGTATTGCCAGTGTGTTGAAAGCCTGCCCTGGGAAATAGCGCCCGTTTTGTGAAGGTGAACATGGCAGTCCCCTCAAGCAGTTTGCGTTCACGTTTAAGTTGGCCTTTTCAGAATGGCTGTGTGATCTTTGACAGACTGGAACATAAACTGATGCATGGAGAGAAAGCATGACATTTAGAGGCGATTTTCTTCAAGTTTGGATAGAATCTGTGTATTAGATACCAAGCAGAATGCAGACAGTTGTTTATTTTCTGTCAGCCAGCTGCTTTTTAATGCCAGGCAGAGTAAACTGTTATCTAACAGGTTTTCTATAGTCACAGAAGTTCTTACCACCATGCATGGTTATTTTTTAAAAGTTGGAATAATGCTAAGTTTCTTGCCAGACAAGTCGTTTAGAATTGCGTTAATAAAATGAAACTTTGTTTTATACTTTTTCCCTTATTCTACTTTTTTCAATGGTTCAAAAATTAGACATTCTATTTTTATCCTTTTAGTGGTTTCCTTTGAAATTTCACTATGGGTACTTAACATTTAAAAAAAAAATCTAAAATTAATCAGCGCCTCTACATTTCTGCCACCAAATGCAAGATCTAACGCTCTAATCTAATTATTTCCCCACTCAGTGTATATGCTATTTTTGTTTATTGTCATTACATGTAAGTACAGAAGGTGAAAAGAAAAGATCTATTTTACATCATCATAGAAACCACATATTACTAGTTTTAATAGAGTTGTTTATTTTGATTCACCCACAGTTTATCAGTTTCTTTGCTTATTATTTATTTTTTTCATCTGAGACCCTGTTTCTCAGAGTATTTTTCTCCTTCCTAAAGTACATACTTTAGAAGTTTCTTTAGTGACAGTAAGCTTTCTTCGTTTTTGTTTATCTGACAGTGTCTGCATTTTGGCCTCATCCTTATGAGCTGATGTTTGCTGGAAGCTGGATTCTACCTCAACAGTCTTTTCTCTCACCACATTTCACTGTCTCTTCTGTTTCATTGTTACTGCTGAGAAGTCTTTTTTGTCATTTTTAAAACTAGATGATCCATCATGTCTCTTGCCTCTTTTAAGATTTCCCCTTGGCTCTCAGTCTGCAGCCCCATTGTGTTGAGTTTTTAGAATATTTATTGATTTATATGGCTGCACCGAGTCCTCGTTGTGGCATGAAGGATCTTCGATCTTCGTTGTGGCATGCAGGGTCTAGTTCCCTGAGCAGGGATCACACCTGGGTCCCCTGCATTAGGAACAGAGTCTTAGCGAATGGACCACCAGTGAAGTCCCCTCCATTGTGTTTGACTGTGAGTTTGTTTTACTCAACCACTTGGTATAAGTTATTCTCTGTATCTGTGATTTTGTGCCTTTCATTACTTCTTGAAATTTTTCAGTCGTTATCTCTTGAAATAAGTCTTTTCCCCTTATTGTTCCCAGATTTCCTTCTGGAACTCAGACTAAATGGATGTTTTACCTCCTTACTCAATCTTCCTTGTGTCTTGTCTTTTACGTTTTCTGTCTCGTGGGGTTTTTTTTTTTTGGGTCTGCACAATTCTCCTCAATATTTCTATTTACTAGTTTTTCTTCACTTTTGTTCAGTGTGTGTTTAACCCAGACATTGAGATTATTTATTTCAACAACTGTATATTTCAATTGCGGAAGTCCTATTTGGTTCCTTTGAAAATCTCCCTAGTGATTTTAAAAATAAATTATTGATCTTTGCTTATCTTTAGTACGTCTTTTATTTCTTTTAACATTTTATTCATAGTTATTTTATATTCTGTGCCAGCTTCTTTATCTGGAATTTGGGGGTCTTGTTGACTCTTGCCCTATGTGGCTTATTTCATTCTATGTACTGTAATTTTTTTTACTATGAACCCATGAATGGTTGAATTTACTCTGTGGAGTCCTGGGGATCTGGATTGAGGACGTTTTTCTCCAGAAAAGGTTTGCATTTGCTTCTCTTGGTGCCAGAGAGTACTTTCAAACCTTTAGTCACTTTAATTTTATTATTAACTTAAAAAAACCTACTGTAGTGCTTTTTTTTTTTTAAACCAAAAAGATTTTTTAAATATTCACAGGGAATTCCCAGGCGTTCTAATGGTTAGGACTTCCTGCATTCACTGTGGCTTCAGTCCCTAGTTGCAGAACTAAGATCCTGCAAGCCATGCGGCTCAGCCAAAAAAAAAAAAATTCTCAATGCCATTATTACATTTATAATTAATGTTTAACTTCTTAACGTGTATTTTTCTGAGCTGCATTCTGGGTGATTTCCTTTGCTCAATATTCTACTTCATTAATTCTGCCTCTGGTTGTGTCTAATGTACTTTTAACTCTTCTGTTGAGTTTTTTCCCTAATGGCCTCAAAAATGCCTTTTTACTTTTGGTTCACTCCAGTCAGGGCCTGGGGATGCTTTACAGTGAGGAATAATGTAGATTCAAACCCCATGTTCATTTGAGAACAAATCAGTGACTACAGCCCCCAAGGAGCCTCTCAGAGCAGCTTTTTTTGAAGACTGGCAGATTTTTTCCACCCAACCATCCTTCCTTTGAGGGTTCTTCACCTATCTCCACTTACCTGCGTAATTCTGGGATACACAGGTGAGTGTCACTAGGAAGAAGAGTCAGCCCTGGGATTTTCTGTTGCACCCAGTTTGCATGGGCCCAAGACTAGTCTCCTTTCTTTGGAAGTCTGGGTTTCCATAGAACATGGGCTTTTGTCCTCAAAGCAATACCAGCATTTTGTTTGCCTGCCGCTGCTTCAGTTTAATCTTCATACTTTTTTTCTGCCCTTAGAAATTTCCTTCTTACTTTGAGTTTAGCTGTAAATTATCATGATGTTGCAAATATTTGGGTGTTTTGTCCAAAAACAGAAGCCTGGGGATTTTATACATAGTTTAATTAAATAGTACCCGGCACTCAGCATCATGGGCTTTGGAAGGAAGCAACAGTTCACAAGGAAAATGACATTGAATGAGTGGGTGTGTCACTGGCCTCCCTGAATCTTCGTGTCCTCCTCTTTTTATTTTTTTGTTTGCTATTTGTGCATGTGAGATCTTAGTTCCCCAACCAGGAATTGAACCCGTGCCCCCTGCACTGGAAGTGGATGTCCTCCTCTCTAGACAACAGTGCTAAGTCCACCCGGTAACCCAGTTTCTAGCATTTTGCATAACCAACTGGCAGTGTCTGTGAAGGAGCCGCCTCCCCAGCCATGCTGTCCTGCCCAAGGCCTGCTCCTCCTCCAAGGCCGAGGCTTGCTTTCCCTCCCCATGGGGCTCCCATGAGGTAGTGGCTGCTGTCTGGTCTGCCCTCTCGGTGGACCCTCTGAGGACATGTGTGCCCTGTCTGCCCTGTTTCCTCAGCTCCCCACGCAGGTCCCGTCGCAGAGCCCTGGCTCAGGATTTTTCTTTTTTTCAGCAGCCTTGGATCCCTCTGGACACTCGCCCTCCTGGCACGTAGTCTGGGCGGGTCTTCACTATGTCCTGGGCTCTGATCCCTACTCCCCATGGTCCCCTCCTTGCCCCCGGCCTCACTCTCTGTCTGGGCCCATCAGTGGCTCTGTGGATGGAGGTATGGAAGGCACCTGAGTGTTGGCCGGGTCACAGTGGGGACAGGCAGAACAGCAAGGCCCGTGCTGTGTGGGCGCCCACAGCCAGGACACTGTGCTGTAGGTCAGCCATTGTAGTTGTTGCCTGTTTTGTTGGACATTAATGCCACAGAGAGCAGAGGGTGTGTGCACTGGTGCCAAAATAACGGAGAAGGCAAAACAAGAGAGCTAAGACGTCGTTTCCAGCCTGTGCCTTTGTATTTTGTTTGGTTTGCAGAACGCTTCCGGTTTCTTTCAACACTGGGGGTCTCTGCTTCAGAACCCACACACAATGGGCTCTGTTCTCTGACATTAATCATTCTTCCATTTAGGTTCTTGTGACTTTACGATTCTTACGGGCTCCGTAAGTATTTATTAAATTGTGTTATTTTAAACATTTTCTTTGTATTGCTTATTTCTCTCAGAGAAGTGGAAGGCGAGCTGGAGGTTGTGTGGGAGTCCACATCCAAGGAAAACCAGAGGATCCGAACACTTCTCCAGGCCACGCTGGAGAGGACAGGCCCCTGGCAGACCACCAGAGCTTCTGAGGACTGCTGCCTGGATGTTATCTCTCAGCAAGATGTGCTGGATGCTGTGACATGAAGCCACCGCCTACCACCTTCCAGGGCCTGTGGGAGCCCCCTGGCTAGGGCCCCGGGGGGAGGGCTCCACCTTACCCGGGACAGGGAGGGGTGGAGGGAGGGCAGATCCCACCCACCCCCGCAGGTCTCTTCTCCTCAGGGTTGAGAAGAAATAAATGGTCTTAGAAATTTAACCCAGGTTTTTACATTTTTCTGTTTTAAAAATGTGCTGCTGAGCTGTATTTAGCCAGTACACACCCTCTGACTGTATTGCCACTGAGCTGGACTCCACTGCTCTGCTGAGACCCACTGCTCAGGCTCACAGGTGACCTGGCAAAGCTGGCTGGTCTCCAGGGGAAGGGCTGTCAGGCCCAGCGCTCAGCCTGCCCTCGATGAGTCAGTTTAATTGGCTGAGCCTTGGATGGAAGCAGCAGTGATGAGACCCGTGCATTCACGCTGGGTGGTATTTTATTATTTGGCAGAAAACAGGGGCTGGTCTGCATGCCCCGTGAAGTTGTACAAACTCTGTGCTGCCCTCTCCCCACCAGCCCTTCTCTATCCTCCTGGGAAGGTCATTTTCCTGGGGCCACCTCACCTCCCTCCTCGTCTAAGAGCCTTGACTTTGAGCATGATGGGGGTTGGGGGGGTCCCTGCCCCACTGTCACCTCTGAGAAGGATGCGGGGCTGTGCTCCTACCCTGCCCTGTGCCACCTCCTTCAGGTAGATCACCCCAGCCTCTCGGACCATTCCCAGGACGTCCTGGTGGTAATGCCAGCCGTCTGGGGCTGCTGGTCCCGGGCATGCTGACCAAAGGCTGCAGAAGATCCTAAACAGTGTATGAAGGTAGAGTCCTGTCACATCCTTTTACTGAACCCCTCACAGCTAAGGCCTGTGTGGTTTCACGTGGGGAGACAGATACCCCCGCCCCCGCAGTTGGCCCCTGTATAAATTGGACCTGTGCTCTTTGGTTGCTCAGTGGGAAGTTGAAATAGAAAATCATTGTTCTTTTACACTTCAAATTTTTTTAATTGGAGGATAATCGCTTTACAGTGTTTTGTTGGTTTCTGCTGTACAACAAGAAACAGCCAGAATTATATATATATATATATATATATATATACATACACATATATATGGGTATGTGTATATCCCCTCTCCCTTGAGCCTTCTGCCCCCTCCCAGCCCACCCCTCCAGATCGTCACAGAGCACAAGGCTGAGCCCCTGCTGTTATGCAGCAGCTTCCCACTGGCTCTCTGTTTTACCCATGGAGTGTATATATATCAGAGCTACTTTCTCAGTTTATCCCACCCTCTCCTTCCCCGACTGTGTCCACAAATCCGTTCTCTATGTCCGCGTCTCCATTCCTTCCCTGCAAATAAGCTCGTCAATGCTATTTTTCTAGATTCCATGTATATGCATTAATATACAATATTTGTTTTTCTGACTTCACTCTGTAGAACAGGCTCTATTGTCTCATGTACCCCAGCGTTCATAGCAGCACTGTTTAGCCAGGACATGGAAGCAACCGAGATGTCCATCGACAGATGAATGGATAAAGATGCGGCACATATAGACAATGGAACATTACTCAACCACAAAAAAAGAATGAGTTTGAGTCAGTTGTAGTGAGGTTCTTTTACACTTTATTAAACTTGTTCAACAGTGTAAAAGAGTTCTAATTTGTTTTCATTTTATAGGTGATAGAAAGACTCACCAGGATATAAAACTATCTATCATCTCCTAGGAGTTGACCTAGTGCATAACTTTGCTGTTATTTCAACGGGATTTGTGCCAACCATCCAATAATCTGTAGATAGGCTGACAGGCAGCAGCAGCGCCAAGAGCCTCCAGATCAATGCTGAGGTGGATTGTCTGTGGGACAACGCTGTTGTCCTGTCACCTAGAGGACCACGTTTGTATCCCTGCCTTCTTCCTGCCTTCAGGGAGAACATTTTATTCCCTAAGTGAATATTTTTATATTTCTGTTTTATCACATGTTACAGGCACTCGGGCTCTGCCAGCCTCCCACTGGGTGCCGTAGCAAATGGGCAGGTGAACTCAGAGTCTGGGTGCAAAGCAGGCAAGGTAGAGAAAGACAATGCAGCTGAGACGCAGAGAGCCCAGGCTTGAGCTGTAACACCCCAGCCTTGCAGGATAGGCAGGGTCTCAGGAGCTGGAGAGGGGCAGACAGGCTGGGGTTGGAACTTGGGGTGGCCAGTGAGGCCTGATTCAGCAGGAACTGGTCCCATTCTCTCTTGGCCCTGGCAAGTCTTTATGGGGCACTAGAAAGGTCCTGATCAGGTTGAAAGTAACCCATGACAAACGGAAAACATGACCCAGGGACCCGAGTGAGCCCTGCCACCTTTGGCACTATTTTAAAGCAGCCCTGGGGAAGTCAGGACCGAGTGGAGAGGGGGCGGGGTGCAAGTGTGGGTGTGGCTGTGAGTCTGGTGTGACAGCAGGTCCCGACAGGGGGCGCTGTCCTGTTTCCCAGTTCCATGCACTGGGGCGATGGGATCACAGTCTTTGCCCCGTGACCACTGAGAAGAACAGGACTCTTTTCCAACAGCTATGTCTTTGTAGACCAGGGCATCATCTAAGGAGAGGGCGGATTCTGGGTTTTTAAAATTTTGATGTAAATGTATTTATTCAGCAGATGTGCTGTGGGTGCTTATCTGTGTGCACTGTTTGTTGAGAACAGTAGCGGTGACAAAGGCAGAGCTCATCACAGAGCATGCTGGGTGCTCCGAGTCACGGACTTCCAGGCCAGCAGGGTCTCAGACCATCACAGGAAAACTGATGTTGTGTGCTGGAGCCCGTGGGTATGTGAACCTGCCTTTTCAAATGTACATTTTATGAAATCTAGATACAGGCCAAGTATTTCTGGTGAAAATCCAGTACCTGAATTCAGATATTCTATTATACAACTATAAAGTATACACAGGATTTTGAAGTCTTACTGTGAAAAAAAATGTAAAATTATCTAAATTTTCTATTGGTTTTATGTCAGGATAACATTTTGTATATATTGGGTTAAATAAAATGTTACTAAAATTGACCTCACCTGTTTTTTTTTTAATTTTTATTTATTTTTATTTTTGGCTGTGCTGGGTTTTGGTTGCGGTGTGCAAACTTCTCTTGTGGTGGTCTCTCCCTGTTGCAGAGCAAGGGTTTAATTGCGCTGAGGCATGTGGAATCTTCCCAGACCAGGGATCAAATCTGTGTCCCCTGCATCGGGAGGCTGCTTCTCAACCACTGGACCACCAGGGAAGTCCTTGTTTGGGTTTTGTTTGTTTTACTTTTTAAAAAATATGACCGCTGGAAAACTGTAAATCCCATTATATTTCCCTTGGACAGTGCTGTCTAGATGTTAATGTGAAAAGCAAAACTAAGCTAGAAGATGATTTGACTTCAGGTCAGAGAGAGGAAAGGGAGAGGAGCAGAGCGGTGGGGAGAAAAGGCAAAAGCAGGCGTGAGCCTCGGGCCAGCCCCCCCAGGGCTCCCAGGCTCCCAGCCCTGCTCCCACCAGCCAGGGAACTCTCCAGGACAGACCCGTTTGTCCCCCTCCAACTGGGTGACTGTCGCCTTCTTGACTCCTCAGGCAGCTGGGCTTAGTGGGTGGGGGTCACCTCCATCCGGGAAGACTTTGTCCACTCCCAGATATGCTAGACTGGAAGTTCGGTCACTGTGGGCAACCATTCTGTGTATCCAAGGCTTTCCCATCAGCAGTAAAGACTCCTCAGGTGTCTTCCATCCGAACAAGAAACTCCTGCTGGACCCCACGTTCTCCCGTCTCATGGACAGGGCTGCCCCTGACGCTCTGCCCCGCTCCCGCAGTTACTGCTGGAGCCCCACCTGGCCCCACACGCCCTGGCAGCCCCCTGCGGGCACCGCCACCGCCCGTGGACTCGGGGATGCTGTGCTCGCCCCTGCATACTGCATCCTCGGACCTGTCTGCTCTCGCCGCACGCTCCCCTTGGCTGCATCTGCCCGAGGGTCGCACACGGCGTCTTGTGCGTCTCTGTCTCCCTCTCACACCCATTCGTTCTCTCTCGCGCTCTCTCTGTCCCACATGGAACCCTCCACCGTGCCTTCTTCTTCCACTTCCCTTACACAAGGTTTCTTTCTCACCTCAGATCTCCGCGCCCTTTTAGGAAAGCGTTTCCTGGATAACATTCCTACACTGCGACCCTGCCACCGTCAACCCCAGTGCTGCCCGTGTCAGACAGAACTGTCAGACGGCACCCACTTCTGTCTTAGCTTGAGACAGACAGGGCAAAGGATTTGGGATTTTTCTGCTACCTAGTCTCCCACCTTACTAGATGCCCAGAAATTTACTATGGGGATTTTCCCACTTGGCCCTCGAGCCTTGAACCCCATGCCATCTTCTGATCGCCCAACTCCAGTTTCTGCAAGCGTTTCTCTTTGCATCTATCAGAACCCACCCCTCCCTTACCCCAGGCCTTGGTAACCTCCATACTACTATGGACAGCCTATCGGGCTGTCCCCCGAAGCTAACCCCCAAAGGCCCAAATTATGAACATCATAGATGCTCAGTCTCAAGGAATACACCCCAGTGTAGGGAGACTTATCACAGGACATAAGCTCTATAAACAAAATGGGTGTGTGCATGTGTGTGCGTGCACAGTCGTGTCTGACTCTCTGACCCATGGACTGTAGCCTGGCAGGTTCCTCTGTCCTTGGGATTTTCCAGGCAAGGGATTCCTTCCTAAGCCAAGTCCTGGCAACCAATCTATACTGGCTCAAAAGTCCTTTTCCAGCGGTGCTGGGTTGGGCACTTTGCGCAGGGTTTCAAGGGGACCAGAGAAATGTCTGACCGTGATTCGATGGGGGAGCAGAAGATGCTCAAAACCCCATCTAGCAGTAAGTTCGCAGAGAAGCCCAGGGATGCTCTGAGCCCCTTCTGGAGCCTCCTAAAGGTATCTAGGAGTCTGGATTACACTGCTAGGAGCACGCTGTTCTTGGTTGCAGGTTACTCAACATGGGAGGGTCCCCTTCAAAGCCAGAAGAAACACTCCTCGAGTGTATTCTTAGGAACTGGAAATTTTTTAAGACAGAAGGCCCAAGAAAGGAGAAACAAATCTTACTGTAGCAGCGCCTGACCTTTGTATTAGCTTGGAAATGGAGAAAAATGGCCTGAAAACTGATCCCTAAATTATATCTCACAATTAGATCTTTACTATCGCAAAATGGGAAATGGACTGAGCTTCCCTATGTTCAAGCTTTTGGTTTGTTTCTTTACCAGAATCCTGCCCTATGTGACTCTTACCATTTAAAGCCTGGGGAATCAGAAAACTTTCCTGACATTTTAGATGATTTCCATTCTGTCAGGATGCTAACCCAGCTCCTCCCACTCCTAACAGGGTCTCTACTTCTCAGAGCCACTTGATTCTCCAGAGCCAACAACTTCTCCTGGTCCCTCTGACCAATCCCCAACTCCGCCTCCCTATGTTCCCCTATATCCCACAATCTAAAATCCCAGATTCGAAAGAATAGTCCTGCAGGGTGACCCATGGTAGGACTTCTTATCTCCAAGGAGTGGAAAAATCATGCCCTGTTAGGGAAGTGGCCAATGGTGAAGGAATAATCAGAGTATACATGTGCTGTTCTCTTTAACTGACTTAGCCAATGCAAACAGAAACTGAGCCAATCTTCTGAAGACCCTAGTAAGTTTGTTGAAGGGTTTCATGACCTAGCCCTGATCTATGACTTAACTTAGAAAGATGTCCAAGTAGTTCTATCCACCTGCTGGACTCCTGGGGAAAAACAGAGAATCTGGACAACAGTCCAGGGGCATGCTGACCAGCTTGCTGGAGACCAACCCTAACATCATGCTATGTATGGAGATGCAGTCCCAAATCAGGAACCCCAAAATTATAATTCCCAGGTGGGAACAACAGCCAGGAAACATGATCCAATGTGTATCATGAGACAGTGTGTCTAAACACCAGTCATGATTGAAAGGGTTAAAGAGGTAACCCAATAAGAGAAAGAAAACCCAGCCATCTTTCACAGGCAGCTAGCAGAGGTATTTAGAAAGTATACCAACATAAATCCCTCCACTTCTGGTCAGTCCCTGCAGGAACAACACTTTATCATCTAATCCACCCCAATATTAGGCAAAAACCCCCAAAGTTACAAGTTGGCCCACAAACCCCATGCCCCAACTCCTAGAAGTGACTTTTGAGGTATTTAACAATTGAGATCAGGCTGAGGAGGAAATAAAAAGCACTCAACATGAGAAAAGACAGGCTAGGGTTTACGTCAACCTGGGAGCCACTGCAGTCAACCATGCCTTAGCAACCTCAGAACAACCCAAGGGGGCCAAGAAAGTCGACTATCTGTCTGGAGGTAAAATCAACAAGTGAAAGTTGCTCAGTTGTGTCCGACTCTTTGTGACCCCATGGACTATACAGTCCCTGGAAATCTCCAGGCCAGGATACTGGAGTGGGTAGCCTTTCCCTTCTTTTCCAGGGGATCTTCCCAACCCAGGGATCCAACCCAGGTCTCCCACATTTCAGGCAGATTCTTAACCAGTTGAGCCACAGGGGACAAGGGGAAGGTTAAAAATGCAAGTCAACTGGCTACTGGGCCTGAGATTGCCAGAAAGAGCCCCCCAGGCAATGCCCAGTCTGCAAACAGAGGGGAAGTCCCCAAGAGGAAGAGGGAAGCCTGCTTCCAAGATGGCCATGCTGGGTGACTAAGACAGTCCGGGGATTTTAATCTATCTCCACTGAGGAGCCCCAGGCAGTCCTTGATGTGGCAGGTAAGAAAATTGATTTTCCAGTTGATACAGGAACCACTTACTCTATCTTAATTTCTCACGCAAGACCTCTTTCCTCCAAAAGCTGTACGATGACTGGTGTTGACAGAAAGCCTCACACCCATTACTTCACTGGGGCTCTCACTTGCCCAGTGCAGCAGTGGTTGATTTCACGTGTCTTTTTAGTTACGCATGAGGGTCCCAATCCCCTGGTGGAGCAGGACCTCCTGAGCTCCCTAACCGGGCCTTACTCCAGTTAGGAGACCCCCAGCAGCCCACTCATCTTGACTCTGACGATGAAGACAAGCGAGAAGAGCAAAGTCCTATTCCAAATCACATTCTGCAGGCAGTGAGCTCTCCTGGGTGGGACCAAGGGGTCCCTGGGAAAGCCAGAAATGCCCAACCCGTAAAAATGAGCCTTAAGCCAAAAGTAACGTACCCTAACAAGAGACAGTGCCCCATCAACCTAGAAGAAAAAGAGGATTATAACCCCTCCTAGATAAATTCTTAATGCATGGAATCTTGGTACCCTGCCAGTCTCCATACAATACTTCTATTCTACCAGTTGTTAAGCCAAACAAGGAATATAGGATGATACAAGACCTTAAGGTAGCAAACGATGCTGTGATCCCTAGACATCCCCTCCTGGCCAATCCTTTTGACATACTTTCTCAGGTCCCTGAAAATGCTCAATGGTTTACCGTGCTCAACCTCAAGGATTCCTTCTTCTGCATCCCAGTTCAGCTCTCACCACAGTATCTGTTTGCATTCGAGTGGATTAACCCTGACTTAGGCAAAATGCAACAATATACATGGACGGTATTGCCTCAGAGGTTTCAGGACAGCCCACACTTGTTCGCTGAGGCCCTAGGAAAGGAACTAAGGGAAGTATACATAAAAGGAGATGCTATTCTACAATATATAGATGACACACTAACATGTAGTCCCACAAGAAAGGCCTCAGATCAAAGCACCATTGAGGTCCTTAATTTCCTTGAAACCCAGGATTACAGAGTCTCTCAGAGAAGAGCACAAATTTCAAAGCAACAGGTTAAATACCTGGGATATATTATAAACCCTGGGAGTAGACAGCTATCTCCAGACAGAAAGCTAGCTATACTGGGCCTAGACTAAGAAACATCTCTGTACTTTAGGGGCATGGCAGGATTTTGCAGAATTTGGATTCTAGGATTTGGGCTAACGGCCACGTCCCTATATGAAGCCACTAAAGGCCCTAATACCAACCAAGTCTTTGCTCTGGAACAGGGAACAGGAAAAGGTTTTTAATGATATCAAGCAGGCCTTCCCTCACCAGAGCCCCTGCTCTGGGTCCCCCCAGTTTAAACAAGCCATTCATCTTGTATGGAGCTGAAAAACAACACCTCTGGGGGTTCCTAGTACAAAAGCTAGGGGAAATTCCCCAGCCCACAGGCTATGCAAACAGATTCCATGGCTTGAGCCTGGCCTGGCTTCCTCTGGGAAGTAGATACCACCACTCTGTTAGTGGAAGAAGCAACCAAGCTTACCTTTGGACAGCCACTAGAAGTCCAGACCCACCCCCCTTCAAGTGCAAAGCTTGATTCTGGAGATCAAAGGCCACCACTGGCTAACCGGAGGCTGAATACTAAGTACAGGCTTTACTTCTTGATTCTCCAACAGTGACCCTCAAAACTCACCACACCCTGAACCCAGCTACACCAATGTCTGCTAAAGACCCAGAACTTTACATTCTTGCCTTGAAACCCTGGAACAGGTCTATTCCTGTACTTTTGCTCTAACAGATCAAGCCATAGAAAACCCTGAAGAAGAACAGTTTACTGATTGACAGTAGTTTTATTAAAAATGGTGTCAGTGAAACTGTTTGGTGTCATTTGGGGGGCTCTGATGAGCCCTGGTACATAGTTCTTTATGTCTCAGTGCAGTAAAGAATTCAGCGAGTGGCAAAATGACAGATAAGAAGTGATTTATTAGAATAGGATGCATGTGAGGCTTACAGGCGCGTAGGCAAGAGATGCTGTGCCCTGAGAACTTTCTGAACTACAGTTTTAAAATCAAAGGAAAAGTGGGGAGGGGAAGAAGAACTCCTTTGCCTTTCTTGAGTAGACGTCATGCTTCCATCATCATCTCCTCCAGATTGAGCAGGGGAGTTTTCTTGTCCCTACGTGGTCAAGCTAGGTCTACAAATTATCCTTTCTTATGTGTGCAGAGAGTATGTCCTAGGGATCATTAACTTACTGAGCTCACTGGGCACGATGTGGGTCTTACGTCACATTGTTTTATTGTTTTGGGGCATGTCTCCAGCTTCTGTTGCGTGGTTTTGTTGCTAAGCAGGCCTACCTGATTTTGTGGTTAAGCAAACCTTCTCTTTTGAGTAATCATTAACACATAGGGGTCTGCCACATTTTTCTATTTATTATCCCCTAGTGGGATTAACTATTTAATTATTTACTTTGTCCCTTTACCCTGTCCCTCTCATCAGGAGGGCAGACTATGCTATTGTGAGCATCCACAGTGTCATAGAAACAAAACCATTGCCATTCAACCCTTCGGCCCCAAAGGCTGAACTGATAGGTCTAATCAGAGCCCTCACCCTAAGCGAAGGAAAAGTTATAAATAGATACACAGACTCAAAATATGCCTTCCTTGTTTTACATGCCTATGCAGCTTTCTGGAAAGGAGGACTTTTGAATGCAAGAAGCTCCCCTATAAAATATGGGGCTGAGATTTTGTGCCTCATACAAGCAGTCCAAAAGCCAAAACAAGTGGCAGTCATCCACTGCCACAGGCACCAAAGGGAAATTCCCAAGTTATCCAGGGAAAAACAGAGCAGACCAGGAAGCTAAGAAAGCTGCCCTATTGTCTATAAGAGAAATGACATTGATCCCATCCCTGATCACTTATAACCTTGCTCCCAGGTACTCGACTCCTGAAGTGACCTGGGCACAGGACCAAAGGGGGACTAAGGGAGAGGACGGCTGGTGGCACGTAGAACAGAAATTACTTATAACTCTGAACAGTGGGAAGTCGCTAAAGGGCTGCATGAGTCTTTCTACCTGCGGAGAAATGCAATGTCTACAGTTGTCTTCTGGCTTTTTACAGAAAAGGACTCTCAGGTACAATAACGAGGGTTACTTGAGCCTGTGCCCTCTGTGCCACTCATAAGCCAGGAAGCAACCTCAAGCCTCCTTCCCCTCTTGCTCGCCCAGTCCAGCAACTGGGACTTAGCCAGGGGAGGAGTGAAAAATAGATTTTACCCAGATGCCCTCTTTCCAGGGTTTCAAATACTTACTAGTCTTTTAAAAAATATTTATTTAATTTTGGGCTGCACTGAGTTTCAGTCGCAGCACTCGGGATCTTTGTCGCGGCGCGCAGGCTAGTTGTGACATGTGGGCTCAGTAGTTGTGCTCAGGCTCCAGAGCGCTGGGCTCTGTAGTTCACAGCACACAGGCTTAGTTGCCCCACGGCATGTGGGATCTTGGTTCCCTGACTGGGGATTGAACCTGTGTCCCTTGCATTGGAAGGCAGATTTTTAACCACTGGACCACCAGGCAAGTCCCCTTACTAATCTTTATAGATACTTTTTACTGAATGGATAGAGGCCTTTCCCACTAGGGCAGAAAAGGCGATTGAAGTGGCCACAGTGTTTTTAAGAGAAATCATTTCTAGGTTCGGGTTGCCCCGCCATCTCCAGAATGACAATGGCCATTCATCTGTAGCAAAGGTAACTCAACAGCTCTCACAGGTCTTAGGTATTAAATACCATCTGCACTCACGCTCCGGAGAAGGCAATGGCACCCCACTCCAGTACTCTTGCCTGGAAAATCCCATGGATGGAGGAGCCTGGTAGGCTGCTGTCCATGGGGTCGCTAAGGGTCAGACACGACTGAGCGACTTCACTTTCACTTTTCACTTTCACACATTGGAGAAGGAAATGGCAGCCCACTCCAGTGTTCTTGCCTGGAGAATCCCAGAGATGGGGGAGTCTGGTGGGCTTCCGTCTATGGGGTCACACAGAGTCAGACACGACTGAAGTGACTTAGCAGCAGCAGCAGCAGCAGCAGCAGCACTCACCCTGGAGACTTCAGTCCTCCAGAAAAGTAGAGTAGGTTCATCAGACTTTAAAGAAAACCTTAACGAAATTCTGTCAGGAAATATCAGAGTGCTGGTATCTCCTGCTGCCAATACCTCTCTTAACGGTCAGGATGACCCCTAAGACAACTACCAAGGTATGCCCTTTTGAAATGACTTATGGAAGACCATTCCTCACTCTAAACATGTTAACTGACCCAGAAACCCAAGTGCATCTCCAGTGTTATTAACTCGGGTCAGGTTCAGTAGGTCATACAAGAAAATGGAAACAGAGGCCAGCCCACTCCAGGTAACAGCCCCAGTTTACTCCACTGTAAACTCAGGAGACTGGGTATTCACAAAGTCCTGGAAAAATGAACCCCTACAAGCTACTTCCAAAATTAAAGAGTCCTCGTCAAGTCCTGCTCTGCACTCCTACAGTGGTCAAACGCCAGGGAGCCATTAGTTGGGTCCACCTGTCCAGAATTAAACCTGTCTCCAGGAACTTCCCTGGTGACTCAGTGGTAAAGAATCTACCTGCCAGTTCAGGATACACAGGTTCAATCCCTGGCCTGGGAAGATCCCACATGCCACGGGGCAACAAAGCCCACGTGCCATAACTACTGAGCCCGGAACTACTGAAGCCTGTGCACAGTGGAGCCAAGCTCTGCAACAAAAGCAGTCACCACAATGAGAAGGCCACAGATTGCAGTGAAGAGTAGCCCCAGCTCACCACAACTAGAGAAAGCCCGCATGCAGCAGTGAAAACCCAGAGCCGTCTAAATAAATGAATTTCTTTTTTAAAAGAAAGAAAATGATTGATTTTGTTTAACGTCTCATAAAGTTTTCATGGGTAATATGCACATTATCGGGAATAAATGATTTAGATAGATGCAAGTGGGATAAAACTTAACATTATCTTCCAAAATCCTTTGGTAACTTAAAAACTTAGAGTTTTCCTAAGTTAAATGATGGGAATTCACTGAATATTCTAGATAATTTCCAAATAATGGAAGATACTGAAACATTACCTGCTAAACAAAACTTAAGTTTACCTACTTTTGTCTTATCACAGAAAAACTAAAGATGTTTAGTCCATTAAAAACACATATTATACCACATTGAAAAAAATTATGAGGAAATGAATGTTTCTAGAAACTATGAAATGTATTCATAAGTTTGCCAGTCAAAAAGCAAACAGTTATCGCTTATCGGCCCTCTGGCTAAGAACAAGTGTAGTAAAAAGCAAACAGTTCACACTTGCTTACTTTTTAATTTTTACTAGAAAAAGGTTCTGAATAGAGTTCCAATAATTCTAATTATTTGATGTAATTAAAACCAATAAAATAAATAGAAAAATATATTCATATGCAAGGAAAATTTTTAAAAATATATAAAGAATGTAAATGAATGTTGCTAAGGGAATAGACAGTTGGACCACAAAAAAGGCTGAGCACCAAAGAATTGACGCTTTCAAATTGTGGTGCTGGAGAAGACTCTTGAGGGTCTCTCAGACAGCAAGGAGATCAAACCAGTCAATCCTAAAGGAAATCAACCCTGAATATTCATTGGAAGGACTGACGCTGAAGTAGGAACTCCAATACTTTGGTCACCTGATGTGAAGAGTGGACTCATTGGAAAAGACCCTGATGCTGGGAAAGACTGAAGGCAAAAGGAAAAGGGAGTGGCAGAGGATGAGATGGTTAAATGGCATCACTGGCTCACTGGACTTGCATTTGAGCAAACTCTGGGAGATCGTGGAAGACGATCCTGGCGTGCTGCAGCCCATGGGTTGCAAAGAGTTGGACACAACTCAGCAACTGAACAACAAAAAGAAAAGAGAGGTCCTAAAGAGAGGTTCAAAACAAGAGGGGGAGGAGCTTCCCAAGCGGCCCAGTTGTTGAGAGCCTGCCTGCCAACACAAGGGACATGGGTTCGATCCCTGGTCCAGGAATATCTCACATGCCGCGGGCCAACTAAGCCCACAATCAGCAACTACTGAAATCCGAACACCCTAGAGCCTGTGTTTCACAACAAAAGCCACTGCAATGAGAAACCCATACACTGCAACTAGAGAAAGCCCACACGCAGAAATGAAACCAAGATTCAGCACAGCCGAAAATAAATAAATAAGATGCTTAAAAAGGGGAAAAGAGAAGGAAAGCATAGGACAAAATCTGAATGGAAAAAGGGAAGTTAAAGAGGGTTTAGGGGAAATGAACCCTGCGAAAAAAGTCTTGTGCATGGTCAGGACTGGCTGAGATTGAACTGAATTTGAGGGAATAAATATTAAAAGTTGGTACAAAATTAGAATTTGCTTTTTTCTCCGTGTTGAAAAGACAAAAGTCTGCTATGATAAGGAAATTGTAATAGGTTTTTCTTTACCCCTGAGGAGTCTGTCTAAAACGCAGAGATTTTTGTTTCATCAAAGTAATTTCCTGTGTTGTTTATCAGGTTTTTGATTACTTACACTGAATCTTTTCCATATTACCAGAGCAAAGAAGTTGTCGTTTTTTTTAACAATGATTAAATTTTCTGTATTTGCCTGTAAAGTCTTTGTCACTTTGGTTAAGTGAATAACTAAGCATTATTTCACAGTGACTTATGATCCTATTAGAACAAGTGTTTTAAAACCTTCTGATATCTTTGATAAACTTCCTCAAATCAAATTCTAAATGAAGTCTTTCTGACCCCTAGCAAATTTGCGGATTCTTCAGAAGGTCCCTTAAACATGTCAAAGAGAGATATTAAGCTGATAAGGCTTGATTGGCGTGCTAAATTACATGGAAAGCATTGTTAAATAAGTGATGATAAACCATCTCAGGTTACATTGCATTGATGAATACATATGTTCTAAAAAAATGATGTGAAATTCCTAAAAATCTGATAAATCCTGATAAAATGCTAACAGTCATAATTTTAGTTATCATCTTAAAGTGTTGTATGTCGTAGAAATAACCAAGTTTCCTTGTCAATTTCATTGTAATCACATCTTTAACCATGCCATTTGTCTTTGTCATTTACAGACAGTTATTATTGATGCTTCTGCAAAAATGCTTCATCTTCAAGAAGACTCATAGAAAGGACTTTTTGACAAGTATATGTTTCTGATAAATTTCAGATCATACCATTGAACTAGGTAAGATTACAGAACTCTAATGGCAAACCTGATAACTTCATAAAACTGCTAACAAATGATCAACGCAAATTAGTTACATAAGACCGAATGAACTGATGAATATGATTATAATGTTTATGACTTTTTGTCTGAAATGTTATATGTTTGTTTTCCAGAAACAAGAAAACCTTTCCTCTTACACTCAAAAACATTTCCTATTACTCTCACAATGAATCACAGCAATTTGGTATATTATACCTTTGCTAGCAAAATTGAAACATTTATCTCTTTCCCTACTGGATCCCTTCAGAATTTGGAAACTCTTAGTAAGCATTCTTTCTCATTTTTATGGCAATATAGTTATTTATATAAGTTTACTAAGAATCTGGTCTCTTTGTAACAGGACACATCTAGAAACATTAGTTGTATTGCCCTAGCTTTGACTAAAATGTCTTATTGGAGAATGTGCTTAGAATCAGATTTGAACAGACATCTTTAGGAACCAAAATTGACAATGGAGCCATGAAGCTCCTTAGAAAAACAGCCTGCTTCCTTGCTCACACAGTTTCCAACAGCCTTGTCAGGTGAGCAAGTAAGGTCACTTTCTGGCGGCCTGTCAACCTCAGGATGTTTTGTGGGCCTTCAAGAAGACAGGAATTTACCTGAATGTAGGTATTACAGGTGAGCCTGATGACAAGGCCTTAACATGGCTTCCTCGCCTCAAGAGGCTATTAAAAAAATTTAATCTGGAGATTTTAATGAAAATTCCAGCAATGCAGATTTAAAATAGCCTCTATGGTCAATTGATGTTCTTGCTGAACTTATGTAAATAATCAGGCCAAGTTTAACTAAACTTACTTTGAAAACAAATGAGGGTCAATTTGGTTATCTTTGGTAGAAATGAGGGTGGCCTTAGAGAAAAAAAATTATGCTTCAATAGAAACTGTAATATCATGTATATATATATATTTACAAGTCAACAGCAAAAAAAATCTGATTAAAAAACGGGCAGAGGTATCTGAAGATGTTTTTCCAAAGAAGACACACCAGTGACCAACAGGTACACGGAAAGATGCTCAACATCACTAATAATCAGGGGAATGCAAATTAAAATCACAATGAGATATCACCTAACACCTATCAGAATGGATATTATCAAAAAGACAAGGAATAACAAGTGTTTGCAAGGATGTGGGAAAAAGGGAACCCTGTACATTGTTGGTGGTATGTAAATTGGTGCAGCCACTATGGAAAACAATATGCAGATTAAAAATAGAACTATCATATGATCTAGAAATTCCACTTCTGGGTAAAAACACAAACTGAAAAAGATATCTATATCCCTATGTTCACTGCAGCATTATTTATAATAGACAAGATGTGGGAACAACCTAAGCGTCCCTCAAAGGATGAATAAAAAAGATGTGACATATATACACACATGCACAAATATATAGAGAGAATAGGATATTGTTTAGCCATAAAAAGAAAGAAATCTTACCATTTGTGACAACATGAATGGACTGTAAAAGCATTATGCTTTGGGAAATGTGTCAAAGAAAAACAAATAAAAATGATCTCGCTTGCATGTAGGGTTCAAACAAACAAGCCCAAAAAATGAACAGAAAACTTCCCCCAAACCCAAGCAAACCAAGGTCATGGACATAGAGAACAGATTAGTAGTTGCCAGAGGTGAGAGGTAGGCAAAATGGGTGAAGGTGGTCAAAGGTACTGCTTCTCGTTATAACACAAATGTTTGAGAGACGTAATGTACAGCACAGTGACTATAGTTAATAATACTGTCTCGTTTGAGGAACTTTCCTGATGGTCCAGTGGTTAAGAATATGCCTTGCGGTGCAGGAGTCATGGGTTTGCTCCCTGGTCAAGGAACTAAGATCCCACATGCTGAAGAGCAGCTAAGGCCAAGAGATGCAACTGCTGAACACACACACCTCGACTAGGGGGTCCATGTGCAGAAGCTTCCACATGCTGCAACCAAGACCTGAGGCCGTCAAATAAAAGAAAGAAAAATTGCAAAAACTACTGTCTTTGTTGAGAATTGCTAAGAAAGTAGATCTTTACAGTTCTCATCACAAGGGAAAAAAAAACTGAAACTAGGTGTAGTGACAGATGTTAACTGGATTTATTGGGGCAGTCATTTCACAATATAGTCATTTTACAAATATAGGATCATTGTACACTTGAAACTAATGTAATACTATATGTCAATTATACCTCAGAAAAGAATGGACAAAGTTCTAAGGTAGAATTGCGCTATTCAAATAGCTCTTGGATATATATAGATACAGATTGTTTCCCAGATAAGAGATTTTAAATTGTGCTTTCCTTGCTAATTGTTTTACAGTCAGACTGTAAATCCTTGACTTTTAAAGACTTTGCACATTCCACTGACTATTTATGAGTTTTTCCAGTTGGAATTCAGGTCGGTAAGTGAACACTAGTACAGTCTTTTGGATTCTCCCAAAGTTCTGAACTACTGTCAAAAGCACAGGGAAGGAATCTAAGACGAATGGACTTAGGAAGAGAAGGTCTGAAAACTCGCAGCCAGCTCTGGAACAAGATTTAAGTGGTAAAGGAAGAGCCAGAATCTGTCTGAAGGTTTTGCTGACTCAGAGGACAGTGACTCTGAGGGCAAGACACCAAGAGGCTATGGGGATATAGATTTACACTGCAGGGCTAAACATGTCTTTATAAACCATTACAGGGCCAGGGAACCAAATACAGACCAAATATAAGATGATAAGATGCAGATTGTGTTTTCAGATAGAAGCATCATTACAACTGGAGAAAGCCCTGTTTGAAAGTGGAGGTCATGGGGCTTCCCTGGTGGCTCAGTGGTAAAGAATCTGCTTCCCAAAGAAGGAGACATGGGTTCGATCCCTGGTCTGGGAAGATCCCATATCCTAACAACTAAGCCCGTGTGCCACAACTATTGAGCCTGGGCTCCAGAGCCTGCGAGTTGCAACTCCGAGATAATTTTTACTGAGTCCACATGATGCCACTATTGAAGCCCGAGCCTCTGCTCTGCAGCTAGAGAAGTCACTGCAATGAGAAGCCCATTACTGCAACTAGAGAGTAAACCCTGCTCGCCACAGCTACAGAAAAGCTGGCGCAGCAACAAGGACCCAGCACAGCCAAAAATAACTAACTAAATAATTAAAAAAAAAAAAAAAAGAAAGTGAAGGTCAGGACTTCCCTGGTGGTCCAGTAGTTAAGACTCTACGATTCTATTGCAGGGGGTGTGGGTTCCATTCCTGGTTGGAGAACTAAGATCCCATATGCCATGTGGTATAGCCAAAAAAAAGAAAGAAAAGCAAGGGAAAGTCAAGAGTTTTAGCAGAAACTTAAGAAACAAGTTTTATGAAAAAATAAAATAACATGAAACCTCCTAGGAAATTAACTGTAAGAGGAAATTGACTGCGATGAGGTAAAACTTAAGCCATGTGGTGGAAGGGCTGGATGCACAATGAGCCAAAGGTCTTAAAGAATTGGGGGAAAATGGTGTTAAGACAAATCCACATTATTTTCCCTGGTGCCGCAAGGGCAGGGAGGAGGAAGCTTTATGATAATTGATTGAACACTCTGTTGGAAAAAATGAAACAAAAAGAAACAAGTTTTAAGAAAACTAAAAATGAACTGACCCTCAATAAGGATCCCTGTGCCCAGATATTCCAAACTCAGCATTTGAGCATTTGACAGAGGCCCAAGAAGACCAGGGATCTTCTGCATTAACAGAACCCCGAAGTTTAATGCAGGCTTCCCAGGTGGCACTAATGATAAAGAACTCACCTCCCAATGCAGGAGACATGAGACTTGGGTTCGATCCCTGGGTTGGGAAGATCCCCTGGAGGAGGGCATGGTAACCCACTCCAGTATTCTTGCCTGGAGAATTCCCTGCCAGAGGAACCTGGCAGGCTATGGTACGTAGGGTCGCAAAGAGTCGGACACAACTGAGCGACTTAGCACATACGCACTGCTGCTGCTAAGTCACTTCAGTCGTGTCCGACTCTGTGTGACCCCATAGACGGAAGCCCACCAGGCTCCCCCTTCCCTGGGATTCTCCAAGCAAGAACACTGGAGTGGGTTGCCATTTCCTTCTCCAATGTGTGAAAGTGAAAAGTGAAAGTGAAGTCGCTCAGTCGTGTCCGACCCTTAGCGACCCCATGGACTGCAGCCTACCAGGCTCCTCCATCCATGGGATTTTCTAGGCAAGAGTGCTGGAGTGGCTTGCCATTGCCTTCTCCGGTACATATGCACGCAGGAAGCTTAATGCATAATCTTCTGCAGTTCTGTTTGGTGAAGGGGGTGTGCCAGTACTGGCCCATTTTACAGATTTAGAATTCAACGCTCAGAGAGCAATAAGTAACACTGAAGCCATGTGGCCGGTATGGATCCATAGGACCTTCCCGCTCATCACTGCCACTCTGCTATCTTCAGTGATTTCCGTTAGCCTATCAGCCCTTTGGGGCGACCTTGACCCAGGGAGCCTTCTGCAAGGCTCTGCAAGGTCTGCATTCAGACCTTCCTCTGAATGTTGCAGAGTTAGCAAATATTGAAGGAGTGACTCTAACAAGCCTGTGGGCAGGTCCCGCCTCCACGCTCCAGAGAGACAGAGAGATAGCCAGCGAAGAGAGATAGCTCATGAATGAGCATGCTCCTCGGGCTCTGGCACCATGCCAGTCAAGAGGAGCAGGTGCCCTGATGAGCAGACGGGGACCCACCAAGGGGATAGGTAACAAACTTCCATATCGGGACCCTGACTCTGGGCTAGCAAAGATCCCCCACTTTCTCAGAAGGCTTTAAGAGATGACCCTGAGAAATCTTCCCTTCTCCCAGGTCTGCCTGTCCCAAAGTAATCCCCAGTGACTCACTAGCACTGTCCTGTGACCTTTGGGTTCATCTGGATATCTAGAATGCTGTTAAATTTACCCCTAAACACAACTGCCAGAGGAGCCCAGTGATAAGCAACCACGCTTTAGATAAGATCTCATCTGAGATATGGGAGGGCTGGGTCTGCCCCAGTCCCGCTGAGCACAACTGCAGCCTTTCTGAGGGGAGCGGTCTCCAGACCCCTTGATGTGTTTCCTTCCCTCTGGGGCCTCGGTTTCCCCAAGTGAGAGTAAGCATGAATGCGAAATTGATGACATCTACACCCCTTTTTCGGAGAAGGCAATGGCAAGCCACTCCAGTACTCTTGCCTAGAAAATCCCATGGATGGAGGAGCCTGGTAGGCTGCAGTCCATGGGGTCGCTAAGGGTCAGACACGACTTCACTTTCACTTTCACTTTTCACTTTCACACATTGGAGAAGGAAATGGCAACCCACTCCAGTGTTTTTGCCTGGAGAATCCCAGGGAAGGGGGGAGCCTGGTGGGCTTCCATCTATGGGGTCACACAGAGTCGGACATGACTGAAGTGACTTAGCAGCAGCAGCAGCAGCAGCACTCCTTTTCACTTTAAAGTCCTTCGGCCTGAGATTGTCATACTGTGTGAAGTCAGAGAAAGACAAATATAATATCACTTATACGTGGAATCTAAAAAATGAACCTCTTAACAAAACAGCCACAGATGTAGAAAACAAACATTGTTACCAGGGGAGAAAGCAGGGAGGGATAAACTGGGAGATTGGGATTGGCATGCATACACTATAGTATGTAAAATAAACAACTAATAAGGACTTACTGTATAGCACAGGGAACTCAGTACTCTGTAATGGCTTATATAGGGATAGAATCTAAAAGAGAGTTGCTAAGTGGGGAAGGATGGGGTTGGGGAGATAGGTTTGAGATTGACAGGTACATACCACTATATTTAAAATGGATAACCAACAAGGACCTACTGTATAGCACGGGGAACTCTGCTCAGTGTTGCGTGGTAGCCTGGATGGAAGGGGAGTTTGGGGGAGAATGGTTACATGTATATGCATGGCTGAGTCCCTTTGCTGTCCACAGAAACTACCGCAACATTGTTAATCGGCTATGTTGTTGCTGTTGTTCAGCTGCCAAGTGTCTGATTCTTCTGCAACTTCATGGACTATAGTTTGTCAGGCTCCTCTGTCCATGGGGTTTCTCAGTCAAGAGTACTCGAGTGGGTTGGCATTTCCTTCTCCAGGGGATCTTCGAGACTCAGGGACTGAACTAGCATCTCCTGCCTTAGCACACAGATTCTTTACCATCGAGCCATCAGTTCAGTTCAGTTCAGTCGCTCAGTCGTGTCCGACTCTTTGCGACCCCGTGGACTGCAGACTCCAGGCCTCCCTGTCCATCACCAACTCCTGGAGCTTACTCAAACTCATGTCCATTGAGTCGGTGATGCCATCAAATCATCTCATCCTCTGTTGTCCCCTTCTCCTCCCACCTTCAATCTTTCCCAGCATCAGGGTCTTTTCAAATGAGTCAGTTCTTCGCATCAGGAGGCCAAAGTATTGGAGTTTCAGCTTCAGCATCAGTCCTTCCAATGAATATTCAGGACTGATTTCCTTTAGGATGGGCTGGTTGGATCTCCTGGGGAAGCCCCTAATTGGCTGTACTCCAATACAAAATTAAAAGTTAAAAAAAAAAAGTGGCTAGATGTATTATGTATAACTGACTCACTTTGCTGTAAACACTGTAAATCATACATAATAAATCAACTATACTTTGATTTCTCAAGAGTCTTCTCCAGCACCACAGTTCAAAAGCATCAATTCTTCGTCGATCAGCTTTCTTGACAGTCCAACTGTCACATCCATACATGACCATGGGAAAAACCATAGTCTTGACTAGACGGACCTTTGCTGGCAAAGTAATGTCTCTGCTTTTTAATATGCTATCTAGGTTGGTCATAACCTTCCTTCCAAGGAGTAAGCGTCTTTATCTTAGAGATGTTCTATTCCAACTCTTTTTTTCAGAGTCCGGAAAGATGGACTTAACAGAATTTAGAATCTTAGACTTTGCTCAGTCAGTAAACAATCCACCTGCCATGCAGGAGACACAGGAGATGTGGGTTCAGTCCCTGGTCAGGGAGCTAGGATCCCACATACCTCACAACCAATAAACATAGAAACAGTATTGTAACAAATTCAGTGAAGACTTAAAAAATGCTGAAGAAGTAAAAAGAAAGAAGCGCAGAAAAAGCAATGACCATAAACACAGTCTGCCTTATATAGTTTTCTTTTGCCACTATATCTAGCTCACACCCAGGGAATATGAGTAATTATACTTTTGCTGTGTTGGGTTGGTCTGGTCTGTCTTTCTTAGATGGACTCTCTATTTACCAGATCACTACCAGTTTCCAGGGGATGGTGCCATCTTATAACTCATGAGGAGAACTGGTCACCAAGATACATACATTGATGATACAGGTGAGGGCCAAGAGGACCATTTATCTAGAGCTGCCCTTACATGGTTCTAATTTCTGATCTGAAAGCTCTGGCCTGTTCCACAGGTGAATGATCTCACCCGTCAGGTGAGTCCCTACCTTCTCCTTTCTAACAGTGAGTACATTGGTCCCTTCTGGCATAATAGTATAGTCATACTGTCTGTGGATGAATGATAACATCCAGAGGATGAAAATTATATACATTCTCATGGACTTTTGTTCCAATGTAATAAATACTTGTTAAATAAATGGCTTTGGCAGTGTCTTTGAGAAGCCCTCAATGGTTTCGGATGTATTAACTTGAAAGAGTTTCTTTTGGATCTGTTTAGAGTTAAAAATTCCATCAGCTGAGGACAAAACTATTGAATGAACTGTGGCATAGTTATTAGAAACAGTTTCTGTTTAGGAGGTGTGTGATCCACGGTAGACCAGGAGTCTTTAGCCACACTGGTAAGTATTTTATCTCAGAATTTACTGTCTCAGAGACTTAGGAATCAGATTGCAAATACTCAGCCTCGTTTCCCAGAAACTGAAAAGGAAGGAGACTCAAACCCATCGCCTGTTTAAGCGCCACTGTGTAGGCTGGGTTCACTCAGTTGGATACTTTTGGCCAGTTATCTTAAACTATATTTAGGTTTTGGTTTGGAATTTCTGAGAAATCCTCAAATTTCTGCCTAGTTTCAGTCTGTACTTACCAGTAGTATGCTTTACTTCTCTTTGCTCCCTCCAGAAAACTTGAATGTGAAATTTTAGGTTCCCTTAGCACATTTCTTGAGACTGAATTTTTGGAGAAGAAGATTTACATTTAATTCATTCCATCCAGC